>NC_081434.1:35103581-35736081 GCF_949786415.1 Peromyscus eremicus | reverse complement strand
TACTTGACTAATTGATACAAGTGTGTTTTTTGCCATTAGAACAATGCTGCAGTGGACACTTCTAAGTGTCATTTGGGTGCACGTGCAGGAGTCCGTCTGCACGTTCTGAAACACAGCTTACCGTCATCGGCAGTTTCGTCCAATCATTATCCAAAGTTGTTGAAATCATTAACTATCCACGAGAACTGCATTATCTTTTCACTGAAACATTCTAGATTATTATTATTATTATTATTTTTCAGTGTCATGAGTTACAGTGTGGACATCTTACTCTGTAGCTCACGCTGGCCTGAGACTCACTGTGTAGTCTGCCTGGGCCTTAAATTGGTAGCAATCTTCCAGTCTCAGGCTCACGAATGCTGGGATTATAGGTATAATGGCTGTGTGTGTGTGTGTGTGTGTGTGTGTGTGTGTGTGTGTACACATGTGGATGCCAGAGGTCATTCTCTCAGGTATTGCTCCTCACGTACCATCCATCTTGTTTCTTTGAGACAAGGTCTCCTGCTTGGCATGGAACTTGTTATTTGGGCTAGATTACCTGGCTATCATGTTCCGGGGGTCTGCCTGTGTCCTCCTTCCCACTGCTGGGATCACAGGTATGCATTAGCTGGCTAGCATGCTCAAAGGGTCTGCCTGTGTTTTCCTTCCCACTGATGGGATCACAGGTAGGCATCACTCTACCTGGATTTTTTATGTGGGTTCAGAAGACTGAACTCAGGTCTTCATGAATGCGTGATGAGCACTTTGCTTATTGAGCAACCCAATGCTCTAGAGAGTTAGTTATTTACCCTTGTGATGGAGTGGCGGGTCCGCTGCCTGGCATGATTACAGAGTAGGGCTGCATAGCAGAGTAGGCCAGAGACGATCTAAAGTCAAAACCCGACTGGATGCCTCTCAGTTTTGTGTCATTGCAAAGTTAAAATGTCGTAAGTTGAACTGTTCGACGTCTAAGCATATCTGTAATTATCTAACACAAGACTCACGGCAAGGGATGGTTCTAGGAGAGACTTCAACGTGATGGGGACCCAGCTGTCCTTGACCTTCTCTGCCTTCACCAGAGTGTGGACCACCTCTTTCTCCATCATCCCAAGACCACGGCCGTAGACCCAGGCATGTCCTCCTGTCACACGAGTGAGAAGTGAGAAGGACAATGGGAGAAGCCACATTGAACCTTTGTCTCTGACTCTTCCTACAGACCAGTGTCTTCCTTAGATTTCCCCCACGTCCTACCCTTCTGTTCCACAGACAGCCCTTATCACATGTCTGTCTTAGATGAATTCTTGGCAACTCGAAATGGAGTGTGGGATTGGTTTAGGGCAATTTCTGTTCATCCCCAGAAACTGGACACATCACAACCCCAACACAAGCCAGTGAGATGGACAAAGGAGGCAGTGGCTGCCCTAAGGGTGCCCAGCAGCACCCCCTTTCCCAGGGAACCAGCCAGCTCCTATTCCTTTTCCCTAGACCCCTCCCCTTTGGATCTCCTTTGCCAGGCCTTACAACTTCCCTCTTTGGATTCCGACACTCTCTCCGTTGTTGACTCACGTTCCCAGATTTCCTGTCTTCTATTTTGTCTCCCCCCACTCTCTTTACAAAAGCCCAATCCTTCAAGAACTTCTAAGAGGTAATGCCGAGGAGATGCATGTTCTGAGTCTTGCTTGTGTGAAAAACGCTGACATTCCGTTCTCACGTTTGATCCATCATTGGTTTAGGACAGTGGGTGTCAAGTAGTCTCTGAATTCTGGGGGCCTCACTCCATTACTGCCTTATTTACAGCACCAGACGCCCCAAACTCCACTCTCAGCTTCCAGCTCTCTTGATCTCTGACTTTCTGAAATCACATACACTGTCCCACGGTGTGGGCACTTAGGGAGCTCAGCCTTTGATTCTCAGCCCTAGATGACATGTTCTTCCATCTTTTAAAAATGCGGTTGATATTTCTCTGTAGCTGAAGTTATCCTGTTTCTGCCTAGCTTCCACGGCCCTCAGACCCAAGCAAACACACAGAGACTTATATTATTTAAACTGTTTGGCCTAATGGCTCAGCTTCTTGCTAGCTGTTCTTATATCTTAAATTAACCCATTTCTACTGATCTATAAGTTGCCATGTGGCTCATGGTTTACCGGTATCTTTTTTTTCTTTTTGGTTTTTCTTTTTTTTTTTTTTCAGGTTTTTTTTTTTTTTTTTTTTTTTTAAAGATTTATTTATTTATTCAGTGTTCTGCCTGCATGTGTCCCTGCAGGCCAGAAGAGGGCACCAGATCTTATTACAGGTGGTTGTGAGCCACCATGTGGTTGCTGGGAATTGAACTCATGTCCTCTGGAAGAACAGTCAGTGCTCTTAATCTCTGAGGCATCTCTCCAGCCCCCTCTTTTTTTTTTTTTTTTTTTTTTTGGTTTTTCGAGACAGGGTTTCTCTCTCTGTGTAGCTTTGCGCCTTTCCTGGAAATCACTCTGTAGCCCAGGCTGGCCTTGAACTCACAGAGATCCGCCTGGCTCTGCCTCCCGAGTGCTGGGATTAAAGGCGTGTGCCACCACCGCTCGGCTGGTTTACTGGTATCTTAACGTGTTGCTTCTCATCACGGCAGCTGGCAGAGTCTCTCTGCCTCAGCCTTCTTCCACCCAGCATTCTCCTCTCTCTTTGTCCTGCCTACACTATTCTTCCTGCCTGGCTGCTGGCCAATCAGCGTTTTATTTATCAGTCAATCATAGCAACATATATTCACAGCAAACAGAACATCCCACAGCATTTCTCTTCCTTCTTTTTTTTTTCTTCAGAGTTCCTAGAGTGCCTGTTGGTTACGTAGCACACTGTCTCAGCTATGACCTTTCCGTTGTCATGAGTGTGCTGTGTCGGAAGCATGGGTGGACAGGCTTGTGTCTTTCCTCCATGTCAGAATTGATTGAATAACAACACACTCACAAGGTACAGCAGTTTCCATGGGAGCAGACTGTCCCTTACTTCTACTGCCTTGATAACCCTGGCTGAGGCAAACACGGGCTCTTTTATTCTGATCTTAAGCATTAATATAAACTCTCAGATCCCATCATGCATCACACACTAAACGCGTCTGTCTATATATGTATGTATGTAGGTTTTGGAGTAACTCCAAAGGGTTGAAGAGGCAGGAGTTTCTAAGAGAGCTGAGAAGCCAAAGCTGGGAAATAGACAGGGATGCAAGAGTCCCTGTCTAAAGATAACGATGAACCTGCCAAGCTGCAGAGAGGAAGGTACTGCTGGGAGTCAGGCCAGTCTGGGTCACTGGTGTGAGAGAAAAGCTGTAGAGTCGAGTATAGCTGCAGAGGGAAGCAGGGTAGGACCATGTCTGGATGAAGGAAGGGCTGGACAGATGCATGGCGGGCGGGCGCTGGGTATCCACCTCTCTATGGGGTTCACAACTGAGTTACAGCCTTTCCCTGGTCTGCTCTGTCTGATAAGTTCTCAGGCCTGGTTTCCCTGATGTGACTTTAATATGTGCATATGCTCCCCCAGTCTCAGTTCATGCTGATGAATTTATAGGGGGACACTTTCTCCTCTCAAGCATAAGCCATTATCAGTCTGTGCTGCCTGGGCTGTGCACGACCCATGGTGCCATTCACACATCCACCTGGGTGCGTAGCATCCTCCATCCTCAAGATAGTGGCAAAAGCCACTTGTAACATGGAGCCTCTCAGGACAAGGCGTAGCCTGAAAAAGCGCTGTCTCATGGGATATCGAGTGACTTAGCACGGGGCACAGCCTGATTTTAACAGCATGCTTTAATTTTTATTTTTGCCAACTTTCTCTTTATCTCTTTGCTTTACAGTCTATAGGTGTTTTTTTCCCCCTCTGATGCTCCAAATCTTTTTTGTGTTTTAATTTGCTTCCATGTTTTTGATATCTAAGCATTCAGCTTTAGTCACTCATAGGTGTCCTTTCCTTTCTATCATATTTATGTATAAAATGTTGCTTACAGGAAAATTTGGGCTTTCCTTTAATTTTTGGATTTATCCCTGCTTTTAGTTTTTTTGTTTTTAATATGTGTGTGTTGTTTTTAGTGTCCTACTGTGTGTGTGTCTCTTACTATGGTTCCTTGGTAGAATTGTCCCACGAGGCTGGCTGGCATGTAAACGTCACTCATAGTACTTAAATGTGGGGGCTGGGCTTGCTGATAGAAGGACTTAAATAGAGTGATTAGGTGATAGGCTAACCTCTTGATGGCATGTCCCCACTTGTCATCCTGTAGAGGCCTTTACACCAGGGTCATTTCCAGTTTGGCCCCAGTAGTCCCCAGCAGTCTGTCTCTGGAGCACTGAGTTTCTAGAATGTGAAGCTGCACCCATTTTTGTCAAGACATCAAGCTCCTTAGGCCTCAGTTTCCTTGTCTATAATCAGATGGAAGTGGGCTAGGCCACCTCAGAGGACTCTTCCCAGTCTACAGTTTTATAATACGATTCAGGACAGAGATTTAGTTGAGAGACGGAAGCATATTAGAGGGAATCAAAGATGCTAAAAGAGAAAAATCCTTTGAAGCTGTCAGGAGATAGGCTCTAAAAATCTAATAAAATATTTGACTCATTGGAGACCTGACTCAATGGGAGATAATTAGAAATAAACTTTTGGGGGGAGCTCAAGGAGGGCTAATATTTGGTGGCAATGCCTTAATTAATTTTGCCTGTGCCCTTGGGATGATGAGTGTGCTTAGTTTTGCAGCCCAACTCAGGGGGTCTGAATTGCAGATGTAAGCTGGATGCTTCTGATTGAATGGGGGCGTTATAGATCCAGAGAGAAGGAAAGAGCTTTAGACTTTAATTTATAATAACCCATCCAAGACCCAGGGATTGACAGATCCCCACACAAAGGTCAACATCTTGGAGGATTTCTAAGATTAGATTTTTGTTTATACCTGAAATGAAGCTATGTTCATTCCCCTGGGGTTGAAGAAAACATTACCCAGAGAGTTCACATTTCTGAACAGGAATTTACTCGATTCTGTTGGGTGTAGGCATTTAAACGAAAACAAAGTCTTAGTTTAAAATCTTGTTGCTTGCCTCAATTGTACATTCCTGAAAAAATTGATGTCATTGCCCCTATTTTTAAACATGTCATTCACCCAGCATGCATAATTGGTGTTTGTTGCACACTTGAGAAAAACGAATACATTGAGATGAAAACATGCCCCCAGAAAACAGCTTCATCTGCCTCTAATTCATGTTGAAAACCTATAGGTCATCACTGAAGCTCATCTTGCTCTAAGATGGCTGATCGGGACTGGGACTTGTTAGAAAGGTAAAGGTACAGTCATGGGCATGTGTTGGCATTCCAATGTCACAAAATACCTTGACAAAACAAAACAAAACAAACAAACAAAAAACCTTCTCAGCCAGTATACCTTACTTCAGCCACATGACTGGTCCTGTAGCCAACTCAGTATTATATTTCCAGAGCAGAAATACAGCCCACCTGTCAAAATGGTATTTACACAAAGTGCAAGAGAGTGATGACGGGGGAGACATTTAGGAGAGATTTCCTAGATTTACGACATTGATTTTTGTTCTTTGTGTGAGGAAGACGTTAACATTTCTACTGGAAATATGTTCTCTGTAATGAGTCTGGTTAACTTTATGAAATACAATGCACTGGGTTAGCATGTGCCAGAAAGTGGGTCTCCAGTGCATTCAGAGAGGGCTGGAGGTCTCTCCCAGAGAGGGTTTTGTTAAAAATCAGATAGGGAAGGAGAGAGTTTGGGCTGCCTTTAGGTTTGGCAAAGTGATCAAAGATAAGCCTAAGCTGGGGAATTTCTTTGAAGGAGTGTTAGAGGAGAGGGGGATCTTCATAGTAACACAGACTTCGGGGGGCTGCTTTTAGAATCTGTTTCATAAACAATTTGTTTATTTAGCAAGTCAATAAGTGTCTAGCAAAGGCTGGTCACTGCCATCATCATGGGAGGGTATACAGAATTACCTCTAGAGAGCTTCCAGACCAGAAAAGGAAAAACCCAAACTAGCCTTCATGTCTGTGAACATGAAGATAAACTCCTGGGAGGAATCCAGATGTTCCTTGTGGGAGGGGAAACTTGTTTCTGTGCTTCCCAACATCTCTGGATCACCTCCAGTTCCCTGGTGCTCACCACTGCATCTGGCCTGCACTTTGAAATCAGTCCTTCTAAAAAATATGCCTTTTATCCTTTCCTCTCTTCTAGGGATTGGCAGTGACGTCCTGAGTTGTCTGTTGAACTCAAGAGCAAAAGCCCATGCTTGAGAGTTATGCTTTCTCATAACTTAGCCTCTCTTCCTTTCTGACCACAAATGCATAGGTAGCATCTTCTCATTCCCTACGGAGCACATTTCTCTTCTGAGGTAGCTCAGTCAGCTGGAAGCCTCTGATAGGATCTCTGGTTTATTAAAATGTTGATTGATGGATAGCTGTCTCCCAAGAGCATCCAAAGTTTGCTTATACTTCAGACCAGCACACTCTCCCACAACCCAGGAATTAAAGAGTTAGTGCCTGGAGCCCTACCCTCAGTATTGTTGGGTTACAGTTTAAGAGAATACATGAATCTCAGAAGAGACTTGGAACTTTGGACTTTAACATAGACAATGAGGACTTTTGAATTTGGACTAAATGCATTTTACATTAGGATGTTGTTACAAGCTTTTGGGGGCCAGGGAATGGAATGTGATGGTTTTAATGTAATTGGTCCCTATAAGCTTATAAAGAGTGGCACTATTTATTTGTGTGGTCTGTGCCCTACCTGCACAGTATACATTGATGTTGCACAGCCCTCTGGGATCTACTCTACAGCCTTTTCACCTTTACTTTTTTGGATCCATTCTGTGGTAGTTTGAATGTAATTGGTCCCCATTAGCTCATAGGGAGTGGCACTATTAGAAGGTGTGGTTTTGTTGGAGTGGGTGTGTTTTTGTTGGAGGAAGTGTGCCACTTTGGGTGTATGCTTTGAGGTCTCTATGCTCAAGATATGCTTAGTTTAAGTTCATTTCCTGCAGCCTACAGATCAAGATGTAGAATTCTCAGCTCCTACTCCAGCCCCATGTCTGCCTGCATAACTTCCTGCCATGATGATAATGGGACTAAACCTTTCAACTGTAAGCTAGCCTCAATTAAATGTTCTCCTTTATAAGAGTTGTGGTTGGGGCTGGAGAGATGGCTCAGAGGTTAAGAGCACTGACTGCTCTTCCAGAGGTCCTGAGTTCAATTCCCAGCAACCACATGGTGGCTCACAACCATCTGTAATGAGATCTGGCACCCTCTTCTGTACACATAATAAATAAATAAATCTTAAAAAAAATTGTGGTTGTCATGGTGTCTCTTCATAGCAATAGAACCCCTAACTAAGACAGAAGTTGGTACCAGGAACTGAGTCATTGCTGTGACAGGCCTGACCATGCTTTTTTTTTTTTAAAGGAATATGGACCTTGGGACTGTGGATTAGAAAAGCAGTTGAACACTTTAAGTGCTGCTTAATGGGCTATGGTAGTAGGAGCATGGAAGACAGTGGTGCTGAGTGTGATTTGATGAACTGTGGAGGACTGGTTTAAGAGGTTTCAGAGGAGAAGAGTATTAATATGTGGCCTAGAGATCATTCTTGTGATATTTTGGTAAAGAATGTGGCTGCTTTTTTGCCCTTGTCTGAAAAGTTTGCATGAAGCTAAAGTGAAGAGACTTGGATTAATTCCTTTGGGAAAGAAAATCTCAAAACAGCCTAGTATAGACTCTGTCATGTGATTACTAGTGTTCATGCTTATAAAGATTTATAATGAAAAGGAGCAGGTTGAGAAAGGAAAAATACAAAATGTACAATTTGAGGAGAAAAAATATCAGGAAGTAAAATGGAACTAAGTCCTGTGTTTAAGGAGATAAACAGATTAAGAAATGGAATAAAGGGAGTGGTAACCTCTGGACAAGATCCCATCTAGCTAAGTTTTCAGTTTGTGAAAAGAAACTACAGAAAAGCTTAGAGCTGGGTGTGGGGGCACACACCTTTAATCCCAGCACTTGGAAGGCAGAGGCTGGCAGATCTCTGAGTTTGAGGCCTACCTGGTCTACAGAGCAGGTTCCAGAATAGCCAAGTTTAGACAGGGAAGGAAACCATCAAAACCAGAAAGCTGGTGAAGATGTAATTGAACGAGGGGCTTGTGTTCTAGCCCCAGCAAACAGCAGAATTTGGCAGCTTTGACCACATCAAGGACAAGGACACAAAAGTCAAGGACACAAGAAAAGGGTTATGGGATGTTCCTCTGTGACTAAGGAAAGCTGCAGAGGCCAGGCATGTGTCAAGGGTGTCCTTGAATGGAGGCCCAGAGAGTTCATTGTGTGAAGCTGTGAAGGAGAAGCCTAGGTTGCCTTGGTGACTCCAAGATGCTGGAGTTGTGGGATACCTGTCAAGGAGAGCTGCTAACAGGGAGTGGAACCAGCCCAAGAGAAAGAAGTATGTTACAATCAACAAAACTGAAAGAAGTTGGAGATTTGAAGAGAGTTTTGACATCAGATATGGAGATACAGAGTTTTTAGTTTATCCAGCTGTTTTTTTGTCTTGCTTTTGTCCTGTGTTTCCTCACTATGCTCCTTTCCCTATGTTTTGGAAAAATAATGCATACCCTGTGCCGTGATATGTTGGAAGTATGTGATCTGTTTTTTTTTTTTTTTTTTGTTTTCGAGACAGGGTTTCTCTGTGTAGCTTTGCGCCTTTCCTGGAACTCACTTGGTAGCCCAGGCTGGCCTCGAACTCACAGAGATCTGCCTGGCTCTGCCTCCTGAGTGCTGGGATTAAAGGCATGCGCCACCACCGCCCAGTCGTGATCTATTTTTTGATTTAGAGTTTATAGAGGGTTACAGTTTAAGAGAATACATGAATCTCAGAAGAGACTTGGAACTTTGAACTTTAACATAGACAATGGGGACTTTTGAATTTGGACTAAATGCATTTTACATTAGGATGTTGTTACAAGCTTATGGGGGCTAGGGAATGGAATGTGATGGTTTTAATGTAATTGGTCCCCATAAGCTTATAAAGAGTGGCACTGTTAGGAGTTGTGGCTTTGTTGAAGTAGGTGTGGTCTTGTTGGAGGAAGTGTGCCATTGTGGGAGTGTGCTTTGAGGTCTCATATGCTCAAGCTGTACTTAGTTCAGTTTACTTCCTGTTGCCTGTGGATCAAGATGTAGAACTCTCAGCTCCTTCTCCAGCATCACGTCAGCCTGCACACTGTCATGCTTCCTGCTCTGATGTTAATGGACTCAACCTCTGAACTGTAAGCCACCTCAATTAAATGCTTTCTTTATAAGAGTTATGGTGTTCAAGGTGTCTTTTCACAGCAATAGAAACCCTAACTAAGACACATCCCATTTAAAAAATTGAATATAGCAAACTTCATCAGCGTATTTAACAAATGTTTATGTTATGTATTGTAAGTCTTGTAGGAAAAGCAAGGGAGCTGTGGGTGTGGGATATGTTCAGGTTAGCTTTAACTGTCACCTCGGCATAATCCAAAATCACTTGAGAAGAGCGTCCCGATGAGGACTTAGATCAGATGGGCGTGTCTGTGGAGTATTACTTTGATTGGTAATTATTATAGGAGGACCCAGCCCACTGTGGGCAGCACCATTTCATTGGCAGGGTCCTGAACTGTAGAAGAGTGAGGAAAGCCAGCTGACAGCAAGTAAGTAGTCAGTGTGGATGTGCTTGCCTCTCTCTGTTCTTCAGTGTAGATGTGGTGTGGTGAGCTGTCTCAAGCGCCTGCCTCCATGGCTTCCCTGTGATGAAGGGCTGTAAACTGGGACTGTAAACTGAGTAAATCTGTCCTCCTTTGTGCTTCTTGTGTTCGGACTGCTTCTTCGCAGAAACAGAAATGAAACTTGAACATGGTAGGATGGGTGGTGTGGGGTGGGTAGGTAGAGATGGGACAGGGGTGGGTGTGTGGGTGGGGAGGTTGGAAGTAACGAGTGGGATGGGGTAAGGATGGGGTGGAGTGGGGAGCTGGGGTAGGGTGGAGATTAGGGGTTGGACAGTAGAGTTTATGGGAATCTGCAAGTGAGCAAATAACAAGTCTCTGGTCTGGGCCCTGGACCTGGTGTCAGGTGTGAACAGGGAGACCAGAGGCCCGTGTAATCCTAGTCTTTGGGTTGAGGTCTGAAGTGGGCATGGATATTCACCAGGAATACGGGAAGTGAGGGGGATGTCACATAGAACTAGTGTTGTACGTTAGAGTATGTTGTGGAATATTTAACTAGGCAAAGATGTGTTACATTTGTTTACTATGTATTTGTTTAACTATGTAAAGATGTGTTACATTTGTTTACTATGTATTTGTTTAACTATGTAAAGATGTGTTACATTTGTTTACGATGTATTTGTTTAACTATGTAAAGATATGTTACATTTGTTTATGCTACATTTGTTTAATGATGTAAAGATGTGTTGCTTTGCCTGCCTAAGGCACCTGATTGGTCTAATAAAAAGCTGAATGGCCAATAGCTAGGCAGTAGAGGGATAGGCAGAGCTGGCAGTCAGAGAGAATAAGCAGGAGGAGGAATCTAGGCTTGGGAGGAGAGAGAAGAGAGGAGAGAATGAGAGGGAAAGAGAGGAAGATGTCCAGGGCCAGGTAGGCACCTGCCAGTCAGCTAGGCACAGAGTAGGACATACAGAATGAAAAAAAGGTAAAAAGCCCCGAAATAAAATGTAGATGATGAGAAAAGAGGTTAAATTAAGTTATAAGAGCTAGTGGGACAAGCATAAGATAAGGCTGTGCATTCATAGCTGATAATAAATCTCCACGTCAAGATTTGAGCTGGTGGGTGGCCCAAAAGGAAGCCTGCTATGGAGTAGTCATGTGGTGGCCTACAAGTCTCACTTCTTCTGGGGACCCTTCTAGAACTAGATCTATATTCTGTGTCCTCAGGAATAACAAAGTTGTGAGTGGGCCAGCCTGGTCTTCGATGTTGTAAAGACATATTGGCTTCAACAGCCTCACACAGCAAGTATTACGCTCTGCCAAGATGCCCAGAAACCTGTTCTAAGAACTCAGTACTGTGCTTTAGTAATGCCTACCCACTTTTCAGGATTCTCCTGTCCATGTACCCCATCAGAGGCATAGTTACACTCTGAAGGGGCTGCCTGTGTACTAGAGTGCCCGGAGTCCCAGGAACATGGCCTAGCATGTTTGTTGAATGAGTATTGGTTTTGGATTAGAACAATGCTATTGAGCCTATTGAGATAACATGTATTAGTTTGCCTTCTTTTAAAAAATTGCATTTTAATTAATTAACTAATTAATTAGTGTGTGTGTCTTAGCCTATAAGACTTAGTTCTTTCCTTCCACCATGTAGGTCCTAGGGATTTAATTCAGGTCATCAGTTTTGGTAGCAAGTACCTTGGAGGGCACTGAGCCATCTTGTCAACCCCCCTACTTTTCCCCTTTATTCTTTAATTACTTTATGTGCATGGGAACCCCCCTCAAGATGTAAGCCCCCAGTTCCCTTGGAATTAATTGTGCAATATTAGTCTAAAATCCCATAGAAAGGATATGTTTTGAGTCGGAATTTAGCCAATGGAGGGAAGTTTGTAAATTAGAATTCATCTGCCCTTCTCAAATGAAAAAAAAAAAAAAAAGTCGTGCTAAAACCATCATTTGCAACAGGCAGGGGGAATCATTTTAAGAGCTAACAGTGGTAATAAGGTAGCTCACTTTCTTTATCTCTGCAGTAATTGCCCTGCAAAGTCTTGGTTTTAAAACTCAGGGTTCCATAATATGTGGCATGGAAGAAGGTACTTAGCCTCCCAGGTAAGCCCCATATCTACTTTATTTTTTGATATTTGAGAAGCAGGACAGATAGAAGCAATCTCTGGCCACTTCCCATCCCAGCTTCCTGGGTCACTGCCTGAACTCTGGCCTAGGGTGAAGAGAAAAGCTCTGGTGTTATTATTGCCTCGATCTGTGGCTTATTGCCTGCATTAAAGCAAAACAGGTTTGAGATGGGACGGGTCAGCTGGGATCTGGGGAGGCTGGCCTGAGCCCTGAGGGAAGGTTGGGGTCAATTTACACCACAGTGAGCTCATACAGGGAGAGTTAGAGGAAAAACTGGTTAGCCACAGAGTAGAGTTCTAGTTGGAGCTTCTATGCTCTGCAATCACTCTGCACTGAGTCTACCCAGGTTCCCTAGTGGCTGATGTGAGCAGGCCAGTGTGGCCTTCTTTTCCATGTTGGAGGCAATGGCTTTAGGGAAGAGAAGAGGGCCAGGTTCAGTGGAAGAAATGAGCCTGAAGGAGACTGTGCCAATTACAGCACCTGTCAGTGTTCAACAACAGATAAAATTAATTCGGAAACCCAAACAATCTGCAGAAAACCGAACACAATTATCTAAGAAATTAAGTTACACCATTTCCATGACCTTTAATCAATCATCCCACCGTTAATGTTAATTTTGTGATCTAAAAATCATAGTTCGATTTGCATTTTAATGGGTGCTAAATGAGTGTCATCAGGAAGAAATAATGGCAGGGTGGCCTTTTGCTACAAATTCTTCCTTCCTAATGGCACAAAGCAAGGAAATGGAGTTTGGAAAGGTTTTGTTTCGCTGTCTAGCAGATGTACAGAGCTGCCCTTCTCAAATGAAAAAACAAGCAATTCCCCACAAATACCACCACCTGTTGTTATAAATAAATCCAAGCCGTAAAATGGAAAGAAAGCTTAATGGCAAAATCATTACGTGCATCCGACCCCCTCCCGCCAGCCCTCCATAATGGCCTCTTAACAACTTGTTCTTCAGTCATGTGCCTTTTAAAGTGTTCGACCAGCCTCCAGGCCCCATCCTTAACCAAGAGAGATGGCTCATGTGAACTTGTGGTTAAAAATACAAAGTTGCAAACCCTGGGGAGAGTGATCTCTCCTCCATTTGCGTTTGCGGCATAAGCAGCTAGAAAGTGGCTAGGCGCAACTTGGAATTTAGGGTTCCCTTTAAATCATAATCCAGAGGACCAGGGGTGTATTTCCTAGCTGATAAGTGTGAGCACAGAATCCTAATGACATCAGGGCGTCATGAGGGTGTTGGCAAGCTGCTAATGATTTGGTAGAATCTTGCTTCTGTGAGTACTTGAAGGGAAATTGTAAAGCATTATAATGGTGATGCTGTATCCTTTAATTAACTTCTTATTCATCTCCAAGCTCCTTTTGCCTACAGACTTTATCATGCCATCCATAAATATTGATTGTGTCACAGGCCCAGGTTATTATACTTACTGAAAATATTGTGGTCCTCACCTGAAACGTAGCACCTCCCTCTTAAGTCTCCTGGGAAAAGGCCCGGATGAATTATTTCTTTGGATGAAAGAGGTCTCGAAATTGTAAATTTGGAGAAGAATGCCTCAAAAATAAAGAGCTTCAGAGATTTTTTTTCCCCGAGTATAAGAAATTCAAATAAGGCAGGAAAAGAAAATGTCGGAGGTGAGCGCTAACTTACTTTTTTCTTCAAAGGCAAGATGGGGGTGGGGGTGGGGGATGTTCCTGCCAAGACTGCAAAACTCCATTTCATAAAAGATTTATTAGCAGCGACAGAGGGAGATTGCTGAGTGGGACCCTGATAAATGCTTTGCCTTTCTCTCCTGGCTTTAAAATTATGGGTTCTGTCCATAAAGTACTGATTAATTCATATTCACTCAATGACATCTCCCCCCACCCTTTTTTTTCTTCCTAAAGCAAAGATTGTAAGCATTTTGCTTCAACAAATAAAGGATGCATACTAATTCACAGAGTGTGGCAACTGGTACTGCAGTTTATGCAACTAATCACAGCAAAGCAGGGAAGTGGCTTTTCTTCCAGTGTCGACAAGACCTGCCTACCTTTCAGCATTTTCCCCCCAAAGGTATTATTAATCTCTAAACTTCACAAAATTGAAGACTTATCTAAGACCCTTTATAGCTGAGCGGCATCAGAGGCAGCGACTCCCCAAGAGAGAAATTTCTTTGCTTTTCTGAAAGACTGACGGTAGCAATTGGGAGTCTTTTTCTTGTTTAAAGAATTCAGATGAAATGGTTGGTGTCTGCTCTCAGCTTCCAGGGGAAATGGCTGGGTCTGAAACACAGTACTTATTTGGGAATATTGGGTGCCGCTGGCTGGGGGAAGAAACGGCAAAGCACTTGCAGAGAAGAGGGTGTCCCGAGAGCCAATGGAGACCGCTGGCTAAGGAAAAGTCGTGATGGTCTCCTTCTACCGTGGAGTGTTGGCTAGGGCATCGGGGCTTCAGAAGGTGGCGAGGTTGCCTCTATTGCCTGTGTCGGTCACTTACCCCATCTCCGGATGAAATATTTGAGAGAAGTAGCTTAAGAGAGGAGAGTTTAAAAAAATATTTATTTTATGTATATGGATACTATTTCACCTATATGTATGTATCTGCACCATGTGCGTTTTTGGTGCCTGTGGAAGTCAGAAGGGGGGCCCTGGATCCCCTGGAACTGGAGTTATGGGTAGTGGTGAGCAGCCCCGTGGATGCTGGGAATCAAATCCCCACTTCCTGCGGGAACAACAAGTGCTGTAACCACTGAGCCATCATCTCTCCAGCGCCATGGAGGAGAGTTTTGCTTTGGCTCCTGGTTTAGTGGGGATGGAGTGTCACCGTGGGGAAGGCATGGTGGCAGGTGCCGCTCACCACCTACGTGATGGGAGTGTGAGGCGGTGGTTTCTTCATAACTAGGTAGACCTGGAAGCAGCGGGAAGACAGGAAGCAGGCCCGGACCCTCTGCATCAAGGTCTGCGGCCAACGGCCCAGGTCAGGTCTGCTGGCGAGAGACGCTGGCCTGAAAGGTCCACAACCTCTCAAAACAGCGCCACCACCTGGAGATGAAACGTCCTAACGCAGAAGCCTGTGGGGGATGTTTCACCCCCCAAGACCATGACACGATCTCCCAGAATCAGCAAGGTGCTTCTCAGTTTGAATGAATCTGAAAATGATGAATTTGTTCCTGCTTAAAATAGTGGGAAATGCAGAAAGTCGTCAGTTGATAGAATGGTTTCACTAGTGACCGCTGTGTTAGAGAACGCTGTGTGTTGGTAAGAATAGTGACATGTTCCTCCCCGCACCCCCTCCCAGAGGTTCCTTAATTTGGGTTGGGGAATCACTGGACTGCTGCCTCTCTGAGGGCAGGGGCTAGGACTGTTGTGTTCACAGCTTTGGTGCTCAGCGCATGGCTGATGCTTGAAGAGCATTTGAGGAGGGAGTAACATTGGAAACAACGATGTAAGTCATTATTTGGTCCTGGATAACTCGGACTTGGGGGACTTTAGAGGCATGGATATCAGTAGTTATCTAGGCTTTTGAGTAATTTCTTAGTAGTTTTGTTAGGATGGTAAGTGTTGATGGTCAACTTGCTTGGGTTGAGAAGTGTTAGGATACCAGGAAAGCACATCCCTGGGGGTGTCTGGGTGGGGGGGTGTCTCCAGAGAAGATTAACTCAGGTTAGAAAACCTGCTCTGAATGTGAGCAGCACCACAGGGGCTGGAGAGTAAGCTGGAAGGAGAAAGCCTCTGAGGCAGGCATTATCTCTCTCTGCTTCCTGTCCACCCTGAGTTGAATAGTCTCTGCCCTGTGCCTCTGCCACCAGGGCTTGCTGCTTAAGAAGCAATGGAGCCAAGGGCCATGGATGGAAACATCTGGAAACATCATCAAAACGAGTCCTTCATCTCTCTTAAGTTGTTTGCTTCGGCATTTTGTCACAGTGACAGAAAGATGACTAACACAAGAGTCTGACTTAAATAGGTTGAGAAGGTCTAGCCCTCCAGCTGTGGCGGAAGGCGGGGGAGACGCTTTCTTCCCGTCGAGACTAAGACTGACTCATGAAACACATCAGTACCATCCCTGCGGAACTAAGCCTAATTTGCCTTCCATTCCTCACTACCACTCGAGGTGGAGGATGCATTTTTCTCCTCCTCTTACTATTTGCCTCAGAGCATAAGCAATCACCCCAGATCGCGTAGCTGATAGGTGGCAGACGTGGGGTTTAAACTCTCCTTGGTGGGGACCGTGGTGCTCCTGTTCTCAAACTGTCTTGAGCTAGATCAGTCTGAGATGGGAGCCGTAGAGGGTGTCCCATATAAGATTGTCACACAGAGGTGAGGGTTTAGAAGATACACCGTGAGGTGTTGCATTCAGGGGAAGAATGTGTAGGGTTCTAGGGTCAAGACACTGGTGACCAGCACTGAGGGACAGAAAATACTGTCGTTAAGGACAGGAGCCCAGGACTCAAGGCGTACCTACTGGGGAAGTAAAGATGTAAAGCCAAAGAGATGCTTCATGCCTGAATCCAGAGGCATCTCACTGATAAGAGGCCAATTTGTTCTGCTTGTCTTAAGGCAACGTGCGTACCAGCGGTTGGGATCAAACTGGATGAAATCAAAACGCCTTAGCTACCAGGTTTGGAAAGCGTGGTTCCGTGAGGGGCAGGACATAGGCTTACCAAGCACAGAGAATCCGCTCATTTTCTCAGTCAGTCAATGCATGTGGATTTCCAGTCCTTGTCTTTAGCAATAATAAGTATTGCATGGACTCAGCGTCAGGGCTTGCATCCCATTTAATCGTCTCAATAATTATGCCTGATAAGTACTGTTATCATTGCCTCCCACTTTACAAATAAAGGTCAAGTAATTTACATGAGGTCACATATGTAGGAAGTGTGGAGCCAAGGCTGTATGTTGGATGAATCAAAACAGCTACACAAGAGGTTAAAACTTAGAAATTATCTTATTTTTGTGGTAAGTAATCATTATAAGTATCCCCCTAAGGGTGATCCAATAGACTGTCCCATGATTAGCCAAAGGTGGGTTGTCACAGCAGGAAACTGTGTATTTTCTGATTGGATAGTACTTCTCTTAAAGTAGGAGCATCTATTTTAGTTGAAAAAAAAATTGTAGTTGCTAGGTGTGGTGGCACATGCCTGTAGTCCCAGCATGTAGGAGATTGGAGCAGGAAGATCAGAAGTTCATGTCATCCTTGGCTACACAGCATGTTTGAGGCTAGTTTGGGCTATACGGGATTCTGTTTAAAAATACATATTTTTTTATTATTTGGAGACAGGAGAGATGGCTCAGTGGTGAAGAGCATGCACAACTCCAGCAGAGGACCCCGGTTTTGGTCTCAGGATAGACAGACAACAGGTGCTTATAACTGCCTGTCACTACAGCTCCAGGGAATCTGATGCCCTCTTCTGGACTTGGTGGGCACTGCATTCACATACACATCCCCCATCCACAGGGGGGTGTGTGTGACACACACACACACACAATTAAAAAAAAACCTAATAAAATGTGCAGTCGAGAGATGACTCAGTGGTTAAGAACATCTGTCACTCTTGCAAATAATCTGGGTTTGATTCCCAGCATGCACCAGTCATCTTACAGTGTTCTAGGGGGGTGCAGCATCTTCTTCTAAACTTCTCAGGCACCGGGTACACATGTAGTACACGTATCTATGCAGGCAAAACATTCATATACATAAAATAAAGAAAACTGCTTTGTACTTTTAATTGAAGAATAAAAATTCTATGTATTGATGTGTAAACTACAAAACATAAGACATATATGTATAACATATATGTGAATGACTAAGTCAAACTAATTTGCATATGTGTTACTTTGCATATTTACATTTTGTGATGAAAACATTTAAAATCTACTCTCTTAGAAACTGCCAATTATGTACTATATTGTTCTCAACTCTAGATGTACACTAGATCTCTTGAAATTATTTTTATTTCTGTTTTGTTTATGTGTGTGTTTGTATGTATGCAGATGTGGGTGCCCATGTGTGTATGTGAATGTAGAAGCCAGAATTCAACTTGGATGTTTTTCCTCAGGTACTGTTCACCTTTTTTTCCCCCCAAACAGTCTGTCACTGGGACCTGGGATCCTTGATTAGGTGACCTCAGAGATCCTCCTGTCTCTGCCTTCCCAGTGCTGGTATTATAAGTATTAAAAGCCACCATGCCTGGCTTTTTAAATGAATGCTGGGGATTGAATTCAGGACCTTCGGCTTGCACAGATGGCTACTGGAGCCATCTTCTCAACACCCCTTGAATTTCTTGCAGTTTCCTAGTTAAGTGTTTTGTGCCTCCTTATTCTCTAGTCCTGGATGGAGACAGTTTTGTGGCATGCATGCAGCCTGGCAGGCTGGTTCACCTGCCTAGCTTTTCTAAGGGGGGCTATCTGAGGCTGCTGGGGCTGGGGTATGGGAACTCTTCCTCACAGTAACTTCAGAAGGGCCGAATTGTCTTTTCTCGTCTAAAGCACCGATTAAACTAATTTTCTCAGAGTTTTCGGTTTTGCCCTTTGTTAAGTATACTGATCCTGTTAAAACTCACTTATGTTTCCTGCCATGGCTTTCTCAGGGGCAGATGGTAGAGTAGTGGCTGGCATTCACTGTTGAGGTATCTCAGAAGGGTTCGTTGAAATAAGCTGGGGTCCAAAGGCAAATGATGAGTTCAAGTTCAGCGTTTTACCTTGTGTGACCTTGGAGCAACCTTTCTCTTCTTTTGTAAAAGGGGGTAATTATACCCACCCTCCAAGATTCCTATCCATGTGGGCCTTTTGGTCAGAGAAAGACTGGATTAATCTTCCAATAGATATATTCTGCTGCACAATACTATTGTCTAGTCCTTGGAGGGATTGAAACATTAGCAGGGCAGGCTACTATTAATAGTCTCCAAGATAGAATCCATACACAATACTGTATTGTCTTCTGCTCCCAAGAGCAGACATGGGTTTCTGTCTTATTTGCTGTGATAGGTTTGTTTATTGGAATCTTCTTTTCGAACTGTCTAGAATTTTTTCCAATTTAGGGGATTCTGAAATGACATTTCTAAAACTGGCTGGAGACTCTTCTCTGCTGTCCCCAGCCTCACCTTACTTCCCCATGAAAGCACACCCAGGCTTCATTACATTTACCAAAATAGACTCAAATAAATCCTACTGTTGATAAACAGCCTGCAAAAATTAGCCATGGGTGAACAGCCTCCCTCTAAATGCACTCTTTAAAGGGCATGCTCTTTAAGGGGAAAATCCAACCACGGAATGGGTTTGGAGATAATTTGGGTATTGCAGGTATGGCCTGATAAGACCCAACAAAACTCAGTTTCTAACATTAGAAATGTAGCATGGCTGTAATCAGGGCGGCCTCTATAAGGCAAGTCATTTAGCAGAGCAAAATCTATCATTCATATTATTTGTCAGGAGTGAAAACTAATAGGCATAAGGTAACAACATGGTAAATTCATTAAGTGGTTGTTGTGCGCACATCTCTTTAGGACTGTGGTGTGTGGCAGGTATTACTGCTGCTGTTTCAGAAATGAAGACATCAATGTCCTTTGGATTTATTGATTCATCTTGATGTTAATTTTGGGAGTTAGGCTCTCAACTCTGGAGAGCATCTGGCAATGTCTGGAAACATTTTTGGTCATTGCAACTGGGAGTTGGGAGAGGGTACCGATAGGATCGACTGAGGCTGAGTAGAATCCACAAATGCTAATATCCTCCATGTCAAAAGACCATGTATTTGAAATGTTGATAGTGCTGAGTGTGAAAAACCCTGAGCTGGGAGAAGTAGCAGTGGAACTCAGTGTTTTGATTCCTAGCCCATGTTTATTTTTGGACAGATTTGATAAGATCACAGTGTAGGTGAACATCTATCATTGATCACATGCTTCCCCAGGCACACGGTGCTTTGACGGTACCCGATAATTTCAGCTGCGATCATTTTGGTCGTTCCCATGGGTTCCTACAAAACAGGCTATTGATTGTTCTGAATGTCATCTCTGGGTGTCACATGGCCTAATTTAGTGGTATCTAATCTGTGGGTGGTGGGGGAAGGATATTATCTTTACAATGGTGCAAAGAGGATACTTTGGGGAAAAAAGTAGACCGGGGATTTTTGCAGAAAGTCTCTCCTTTGCCTACTCTAAAAGTAACGCCATACTCCATGTGCGTGGTGATTGACTTATAATCTTCAAAGCATGTTCGTATCCCATCAACAGATGTTTATTGAGGAATTAAATGAGAGATTCTGATCAAGCTCTGAGCATTTGCTAACGATGGAAGCGAAGGCTCTGACTTCTTGGGGCGTGTATATGAAAGACAAGGGATCCAAACAATAAATAATAAAGCATATAACACACTAGGGAAAGATGGATGCCCTCCACATAAGACAAAGTAAGGGTATTGGGGAGTGTGTGGTGTACGGTGTGTGTGTGTGTGTGTGTGTGTGTGTGTGTGTGTGTGTGTGTGCATGTGTTTGTGTGTGTTGCATTTCACATGGGTGGCAGGAAGGGTGTAAACAGGTAATACACTAACTTTTTCGAGACATGATGGGTATGTACGTGTGAGAATGAATCATTTGGATATCAGGAGAGGAGAGTTCTGGTGAGGACAGAACGGCAAAATCTCTGGAGTTGTTATGTGTTTGACCAGCATAAGGAACAGTGAAGAGGCCATTGAGGCTCAAGTAGAGGGGGTAAGTGCAAGGAGTGTGAGACGACAGGGCCACAGCAACACAGCAATGGCCCACGTAAGGTCCCGGAGGACTTGAAGGATATGACTCGGCATAGCTAAAAAAAGAAATCACATTGACAGCTGTGCTCAAAACAAGGTAGGGGTGGATAAGCACGATGGGACCCATCCTTCCCTTACTCCACATGCTCCCTGATGGCCGTGAGGTAAGAAGGCTTCCTCCACCATATGTCCCGTCATCATATGTCTTGTGCTGTCACAGGTACAACCTAGTCAAGGGACTGGGGACCCAAGTCCTAAGACTGTGAGCCAAAGACCTATTTCTACCTTTTATTTCTGTTTGTATGTCTTTGTGTGTGCACACATTTATGTGTGGGTATGTGTACAGATATACAGGTGTATGTATGGAGGCTGGAGGCCAATGGTGGAAGTCTTTCTCAGTTGATCTCCACCTTGACTTTTGGGGACAGAGTCTCTCATTGAACCTGGAGCTTGCTAATTTGGTTAGACGTCTGGCCAGCAAGTCACAAGGATCTTCCTGGCTCCACGTCACCGGTGCTGGGGTGACAGGCATGCAGTGCTGAGCCTAACTGTCTTTAAATGGGTATTTGGAATCTTAATTCAGAAGCCCATGCTTTCAGGACAGACACTTTATGGACTGAACCGTCTTCCCTGCTCCAAACCATTCCCCCTTTAAGTATTTTGCTCACAGCAACAGGAAGCTAATTAGCATAATTTACTTGGCTTATTTCTAGCCAACTCTTTATTCCCCCCCCAAGATTTTATTAAAATAAACTTTATATATGCCCAATTACTCAGAAACATTCCCATGCCCACCTTCTAACCTCTACAATGAATATTTTCCTTCTTTTTTTTTTTTTGAGTTTATTGAATCTTTTTTTATTTCACAGGAGAAAACTAAGCAGATCCTAGTACTAGGCCTGGATGGAGCAGGAACGACCAGCGTCCTTCACACGCTAGCTTCCAACAGAGTCTGCCGCAGCATGGCGCCTACCCAAAGTTTCCATGAAGTTTGCGTCAACAATGAAGACAGGCAAATGGAATTCCTGGAGAGTAAATTCTGTTTCTCATTAGCATCCATCTTAAGCCAGGAGCATTTAGTCTCTGTTGACATTGTAGTCTTGAGGAAAATGACACTGGATGGAATTTTTCTACACTTTAGGATGGTGGGTAGGTTCCCCCCCCTATATTTTCTTTTTAAAAGTATCTATGATCCCTCTTTTTCTCTCCACCTACCAAACCATCGATGTTCTTGATGCATTGCATGACAAATTGCAGCCACTAGTACATTGCACCCCAAAAGCCTTTACTGTGCAAAAGATAAGCAAGTTCTGCATTAAAACCCTCCGTGGTTTACCTGGTTCTCATTGACGCTCTACTAAATGATACATATGCAAATTTTGAATTTGGATCTCATGTAAGTATGTACATCTTTTAAAGAGGAATATGTAGTCTTCCTGTGCTGATTGTAATTATGAGGTGTCATGACCTACGTTCATGACCCTGAATCTACGTTCATCTTCTATTTTATGTTTCTCTTAATATGCTTTCTTAGTATTTTCTTGTAACAGTGATTTATTCAAATCACTGGATATTGTTCCTCCAATGAACCTATCTTATTTTTCCCCTACTAACAGTTGCCTTTAACTTAAACATTGAGTCTAAAATTCTCCCTATGCGTCAAGAAAAAAAGCAGTGTTGATCGCCTCTTGCCTTGGCAGGTGGTGTTACTGGAGCACCTTTACTCTTCTTGGCTGTTGAATTTTGAGTCAAGAAGTCACAGGCTCAGAGATGTCAGGCTTTTGTTTTGCAAGAGGGGGCAGCAATTGGGGTCCAGGGAGAAAAAAGGATTTTCTTCTGAAAGGAAGAATCAGAGGGCTAACCCAGATACGGGGCAGGTAGTTTACCCTTCACCTTGCACGTAGACGACACTCAACAACCCTGAAAAGCTCCCAGACAGATGAGAAAATATGCTAGATTGAGAGGCTTAAGGAAAATGGATTTCTCGATTCATTGTAGAAGTTTAAAAGCTTTCTAGGAGAGAATCTTCCATCTCTATAATAAAAATTTTTTAGTCGATGTTCCATTAATCTTTATGTCCACAATCAAAAGCCTTTTGCTTAATAATATCCCTTCAAATATTTGAAGACTATTCTTAAGTCTCACCATAGACTTCCTTCCTTGAGAATAAATAATCTAAATTGCTTTAAACTTTTCTCATAAATTCTTTCTCTCACTGTTTTATTAATCTTTATAACTTTCCCAGGAGTTTTCTTCACAGTGTTCTATCTCACCTCTAAAATGTGAGGCTTGGAGAGAACAAAGAACTATGGCAGGGACGGTGCAACTTATATCTCAGGGCGAGCCATTGGAGGGCGGGGGCTGTTTCTTACTCAGTGTTGGACTTTTCAGAACAGAGGAGAGCAAACTGCTCCTCTGAAAAGAGCCAGGCAGTAAATATTACAAGTGTTACAAGTCAAGGGGGGGGGGGGGGGACGAACTGTATTGTTTGTGCAACTGCTCTCTCCAAAAAGGTAATATTGTGGGTGGGGAGATGGCTCAGTGGTTAAGAGCACTGGCTGCTCCTTTGGAGGACCTAGGTTCAATTTTCAGCACCCACAAAGCTCACAATTGTCTGTAACTCCAGTTCCGGTAGATCTGATGCCCTCTTCTGGTCTCTGTGGACACTGCATGTACATGATACACAGACGTACACATAGGCAAAACACTCATACACATAAAATAAAAATAAATATTTTCTTAAAAAGGTAGTCTTTTTTGTTTTAAAGGTATAAATAATTCTTGGCTTAAGGCCCATGTCAAGCTAGGTAGTGTGGCTGGGGGCTATCGTCTGTGGTCTCTGCTTAGTTCCTACAACAGTGCATGACTCATACTAAGCATTCAGTAAGATTTGTTGAATAAATCAGTACCTACATCTATGGAGACGATTCATGGCTTCTCTCTGTGTTATATAAACTTGTTTAATACTTCTGTTACATTGATGACTCTGTGAGCTTGTCCGTTAACATCTCCAGGTCTTCCTCTGGCATGTTCCTTCATGGCCATCACTTCATATGTGGTCTGTATGTAGCAGGGTAGTTGGGTTGTACCTCCCCTAATACAAATTGTGGATAGAACTGTTAACCTTCATTTGCAATGAAAATGCTTTAAACTCTTGTTATTCTGATATGTCCAGCAACACATGACTAGAAGTCATTTGTGAACACAAAGAAGTCTAGGCAATTGCTAAAACCAATATGTTGGACTCTGTTGAACCTCCTCAAAGCCCCTGTTTTCTTTCCCTTAAAACAAGATTTATTGGGGCTGGAGAGATGGCTCAGCGGTTAAGAGCACTGGCTGCTCTTCCAAAGGGTTCAATTCCCAGCATCCACATGGCAGCTAACAAACTGTCTCTAACTCCAAGATCTGACACCTCCACACAGACATACATGCTGGCAAAGTACCAATGCAAATGAAATAAAAGTAAATAAATTAAAAAAAGATTTATCTTTATTTGTAATTGTGTGTGTTGTGTGTGTATGTCTGTGTGTGTGTGCATGCACACACACACATGCACAGGTATGTCCACATGAATGGAGGTGCCTATGGAGGTCATAGGTATTAGATCACCCCTGGACCTGGAGCTACAGGCATTTGTGAGATACCTGATGTAGGTTCTGGGAACTGAACTGAAATCCTCAGAAAGAGCAGGATGTACTCTTAACTGCTGAACTTATGGAACCTGTAAGCTCAGAGAAGGCTGGACCTAATGAGAGAAGAAAAGACCTATCTATTCCCCCCACCCCCTCTTTGTCTCTGAGCCTGTAGAGAGCTCACTCTGAGGCATGCTGTATTAGATGAGTTTCCCCTCTGAGCTGAATTTGAATGAAACAGTCTTGGGCAGAATAAACCCACAGAACCAGGTGGACGGAGGCCTTTACAGAATGCCAGGGACTGACTTAAAGATCAGGTCCATTCTTCACATCATCCAATCTGCCCCAACTCCAGTCTCAACTGACTCAATTTGTGGGTCCACAGAGGCCTTTCTGTTTCAAGTCCCTTATTTGTCCGCAGTGACCTTGAACAGGTACCTCATGCCTCTCTGCACCAGGGTTCAGGGGAGCCATCTCTAGTCTTAGTGGGTAAGCAAGAAGCTGCTCTTCCTCAGCGCTCAGTATCCTGCCTTTGTCCACAGAGGGGCTGTTTAGTTTGGTTAGACATGGTGCCATGGCTGTATGAATGCAAGTTTCCAGAAAAAAAGGACCACACCTATGTAATTGATGTACAAGTGCCTGATGAAAATTTCATTGATTGAAGAGCTTGAATGTTATGAGTCTGAATCCAAACTATCTTGGGCATCTTAGGTTCCTTTGATATCGTTCATTGCCTACTTCTGTGTTTGACCTAATACCCATCCTGGTGAAATCCCCTTTGGATTAACAAATAGACCCTTACCTTCCATTGACTCATAGGTTGAGAATGTTATCTGAGGCCCATGACAGAGACTTCCCCATTTTACTGTGACCTGCCTACCTGATGTTTCCAGTAACATATTTTTAAAAACGCCTTGATATATGACTTTTTTTGTTCGGTTACTATAAAAACCTCATGAAACTAATAGGATGTTGGAACATGGTTTTTGGGGCAATCTGAATCTGTGTTCCCAGGCTCTGGAACTCATGTTCGTCTTCAGAATAAACTGTCTGTTATTCCCTTTGAGGTAAGGGCTGAGTTTTTAGGCTGGTGACTGAGGGAAACAGGCAGGGAGGACTATTACACCTCTAAGCTCCCAACTAGCTCTTGGGTGGTTATAGTGTTCAGTCCCTGGGATCTATAAAAAGCTTGAACCTGGTTCCTTAGGGATGGGATGTGTGTGTTGTCCACGGTGACGGTCTGTTCTACCCAAACCTTGCCTTCTCTAGCCTCCCACCACCCCATTCTGTAGACATGGCCACGGTGCTACCATTTAACACATTTATTTACATTGACTTCCTTCTTAACCCGCTAGAGAAGCTGCAAAACAAAATAGCCAAGTCTGTGGTGGATCCATCTTTAACATTTCTCTCAAATGTTGAAGTCAAGAAAAAGATGACCGTTTTAAGGCTCTGTGAGGTGGAAATGATCGAGGCCTGGCAGACAGAGGGAGGTCACACACACATCAGGCACTGCCTCTGGCCCTGGGATGGCGACGGAAGTGTGTTCCTCCTGAATGTGTGAGTCCACGTTTCGGAATTTATCAACGTGTGTCTGGGATTTGCCGTGATGGGCCTCTCCCCTTTTCTCGGAAAACAAAACTAGTGTCTGATTAAAGCTGGCTGGGTTCCTTAGATACGGGAATTAATTCATTTGGAGTGGGTGGGGGTATCATGTCTTTGTCTGGCAGACAGATAATAGTCTCATTTGCATGTGGGGATCATGTTTACTCCCCACCTGGTAAAAGAGCAATAACAATGACATTGAATTTGCATATTCTCCATCACTGACGTTGGCAGAACTTCTTTGAAGGTGTCCTGGATTCTGGATATACCCTTTTTTTTTTGGTCAGAGAATTCACTTTTACTTTTACCCTGTGCTTAGTCAGGTTAGATTCAGACCAAAACCACAAGGCAACCTCAGTGTCTTGAGACGGGGAAGGCTTATTTCATTCCTAGGCTACATCACGTTCCACATGGAAATGCACTCCACGCTGCTCTCTCAGGCATCCACCATCTAGAGCTGATGATGATTGTTATTTTTGCATCAACGTCAGGTGGTGTTTTTAGGCGTTGCTACCTTTATTTTCTCACTCCTCAGTTGTGCCCCTGTAGTTTAAGGAACAGCCGTAGTCAATGCGTGAAGGATTGAGCATGGACGGGTTCCAGTAAAACTTTATTGGCAAGAACTGTCAGGAGGCTGGATTGTGGTGGGGAGGAGAGAATGTGGTGAGACTCCCACATATATTTAATTTTTGTTGATCCCCCCACCAAGACAGGGTTTCTCTGCATTGCCCTGGCTGTCCTGGAACTCACTCTGTAGACCAGGTTGGCCTTGAACTCAGAGATCCGCCTGCTTCTGTCTCCTGAGTGCTGAGTCTAAGGGCATGTGCCTGCCACCACTGCCTGGCTATATTTAATTTTTTTTATTGCTATATACTAATTATACAAAATAGTGGATTTCATTGCGGCACTTTCATAATGTATATTATGTGTGTATAATACGCTTTGATTACGTTTGCGCTATCAT
Source organism: Peromyscus eremicus (assembly GCF_949786415.1). Taxonomy (NCBI): domain Eukaryota; kingdom Metazoa; phylum Chordata; class Mammalia; order Rodentia; family Cricetidae; genus Peromyscus; species Peromyscus eremicus. Next base: position 35,709,357 of record NC_081434.1, on the reverse strand, counting down.
TGCCTTTTCCTAGCTTCCCTTTCTTACCGCCTGCTCATCCCAAACATCTCCCTTCCACTTTCGTGTCTATTTTTAAACACTTAAAATCTGTACATGAGAGAGAACAAATTATATTCAGGTATTTCTGAATCCTGCTTCATACAGGGACCTTCAGTCCCATCCCCTTTTCCTAAATGAAACGATTTCATTCTTCATGGCCGAATGTAACTCCATGATGTATACATAGTGCTTTTCTATATGCATTCATCTGGTGATGGGCCCCTAGGCTGATTCCATAACTTGGCACTTGTAGCTAGTTTCTCTCTTTCTTTTCCTCCCTCCCTCCCTCCCTCCCTCCCTCCCTCTCTCTCTTCCCTCCCTCCCTCTCTCTCTTCCCTCCCTCCCTCCATCCTTCCCTCCATCCTCCCTTCCCCTCTCCCTTCCTTCTATCCTCTCTCCCTCTCTCTTCCCTCCATCCATCCTTCTTTCCTTCCTCCCTCCTTCCGTCCCTCTCTCCCTTCCTTCCTCCCTCCCTCTGTTCTCCCTCCCTCCCTCCCTTCCTTCCTTCCTTCCTCCCACATAAAAGCCTTTTCTTTCTAGACCAGCATTCCATCCCTCCAAACATCCGTTAGTTGCAAGCCACACATTTTGTAATTCAGTTGCTTTGGAGGCTGGATGAGACGGGTCTAACGTCCAGGAGCTGTTCTAAATACTAAGCGTGTGACGTTCCGTTTCTTGAAGCTTCCCACGTTTCTCCAGGTTTGAATTCCTGCACCAGTCTGCTGAGATTAAATTCATCTGTCTACCTCATTCTTGGAGGTTTAGTTTTCTGGCTAGACTTCTGAATCCAGACAGCCATATGCTGCTGTCCTTGGATTTTTCACAAATGTATAGTCATAAAGCCCTGGGGTCTTTCGTCCTTCACTGAGATTGGAAGGCCTGGGTCTTTCAGATCTCCTTAGGGGTGCACAACCACTCTGTGCCCTCCTCTCTGAGGTGTAGACACTCCTTGTAGGGCCAGAATCTTCCTGACACACGGGCTGGAGAGCTGGCTCTTGTCTTTTGGCATCCAATGTATTCTCAAGCTATGCTATTCTCATTTTATCCAGTAGAGGGCACTATGCACCAAGGGTCGCCAATTCCATCCCTTCTGTTAGAGGGATGAATTAAGGATTAATGAAACCCATATTCAAACCCTGAAACTCTAGCACCTATCATAAACCACAAACCAAAATACCACACTAGCAATGTACTTTATAAAGTGAAGAAATGCAATTTATTAGCAACTTGCCCAGTCCAGAAGGTACAGACTTCCTGACTGAATCAAGCGAACATTTCCAGTGGGAGCTTCTTTTTTTTCCTCACACACTCAGGCTGTCTGGACAAAGCTCCCAGTGTGAGCTGCTTAGCAGAAGTCCTCAGGATCTTTGGGAGTTGAGGCTTCAGGTGTGGTTCTGTTAAAAACAGAACACTTTGCCTTTGTAAAGCATCTTCTCCCACAGGAAAATGACTTAACACTTGAGAGAAAGTTGCAAACCACTGTGAGAAAATATCAAAGATACAATGGTTCTCTAAGTGTTCAAATGGATGACGTCAATAGTTCATAGGGAATTTTGAACATGTACTCCAAAGGGTATGAACTTTTTGTTGCTACTGATGGATTTAAAAAAAATTATTTTTATAACCACATATCTATCTCTCTGTGCTATGCTTTGAAGAAAAGCATTCAAATTCCCCTTTCTCCTGCAGAATTCTACTTAGCTGTTCAGCCTTCCCTTGAATTCTGACTCACCATAAGGCCTGTGCCCTCTCCTTCATGGTCTTTCTGCTTGTAACACAGAGCCTGTCTCTGAGGATATCATGAAGTTTTTATTGCATTCTTTTTTTTTTCCCCTGCAGCTCACAGTTTGCATTTTATTTTCTTCCCTCTCCCTTCCTTTGTGAGGCTGGTGATTGCATCTAAGACCTCATGCATGCTCGACAAACACTCCACCAAACACAAAGACACATCCCTAGCGGGTCACCCGGGACACAATACTTCCAGGGAGCCTGCTCTTAGCTTGCACTGGCCAGTAGCCATCCAACCAGGCACCCATGGGACCTCCTCTTCTTCACTCTATGCTCAGCTCCCTTGTACCTTTTCATGTTGCTGCCATGTGAGAGAGCATGTTTACCTTCAGACAGACTAGTTATCAATCGAACATGAGATACGACGGATATTAAAGGCAGTTCTCTGGTGTTATCTTTTCCTTGGGTGGAGAGTTCTTTTGCCCAATGAACCTTTTTGTCATTATCTAGAGCACCCCATCTCTTCTTGATGACCTACCGTACCTCCCCATAGGACTTCCCCTGACATGTTATTCTCTGGAATTGCATCCCCTTTATTGGGTTAAGTTGCTGCATTCAATCAGGTGAAGGATACTAGTTAGAACCACACTAGAAGCAGATGCTATTGATCCATCACTCCCCACGTTCCAGGCCAAGTTTTTATGGATGCTATGTTGTTTAGACTTTATTACAATTTTAGGCTGTATCTCCGTTAAAATTACATTTATTAACTTATATTTAGCTGCGCATATGATGTGCATGAGGAGATCAGAGGACCACTTCTGAGCATCTGTTTTCTCCTTCTGCCATGTAGGTTCTGGTGATTGAATTCAGCTCATCACACTTGGTGGCAAGCACCTTTACCCATGGAAGCATCTAGCTGTCCTTGTATTTCTGTTTTACAGACAAGGAAACTGGGGGCTAAAAAGAAGTCAAGAAGCATGGTTTAAGCGGCACAGTTAGCCAGTGGCCAGTGGACAGGGGTGTGCCTAGAGTCCATTGGCTTCGGTACTGCTGAGATTTTCCTAAAATGTGTTTTCCTGGTGAGAAGTTGAATACACGAAAGGACAAAGGCCAGATCATATACAAAAATAGAACTCTGACTCATAGTCTGTAGCAACCAGCCGGGGGAAGAGATCCATCACTTACAGGAACCAGCCGAGGAAGTCAGCCTGCCATCTCCTTTCAGACGAGCACAAGTCAGATCACTATCTCCGACAGCTGGTCCAGGAAGGCAGACAATCATACTGTAACGATTGGCCCCAAACGGCTGAGACTTGAGTAATACCCGACAGCTTCCATAATTTTCATCCCTATTTCCAGTTTAAGATCAACCAGGGGAAGCCAAATATATATCCCTAACTAGTCACAGAGGATACCTTGCTTCTAGTGAGCCTGCCTCAGCTTCCGCAGGCCAACAGATGTCCGGACGGGCATGCGCAGAGCTGTTTCTTGCCCCTCCACATCGTGTTTCCTCTCCTCTACCTGCCTTGGAGTCTTTGCCAAACGCGGTGGCAGTGTCTGGCTTCTCTGCCTTGTAACAAGCTCTGAATAGAGTCTGCATGCTCTCATTTGGTTGGCCTTTATTTATTTCCACACTAGACACCACACATTTTCTCAGAGTCTCTTATTTGCTTTCCATGTTGACTTCCGTGGATTCAAGTTTGTCTGGTCTTTTTTTTTGTTTTTGTTTTTGTTTTTGTTCTCTTACTATTCAGATTGGCATCCAACTACAGAGAATCCTCTTTGAAACTGCTCATCCAGAAGATTTCAAGTATTTGGACTTCATTAATGGATCAATTCTACTTCTATAACTTTATTTTTTCCCCCTATTTGTTATCACAATGACCACTTATTGCAAATATCCACTTTGGCTTGTCTTTATTTGTGCTGCAAGAAAGGGAGGAATTTTAGGCATTTGACAAACATTTAAAACTATTTTACAAATGTTTTGAGAATTTAATAAAAAGTATTTTGGTTATATTCACCTCCGACTGTTGCGGGATATTTGATCACACTGTGAACCCAGAGACTGCATTATTTATTGGAAAAACTTGCCTCTACTTATGGTGTGGCCCAGCCCTAATACCTACCCTTAATCCAAGAACTTTCTATTTATTGTAAATAGGATTAAATAAAACCAACCATAGGCCAAGAGGTGGAGCAAGCAACTAGTTGACAGGAAGTAGTCATAGAGCGTAAGAGGGAGTCAGGAAGATAGATAGAGATGCACAGGAAGTAGTATGGAGGGACTTTGAGTTTGGCAGTCCTTTTTGGTTTGGGATGGATGGAGGGAAGCTCTGTCTAGGATATGTGGAGGCTGCAGCTGCGGAAGCGCCGTCGGCAGCTGAGGCAGCGATAAGATCAGGTGTAGCTGCCTTGCTGTAGATGTAAAAACAACATCCAACTCATCCCCTTAGCTCCTCCTGGACCCACTCCCACCTCTCCACCTCCTCACCTTCATGGCCTCTTAAAAGAATAATCAGTAGCCCACTGGCTCCAATTAACAAAAAGGTGTTTGAGTAAGAAAATAACTTCAGTTTTGAGCTCCAGAGAGTTCCCCGCTGCTCAGAGATGTCCACCTTACGGCTGCTTTCTCTGTCACACATGACCCAAGTCTGTTCCCTGATCATTTTAGAAAGTACCCCAGGGGTTAAAAACTACCTAGCCACTACTCACTTAGATTTTAATGACCAGGTAGTTCATGTGTCTTCGAATGCCCTGAGGTGGAAAGTAAAGCGGATAGAGATCTGGGCAGGTAACGTTTCATCTGGAAAATATGGACTTAGACCCAAATTGCCATATTTGTCAGGGCACTCACTTCTCATTTTGAGTTTACAGAGCTGGTGCCCTAGCACATGGGTTATTTCCTGGCCGTGTGTTGTAGTTTAGAAATTGTGTTAGAAATGAAGAAAGCAAAGATGTAGGATTTTTTTTTTTTTTTTTTGCCCCAAGTAGACAGACAGTATATGTAAAAATATAAGGTGATCCAAGATCGTACACTCTGAGTATGGAATAGGTGACTCTCTGTTAGACCAGTAACAGCTGGGTTAGAACCTGTCCTAGAAGTATGACTGAAGGTACATTTCTGTTCATCTCACTGACCTATGATTGCTGATTGAGGATGCATATAACCTGCTGTGATGACAGGTCCTCAGTTGTTAGTTCCCTCAAGCTATTTGGTCATATTAATTATAAGAACTAGGAGAAGTTCGTCTTTGTAAGGTTTTGTGTTTTCATCTGTAAAATGGGGAGAATAATAATTGTAGCAGTCTACCCCACTCCAAGAGCATGCCCATCATTAGCACACATGGAACACTCAACCAATTTCACCTGCTGTCACTATGAGTTCAATTGTCTCCAAATTCTAGTGTTAGAGGACACACACGCCAGAGTTGGAAGGAAGGAGGGGCTTTTGGATTATTATAGCCTGAAAGTTGGGTATTCCTCTGGGACAGAAAATGAGGGAATCCGTTTCACCCTTCTGTGACACAGGAACAGGTGACAGTGAGTGTGTAGTACTTCTGAATAGCACATGGGGAGGTAAAACGTTGAGACACCGATGGGGCATGAAGAGCGTGGTTCATGGTGGGGCTGGGGAACTTCAGTTCCACATCTTGACTTTCGGTAACCGCCTGTCAACAGACATGTGGTAGAATCTGATTGTGCTTCAAAAAAAAAATCTCGGCTGTGGGGAGTATTGAGTAAGGGAAGTTGGTTTCCAAGGAGGAGAAAAACTTGCTCCAGCCCTTTACATAGGTGAGAAACTTGGACGGTTTCTAAGATGCTCCCAGTGATGCCATGTGCCTCAGTTTCCTCCAGTGAGTGAGGATGAAGCCCTGTTGTGAGAAATGAATGAGATAACAAATGTTAACATACTATCACACGTATTTCTTGGATAGTGGAAATATACTGCTATTGTTGTCCATTTTTGTTCTCTTAGTGATAGAAATGGTAACATTTGGGAATTGTCCTGGATGCCAGAATAGGTATTCCAACATGGAAAATGAGTTTATATAAAACAATTAATATTGTTTCACTCTGGAATAATATGGCAGAGGCTGGTGACTATCTTCCAGAATCCACTCTCCTTTTCTTTAATTGTGATAGAATCCCTCATGAATGCCAAGCCATGGCTGCTTGGAATAGCAATCCCAACCCTGTTTGCTATAAGGTGTAAGTAGGTATGACCATGGACATTGGACTGTGAGAGGAAGTAGATTATGTCACCTCCAGGGCATTTCCTTAAAGAGAAATGATGGATTCTCCTTCTTTTTTCTTCTCTGCTGCCTGGAATATTGATGTAATGGCTGGAACTCTGGATCACTTCATCTAGGATGGGAAAGCCTGGGTCACTGATGACTGTGTGACTGCCAAACTAGTGTTGTGTTGGGCTTCTGGTGCTATGGATGGAAGATATAGTTTTCTGAAGCAGCTCGTTTTTTTTGGGGGGTGGGGTGGGGTGGGGTGCGGCTTAGCCACTGACAGAAAAAAAACTTAGTCTTAATAAGTTCCAACAATCATTTTTTAATGAGTATTGATTGCTCTAGTTTCATTTCTGTTGCTGTGATAAAATATCATGATAAAAAGCAACTTAGTGGGGAAAAGGGGTTTATGTCAGCTTGCATTTCCAGGTCACAGTCTCTTCTGGAGAAGTCAAAACAGGAAATTCAAACTGATAGTCACATTATATCCAGTCATGAGCAGAGAAGGAGTATATACATATTTATCTGCTTGTTTGTATTCTGTTTGACTTCTCTATGCTTACACAGTTCAGGACTCTCTGCTTAGGGAATGGTGTTACCCACAGTGGACTTGGTCTTCCCACATCAATATGCCCACAGGTCAACCAAATTTAGATAATCCCTCATTGACACTCTCTTCCCAAGTGATTCTTGGTTGTCTCTAGCTGGAAAGTAAAGCTAACTATCACATTGATACAGCCACATGGCTCTAAAGGGAACACATTAAGAGTCAAAATCAAGACCCAAGAGGAATATGAGTTCCTCACAAGAATTTATTTAAAAGAATTCCAACTTATCAAAATGAGGAAGAAAAAAGCACGGCTTTTGGGATCCAATGAAAAGACTGGCCAAATCAAAGCTTTGATTTCACATTATTCATCAATGGAGAAGACATAATCTCAGCAGATACAGGTTTCAATATGATAAAATCTGCCTTTAGTTGACCATGGTATTTCTGAACAGCAAGGGCCCTAACATGGTAATGGTAGAACAATAGTACATTTCTTTGCACAGGGTTTTGAGGTAGCTTGTGGTAGTAAAACATCCTGCCTATGTAATTAATGTTTGTACCAACACACACATATATTAAAAACCAGGACTGTACCCACAAGGATAGCCAAATTACTTCATGTTTGCATCTTCTTGCTGGTGGGTCATTAATTAGCAACAGTTGGAGAAAGTTAAGATTCGTTGTTAAAGCTGTCTACTTTGATCTCTGCATTACTTTCCTTCATGCTTACCCACTGTCCCTGTGAAGTTGCTGACTCATCCTCTAGGGAACGGCCATTTTAGCTGTGGCATCAGCATATGTCATGATCATGAGGGGCTTGCTAACTTGGAGATGGAGAGTACTGGAATTGTTTTGTTCCTTGGTCTTCCTTTTCTGTGGGCTCTGGTGACCTCTTAATGAAGAAATAATCATCAGTTGTACAAGAGGCTGATGGACCTCTCTGCTTCTCACTTTCTCTGGAAAGTTTTCCCTAACACTCCAGCAGGGAGAAGTCCTGAATGGCCTCCATAGCTATAATAAATCCTAGTGTTTTTATTTTTAATTGAAGAAGACTCACATCACTTTTCCCCTCCCTTTCCTCCCTCCAACCCCTTCCAGCTACCCTACCTTGAACATCTCCAACGTCTTCCCCCATATTCAAGTTGATAGCTTTTTTTTCATCAATTATTATTGCTACATGCATATATATGGGTTTAGGTACATGCTTGCACACACACACACATATGTAAAAATACCTGATGAGTCCATTTTTGTTGTTGGTGTGTATATGGTTTCATGGCTGACGGTTCTGCATTGAGAGAAGCCAATTATTCTTCTCCCAGGAGGCCTTGGCTGCCTGTAGTTCTTGTTCCAGAGATAAGACCCTATAAAAAAATTTCCCTTCAATGTTAGTATGTCCATTGGTATTGCTGTAGTTCCAGTCTTGATTATGCAGCCGTTTCTAGGGAAGCCTGTTTCATAGCAGACTTTCTGGTATTCTGGATTTTTCAATCTTTCTGACCCATCTTCCATCATGTTCTCTGGGCCATAGATGCATTTTATATTTTTTCATAAAATCATACATAGTACATATAAGTGTATGTACACACACACACACATACACACACACACACACACACACACACACACACCTCAAAGGATGTTAAACCACTTGAACTGAGAGTACTTCCCATAAGAACCACAGACTAACAAAAACCCCAGTATCAGACATGAGAAACCTTTTGAATGGTGGGTCAGGGTAGTCAAGTGACTCCCAAAGCAATTTATAGGTTATCAACTTAGGCCTGGGTTGCCCTTTGGGGCTGAGTGTTGGCCTCTGTTGCTGAAGACACTGTTTATTTAGGACACAGGACTCAGAGGATTGGAGCTGCATCTGCTCTGAAAGCCTGTTTTCTGTGGTCTAGCTTCCATGATTCCAGGAAATACTATGCAAGCTGCCAAGGGAAGGAAGTGATTAGACAGCTCGACACATGCCTACAAACCATAATAATGACCAGCACGGCAAGATATGCACAAAGGTGCAATAAGTGCCACCCACATGCCAGTGACAAACGAGAGTTGTCTCATTGGACAGAAGGCCCACTCACCAGGAGGGAAACCGTGTGAAAACCTAGCCAGTGTCAGGGGCTAGTGAGATCATGGACCATAGAAAAGAAGGTGCTACCATCACTCTGCTAGACCAGCATAATTCCTTCCTCTAAATCTTATCCTTACATCCACAGATAAGTGTAGCAATCACCCCTCATCAAAGAAGCTTCTCTTTACAGCAAATGGAGACCGTCCCAGGAAACCACAACTGGGACACGATGCAGGGATCAACCATGGTGGGGAGCCCAGCCTCAAAGGATACAAATTCTAGTAATGGAAGAGGATCACATTAATCATATTCTCAAGTTTATAATAAATTAATATCGCTGTTCTGTGCAATGCTTCTCTTGTTTATCCTTTATTGTTTTTACAATTACATCCACATTCCTACGCCTCATAAGCAGTCACACTAATTGTTTATTATGCATCTTTTCACCGCACCTTTTCTTATAATATGTAATATTATGTAATACTTGTACATAGTTTATTATGTGCTAGGTCTAGTTACAGATTATATGCAATAATTTAATTCTCATGTCTTTATCAGTTAATTATCTTTATTATCTTCACTTAATTGATGAAAGAACTGAGGCGTTGAAAGGATAAATAACTTGCCTAAGATCTCATAGCTATTAAGCAATAATGTAGGATTTGAACTCAGGCAGCTGAATTCTTAACAGTATGCTTTTATTATATTGTTGTTGATTTTTTTTTTCATTTTTTGAGACCAGGTCTTATTCTATAGCCCAGGCTGACCTGGAACTCAGTATGTAGCCCAGGCTGCTCTTGAACTTGTGCTAATCCTCCTGCCTCAGCCTCTAGAGTTCTAGACTACAGATAGGAACCACCATGTCTAGCTGAACTCATTCATTTATCTGTAGCTAGAGTTTTCCTGCCTGGCCCACAGTCAGGACAAATCTCTCTCACCCGCCAGTCCCGCAGCTGCTCAGACCCAACCGAGTAAACACACAGAGACTTATGTTGCTTATAAACTGTGTGGCTGTGGCAGGCTTCTTGCTAACTGTTCTTATATCTTAAATTAACCCATTTCTATTAATCTATAAGTTGCCACGTAGCTTGTGGCTTACTGGTATCTTAACATGTTGCTTCTCATCATGGCAGCTGGCAGCGTCTCTCTGCCTCAGCCTTCCACTTCCCAGAATTCTCTTCTCTCCTTGTCCCGCCTATACTTCCTGCCTGGCTAGTGGCCAATCAGTGTTTTATTTATTAGCCAACCAGAGCAACACATTTAACATACAGAACATCCCACAGCACTTCCCCTTTTCTTTTTTTCAAAAAGGAAGGTTTTAACTTTCACATAGTAAAATTACAGATAACAAAACAATTATCAAGCAAGAATTACAGTTAATGATATCTAGTCTATTTATAATAACTAGTCTATTTGTATTTGGCAAAATTAAAGAAGATATCCTATCTATCTTATATTTGTGAGTCTAAGGTTTCATATCTAACTTATCACTTATCATAACTAAGGAAATTATAACTCTAGTCTTCAACTACATCAAAGACCTCAGAAGGATATATTACCTGAGAAACTGGAGGAAGCAAGCAACTTTCGAGAGTGTTGTGAGAGTAGACAGAGACATCTGGCAGCCTGGATAGTTATCCAAAGTTTCTTTGTAAAGTTGGGGCATCTGTCTTCAGCCCACAGGGCTAGAGTCTCTCAGTCACTTTGTGTCCTGTAGAATGTCTGGCAGTTTCCTCTGAGGAGCAGGAACCTGAAGGACCATTTTTGCCAAGCAAAGTTCAGTGGTCACCTTCCTATGGGTCCTGTATGTCCAGTCGACCAAGCAGTCCAGGCAAGAGCAGTTTCTTGCCCAAATGGCTATTTTTGCCGAGAAGAAAATAAACTCCATATAGAGTGTCTTCGATGCCCATCTTCCTCTCTGAAGTAAATCAGTGCTGCCAGGAGCAGACACCTCTCCTTGTCCAGAAAGTCTAAATTTTTAAAACATTTTAAATGCCACATTCTGTACGTCTTTGAAGTATTTGAAGATTACCTATCTATCTGAAATGTATCTATATATACCTAGAAAACTAAACTAACATGACTATAAGTTTGATTATCATAGAAGACTAATTATAATTATCCATTACAATTTAAATGAGTTACATAAACATAATACCTCAAACAAGAGTAGAAATATATATACAGTATAACAAAATTAAGTTTAAACTTGTATCAATATACTAAAATCCATAGCAATGTAAAACATCACCTATTACACCACCAAAATATGTGCTGTGTGCTATGTATGTGTATTTTCAGTTTCTGTTGATGGTATTATATGGCACTCCTGTCCTAAGTATGGTTTTCTTCCTTATTTTGCACTCAGCGCTTTGCCTTTAATAAGTGCCCATGTTTCTCTGTCTGCTTACCATCCATCCTTCTGATTGCCGTATCCCCCGGGGTTAACATCTATCTCATTCTGCCTCTCCTCCAGTAATGATTCTCCAATTTCCTGCCGCTACAAACAATGCTGCAGTGAACATCTTCCCTGAGGACCCATGTGAGAACCTCTCTGGGATACAAACCACGATTTTCCTTCTTCAACTGAGTAGGTGCCTTCTATGAAACAGGAAGCCGGTACACTTAGAAATTACATTTCTGAAAAAGTTAGACTATTGCAATCATTCTCTGGAGGTAAGATGGTCTCAAGGTGGAACACAGATATGAATTTACAGGAAGTCAGAACCCTGACTTTATTTATCAAACAATTACTTTGTGAAATTTTTTTCCCCTTTATTCCACCTATGTGCCATGAGGTATTAGTCTGAGGCTGATACAAGGATGGCTCAGGTTCCTTGCTCCCTGCATAACGAAGTGCCCTGGCCTTGGATAGGAGTCACATGAGTGCAAGGACAGCTCTGTAGTTTGCCCTGTGCAAATGGGACAAGTTCCTTAAGCCTTCCAGGGCTCATTTCTCTCTGGCTTAAAAATGGAGATAATTGTTGTTTGCTATGAGGATTAAATGAGAAAGAACATGTGGAGTCCTATTTCATAAAGGCACAGAAATCTCTGTCCTTGAGAGGTACCCAGCAGGGTGGAAAGATACAGGTCCAAATGGTCACTGCGAAGTGTCAAGGACCACAACAGCAACATGGGCAAACAGCAGTGGGTTCAGAGAGGTAAGTACATTGAAGCAAATTAATTCAGTCACGTGACACACAATGACAGCAGTTGATGACAGATGATGTATATTACAGTAGTTCCCTAACGTTGTGACGGTGCTGAAAAGTTCCCATAGCCTGGTGGGATTACAGCCACTGGACTTGGGTCGGCAGGACATAGATTTGGACTCTTATCAAGCAGGCTTCCTGCCCTTCTACTGAAGTTTAGAACCAGAACCATCTACCACGGAGAGAGTCTGGTTCACTGACTTCCCTGGGCAGTTAGCTGTCTGGATGGTACAGACAGAACAGGGGACTTGAAGGAAGCTTGTGATGTAACTCGCCCAGGTGGCAAACATGGACTTTTCCCAAGCTGTTCAGCCAGATGTTCAGATCATCTCTGTTACAGAAGATGTGATTGGGGGCGGGGAGGCAGAAGTTTATTCTATGGGAAGGGCTTAGTATGATGTAGAAATTAAGGAAACGGGAATGGCGTTCCTTCGATATTGCTGGACATCATTCGAGATCAGACGAGAGTTGGGAATGAAATTTGTGCCTCCATAATACCACAGGAGTTACTTAATGACCAGGTTTTGCCAATTTTGAGTCAAATTGCTCAGCAATAGTCTTAAGAGGAAGTTTAAAGTGTGGTGACCAGTTTTGGGGACATGGCCTCATGAGGGCCTCCTGGGAAGCTGCTGACTCCAAGCACTTGGCACATGTTCCTGGTTGACCACAGACTGGATACTGAAGCCTAGCGGGCTGACAGTGCAGAATCTTCAGAACTGTAGAACTGTTTCTCCCTCTCCCTCCCTCCTCCCTCCTTTCTGTCTCTCCCACTTCCTCTCTCTTTTCCTACCCTGATCCATGAGATGGGAGCTTCTACTCTTTTGGAGAACGGAAGAGCCAGGAAGAAAGCCTTGGGCATTTTTCCTGCCTTCTACCCTGGCTGGGGAGAAAGTCATTGTGTGTGCAAGTCCAGCCTTCTCTATTTCCCAGCATCCCCTCCCTGCGTCAGAAACTCAGCAGGACTGCTCTGCCCTTTGGAGCAGTGGGGGGCTGGCCTTTTAGTTGGGAACTCAACTCAGGCAAGTTCTTTGACAGAGTCTGTTGGTGAGCAAACTGACCATTTCAGCTCTGTGGAGCTTGGTCCAGCTCCTCATTAGACCCAGAAACTTTAAACATGTGATTGCACCAGCGTTAAGGTCACACATTCATGTCAAGGTGAAAGTCCAAAATTTCAGACTCTTCGGAATCTTCTTTCTTCCTTTTCTAAAAACAATGCCAGAGAGAGAGAGAGAGAGAGAGAGAGAGAGAGAGAGAGAGAGAGAGAGAGAGAGAGAGAGAGACAGAGAGACAGAGAGACAGAGAGCGAGAGAGCGAGAGACCATCATGGCCTTGGGGCTGCTGGTGTTTAGTCTTTTTCTCTTAAATAGCAATGGGGGGCTCTCATAGGTGCCCATCAAATTACACTTCCATACAGTGGATACATCTGAATCCAGGATCTATGAAGAACTCTGCAGACATGTCCTCAGTCATTCCTTGGTATCTGCAGGGCACTCGTTCCTAACAACTGCCTCAGTGGATGCAAGAATACATGGATGCTGCCATCCTTTATCCAGCACATTTCATCTCTGAATTACTTACTTAGAAGGCCCTCAGACAACTGAACCCTCAGATGTGGAACCCATAGAGATGGGGGCTGACTGTAGGTAGTCCTGTGAACGCATGTCCATAGCCACTACAAACACACATGCTACATACAGACTTACTAGCACATGTGTGCACACATGCCACACACTAACAATGAACATATGATTATATGCATGAATACACTTCGTATGTACCCCATACCAGAGAACAAGTAGTCTGGATACAGTGGTACACTGCTTAACCCCCACACTTTGGGAGGTGAGGACAGGGGGGATCATGAATTTAAGACCAGCTTTAGCTACATGAGATTCTGTCTCAAAGCAAATAAAGAAAGCACATGAATGTACACATCATATATATATATACATATATATGTATATATATATCTATATATCTCCTATTGTGTCTCCTATATGCACACATACAGCACATGAAAATCTGCTTGCAAATATACACCTTTTGTACATCTATCACACATATCACATGTGCACACCTAGGCAGGTGCATATACAACATACATACACCACATTCACACAGACGTCTCCCTGTGCCCCCATACACACACAATCATACATATACTACATACATGTGTGACTCCCATCACAGAAAGCTCCTTGACAAATTCCTCTCCCCTGTCTCATACATAGCACATATAATTTTACCGGTTACACGGAGACACAGAGAAACCTCTAGACTCACAGATTAACAACCCCGTAAGCTAGGAAGCTCAGCCTTCATGCATGGCTCGCACTCCTGTAGGCTGCTCCCCTGTCCCCAGGAATGCACTTGCACAAAGAAACACCTGCATCCAAGCTAGCCGCCTTTCTTACTGTAGGCCTTTGATTAAGTCTCACAATAAAACAGCACAGTGAGGGGTGTGACGTTGTGGGGTCGTTAAAGCCAACACTTCACTCATGAGCGTTCCTGGGCTGGGATGATGCTGGAGTTTTTATTTTCACCAAATCTTCGAGGCCAACAGATGGAAAAAGGTCAGCGTGGCCAGAGTTTAAAGAGGTGGTTTCACCAAGGCAAATGGGGCAGGCTACCCTGGGCTCTGACCCGGTAGACCAAGGAAATGCAAGAGTCAGTGGGTTCCATGGGAAATAAAAAAGAGCCGATGAAGTGTGCATGATTGTGTGTGTGTGTGTGTGTGTGTGTGTGTGTGTGTGTGTGTGTGCTCGTGCATAAACATACACCCAAAGACATTCCCACTTCATTGCCAGAACCGGTGTGAACAACAGTTTTTGTTAAGGACTCTTTGTGCACTGGTGAGTGAGCCGGGAGCTTTCTGGACCAACTGTGTTTGCTAAGAACGACCACTGCTAGGAGTAGAGACACATTCTCCTGTTAATGTCATTAGCAGGCAAAACGGCAGTCCCTCCAAAGCTCAGAAGCAGGGAAATCACACCCAGGGGGGCTGGCGGTGCCAAGTAAATGTGAGGTGATTGACTGTTTTCATCAGCACCTCCACAGTGGGCTGGAGTCTGTGGTAAGGACTGCAGTGGGCCCATGGGAAGGGGAGAATCAGACAGGCCTGTCACTGCGTCCATTGTCCTTCAAGACACATCTCCAGGAACAAAGCCTCAGGTCACGCCATTTGTCCTGTCGAAAACTCCTGATAAATTTTCCTTTTAAAAATGCCTCTTTTCTGTGATTAGCAGTAATAAAAGCTTTCCTTCTAAATATCTGTCCTTATGCATCAAAAGCCCGAGATGAAAAAGTCATTGTTATTTGCAAAGAATAGCATCTTTGTGACTCGTTATCTCTTGGACCGGTGTTATGAAGCATCTCCGAGGCTCTGACAGCAGCTAGACTATTCAGCCTCTTGCGGCAGATGTGACTAAAGGCATAATTATGGAAGTGAGTTGGGGTAGTTAGCTCATTCTCCCTGAAAAAACAACCAAACCAAACCAAATCAAATAAAAAACAAAACAAAACAAGACAAATGAAAGTCAAAAGGTTTTGCATGAATAAAACTTCTCATCCTTTATCCTGGGTCAATGGAGATGGGACTGACATTCCGTGATAAACTATAGGAGCAGCTTATCGAATGGATAAGATGGATTCTAGAGACGCTTGTCCTTGTGATCTGGTCTGGATTTACAAACAACTTCCTTCTGTGGTCCGATGCTCTGAAGTCAGAGTTGTGGTTGGAGACATAAAAACAATGGCATCGCCTTAGATGGCGGAGTCTTCACGCACTTCATGCATTTGGAGTAGATGAGGCTAAATCCTTAATATTGTAGGTTTTGCTTCTAAGAACAACAACTAAGTAGGTCTAAGTAGGTGAAAGAACAGGATTCTGGCCCAGGAACTGACTTGACTTAACATAATCCATGGTGGAAGGTGGGGCTATTGTTTCATGGGTACAGATTTCCTGTTTTGTGAGCTGGGAAGGGCTCTGGAAATGGACGGTAGTGATGGCCATACCTGCAAATAAGCTCGGTGCTGCTGAACTGTTCTCAGACAGGGAATTTGGTTAAGATAGGGAATTTGATGTTGGGTACTTCATCAAAAGCTCAAAAATTGTTAAAAATGGTAATTTTAGGTAAATGTGGATGTTTAAGTAAATGCAGTCTTTTCTTATGTGCACTGCATTAAATATACAGCCCCCCTAACCATCGCATTCCTTTGCCTTACGGTGACTGTTTGATCATACTCTCAAAATTGGCTTGTGAAAGTTCTGTACGCAAGCTTGTGCAGTTGACAATGTGGCCATTTTGTTTTAACTTGGTGTAAACTACGGTGTCCCAACCAAACCTTTAGAGATTTAATTATACAGGAAACTATCCTTAACCTCTCTCCTCCTAAGCTGGCTGGTTTGCTATTTATTTATCTTTTTAATTAAAACCTCTGGCTTTTTTTGTGGTTCTTTTGCTACTTTACTTTCTTCTGTGCTGCAGTATCCTATCTTTGGGAAACATCTTGATCTGTAACCTTTATGTGTTGACTTTGTAAAGAGAATACATTTCTTTTTCTCATTGATAGTCCACTGGCAGGAAGAGAAAGAATTATGAGTGTGGAGGCCAGAGGCCTGAATTGGAGCTCTTGCTTTGAAAATTAGTAGTTTATTCCTTGGAGCCTCAGTTTCCCCATCTGTAGAGAGAGCTACCCTAGCTGTGGGTTGACTTAGATATCCAAAAGAGGGCCAGCGAGATGGCTCAGTAGGTCAAGGTGCTTGCCATCAATCTGAGTTCCGTCCTGGAGACCCACGTGGTGGAAAGAAAGCGCTGAGTCCTGCCGATTGTGCACTGATACGCTTTCACCACGGCATGGGTGTGTGCACGCACTTATACAAAGAAAGGAACTAAACAATGTAACTCAAGATTTTAAAGGAGATAGATAGAACTGCTACTTGTTGAGAGCTTACTATGTGGAAAACGTTCTATGTAGTTTATGGATATTGACTAATTTGACAATTCCAATAACATGGTAGAGATGAGTAAACTGAAGCAGAAAGAGGTATACAACCTGACCGGGACCCATATATTTGGCCAGTGATAGAACATGAATCAGAATCCAGGCAGTTAGAGCTCAAAGGCTGTCATGATATCACCCTGCCACTAAGTCGATGCAAAAATTCAGTGCAAACAGCTTTAAAGTGCAAAGTGCGATGAGTTGGTATGGCTGATGTTTTCTAGGTCTGCTTTCCATGCAGAATATTACAGATGTTGGTCCTGTGTCCCGAGAGCACCCTGGCTACACAGCTTTCAATCTGGAGGTTCCAGTTTGCTAAGGGTGTAGCAATGTGGACCTTCATTGCACTGTTCATTCTTGCTGTATTCATAGTTATCAAAATCATTATATAAACCCCAGGAGGCCAGGAGACAAGGAATAACCTGTCATTTACCATCTCTCTCACAAGCGGCATCAATGTCTAGCACATAACACATGCAATAGTAATGAGATCCTGAGTTTATTAAGACTGTAGGATTACATGTTCAGCGCCAAGTATATACATTGGCTCATTTGCTGTTCATAACAATGGGATACTGAGGGTCTGACCATCACCCCATTTTAAAGATGAAGAACAGGCTCAGGCATTCAAGAAGTCTATCCAAGGTTACGTGACGGTGACTGTTGGAATATGGATGGTAATCCAGTCTGTATGCTTCCAGAAATGTTACCCCATTTCAATTCCTGATATGCAAAAGCTGCTGAAGCCCTTATCCTTGCTAGTATGAAATTGGAAGTAGAATCCAAATATTATTGTCAATTCCCTTTCCTCCAGAATATGTGACATCAGCTTCTTTGGCAGGCTCCGAGTGTTGCATAGCTCACAGGAAGGAACTGCCGGCTAGGATGTTGGTGACTCCCCTTAGGATGTGGGGAAATGTCTCTCAGTGATGCTTTCAACAGTCTTGGAAGCAAGGTCCAGCATCTCGTGGGCCTGCACCTCTAGGGGAAATGTTGAGAAAGGTCAGAAGAGTGATATGTGTTGGCTACTTCTTCACATTTTCAGCAGACTTCTGAGAGAAGGGAATTGGGCCAATTTGCAAGCAAAGAAGAGGCGCTGAGCTCTGTTAGGGAAGGCTGGCTCTGCTTACTTTGTCTGTGCCCTGCAGCCTGGCTGGGGATCTGAAAACATGAAGCCACGTGAGACTAAAAGCATCGGTTGCTCCTGTACTCCCAACAAGCTCGAGGCGAGATGCAGAGCAAGCTCTTTTCAGGAGCCTCCATTTCTTTTCTGCTCTTGGACAAGTCATGTTCCAGATACATTAGTGCTGAGGTTTGGAAAATCATAGCCGCGGCATTTCTGTGCCAGCGACTGGCAAACATACCTTCCTTACCTCATGCCATTTTTTTTCTTCTTCCCTGTTCCCACTGAGGTAAGTGTTCTTACCCCTTGTTCGGATGCCAATGAGACTGAAGCTCAGAGGGAGTTAATAACTCATCCCTCGTCGAGCTGTTTGGAATCGCAGGGCCAAGATTTGCACTCGAGCAGATGGATTCCCGAGTCTAGGTGTTGCTCCTCTGTCGGAATGGAGACATCTCTCTCAGAGCAAGGCAGTGGCAGTTAGGGGCCGGGTTGCTATGCCAAGCAGTGCTGCGGTTGCCACAGCTGGAGAGACTGTTCTTTCTGGTCCCAACTGAGAGCACCCTGAGGAGGGACACCACTGTGTGTCAAAATATTGAGTTGCTCTGCACATGTCTGAGGTGCACTGGCCCCTAGCTGTGCTTGGAGTCACTGAGGCGCACATATATTGCTCTTCTCAACAAGAGCCAAGCCCCCCCATGCTGAGCACAGCAAGCCTCCGATGCCCTGATTTACTAGGAGGGCTGAGAGTATTTTCCTCACGAAAAAAATAATCATTTTTTTTATTGACACAGAAGAGAGAAAAATTCCATTTTTGTTCATAATTAAGGCATTTACTTCCCATTTTGAGGAAACCTGTAGAAATGAAAAGGAGGCTGGCCAGGTTGGGACACCTGAAAGTCATCAGGGAAATCAACATTATTCCCACACTATCAGGTCACAAGGGTGCATATGTGATTGTCCCCAAGACAAACACATACCTGTTGGTTCCAGTATGTATTATCTACCCAACCCTGGCCAATTTCTGCTTTAAGTAGGAGTCATGGGTTATTTGTGTGTCTCCACAAAGCTCTGAAATGTGTGTTATCGTTGACCAATTTTATAAACACAGAAACCAGAGCACAGAGAGTTTAAGTAACTCACCCAAAGTGTCACAGTTGATGACTGGGAGAGTCAGAATATACTCATTGGCAGTAAGGCTGTAAGACTCAAACACCTGATCCTCCATCACAGGGACAGAACTCCTGAGTCTTCATCATCCTCAGACTGGGATTACATGTTTGTCATGTTAGGAATTCAGTCCCATGCTCTTAGAGACAGCCAGGGTTACAATCTCCTGTTTCAGAGAAAGTCAGAGACATGAGAGACATGTAAACACCAACACACGTGTCCTAAACTCCCAGCTACATTGGAAACACAGCAGTCTGCCTTGGTTCTTCCATGCCTAGAACCGTGCCTGGGAAATACCCTAGTGTGATATTATCAATGGCCATGCCACTCTTTAAATGTACACATCAGTTCCTATATGAAGAACTCCTGCTTAGTTTGCTGGAGAAATCTGCCTGAGAATATTTACATTTATAGCCCTTCTCTGGAAACAATAAAGTCACCTCTCGATGCAGGTAATTAACAGAGCCATGAAACATTTCCGAAAATGGCATCCGCAGAAACAAGGTGAAATGAAGAGCTGTCATTGGCGCCAACCCCATTTGAAACTCATTTCAAAACATTTAACCAAAGGGAGATAAGGGGGGAGATGTGTGGCTGGTGCTTGCAGGATCATTTAACTAACAGCAGTGTACTTCCAAATTAAACCTTTCATCTAGAAGTGCTGAGCGTGTGTGTGTGTGTGTGTGTGTGTGTGTGTGTGTGTGTGTGTGTGATGTGTGTGCACGCGTGCATGCACATTCAGTATGAGTGCTTATGCACACATGCGTCTGAGTGACTCTGGCTGTATGAGCACATTGCATTGATAACCTGGAAGCAGGTTTAAAGGACACAGGCTGTCTTCAGGTTCAAGACCGTCACAGATCAGGGACTTGAATGTTACAAAGGATGCTTATACATTTGTGGCCTTGGGGATATGTCACAACCTTCTCAGAGTTTGGTTTCCTAGTCCTTAGAAGAGTTGTCTGCACACTGGTGAGGGAGATAGACGAATAAACAGAAAAGAGATGACTTTTTTTCTGTCTTCCCTGAACAACTAAAGTGAATTAGATACTATTGGTGAGGTGGGAGAGCAAAGTGTCTTGGTCTGTTTTGGTTGCTGTTACAAAGAACCTGAGATGGATTGTGTTGTAAGCAACAGAAAGGTATTCCTAAAGGTTCTGGAGGTCCAAGGACAGAAGTGCCTGCAGATTCAACACTGGTGTGTGTGTGTGTGTGTGTGTGTGTGTGTGTGTGTGTGTGTGGGTCCTCTTTTGAGTTCCTACAAGGCTTCTTTTCACTGTGTTCTCACATGCTAGAAGGGGCGAAGGCGACCCTTGTCCATGATACGTCTTCATCTTTTAACCATTGATGTGCATCATTTATCCTTCATAGACATAGGGATCTGCTTCAGTGTGAAGCTATTTGCACTGATATGCTTCTCAGTTTCTTCTAGTTTATGTACTGAGTGCTCCAGCCTTCATGCCGAGAATGTAAGGTGTCTACTAGTCACTCTTCATTTTGAGACTTCTTTCTGTAGCCCATTCTGCTCATTCACCTACTTAACTTTAGAATAACCATGGCAGGGGATATAAAAAACAAACCCCCCTCCTCTTCAAGACTGGAGTTTTGAATGAGAATCAAGCAAATAAAAGGAGTGAAACTTGATGAGAAATGGATACTTTGCACACATTTACTTTTATCACCTAGAAACAGGTTTGACAGACACTCTTCCTTGCCACTCCATTGAGACCACACTTTCTCTTCCACGAGGTGTTTTTGGCAAATGCCATTTCGTTCTCGGGGGCCATCTTAGACTGACCAGTTGCCTGTGACTGATGGAAAGGCAGCACACCCTGGCCGGAAGGAAGTCAGTTAATTTTTTTGTGAGCACTGATATAATGAGAGATGGAAACACTCAATAAGCAGACACATTGAGCTTAGAAGAAAAGCCGTCCACTGGAAATAATGGATGCTTTAGGGATAAGTCTGTCACCAGGAGAAGGGCGGAATGTGCCAGTTATTTGAAATTTCCAGGGTGACGTAACAAGACATCTGGAGCCTTCAGAAAAGGAGACGCCGGGGCTGGGGAAATGGCTCAGTGGGTAGGAATCTCTGCTGCACAAGCGTGAAGGCCAGAGTTCTGATCCCTGATACCCATGTGAAAGCTGACTGTGGCCTTGTGTGCCTGTAAACCCCATGCGGTGAGGGAGGCTGCAGTGACCGATCTCAGGGGCTCACTGGCCAGGCAGCCTTAGCTGAACACAGCCAGTTCCAGGTTCAATGAGAGACTGGGTTATTAGGCGGGAAGTGGTGGATCATGACATTAAAACCCTCCTTCTGCCTCTGCCCAAGCACGTATACACCACGTGCTTGCATGTGTATGTGTGTGCATGCATACACACACACACACACACACACACACACACACACACACACACAGTCACTCACTCATAGATGGCTCCTTCATTCAGCCTGTCCCATCGGTGCCCAGCTTTCTCTCTCTCCATCAGGTCAGTGGTCCCCCACCCCCTTAAAAGTTGGGAAGTAGGAAATGGTACAAAGAGATTCAGTCTATCTGTGCTGGTTCCTGATCACCAGGACGCTCCGGAGTTAACTAGCTTCACGGGACCAGATGGAGTTTGAAGAAGTGAGGATCACAGTAGGCGTTCAGGTTGCTGCACTGTGAATCAAGGGGCAGCAGTGAGTCAGGGTTCTGAGTCTAGTGGGTAGCCGCAGACCCTCCTTGTGTAAGGACTACTGCACAGTGAACCAAGTCATTCCATGTTCATTATCTCATTGTACAGCTCTTTCTGCTCTCAAAGTTCTAGTTCATGGCCAACTCATCTTGGTTTCACAGGTAGGGCATGATGGAATAGGGGTCAGAAACCAGAGTCAGTGGAGCCCACAGCTTACACCATTTTCTTTGTAAATCTACGGTACCGTCTGGCCAGATGTCTCAATTCTTTACTCCAGATAACATTCTCCTGAGCAGAACAACATGACTCGAAGCCATCATTCTTGTGCATGTTAGTACCAAAGGCAGCATTGGGAGCCAGTTGATAGACAGTCATTTCGGTGCATAGACTGAAATTAAAACTGCAAAGTAATTTCCTCTCTCTGTTTTAGGGGCAGCTTCTTGCTGTGACTAATATTAGTGGGCTTTCAATATTTTCACTGAAGTGGAGGATCTCGCAAATCAAGCAGTGACTCACCGTAAATGAGTGAGAGACTAACACGGTGATGTGTCATCGTCCTCATTCTAGGGCTCAGGAAGTCTAGACTTCCAAAATGGGTTGTTTTCCCCATAGGCTGAGCTCATCTTCCCTTGATGATAGAGCTCGGGGGAGAGGAAGCAACTGGCTTGCTCTGTGTCATAGTCTGTTACCTAATCCTCAGGAGCAGGGATCAGGAGGCTGCTGTCCTGATGTCACCGGCTTTTCTAAGTGCAGTTTCATTAGCACGCGGCCACGCTCCTTTGTCCCTTGCTGCCCACTGCAATGGCAGAGCTGAAAGCAGCCGGGGACTGCGTGGTCTGCAAAGATGAGGATGTCTGTCTTCTGACCCTTCGCACCTAAATTTGCCAAAGACTGCTCTAAACGGCCGTCCGTCAAACAGCTGCTCCAGTAAAGGATGGCTCCAACGTGCATCGGCTTGGGGAAGGGTCGGAATGCGGGCCAGTGACCACAAGGGTGCGGCGAGATGCGCGGCAGGCAGGCAGATTGAAACCTTGGGTTCTGATATCTCCAGGCTCGTGTTTTCCTTGCTGGAGACTGTGTTTTTGGCACGGTTCTCTCGAAGGATCTGTCTGGGCTTCAAGCTGCTCAATCTGATTCCTCTCAGTATGTTTGCGAACAACCTATCTTGCATTCCGAAAAGGGTTATTAGTAGTTTACCTTAATTACCAGAACCGTCTGCCAAGAAAGAAAATGAATATTTTGCTAGTTTCAGCCTTTACACAGATGGAAGTTTCTGGAATCATTAGGATTTCTCTCTTTCTCTCTCTCTTTTTTTCCCTCTTACACAGCTCAAGTGAGTGACAGAGCAATTTGAATTTTGTAATTGATTTACAAAGCCGGCCTCAGGATGAGATGAACCCCCTTTTGGATGGGGAGTTGGTCTCCAGAGGTGGGCAGCCCTGGCTAAAAGCAGAGATATGGAGTTCTTGAAGTAGGCCACAGTCCTAATGTGTTTATGTTTTTCCTGATTTGTGGAAATGTGCTCATTGTCTAAAGAGCCGCTGGCTGAGTACGTCCAAGCATTTACAGGAATGAAGAAGGTTGACAAGTGAATACAGGGCGCAGAGAAATAGTCCAAAGGCCTGTACAGGGCTCCCAGGATTTAAATTCTAGCGCTGGCCTGAATGCCCTTTCGTCTAGGTGGGGGATTATCTCTTTTTGCCCAAAGGGTAATTTAGCTGTCAGCATTTCCTTCTCACACATCACTGTCCCTTTTCTATTTGACTTTTTAATTCTTTGCTATGAGTAAATCATCCATTTCCAACCCCCTTCATCTGCGTGGGGCTTAACCGTTTTGCTTTGCTTCTATCTCATGAATACTTGGTTGCTTTGATTATTATTTCCCCCAAGCTCAATGAACCAAAGGCAAGTTCCTCCCGCCCCAAACCTTCCTACCTCGTGTTATAAACTTGGAAACCAAGAGGCAGTGGAAGGAGGCTAGGGAGGATGGACGTGCCTAAAACGCAGGTGCTGGGTGACCGGAACACAGTGGGGTGAGCTCTGAGTACGATCCCTGAAATCTTGCTGGAAGGAAGAAAGAAATCTGAAAAAAAGCAACCCCAAACATAGGCGTGATGCGGTTTAATGAGCTGATGGGAGGAGCAGCCTAAAGAGGGCAAACCTGAGCCCAAGATGTCCACTGGGGAGTGAGAGGGGCAGACACAGAAGCATGTGAGGAAAACATTGCAAGCGGAGAGAGACTTGCCAACTTCCCGGTTCAGGGAAGGAAACCATGATTGACCCTAAATCAAGAGAGCATGCCGGGGAGAGCCAACCAGGGGTGGGAAGAAGTCCAGGGAGGAGCATTTGGAATTGGCAAAACAACCTGAGTGTATGAAAACTTAGAAGAATGCCCTCTTAGAAGAATGCCCTCTCAGACTCTAGGTTGAATGTATTGCTTCTGGAATGAGGCCTAGGATCTGCCTGGGGTAGCCACATGGTAGGCAGGCTCCCTGGTCGTTAAACAGTGGTCCAGGGTTCAAGTGTTCCCAGGGCCCCAGATACTGCAGTGTGTTCTTTCACCTTCTATCCTCTGTTCTTCTAGCTATGTGCCTGGCTCATGTGTGTTGGATGACTGACCAATGTCCTTAGGAAGAACACAGCAGTGTTGAAGAACCCCAGATACTGGGAGCCTTGAATTCTGCTTGCACTCCTTACAATTGGTGTGACCTTAAGCGAGTTAATTATGTTCCTTGACCTTCATTATTCCAATATGCACAGCAATACTAATTAAGTATGAGATTTTTGTGGGATGCTTCTGGCATGGTCTGAGGCGGGGGTGGTGGTTGAAAGCATTCAGTGAATGAAGACATTGTTGGGTAATAAACCTTTGCTCCTGCTGGGGTTGCTGGTGCCACATCACAGAGCAGCTTCCAGGGACATGTGGCAGTGCAGGCAGAGATGATGGGAAGGTGATGGACTCAAGCAGAGCTGTGTTGTGGGGCTCAGACACTGGGCGGTGTAAGCAGTTGGGGCAAAGTCCCTGAATCCTAAGACGCTGTCCTAGAACTATCATGAAGTTTGGGATGGGTCTGAGCTTACAACAAACCACTTAAAACCAAGGAGAATTGATACAGCCTGGTCTTTGATGCTTACCAGGCCATTTCTTCATCTCCAGGGGAAAGAAGGAGACTACTAGGTAGTCTCTAACATCTACAGGCTCTCAGGTTAGCCTCCGCTTGGGTAGGTTTCAAGGCTACATAAATAAGTGCAAAAGAAATCAATGATGGGTCTAGAGCTGGAGTTGTGTCTGCTCAGTTTCTGAGTGCAGAAGCACCAGAGGCGAAGGGCCTGTAATTCTTCTCGCACGTGATTAACTAGAGTGTTCAAGGGAAGAGGAACGGGAGAGGGGTCCTTCTCTTACCCAAGTTACTTCATTATTAAGTTGATGTTGCAGTCTTGCCTCCACCTTCGCAGAGCCCGGGTTTAGAAATTCGTTAAAATTCATTCTAGAGAAAGCTGATGCCCTGTGCTTTGTATACTATCATAGACGGGTTGAAATATAATCATTAAAAAATAATCACCTTGAATTTTTGATGATGCTCTGCCTGTTTGCAGTTTCATTATTCATAGGTGTTAGCTTTGCAATTATGAACTGTATTTGGGAGCAGATTCTGACATCACATTTGGTTTGCCAATAGATGAGATGAACATATCAAGAAAATGGAGGATGGTGACAGTGAGTAAAACCCCATTTGGTTTCCGAAGATGATAATCTTGTTCAGAGAACGAGATATTTGAACACCAGCAATACGATCTTCACATTAAAAGCACGTTCCTGTCAATTCAAAAACTAAGTAAACAGAGCAGAGGCGTACGGTCCCACTAATCCACCAATGTCATACATTTAATGATTTTAGCAGCTCGAGGAAAACAGGACCTGATGTAAGACTTTGTATCAGAATGTGTTACAGCCTCTAACAGCAGTCACTTGACATTCATCTGACACCAAGGGTGTGAACCACACATTATAGGAGTCAGGGGTTTTTGCATAAAACAAAACAAAGCCTCTTTCTCTAAGGCTTACACTCGGAGGTGTGCAAGAGACTCATGAGAATATGTCAAAAAAATCAATGAGGAGCACGGGGCTAATATATCTACAGCTGGCCTTGGGAAGGACACATTTTCTACAGAGGAAAAACCAGATTGTAATTATATTTGTATTAACCATTGAGGCTTTTCTAAAACGATTTATCATTTGGAAAAAGTCTAGAATCTTCTTTAGCCATCAGTCACCCACGGTACAAAATTGTCTCTGACACGGACACGTTCTTGAACACTTCCTTCCAGCAGCAGAAAGCTTCGGAGGGATAATGGATAGGCACACATGTTAATCGCTGGATTTACCTGTGGAAGCCTTAGGCTTGTAAGAAGATTTCTTTGTAAGTTCGTTAAAGTTTCTGAATCGCCTTCACATTTGGCACTGTAGTTCAAAAGTATGTCTTACTTAATATGTAATTAAATTTGATCAGGAAGTCAAAGAGAAATAAAAAATGAGCAGGAGGAGTATGTTATTTACATAACCTCTCTTCCAGGCACCAGAAGTATCTTTGTCTCAGATAACTTTTAATAAGAGTTTTTTTTTTAATTAATATATTAACTTTATAAAACAATAGGCTTAATTTTGACGTTTTCATACATGACTCGAGTGTACTTTGGTCATACTCACCCTATTATTGTCCTTTCTTGTCCCACCTCTGTCCTCCTGTCCTCTTCCTCTCCCCTAATGTCCTTCTTCTATTTCCACACCTGTCTTTTTGTTAAAACAACAACAACAACAACAACTGGGTTTTATAAATGGAAAATTAGTGTTTGCGCTTTGTGTCTGGCTTAGTTCACTCACCATTATGAGCTCTAGTTCCATCCATTTTTTTTCCCCCCGCGAATGGCAATTGCATTCTTTACGGCTGAATAAAACCCTATTGTGTATCTGTCTTCATCACCTCTGTCTCCGTCTAATGTTGCTGTACTACATTTTTAGTATGCATTTATGGGCACCTAGGCTGTTTCTCTAACTTGTATATTGTGGCTGTTGCTACAACATGTGTGGATTTGCTAGGACGCCATGGGGAATTTGATCCCTCGACTGTATCTACACGCATCGGACCATCGGGTCAGACAATTCTTCTCTTTTCGGTGGTTTGAGAAACTCCTGTGCTGGTTTCCATGCTAACTTACACACTCAACAGTGGAGGAGGTGGGACCACTTTTTTTTTTGTGCAATTGTTATTTGCAGCGAATCGTTAGTAGTAACATCCTCTCTTTTCTGGAGAGGTTGTTTAGACACTAAACTCTAAAAGGGCAAGAGTATTGAAAAATCTCTTTCCCTCCTGGCTTCCAGGGAAAGATTTCTGCTTTGATAACGTTCACAATCAAGAATCTCACTCCAGATACTCGGTTTTCATAAATGACGATCTCCCACCAGCTAATCCTTCGAACTCAGAGAACCTGCCTTCACTCTTCTTCTTTCTATTTCGCTTATTTCACCCTTTTCATGGTTGAAATAACAAACAGAAATTAAAAAGCAGATCAACATCCAGGAGAGGAGGATATAAAGTAATGAAGGAAGTGAGGCCTGTTCAGTTACCTTAAACAGAATATTACTAATTTAAAACATCACCAGCTCCGTGGCAAAGGGAATGTTTTAAAGGACAGTCTGTGGAGTATTTGTTGTAGGGATAAAAGCAGAGTCGGTAGCCCAGGTGTCATTGGTCAGGGCTTCCGTAGTCACGTGAGCAAGTGAAGATGATGGCGGCCACACAGTGGTCTAGAAGACCGCACGGCTCTATGAATACATTGCTCATTGCACTTCTTGCATTCTGTACCATACAGCAGCAGGAAGACAAACTTTTAGACTCGGTTTCTAACTTCGAAGTGGAAGAGAGAACATGGGGAAAACGCCCAGCCTTTACTCTTCGGTGATCTTGACACACGGGATTATGAAAATACCGACCTGGCCTAGACAACAGCTGTCGGCAGCTGAGCAATAACCTGGCAGAGGACATTTCGTCAGCGGCTTGAGAAGACAGAGGCAGCCGGCTCTTCAACTGGCGTTTCGGATTAATGAAAACTGACATGTGGACCTGCAGGCTCCTTAAAAAATGATGGAAAATGAACACTTGAATATTTCCTACTCCTAGCCCGCTCCCAGCTTTCCTACTTCAACGTGCTGCTGGACTTCCTTAGTGAGGGGGCCCAGGACAGTAATGAGGGGCTGCTGGCCAACCGCAAAAGAGCCGCGAGTCTGGAGTGAGAGGGTCCAATTGGGTTTGAATCAAAGCTGTGCCGCCTGTCAGCTTCAGCAAACTTATTTCACCCAAGTACTTTACTTCTCTCGTTTTACAAATGGGCTTATAACCCCCCTCCCCACAAAGTAGCTCACAGGACTGCAGTGATATCTAATGAAACCCCAAACAAGTGAAGTGCTTATAGCAGTGCTTAGCATACAGCACGTGCCGCGTTAAGTGTTAGCTAGAGTCGAGAGACTGTGGTCTAAGCTTTGTTCTGGAACATTCCAGAGAGAAAAGGAGCCAGCTAGCATACAATTAACAAGGAACCTATTCCAAACTAGCCTGGACAGTAGGGAAAATTGATTAGCTCATGTATCTGATAAATCTCAAGAATTGGTTTGGGGTAAGATTGAATGAGTTATCAATGGCATCCTCAAGGAATCAGACTCCTTTCTCTTCTCTCCAACTCTTTGCTCTACTTTCTATTGGGGGGTGGGCAATACAACCTCCACCTGGATCCCAGGCTGAACACCAGGATGTCTTGACTTCTTGTTAACGTCTAGGAAGAGATGGACTGTCTTATCATATCAAGAAGCACTGTTAAGAGTGTTGTAGAGAAATTTGCAAGGGAGATTACACATTTTTGAAAAGAAAGTGATCTCTCCCTCTCCCTCTCCCTCCCCTCTCTCATGTTTGGTACATGTTGACATGTGCAGGCCACTGGTCTCCCACCGTTTGTTTAATGGGTTGGACTTGCTGCATTTTCAGTACCCAGTGAAACACTGTAGCTTCCAGGACAAAAACAGCCATTTCTCCTTTTCAGAGGCTTCAAGCTAAGTCTTCCCTTCCCAGTAAGGATACTAATATATGTTAGTTGTTGGGTGGTGGTGGCACATGCCTTTAATACCAGCACTTGGGAGGCAAAGCCAGTGAATCTCTGAGTTTGAGGCCAGCCTGGTCTACAGAGCAAGATCCAGGACTACACAGAGAAACCCTGTCTCAAAAAACCTACACACACACACAATTTGTGTGTGTGTTTATGTGTGTGTGTGTGTATATATATATATATATATATATACACATTAGAACTCCAAGCTTGTTTTTTTCTGAGTTCCTTCCCGAGAAATATTTATCAACTTCCATTTGTTTTCTCCTCCATATAAATTTTAGAATTAGCGTGAGGCTTTGGTTATATTATTTGGAAATTATAGACTCATCTGGTAAGAGATGGGTCCCAAATTATTTTAATTTAAAAAAACACCAGGGAAGTGGCATTGTTGATGTTGTTGAAAAGTAAGAATTTCTATCAAGAGGAACATGGATGAATAAAATATAATACAGTCATATAGTAGAATACCATATACCAGTTAAAAGGAATGAGCTGGCAGTATGGAGCAGCACTAAAATGTATGATTTTATTGATGTAAAGTCTAAAAAGCACGCAGTACGATGCCCTCTTTGCTCATAAATACATGCATATGTATGGAAAAGGCATTGGAGGATGCATCAAATTCATGCTGATGGTTGCCTGGAGGGATCATGGAAGGAGAATGGGGAAAAGGAGACCTTGACTATGTCTGTAATGCTTTGTTCCTTTTACTGCAACTATGTTAGAAACACAGTAGCCTCTGAGGGCAGAGAACTGGATGCTTGCTCAATGGTGATTGTGGGAGAGAGGGAATACCTTTTATGATTCAAACCATATGAAACAAAAGTCATAAAAGGACTCTAAAACACACACCAGTATGTTAATAGTGATATATTATCAGCTTATTCTTATTCCTTATATTCTTTGTATTTTCAATAATTTAAAAAAAGAACTTGCACTCTGGTAGTGGTGCAGGTGATGCTGACGGGAGAGGCTGGAGCAGATGAGGAGCAGGTGGAGGTGCGGGGAGATTGAAGGCGGCTGTCTCCAAGGTGATTCCTGTTCTTGGATTTCTCTGTGTGGCTTTTGCACGTGGAATGAGCTTGCTCTTCAAGGTCCCCAGTCTAGAGCCTTCTGAAAGGTTTTGGAACTTGGGAAGGATGCACATGTCTTGGATGTAAGGATGTTTCTTACTCTTCTGTGTTGCTGAACTAGCGGAGCTTTGGGCTCTCATCTTGGATGAATTTATCCTTGTCTTCTGCTAACATCCCACTCCCCCGGGAGTACTGGATCCCACACCTTATCACATGATGGGATGAAAATCGCCGCTCTCTCTCACTACTCTGTTTCCTCTCTCTAATTAAGGATTGGACACCTGGGTGTCTCATGAGAAAAAAGAAAGCCGAAAGAATGACAACTTCCTGGGCTTCGAGTGGGCTAGCCGGGTGCCAACGGCTTGTTTCTGGAGACCCGAGAAGAAAGAAGCCATTGGGGCACCAGGCTGTTAGGAATGGTAGGTATTAATAGAGTGGGAGGGATGTTTGGGGAGTAGAGACAGGCACTCCTGGGAGTTTTAATGAGTTCCTATGGATATCCTTTAATATTTGAAGGAGACAAGAAAGAAGATTAAAAACTCTTGGGCTCTTCTTTAAACCCCGGACTACTCTGCATATGCATTACAGTTATAATGGGCTGACCCTGCAGGGCATGGAGTGTGGCAGGGCCTCTTTTAGAATTCATTTAATCATAAATGTAATTGCAGAATTGCATATCTCTAAGGATTCTTGGGCCAGAATTTCAGTCCTACCTCCATGGAGGTCCACAGTGTGAGCAACTGCCTCTTCCATCCATCTTAATCTATCAGGAGAGGTGATCCTGTACATTAATTAAAAACAAAGAAGGTATTTTTAAAAAGGAGGTAGACGCTAGAAGTCTGGGAACCTTGGGCATGGGAGAAGACACCCAAGGAGTCACGTGCTCTGCCAACAGAGCTCTTTGTTCACGTGCAGAGTCACGCCAAGAAGGGAGGAAGTGCGCTCTCACTCTTCATCTTTGGCCTGAGCTCTTTTTCCAGCAGCCAGTATTGCGTTTGCTTTCTTTTTGGCACATTCGTCCCACCGTAATTTAGAAGGATGCTGTTCCCCTGCCTGAAAGCCACTTGAAACAATAATTGGTGTTATTCTGCAATACTTACTAGGAATGACAAAACTATTTGTAGGCGAGGGCTATAAGGCTGGAAAAATTGCTAAACAAAACAATATTTTTCCTTCCGTATTTTGCAAAGAGCAATATATTAGTCGTTTCCTTTGCTGAAGATCTTGAGCTATGATCTCCTTCTTTAAAATTCACATTGATGACCTTGGATGCCAGCTTACTGGGGCCGACGTCTTTGAAGCATCTTCCATATAGAACCTACGTGTTTCTGTGCCGACTCTCATTTAAAATTTAGTCTCTATAGTTTGATCTCAGTCATGTAAAAATATGTAGCAAGAAGGCTTCTGGGGTAAATTTTAAGATGTTTGTTATAAATCTTCTCTGGGTGCTAATATTCTGGGTGATTTGTACTTTCAGACCTCTATTTTCCATTTTATTTTTTTTACAATCTGTACTCATAACTTGACAAATAAGAATTCTTGTTAACAGTCATTCTATATAAGTTTTTGCATGTCATAGGCTCAAAAACTGTGAAGAATTTGTGAAGCAATGAAACTACATGTAGAAAACAACAAAATATTTTCGTGATTCTCACCAACTCAGGATCCATCTTTATTTTACAATTATTCCAGAGTGAACATGAACTACTCTTATAATAGAAACATTATTTTAAGAAAGAATTCATTAAACTTGATCCAAAGAAATGTCAGCAGGGTCAAGCCAGCTTAACATTTTCTTTTTCACAATGCCACTCTAGACTCTTTTTGGAAAGGTCATGTTTTCCCCTGATAGCAATCTCAGGAGGCTGAAGGAGGTACCCCAAACACCTCAAGCCTCTGCGGATAAGTGATCTGAATGTCTTATTTTCATACACGTAGAAACTCTCTTGAGTCTCACTATGACACAACTCAAAGGAAAACACACGTGTGCCTAATTTTAATAAATGTCTATGGAGAGTGTGGCTGGATTAATGGAGATCCAGCAAGGTCAATATTCCTATGCATTTGCCCAGGGCACAGCCAAAGGAACTGGTCTCTGCTGGGTTGGGAAGGGGCTCTGCTTTCTTGTGGCTCTAGAAACTGAGCACCACCAGGGCTGGGTAGACTGTAACTGAGGAGAAAAGCTGCTTGAGGGATGGCAGGGGTCAGGCATGCATGCAAGAGTATAACAAAAGTCAGGTAGATCTTGGCTCAAATTTTGATTCTGCTGTTTAACTAGTCTTGAGTAAGTCACCAAACCTCAACTCTCTATTTAGGTTTAAACTAGCTGAGGACAAGAGCAGAGGTTTTCCTATTTCTTGACCCTAAATAAGACTCTGTTCCAGATAAATATTGTGGCCTCTTCTACCTGTTAAGACAAGGACAGGCTATGATTGAAAGAGACACAAGTCTATTAATAAAAGAGAGCCATTTATCCCAGTTGAAATTGATATGGTGGCTTTAACCATGTGTGACCCAGGCTGCGAGTCTTCCTTACGTCACCACCAGTGCGTAGCTCCTGGTCTCGGCCCCTCAGATGGATGCCCAGTCATCACCCAACACTTGAAGCGGCAGAGGAGAAGGAAGGAGGAAAAAGAAAAGAGGAGAAGAGTACACATTATCTGTATTTTATAGAGATGGCCTCTAAACAAGGGAGTCTCCTTCGTACGGGGCTGCGTGATGCCCACTGGCAGAGGAATCTTTTCTGCCTCTAAGTTATAAAAATTGTGTTTGTAACAGGCAGAGTCTGATTGCAGTACAGAAGCAGAGCTCTGATATACTGGCACTTGGCAGATCATCAAGATAAAAAAATTAGCATTAAGTATTTTATTATTGTGTTTCTATTAGTGTATTAATGAGAAGCCGTAAGTCAGGGTGGAATTCAATGCAGGCTCAGAACGCTCTCCAGCCATGGGACGACTTCTTACTGGATGCCACTTTGGCTGGATGGATCAAAATGGTGAAGCAACCCTGGTTAAGAGGACTCTTAGACATTCCCTGGCATTAATATTAGTCCTTTAGTATGTGTGTGTGTGTGTGTGTGTGTGTGTGTGTGTGTGTGTGTGTGTGTGTGTATACATGTGTGTGTGTGTAGGTACATGTGCATGTGTGTGGAGGCTAAAGGTAGCTTTGGATGTCTTCCTTCAAACATCATCTATCATCTACTGTGTAAAATAGCATCTCTTACTGACCTGGAGTCCATTAGGTAGGCTGGGCTGGCCGGCCAGCAAGCCTGAGAGACCCTCCTGTCTCTGCTTCCCCAGCTCTGCGGTTACAAAGCACTTATTAGCATGCCTACCTTCCCCCCTCGTTCCCCCTGTAACATGAATCTTAAAAGTTCTTATTAATAAAATCAAACCTGAGGCCATTTATTGGGGTGAACACTGGAAGATCAGAGAAACAGAACAAGCCATAGATAACTTTACCTGGCCAACTTCTCACCTGATCTTGTTTCCTCAAACTGGAAGCCTCTGTGTCTTCATATCCAAATGGCTCTCAACTGAACTGTGCTGCTCAAAACCTAAAAGCTTAACCAGCCAAATGCTTCTAGTTCCTGATCTTCACACCTTATATAGATACCTTTCTGCTATCTGCCTTCACTCCCTGGGATTAAAGGCTCACTTCTTGGGATTAAAGGCTCGCTTTCTGGGATTAAAGGCGTGAGTCACCATACTTGGCTGTATCTTTGAACACATGGATTTCTGCCTTTGCAATGCTAGGATTAAAGGCATGTGCTACCACTGCCTAACCTTTATGTTTAATATTGTGGCTGTTCTGTCTCTGACCCCAGATAAGTTTATTAGGGTGCACAATATTTTGGGGAACACAATACCCGCCCCCCCATCCCCAGAGTCTCACAGTATAGCCTTAGCTGCCCTGAAATTCCCAGAGATCTGCTTCTGCCTCCTGAGTGCTGGGATTAAAGGTGTTTGCCAGGACACTTGGCCTATGCCTGGCTTTCTTATGTAGACCAGGGATCGAACTCAGGTCCTCATGCTTGTGTGACAAGCTCTTTACCAACTGAGCTATTTCCCTGTCCCCAGTCCTTTAAAGAACTCTAGAATTTCATTCTTGTTTGAATTTCTTTTATAATGATTACTTAGATTTACTGAAGACTAAATGCAACCTGGGCATTGAGCTAAGAACTTCTCTACATTATCCCACTAAATTCTACGGTCTTAGGTGATAAGCTTGGTTAGTCCTGTGCGTGACCAGACTATATACGTCACCCTCAGATCTGAAGGATTGTTGAGCAGAGGCAGGAAAGCACTCTGCCCTCCCCCATCTGCCTGAGACAGGATGTCAATTTACAAAGACAAGAGGTAACTCGCCCTTACTCCCTGCTGGCAAAAATGAAGCTTAGCAGCTGAGGGCATTCTTCCTCTTCATCAGATGGCATCAGAGGAATCTATTCAACAAGCTTTGTTAACCAACCTCTGTCTGCCAGAGGTTTGCTCTCCCCCAAGCTGCTACCCCTCAAGACTCCAAGTCCATTTCCTTTACCTCTCTATAAGTAAGCTATGCTTTTTGGAGATGCTTATGAGTTGGAAGTCGAGGACCTGCCTAAGAACGCTTCCTTCCCAGAGTGTCTCCCATTCTGTATGAAATATACCTGGTGAGAACCAGCCTTTTGTGAGAGAGTTCCACACCAACCAAGGACCTTTGGGGAGTTACTATTTTTTCCTCTATAGGTCCCTTCAGATTATGTGTGTGGAATGTGGGGCATCCTTTTCAAGGTCACTCAGCCAGAAGGACATATAGATGAAAACCAAAACTTCCTCCCTCTCTCCCTCCCTTCTTCTCTCAGTTCTTTCCTTTCTTCTTCCCTCCCTTCCTCCCTCCTTCTCTCCTTCCCTCCCTTCCTCCCTCTTTCCCTCCCTCCATCCATCCACCCACCCCCTACCTCTCTCTCTCCTTCTGACAGGGTCTCATGTAGCCCAGGCTGGTTTTGAATTTCTGGTCCTCCTGCTTCTACCTCCTCAGTGCTAAGATTACAGGTGTATGCCACCACGGTTGGCTTATGTAGTTCTGGGGATTGAACCCAGCATTTCACATATGTTAGGCTAGCACTGGACTAGCTGAGCTACATTTCCATCCCCAAAGCCATCACTATTTGGCACACATGTTTTCCTCATCAGGGGTCATCTATGTTCCTGACTCCAAAGACATTCTTCGCACTGGTGTTCCTAAGTGTGAACATGAATGTAGCCTTGGATAGCTCATTCTCTCCTGAGGATGTGATGCCCTGAGGTCCACACCCAGGTTCTTGCTGCAGACATCAAGCTTAGATAGAGATTTTAAATGCTGTGACTGTTTGCTCCTGTCTTGCTTTTGACAAGTGGTACACAAAACTCTTGTGTTGATACTGCCTGAAAGAAATGATTTCCAGATTGTCAAATACCTCTAGCATATTCTGTCCATTCAACACAATTTCTTTTGCAACACCTCAATCCAAAACTTTCAAAGGCACATTTTGGGCACAAGGACATTTTCAGTGTGTTTATCAATCAGTGTTGGTGATTGTTAGAAGTCATTTTGTTATTTTTTGAGGTCTGCTTTCCCCTGCCTCAGCAAAGCACTGATTCCTTAACTAATGTCATTTCTCCATTATGTATAAACTAGTAAAAACAAAAACAAAAACAAACAAACAAACAAACATAAAAAAAAACAGAGCCAGCCCAGGGTATTCCCCTAACCCCAAACTCATACTGTGGACCTTTTTGTGTGGCTGAAGTTCATAAGGGAAAATGATATTACCCACTGGACTGAACTGGAATAAAAAAAATCACCAAAAGATGACCAGCAAAAAACAAACAAACAAACAAAAAACCATAATGTAAAACAAGCCAATGACCAGGAGCATATATTCAGTCTTCCTTGGAATCAAATAAAAAGTAGTTTTGAAAGCACAGTTGTACCTGGCTAGCTTACTATATCTGTAAAAATTATTTACACGCAATGGTAGCTAACACTTGCAAACTTGTAGTAGCCGGAGTTCCTCTTGGCAGTGAAAATGATAAAACTTTACAAAACATCTGGATGTGTAGAGAATGCCTTAGAACTGTTCCCAGCTGTTGGTCTCAGAGCCCTGCACTTTTGCAATCTTTCACAAGTAGCCAACAAGAAAGCGGAAATTCATATACTCAAGTATGCTGTGCCAGCATCGTTTCTTTTAAAAGAGCCAAGAGCTAAATACTCAGCTATAGACAATGTCTAAATAAACCCGATGTCTTTAATTCTGGAATATTATACAGTCATCAGATATTCATAGTTAGATGTTTATGATCAAATATTGCATAAAAGAAATAAATTTTAAGAAATTCAACAATTATAACTATTTGCAAAAATTAAGATATAATTAGCAGTAATTTGACTTAAAGAGAAATATTCAGTTATTTTGAAATGCACATCACATGCTCATTTCTGTAAGTGGCTGTTTTTCTGCATGATCAATAAAGCAATTTTGTGAAATACAGCTTCTAATTTTTTTGGATTAAGACTCATACTTAAGATTAGTATCAGCCAGGTGGTGGTGGTACAAGCCAGGTGGTGGTGCACATGCCTTAAATCCCAGCACTCTGGAGGCAGAGTCAAGAGGATCTCTGAGTTTGAGGCCAACCTGGTCTACAGAGCGAGTTCCAGGACAGCCAGGGGATACACAGAGAAATCCTGTCTCAAAGCAAAAACAAAAAGATTAGTATCATTTCTTGGAATTGGAGGCCAAGAAGTCGTGACTATCTGCACAGTAATAGTGCTCCAGTCTGGAAGACACTCTAGCTGGGTGTCACTAAACATGAGTGTGGTGGTGCTTGGACCCCACACATACTGGTTTGTTGATGTCTGATGTTTCACAGACTGCCGCATTACTGTGTCTGATGAAAGTGATGCTTTTGATAGACCAAAACACAAAGGTTGGCTATCACTGGCCTGAGACTCCACACATAAGAGTTCAGCATAATGTTCATGGGTTAACCATGTAGGATTGGCTTAGAGAACCCTGTGAATCAAAATTTCATCACACACACCCCTTATGTCAGGAGACCCAGGGAGTCATCCACGAGGTCACTGACTTTCATATTCTGGATTTTACCTTCCAATCCTATTTCTCCTAATTCATGGAGGTTTCTGTCACTATCTCTTCACTCAAGTCTTGTTTCAGAGGAAACAGAGATGTTGGATGATAGTTTACTAGCAAACATTATGGATGTTGTGTTTGTCTTAAACGAAATTACAATACACACAAAAGACACGTGGCCAAAGCTGTTTGGATTCAAACAGATACCAGACATTTGTCTCAAGTTTTACACTGCAAACCTAGTAATAAGAAACCCAACATTTTTTTTGTATGTTTTTGTTTTTTTTTAATTTAAATTTTTTTTTTTTATTTTGCAATACAATTCAGTTCTACATATCAGCCACGGATTCCCTTGTTCTCCCCCCTTGCGCCCCCCCTCACCTTCCCCCCAGCCCACCCCTGTAGCTTGAGTTTTCCTGCCTGGCCCACAGTCAGGGCAAATCTCTCTCACCTGCCAGTCCCACAGCCGCTCAGACCCGACCAAGTAAACACAGAGACTTATGTTGCTTTCAAACTGTATGGCCTGGCAGGCTTCTTGCTAACTGTTCTTACAGCTTAAATTAATCCATTTCTATAAATCTATACCTTGCCACATGGCTTGTGGCTTACCGGCATCTTCACATGCTGTTTCTCATCATGGCGGCTGGCAGTGTCTCTCTGACTCAGCCTTCCACTTCCCAGCTTTATTCTCCTCCTTGTCCCGCCTACGCTTCCTGCCTAGCCAATGGCCAATCAGTGTTTTATTTATTGACCAATCAGAGCAACACATTTGCCATACAGAACATCCCACAGCACACACCCCATTCCCACCTCCTCCAGGGCAAAGCCTCCCCCCGAGGACTGAGATCAACCTGGTAGACTCAGTCCAGGCAGGTCCAGTCCCCTTCTCCCAGGCCGAGCCAAGCGACCCTGCATAGGCCCCAGGTTTCAAACAGCCAACTCATGCAATGAGCACATGACCTGAAACCCAACATTTTACAGGAAAGCACTTTTTCAGATACTTCAGTGAGACATGCATGGAAGAAAAGGGGCAATGATCGCATGGAGAGAAAAACTGATTCACAGTGTGAGCCCGAGGGTGACTCATTTTATTTTAACTTTGAAAGCATTTTGAAGCACATATTACTTCTACTGAACGAAATTTTAAATAATTCTCATTGATCCTTAAGAACCAAAAATAATAGGTAATATCTCTTAAATTAAAAAATATCAAAGAGACATTCGCTGCTCAGGTGCAGGCCACACCAGTCAGAAAAACAGGCGAGTGACCTACCTTTCAGCTGAGCTGCCCAACTACCTGCTTATTCAGTTCCTAAAGACCCATCCCATCACCCTCTTCCTTCCCACCTCACTGCCAGGCCCCTGCCCCCAACTCCAGTGGACTTCCAAGGCTCAGGTGCAGGCCACACCAGTCAGAAGAACAGGGACCCCCTGCTGCCCCAAAGGCATAGCTAGCCACTGGAAATCCAGCCCCCAACTTGGACAGAGGCACCCTACTGCATCAGAGGTCATGTGAGCCACCAGAATTCTAGGCCACAAAGACCAGAAGACCAAAAGAGAAACCAAGGAACAAAACACCCATCCAACAAAGACAAACAAAGAAATCAGCACCTGGACCTATAGTCATCCCAAACCCAGACATCTAAATGCCAGCATAAGAACACAATCAATAACAGCCAAGGCAATATGGCACCACCAGAGCCCAGCTGTTCTATGACAGCAAGACATGACTACTCCAATGCAGCTGAAGCACAAGACCCCAGAAGACAAACACAGCTCCACCCTAGGTCTCTAGACTTGGGGCGAGAAGAATTTCACCTGAGAGCTGCCTGGCGTTTCTAGGCCAGGTGGACCCTGGAGGACAAACACAGCTCCATCCCAGGTCTTAGTTGAGCATCATGATAATTCTTGGAAGCAGGGTCCTGCCCAGCGCCATGATGGACAGAGCAGGGCAAGGCCCACATGTGGCATTGGGCAGATGGTTACTATTATAGTGAGCATATGTATGGTGTGGTATGGGAGGGAGAGAGAGAGAGAGAGAGAGAGAGAGAGAGAGAGAGAGAGAGAGAGAGCTAGAATGGTTCATGTCCTGTGAACAGAAGTGTATCTGGGAAGGTGAAAGCTGTGAGGAGTGGGGTGACATGGCTGGCTTGATTGCTACCCAGGGCCACCGTGACGTCTGAGCCGCTGCTGTGGCCCATGTCTGGGTTCATGGCCCTGATGCAGCCTCGGTCTGTGTTGATGTCCTTGGCTCCTGATACACCAAAGGCCTGGAGGATAGGGCTGTACAGAGTTGGCCCCGCCCCTTCATTTGCTGCAACTCTAGGGAGAACCGGTCCTGCCCCTCACCATCCGAAGTACTCAGGAGAGAGGGTCCTACACCTCACTTGGACAGCACAATAGAGCCGACTCTATTCGCGGGAGCAAGGGCGAGCTGGTCCCGAGGGTATGAGAGTGGGATAGCCGGCCACATCCCCCTCATCTGCCGAGTGATGGTGTGTGTTGGGGGGGAGATGCCCTTCTGTCCCTTTCCACCTGTGGCAGGTGGGAGAGCTGGTCATAAGAATGGGAGAGCAATCCCTATTCCTCACTAGCTTCAGCACTTGGGAGAGTGGCCCTTTCACCTCGCCTAGACAACATAGTAGAGCTGGCCCTGGTGGTTTAGGTGTGGGAGAGCTGACCCTGAGGGTATGAAAGCAAGAGTACTGGCCCCACCCCTTGCTTATCACTGCCAGGGGTGAACTAGTTAGAACAGTGCTGGAGAGCTCACCCTGGTGGTAAGGACAGCAAAGCTGGTGGGCTGACTAAGTCTGCAACTACCAAGGTCCAGAACCAGGGTAATGAATTGTCCCACCCCAACATCCGCCCCATCTATGATC
The DNA here is from genome assembly GCF_949786415.1 of Peromyscus eremicus. Classification (NCBI taxonomy): domain Eukaryota; kingdom Metazoa; phylum Chordata; class Mammalia; order Rodentia; family Cricetidae; genus Peromyscus; species Peromyscus eremicus. Next base: position 35,669,317 of record NC_081434.1, on the reverse strand, counting down.
TGCTGGAGCATGTGAAGGGGCTGGTTGTATGGATAAATCCACGGGAGTCTGCTTAAGGGGTAAAAGGAATGTATTAGTATGTGAACTGGAGAAATACACTCATGAAATACAGAATAGAAGAATCATCACAGGATCCTGGAAAGTTGAGGTACAGTCCAATGCTGTTCTGCCACCGAGATGGTGCTCACCATCCAGCCCAAAGGACACACACACACACACACACACACACACACACACAAAACCACCGCCAAAAATAACAAGAATTAACTATCATTGGTCATTAATATCTCTTAATATCAATGGTCTCAATTCCCTGATAAAAAGACACAGGCTAACAGAATGGATATAGAAACAGGATCCACCCTTCTGCTGCAAATAAGAAACACACCTCAACATCAAAGATAGACATTACCTCAGAGTAAAGGGTTGGAGAAAGATTTCCCAAGAATATGGTTCCAAGAAGCAAGCTGGTATAGCTATTCTAATATCTAACAAAATAGACTTCAAACCAAAATTAATCAAAAGAGGTGGAGAAGGACATTTCATACTCATCAAAGGAAGAATCCTCCAAGATGATGTTTCAATTCTTAACATCTGTGTTCCAAATGCAAGGACATCCACATTTGTAAAAGAAACATTACTTAAAGCTTAAATCATACATCAAACCTCACACATTAATAGTGGGAGTCTTCAACACCCCACTCTCGCCAATGGACAGGTCAGACAGAAACCAAACAGAGAAATCATAGATCTAATAGATGTTATGAATCAAATGGACCTATTGATAATCTACAGAATGTTTCACCCAAACACAAAAGAATATATCTTTTTCTCTGCACCTTACAGAACATTTTCCAAAATTGACCACATACTCGCTTACAAAGAACATCTCCACAGTTTCAAGAAAATTGAAATACCCGCCCTGTATCCTATTAGACCACCATATATTAAAGCTGGACTTCTTCCTTTTTTGTTTTTGTTTTTGTTTTTGTTTTTTTGAGACAGGGTTTCTCTGCATAGCTTTGCACCTTTCCTGGAACTCATGCTGTAGCCCAGGCTGGCCTTGAACTCATGGACATCCACTTGGCTCTGCCTCTGGTGGTGCACACCTTTAATCCCAGCACTTGGGAGGCAGAGCCAGGTGGATCTCCGTGAGTTCAAGGCTAGCCTGGTCTACAGAACGAGATCCAGGACAGGTACCAAAACTGCACAGAGAAACCCTGTCTCAAAAAACAAAACAAAACAAAACAAAACAAAAACCAACCAAACAAAAAAAGCTGGACTTCAACAACAGAAACAACAGAAAGCCAACAAAGTCATGGACACTAAACAACTTCATACTGAATGACTATTGTGTCAAGGCAGAAATAAGAAAGAAATGAAAGACTTCCTAGAATTCAATAAAAATGAATGCATAACATACCCAAATATACCCATAATGCACAACATTATGGGACACAATGAAAGTGGTGCTAAGAGCAAAGTTCATAGCACTAAGTGCCTGCATAAAAAATTTGGAGAAATCCCATACTAATGACCTAACAGCACACCTGAAAGGTCTAGAACAATAATAAGCAGACACACCCATAGGAGTAGACTGCAGGAAATAATCAAATTGAGAGCTGAAATCAATAAAACAGAAACAAAGAGAACAATACAAAAAAGCAATGAAACAAAGAATTGGTTCTTTGAGAAAATCAACAAGATAGACAAACCCTTATCCAAACTAACCAAAAGGCAGAGAGAGAATATCCAGATTAACAAAATCAGAAATGAAAAGGGAGACATAACAACAGACAACAAGGAAAACCAAAGAATCATTAGGTCATACTTCAAAAACCTATACTCCACAAAATTGGAAAATCTAAAGGAAATTGACAATTTCTTGATAGATACCACTTATCAAAGTTAAATAAAGATCAGATAAACAATTTAAATAGACCTAACACCCTAAGGAAATGGAAGCAGTCATTTAAAGTCTCCCAATCTTAAAAAGCCCAGGGCCACATGGTTTTATTGCAGAATTCTATCAGACTTTCAAAGAAGAGCTAATACCAATACTCCTCAAATTATTCCACAAAATACAACAGAAAGAACATTGCCAAACTCTTTTTATGAGGCCATAGTCACCCTGACACCCAAACTGCACAAAGACTCAACAAAGAAAGGGAATTACAGATCAACAACCCTCATTAACATTGATGCAAAAATACTCAATAAAACAGTGGCAAACTGAATCCAAGAACACATCAAAAAGGTCATACACCATGATCAAGTAGGCTTCATCCCAGAGATGTAAGGATGATTCAGCCTATAAAAATCTGTCAATGTAATCCACCATATAAACAAACTGAAAGAAAAAAAATCCCCTCATGATCACCTCATTGGATGCTGAAAAAGCCTTTGACAAAATCCAACACCCTTTTATAATAAAAGCCTTGGAGAGAATAGAGATACAAGGGACATTCCTAAACATAATAAAGGCAATCTACATCAAGTGTATAGTCAATATCAACTTAAATGGAAAGAAACTCAAGACAACTCACTAAAATCATGAACAAGACAAGACTGTTTACTCTTTCCATATCTATTCAATATAGCACTTGAAGTTCTAGCAAGAATAATAAGACAATTAAAAGAGATCAAGAGGATACAAGTTGGAAAGGAAGAAGTCAAACTATCGCTATTTGCAGATGATATGATAGTATACATAAGTAACCCAAAAACTTCTATCAGGGAACTTCTACAGCTGATAAACACCTTAAGCAAAGTGACTGGATACAAAATTAATAAAAAAAAAAATCAGTAGCCCTCCTATATACAAATGACAAAGGGACTGAAAAAGAAACCAGGGAAACAACACCCTTCACCATAGCCACAAATATTATAAAATATCTTGGACTAACTCTAACCAAGCAAGTGAAAGATCTGTATGATAAAAACTACAAGTCTTTGAAGAAGGAAATTGAAGATTTCAGAAGATGGAAAGATCGCCCATGCTCATGAATCAGTAGGATTAATATAGTAAAAATGGCCATCCTACCAAAAGCAATCTAACACAATTCTTTACAGACCTTGAAAGAACAATACTCAATTTTACAAGGAAAAACAAAAACCCAGGGCAGCTAAAACAATCCTGAACAATAAAAGAGCTTCCAGAGATATCACCATCTCTGATTTCAAGCTGTATCACAGAACTGTAGTAATAAAAACCCATGATACTGGCATAAAAATAGACACATTTACATCAAAGACCCAGATGTAAATCCACACGCTTATGGACAACTGATTTTCAGTAAAGAAGCCAGAAATATACAATGAAAAAAAAGAAAGTATCTTCAACAAATGGTGCTCATCTAACTGGATGTTGGTATGTAGAAGAATGCAAATAGATCCATATCTATAACCCTGTACAAAACTGAAGTCCAAGTGGATCAAAGACCTCAACATAAACATCTCCTCTACTAAAACACCTGTTTTGTCTTCACCTGCCACAACTTCATCCATACCTCAATTATAAGCATGATATAGGGTCAAAGCTTCATCCTGTTGTTCAAAACTCAATCTCATGGGAATTGCATCCAGGATTTGTATTAATGAAAGATACTTCTGCATTATGGAATATTATTTGAAGACATGCTATATTCGATAATGCTGTGAAATACTTATTGATGCAAAGATGTGTTATATTCTTTTATGTTGCATTTATTTAACTCTGTAAAGCGGTGTAACTTTGCCTGTATAAAATACCTGATTGGTCTAATAAAGAGCTGAACAGCGAATAGCGTGGCAGGAGAGAGAAATAGAGGCTGCCAGGCAGAGAGAAGAAAGAGAAGAAAGAAGACGGAGGAGCAAACAAACAAAAAAAAAAAGGAGTAGAGGGAGGAAGCCAGGTGCCAGCCACTGAGCCATGGAGTAAGAAGGAAAAAAGGTATATAGAGTAGAGAAAGGTAAAAAAGCCCAGAGGCTAAATGTAGTTAAAGAGAAATGGAATAAAATGTAGTTGTTTTTTCCCCCCCTTTGGGGGTCTGTCACCCAGCTCCCAAATAAATATGTGAAAACTTCTTACTTATGAATGCCTGGCCTTAGCTTGGCTTGATTCTAGCCAGCTTTTCTGACTTAAAAGAATGTAGATTTTCTGTTACCAGAAGAAGTTTGTGGAAATTGTCTGAAACAACAGACATGATTGCTTGAGTGTAACTATCCCTCCAAACTCTGCCAGAATTATAGTAGCACATCATCCTACCACAAGCATGCACAAGAAGCATGCCTACAAGGACATATGTGTAGTAACTGTCCAACCCAAGGGCCACCCATGCTACTATTTGGTGGTCAACGTTTTTTGTTTCAAAGTATTTTACATAGTTACAATTTCCCCTTCCACATCTTCCTCTTGCTTCATTCATTTTGAATATGCTCACGGTATATGCAATGCTATTCTATTTCCAAACAAATAGAGTTCTTTGGAGAATCCTTTTGATTGTTATTTAAGTTGACAATCCAAAATTTGTGCTATTGATTTAAAAAGTAATTTCTAGAAGCAGTTCCCCAAAGTAGTTTGAAAGAAGATAATATTTTTTTTAAAAAAGTAAAAGTTAGGTTCCAAGAGGGACATATTTATGGATTCCATCACATCCTCTCTATCTGTCTCAAAAGCAATTAAAACGATATTTTGTTTAGGCTCATCCTATGCATGAGATTATCTAATTTTCTCATAAAAGGAAGAGCGTTTAAGCCAACTATTATTTTAACAATACTGAAAGAAAAATCCCTGAAGTGTACAATGGGAAGAATCTATTCAGATGATGGACCTATAGGTTAGGTACAGGTTGGCTCATCTGAGCTGGGTTCAGTTAGATACCTCTGTTTCAAGTTCCAGTGTCTGGAGGGCTCTGGTCCTCAGTAAGGTCTGGGCTTAATTGGTTTCACTTGCCTCTCAAACTCACTGGAGCATGCATGTGGTGTTGCAAGTTCTCATATCAATAAAAAAGCAGGAAAACAAGCAGGGATACTCAAGGCTTTGAACCCGCCCTGCTCGACTCCTGCCACAGGTGAAATTAATCCAAGCTGGAGGCTAATTTTAAGGGCTGGAAATATTTCCTACCTCAGGCGAGGCCACGAGAGGGAGGGACTAGCTGTTTTGTCCACCTCATGAAGGCGAAAAGATGCCATGAAATTAGAAAGGGTCTTGTGGTAAATGAAGTAGCGAGTTGAAGGAAGTGGTGGATGTTGCTATGTGATGAACATATACCTGAGGCTCCTCTGCAGTCTCTTGGCACACAACTCTTAACAATCTTAAAATCTCCGAGTGATGAATGTGTTTTGGGTGCTAACAAGATGACTGTCAAGTAGCTTCTGGTTGAGCACTGGTCACCAGAAATACCAAGATGGTGTTAAGGGAAGGATGGGTTGGAAATCCAGTCCCAATTTTAGTACTCGATGGACTGGAGAGAGGCTGAAGGGTGAGATGATCATCAGTAGCCACTGATATAACCAATCACATGTGTGTAAGAAAACATCTGTAAAACCCCTAAAGCACCAGGAATGGAAGTCTTCTGGATGGCTGAATCTGTGGAGGAGCCCACGCCCTCCTCCCACGCCTTTCTGTCTGCATTGCTCGCATCTGAACATCATCTGTATCTTCTGTCGTAGCCTTCAGGGGGTCAGGGGAACTCTGCTTTACTGCTGCCCAACCAGAAGCACAGGTACAGGACCCTGGGTTTGCAAGTGGCGTTTGAAGTGGGAACAGTCTTGTGGGACACACTGTGGGGTCTGCTGGTACCTCCAGGTAGATGGAGTCAAAGCTGAGTTAAAGTATGGGACACTTAGCTGCTGTGTGCAGGAGAAGAACTCATCCTGCTGGACACTGAATCACCCATGCTGTATAGCAGAAACAGAACACAAATTGGCCTTTTCTGTCCCCACAGCATGACTTGAGAGGTGGCCATTCTATTGGTCTTTTCTCTGGCTTGTTGCCTTGACTCTTTGCTTGACTTTTGGTCTCTTAGGAATTTAAAGGCAGCGGTTATAGAAAATGCAAGTAAATGTCCCACATGCAATCTTTCAGTCAATTTGACCAAAGTAGTGGAAATAGAAATCCAACTACTGTCCCAAGTAAAAGTTTTAGGGAGAAATATATAGATTTTTTTTTCTAGTCCAAAGCAAGGCCAACTGATGTCAGGCTAAGAGTACTTGAAGGATCTGCCTGATGAGACAGAAACACAGTTGTCTGCTTCCAGATCAATGCTAACAAAGAGAGTATGCCCCCCCAGCAAGGGAATATGAACAAAAGCGCTTCGCTGGCTTTCTATCACCTGATTTGACATTGATTTCCAATTGCTTAGAAAAAGGAGCCCAAGGTTAGTCCCTATGCAGTTGAGTCTGAGGCCTGAACATCTGCTGCGGTAGCACAGCTGGCAACTTTGTTTTGAGGGTTTATGAAAGAATGAGACCTTTCCTCTTCACGTGAAAATTGCCCATTTCAGATCCTTTCTCTCCATGGTTGAAAAGAAATTAAATAGATACGAGAGGGGAGTGAATCTCTCTAAATACCGACAGGTGTCCCCTTAGTGGATCTCCTTCTCCTCCTCCTCTTCCTCCTCCTCCTCCTCCTCCTCCTCCTTCTCTTCTTCCTCCTCTTTCTTCTTCTCCTCTTTCTCTTTCTTTCTGGTGTGTGTATACTGTTTGTGTGTGAGTGAGTGCACATGTAAGTGCGAGTGTGCACACACATGGTGCCTATGTGGAGGTCAGGCATCTTCCCCCTTTTTGTTTGAGATAGGGTTTCTCATTGGCTTGGAACTTTGTCACAAGCAAGGCTAGGTGGCCCTTGAGCTTCCAGGGACCCACCTGTCTCTGCTTCCCATCCTACAGTGCTGTAATTACAGCTGGACATCACCATGCCAGCTTGCAGAGGATGGTCCTCGGCTCTGAACTCAGGGATTTACACTTGCAAGGCAAGCACTTACTTTACTGACAGTCATACCACCAGCTCATGAATCTTCTTATTCTAAGGAAATGAGATCTTATGTCCTGGCTGTGGCACCAACAGACTCAATGATTTGGAAAGAGTTTCAGTTACTCTTTTAAAAAAAATTCTATTTCTTTATTTAATTTTTGTGTGTATTATGTGTGTGGGTGCATGTGTGCCATGGCATTTCTGTGGAGGTCAGAGGACAACTGTAGGAGTCAGTTCTTCCCTTCTACCATGTGTGTTCTGGGGATCAGGCTCGGCAGCAAGTACCCCCACCTGCTGAGTCACCTCACTGCCCCCCCATTTCAATTGCTCTTAAGACCCAGTTTCCCTATTTGTACAGTGAATTAGAGAGGCAAGATGAAGATTTCACTTACAGCAGTGGCATCCTCTAGTCCAGGGACTCACCATTGATTAGGGGTGGTCCCCCATTTTGTCAATAGAGGACTTTTAAAACCAAGTGGACCTATGTGGTGGTGTGGGTTAGAGGTAATTTCTGTAATTAGACCCCTTGAAGGCAGTCAGGGCTCTCTCACTGGTTAGCTGTGGGATCTCACACAAGTTGTATAAATTATACTTCAATTTCTGCAGCTATGATGCATATAAAACACTGCCCACTGTGGTTATATAACATAAGCAGAATGGTTAGATCAAGTCTTATGGTAATGACCCACAGAACACTACTACATATTTGGATACCCACCTCACATCTCTCTGCCTTTCTCATCAAATCACCCTTTGTTGGTAGAGGTGTCCATCCCCTTGCACAGAGCCTGTGTGCTGTAGGGAGCCTATGTGACCTCAGCTCTAGGGACTGTCTTGTGTTGTGAGACTCATTTGGAGGGCTTGGTTAAACACACCCAAGAATGGCTGGATGCCTCCCTAGCATGTCAGAGTTGATTGGTGTGGGACTGGGGCAGAAGATTCTTATTTCCAGGTGGTGCTGATGTTGCTGGTCCAGGGCTCATGTAAAAGAACGTTAGATTTTATTCCTCTCACAGAGTCAAACCCTCCTGGTCTGGTTGCCTGAGTAACAGGAAGAAGGTTTACCATGAGCTTCTAGAAGGGTAACTTCTTTATTGAGTGATAGAGTTCGGGACGTACTGCACTAAATCATGGCACCTTGGTGTTTGAGAGGACTATAGATACAGGAAGGAATCTCTCTCTCATGTTCTTTTACTGCTTATTGTCTGATGTCAACATAAAATATGGCTGACCTTCCTTAGAAAGGAGGCCAAAGATCATTATCCAGAGGGGCCCATCCTACATCCTGAGGAAGGGAACATTCTTATCTCTAAAGACCCAGAGATCCAAATAGACAAGCCTTGCTAAGTTCCTTTTAGTTTATTGCCTGGAAAATCTATCCCTTGCCTTCCAATCACACTTCTGCATGACTGCCTGTGAAAAATAGTTTTCCATGTTTATTTGGGCTTTCATTTCAGAGGGCTCTTGTAGTGATATTTTATTTGTGCTGAAATGTGATATTTTATTTGTATGTTAATAAATAAAGTTTGTCTGGAGATCAGAGGTCATAGCCTAAACAGAAGTCAGGCAGTGGTAGTATACACCCTTAATCGGATCACATGGCAGGCAGAGTCTCTGTGTGTTCAAGGACACAGCCAAGTGTGGTGACACACACCTTTAATCCAAGTAAAGATTATATTCTTAATCAATATAGAGACCTGGAGGTCTGTATAGATAGGTAGTGATGAGGAAGTGATGTGGCTGAGCTTAGAGCCAATGAGAAGGCAGAACAGAAAGGCAATAAAGGCTCAGGTTAGACAGGAAGAGGTTCTCTTGGGAAGCTACTGTGAGGTGGTGAGCTAAGGTTAGTTGGCGGCTATTGCTCTGATTTCTACGGCTTGCACCTCTGTATTTGGCTTTGTGTTTCTTATTTAATAAGACTGCTTAGAAATTCATCTACAGGCTCTCATACTATGTGAAATTGATAAGGAAATTTGCATGCTTTCATTACATTGACCTTTTTTGCTTTATGGTTCACAGTCATAGATCTTTCAATGGATAAGAAATTTTCTCTCCCCTTCCAGAGCTGCTAGACTCCATGGGGAGTAAACAGAAATGCAGCCTCACTCTGCTGAGAGACTTTTAAGATACTGGGCAGTCACTCTGGAAATCAGTATGGCGGTTTCTCAGAAAATTGGGAATAAGTTTTCCTCGAGACCCAGCTATAACACTCTTGGGCATATACCCAAGGAATGCTCAATCTTACCACAAGGACACATGCTCAACTATGTTCATATCAGCATTATTTATAATAGCCAGAACTGGGAAACAACCTAGATGCTCCTCAACTGAAGAATGGATAAAGAAAATGTGGCACATATACACAATGGAGTACTACTCAGCAGTAAAAAACAATGATATCATGAAATTTGCAGGCAAATGGATGGAACTAGAAAATATCATCTTGAGTGAGGTAACCCAGACTCAGAAGGACAAACATAGTATGTACTCACTTATAAGTGGATACTAGATGTCAGGGAAGGGACGGCCAGTCTGCAACCCATAGCTCCAGAGAGGCTAGCTAGCAGGGAAAGACTCTAGGAGGGACACATGGATGACCCTGCGAAGGAGAAGTGAATGAGATCTACATGAGTGGACTGGGTGTGTGTGGGGTGGCAGAGGGCGAGGAGTGGGGGATGAGAACATAGGGAAATGGGAGGGTCAAGCTGGAACAGGGACAGAGTGGAAGGGCAGGGAGGAACATACCATGATAGATGAGGACATCATGGGAATAGGAAGAGGCAGGGTGCTGGGGAGGCTCTCAGGAATCCACAAGGATGACCCCACCTTGGTCTGCTGGCAGTGGTCCAGAGGGTGCCTGGACTGGTCTACTCTGGTGACTGGTCTAGCAAATAACCTAGCTGTCATTATAGAGCCTTTGTTCAGTAACTGATGGAGGCAGATGCAGAGATCCACGGCCAGGTACCAGGCTGAGCTCCGGGAATCTAATTGACGAGAGAGAGGAATGATTCTGCAGGCAAGGGATATCGAGATCATGATGGGAGGACATGCAGAGATGACCGGCCACACTAGTGGAAGCCCATGAACTGTGGACTGGTGGCTGTGGAGCCCCCATGGGACTGGACTAGGCCCTCTGGATACGGAAGATGGTTGTTTGGCTTGAACTGTTTGGGGGGCACCCAGGCAGGGGGATCGGGATCTGTCCCTGGTGCGTGGGCAGGCTTCTGGGAATCCAGTGCCTATGGTGAGATGCCTTACACAGCCTTGGTGCAGTGGGAAGGGGTTTGGACCTGCCTAGGCTCAGTGTGCTGGGCTCTGCTGATTCCCCATGGGAGACCTTGATCTGGGAAATGAGGGGATGTGGGGTGGCTTGGGAGAGAGGGCTGGGGGTGGAAGGAGGGAGGATCTATGGGTGGTATGTGAAATGAGTAGAAAATTTCTTAATAAGAAAAATGAAAAAAAAAAAAGATACTGGGCAGTCAGCTTTGGGATGAAGGTGACCAGATTTGATGATCTTACTGGGAAGTTCAGTGACAGAAACCGCAGTAAAGGCTACCTGTGGTGGTGTGAATAGGAATGGCCCCCATAGACTCATGTGTTTGAATGCTTGGCACATAGGAAGTAGCATTATTACGAGATGTAACTTTGTTGGAGTAGGTGTGGCCTTATTGGAGGAAGTGTGTCACTGTGGAGGCAGGCTTTAAGGTCTTATCTGCTCAGGCTATGGCCAGTGTGGTACACAGTCTCCTTCTGCTTCAGCTTAAGATGCAGCTCCTTCTCCAGCGCCATGTCTGCCTGCATGCCACCAGGTTTCTTGCCATGATGATCATGTACTAAACCTCTGAAACTGTAAGCGAGTCCCAATTAAATGTTTTCCTTTATAAGAGTTGCTGTGGTCATGGTGTCTCTTCACAGCAATAGAAACCCTAACTAACATACTACCCTTCCTTACATTTCTGGGATGAGAGCCCACAAGTGGTCTCACCAAGTAGATTTGTGCTGAATTCTGGTTTTTATAACAACTAAAAAGCATTTTAGTTGATGTAGTCATAATAAACATTGATAGCTTTATTAAATATTTACTGTATGACAGGCAACATAGTAACTTTTCTCGACACATTGTATCACTTTAATTTCACAATAACTCAACAAGGCAAGTATTTTTTAGAAAAATTAATTCAATTTTTATTGATGCGTATGTGTGTGTGCTACATGTTTGCTGGTGCTCAAAGAAGCCAGAAGGTCTTGGATTTCCTGGACTGAGAGTTACAGGTGATTGTGATCTGCTCGATGTGGCTCCTAGAACTGAACTTGGGGCCTGCGTAAGAGCAGCAAGTGCTCTTAACCTCCAGGTCATCTCTCCTGCTTCAAATATTTTGATTTTTGATTCTGTGTGTATATGTGTGGTTATGAGGGGCTATGCTCACATGAGTGCTCACAGGGGCCAGAGATGGTGTTAGATTCCATAGAGATGGAGTTACAGGTGGTTGTGGGTCACCATGTAGGCAAAGGAAACTGAGCTGTGGTTTTCTGCAAGAGCGGTGAGCAGTCTTAACCACTGATCCATCTCTCCATCCCTAGGCACATACTCTCTGTACACCCATTTTGAAGGTGAAGAAATGGAGAGACTAGTTTAACCTGTTCAAGGTCAAGCAGCTTGTGGTAGAGCAGTGTCCTGCATTGTAATGGAAAGGCCCATTCAGATTTCTTCATCAGTTTGTCCATGCAAGAATGCCCCTTCCCAGTGAAGAGTTTCAGACTCCCCAGAGCTGAATGTTGTAAATCTGGGAAGCTGCTGAAACTTCAGAGTGGTTGACCAAGGAAGGCCAAGGACCTCGATGGAATATTTTTTGGTTCATGAAGATTTGTGAGGTGAGATCTAATAAAAGATTCCATCTGTTCTCTGGATGGAGAGTAGATCCCTGCCTACTTCTTGCTCTCAGCCATCTTTCTTTAAGCCTCACTCAGTGGGTTGTATTTTCATTCTGTCCATATATTCACCTCGACATCCGTCATCTTACTCGAACTTAGGATTTCTTGGATCTCCCCAATTACCTCTCCAGAACTCTCTTCATGGGTTCATCCATGCCAATCATACAAATAAACAGAAAATATCTCCTCAAGCACTCACATGGTCATCACCTAAATAACTTCATATCTGTACCAGACACCTGCCTAGAAATGAAATGAGAAAGACAACCACGAAGTGAGTGGATATCATTCCCACACTCATTTTCTTTCCCCCTTTTGAGACAGTCTCACTATGTAGTCCTGCTGGCTGGCATGGAGCTCCCTATGTAGACCAGGCTGGCTTCAAACTCATCGACATCTGCTTGCCTCTGCCTCTGGAGTTCTAGGATTAAAGATGTGCGCCACCATGCCCAGCTCAAAGTATGTTGGGGATTCTGCGATTTAAATTGAGGATCTCTTGGTCTACTACTGAGCTATTATATTCTCTCTCTTCATTTTTCTATTATTTATTTATTTAAATTTTAAAATTTATGTGCATATGTGTGTGTCAAGTATGAATGTATGTGTGTATGTGTGTTGTTATATGTGCAAATGTGTATGTCAGTGTGCACTTGGGCCACAAGAGGGCACCAGGTGTCATCTTCTATCAGTCTTCACTTTATTCCTTGGGGCAGAGTTAGAGCTCTCTTTCCTCTTTTTTTTTTTTTTTGTTAGATGGTAAGTCATTGATCCTCCCATCTCTGTCTGCACCTTCAGTGCTGGCATTACAGGGTATGTGGGACCACATGTGATTTTCTCTTGGATGCTGGGGATCTGAATTACGGTCCCCAGGCTTGTGTAGCAAGTGCTGTTGACTGCTGAGTCATCTCTACAGCATTCATTTTTTTTTCCTGTTTTTAACAGACATGTAGTCTTGCTATAGGCATTTGAAAATTTACATAAATGAAGCTATGTGGGATGGAGCATATAATCCCAGCACTTAGAAGGCTGAGGGAAGAGGACTGCAAAAAGTTCCAAGCTAGTCTGAGATACACAGTGAGTGCCAGGCCAGCCAAGATTTCACAGTATGAACTTATTCCAACAAAACAAAACAAAACTTACATAACGAAAATCTGTTTACATGGCAAGTCAACACTGTATCAGTATTTAGTTTATTGTAATTCCATTGCATCTTATGAATGTGAATAAACCTCTGTTTATTATCCATTCTGAAGAGTGTTTAGTTTCTCCGGGCTAGATATTCAAGGGTGGAGCTGACACTTGGGAATGCCTCAAGTTCAGTTGGTTCCAAAACTCGCTGTCCAAAGTCCTGAAACAACTGATCCTCCTACTCGACTCCGGTGAATGTCCATTGCCCACATTCTTACCAACAATTCATAGTAACAGACTTATTTTTCTTTGATTGCTCCTGAGGAGATCTGAAAGAGTCGTGAGGAAATTGGCTAGCCTCCTCCCACACCCACGGAATCTTCCAGGCCTCTCCTGCCGCACACTGAGTTCCAATGCTCACACTCGTGCATGTGTCCGAGCTTCCTGCTCAGTTCCAACTGCCCACTGTCTCACTTTCCTGTGATACGACTTTATAATGAGTCTTGATGTTTTTGAGGGTGAGTCCTGTTCCATTATCTGTCAGAGCTGTCCTGCCTGTTCTTTGACCTTTGTTGTTCTATAGGAATTTCAGCACTGGCTTGACAAGGTCTGTGGAGACCCCAGTGGATTTGCTCAGAATGCATTGACTTTATAGATTCATTTTTAAAGGCCTGCCATCTCTAAACACAGCCTGCTTCTTCCTCATGGGCAATTTCCTCATTTCCTTCCCCGCCATCTTTCAAAATTTATTTGCTTAAATAAATCTGTATATTGCTTCACCGATATTAATACAGATTAATACAGTTTGTCAACCACATTCTTACATAGCTTATAGTTTTTGTTGCTACTCGTGACCGAGACAATTTTTTAAGTTGTGCCTTTTAATTGGGTGTTGTTTGTATATAGAGAGGTTATTGATTTTTGTGTATGATTTTTATATTCATCGAGCTCTTACTGCTTTGAGTGGTTTCTTTATATATTTTCATGGATCTTTCTGTGTAAACAATTGTTATCTGTAAACAATGGCAGCTCTGGCTGTTCTTATCTAGTCTCTACATGTCTCCCCCCTTGATAGTTTTTTTTATTTTAGTCATGGATTTCAGAAAAGCACTGAATACAAGCAGCATTAAAGGGCATCATCTTAGCTATGATGAAAATAGCCTATAAATGCAAATTAAGAGAGAAAAGGTTTATTTTAGCTCACAGCTGTAGGTCTATCATTATGAGCAAGTAAAGGCAGCATAAACTTGAAGCAACTGGTTACATCCACAGTCAAGAAAAGAAGAACCATGCTAACTCACTTTCTCCTGTCTTATGCATAGGGCCCAAACCCAGATAATGGGGCCATAATTAATGGGCAGGTCCCATGTCAGCAAACCAATCCGTCTGGACAGTCTCCCATGGAAACTCGCTTCCTGGGTGATTCTCGACAGTGTTTATTTTTGCTCCATAGCAGCATTTGGTTCTTTCTTCCCATCGTGTGGTCTCAGCAGGTGCTTTTACCCACTCAACCATCTCACTGGCCCAAGTGGTCACTTACTACATGGGAATTTCGGTAATTCAAATTGTTTCTTGACAATTAAAACTAATCTTATTACAGAAAGAGGAGCACCTAAGCATAATAGTCTGCAGCCTGATAGTCAAAGAAGGTTTTTTATTATTTTATTTTATTACAAAGATTTATTTTATTTTTATTTTGTGTCTATGTGAGTATGTGCACAAGAGTGCAGATATCCACAAAAGTCGGTATTGGAGTCCCTGTAGCTGGAGTTACAGGCAGTTGTGAGCTGTCATGTGGGTGATGGGGAGTGAACTCAGGTCCTCTGGAAGAGGAGTCAGTGTTCTTAACCACTTAGCCATCTTGCTAGTCTCTGCAGGAGGCTTTTAGATGGACACCCTTTGTCCAGCAAAGGTCATCCTCTCTAGTCTAAGTTGCTAAGTTTTTTTTTTTTGTTTTTTGTTTTGTTTTTCGAGACAGGGTTTCTCTGTGTAGCTTTGCGCCTTTCCTGGAACTCACTTGGTAGCCCAGGCTGGCCTCGAACTCACAGAGATCCGCCTGGCTCTGCCTCCCGAGTGCTGGGATTAAAGGTGTGCGCCACCACCGCCCGGCTGCTAAGTTTTTATAACATGTAGGTATTGAGTTTCTTTTGTTCTATTTCTGAAGCTTGGAGATTACCAGTTTTCCCCCAACATAGTGTGGTATTATTTTGATTGATTTTCTAAAATTAATAATTTTCACATTCCTGAAATAGGCCTTTATTAGTCTTGGTGTATTTGTTTATTTGTGAATTACTTCTATAGTAGAAAATTATTCAAAGCTTTAAAAAAACGTCTAGCACATTCAACATTTTTTTCTGTATTTTATTCTCCCCTCTTAGTATATGTTTCTACATGTTCAAGCAGTTATCAGAATATCATAGTAGCAAAGTAAGTAATGTTTTGATTTTTAATTTATTTAACATTATGAATGAATGGGGTTGTAAGAAACAGTATAACCACTGTTCACTGAAATCAAAGCATCAGTTTTTTTTTTCAAGACAGGGTTTCTCTGTGTAGCTTTGGCACCTTTCCTGGAACATACTCTGTAGCCCAGGCTGGCCTTGAACTCACAGAGATCCACCTGCCTCTGCCTCCTGAGTGCTGGGATTAAAGGCTTTCACCACTGCTCATCAATCTTTTTTTAAAAACATTTTTTATTTAAAATTTTTCATAAAAAATATTGTGATCATGTTTTTTCCTCACCCAGATCCTCATTATCTTTTTACCCACACCAATTCATCTCTCTCTCTCTCCATCCCCCCTCACTCCTCCACACCTGACCACTGCCACCACCACCACCACCACCACCACCACCACCGCCGCCGCCGCCACCAATAAAACAAAAATCAAAACAAACACTTCTTGCAGTAGATAAGTTTAATGGAGGGGCACATCACTGGACAATGCACAAAGTCTGAGAGACTTTGGAGCACTCCGTCCTAAATGGAATGTCTTCATCAAATCCCTCCCCTCAGGACTCAGGGTTCTGTGTGGAAGAGCAGGAAGAAAGTATATAGATCCAGAGGTGATGGATGATTCCAAGGCAACAGTGTCTTCCAGACACAGGACTGATGGCACAGATGATCTCATTCAGACTATGTCAACACGCACAAAGTCTGCACAGGGTTAAGCCAGACTGGGTCCCAGCATTGAGAAGAGGAAGTGGACACGGGTTTCAACCCCACATCAAGCATCTGTTTGTGATTGACACCTGCTAGGAAAGGGAAAATCAGTTCTCTCTGATGGAGTGTCACTGAGTATATATACCATGTGTATGTGCCCTGTGTCCAGGAATAATTGGTAAATACAAAACAAACCCCATTTTTTGATGGACTTTTGTTTTGTTTTTGGTGTATTTATTTTTAAATATCTGTGGTGGTTTGAATAGAAATGGTCCCCATGGTCTCATATATTTGAATGCTTGGTCATCAGGGAGTGGCACTCCTTGACAGGGATTCGAAGGTGTCGCCTTGTTGGAGGAAGTGTGTCACTGGGGGTGGGCTTTGGGATTTCAAATGCATTTCCCATCTTTATGTGGCTTATCATATTTTTTTTTTTACTCTATTCCCTTTTAAGGACTTCACTATTATTTTTAAATCACTTTTTAATCTATGACTGTTTCTACTCTTTCTTGTCTCTCTCCTAAGCCTATGCACATTTTTCAAACACACTGTGACCCGTTTAGAGCCCTTTTTGTCTGAATCTGTCCTCACCGTGTATCTTTAATCCTTTTTGTTATGAGCAAAAACCTCAAATCCACCACACAGCACGTGGCTGGGAGAGGCCCCTGTGCCTGTGTGAGACTGCAGGAATCCACCATGCTGCAGCTCAGGCCACATGCCACAGCTGGGGACTCATCTCTATACCATGGCCTGAATGACAGACATGAACTAGGAAGCTGTTCTTGGGTCCATGCTTGTGTGTCTAGAAGCCTTTTATTAAGCTCTCTCAGGCTTTATGTAGATGTACGTGCCCCATTTTGGGCCACCATATGTAAATGTAGGCTGAGTTTTTCTGTCCCAAATAAACACACAGAAGCTTATATTAATTACAAAATGCTTGGCCAATAGCTCAGGCTTATTACTGACTAGCTCTTCCATTTAAATCAACCCATTTCTGTTAATCTATGTATTGCCACGAGGCCAGTGGCTTTACCAGTCCTCTGCTTGCATCTTGGGTCTCTCTCAACTCTGCCCGTCGTCACCGAGTCCTCAGTGTGACTGTCCTGCCTGACTCTATCCTGCCTTGTCACAGGCCAAACAGCTTTATTATTCACCATGAGAGTGACACATGTTCACAGTGCACAGAAGGATCTTCCCACAGTGGGAACAATGAAGGGGCTGGATCTGCAGGTCCAGAGCTGCAGGATCTCCATGACTCAGGAGGACCCCCAAACCAGTGCTTACAGCAACGAACACTCCGTGTAAAGCTGTGTGGACTGAAGGGTGTGACACATGGCAGCTTCCATGATGAGAGTCTTAAATTTTGTTTTCTTTAAATTTCTTTTAAATGTTTTTTTGGGTTTTGCAAGCACAGAGGGTGGGTAAGAGGGGAGATGAGTGGGGTCGGGATGCATGATGTGAAATCCACAGGGTTCATGAAAAGCTGAAACAATGAACTAAACCCCCGAATGTAAGGAGTCTCCACAAAACACTTTCTTTGTGAGAGTCATCGCGTCACAGTTTCTTCACAGCAGAACAGTGATGGAGACAACACGTCACTGATTCAGTTGCTAACAAGTCACTGATTCAGTCACTAACACGTCACTCAAAGCTGGTGTTCCAGACTAGGTTTGCATGTCATTTCCTGTTTTAACATCAAGTAAGTCAGCCTCATGCAGTGAACCAGGAAGGTTTTCTTCTTTCTAGACGCTTGGTGACAGATTTCCCTGAGTCAGGAAACATCTGTTCCCTGGAGGTGTGGGACACACACGTGCAACAATGTCAGCCACTCCGTAGAGGAACAGCGTGGTTTTAAATTGTGATTCCACTCCAGTGACAAAAATGAGGATGCTCAGGATTTTGAATTTCTTTAGAAATTGCGTTTATCCACTTATTTAGTTTGTGGTGTGTGTGTGTGTGTGTGTGTGTGTGTGTGTGTGTGTGCAGGTATGTGTGTGCATGTGCGTGTGCGTGTGTGTGTGTGTGCATGCATGCATGTATGTGTGCCTGTGTGTGGGTGTGTGAGCATGTGTGCACATATGTGTGCATGCATGTGTATGTGTACATGCATGGATGTGTGAGTGTGTGTATGTGTGTGTATGTGCATGCATGTGTGAGGGTATGCAGGTATGTGTGTGCATGTGTGTATGCATGTGTATGTATATGTGTGCATGTGTGTGCATGTGCATGTGTGCATGCATGCATGTATGTGTGCGTGTGTGTGTGCACGCATACACCTATGCACACACCTGCCACAGTGCTTGTAGAGGCTGTAGACAACTCTCAAAGTTGGTTCTTCTCTCCCCACCGTGTTGGCCCTAGAACGCTCTTGACCTCTGACCTCTCTCACCGACTCACACTTTTACTTGGCACCAGAGAACTCTGGGAATTGAAAATTGTCTCCTGAAAAAGTATTTTCTTGCCCAGGGTTGAAGATTATCAGCTTTGGCCTTGGCCCACTCTGTGTTTTTTCACCTTTTTACTTTCTTTTGGTTTTTTTTGACAGTAGATATTGCTTTCATAAGCAATATACAGTTGAAAGTGAACATATTTAAAAAAACTTTATGTGTAACATTAGTGAATTCAAGGCTGTGTGTTTGCTGTGATTACTGATGTCTTTATGCATCCCCACTACTTAAAACCCATTTATTTGTTTGTTGTTTCTGTGTGTGTGAGCCACAGCACATATGTGGAGGTCAGAGGATAGCTTACACGAATTACTTCTTTCCTTCTACCACATGGGTTCCAGGGATCGAACTCAGGTCATTAGCCTTGGCAGCAAGTGCCTTTACCCACTGAGCCATCTTGTCAGCCCTTTCCATCATGTAAAAAATTTATGTTTTAGTGGCATACCAAGCAATAGATTTCAGTATAATATTTCCACACATATGTAGACAAATTTCTAAATAGTCTTATTAAATAAGAAACACAGAGCCAAATATAGGGGTGATAGCTGTAGAGATCAGAGCGATAGCCACCAACTAACCTTAGCTCACCACATCACTGTGGCTTCCCCAGAGAGAATCTCTTCCTGTCTAACCTGCACCTTTATTGCCTTGCTGTTCAGCCTTATTGTAAATCTGTTGCTTTAAACTGCAGCATTACTAGGACTGAAATGGCAGCTTTGGCTGCTGGCTCCGCTCACCTCAGCTTTCCAACATGGTGGTGGTACATTTACCACCAGCTCTGGCTCTGGGAGCCGTATGTACCACCAACTCTCCTAAGCAGTGGGTCTATGCCTCCATTAAAGCAGCGTGTAGCCCCCAAACCTCTTCTTTCTTTTTTTCTGTAATAGTAAAGGCTAAATCCATCATGCAGCATACTTCGTGAAACCCACCATAAAGTAGCTTAAGCCCACAGGCCGTGGCTGACCTGAGAGACACAACTGGGAAGCTGTTTTTAGCTCTGTTTTAGAATCCTTTTTTTTTTTAAAGCTTTCTCAAATTTTAGGTGGAAACTCTTGCCCCACTATTTGATGCCATTTGTAGTTGGAAGAGGACAAATCTTTCCTACTCGAGTCCCTCTCAACGGTAGATTGGCATTTAATAAAAGAGATGAAGCCACCACAAGCTGAGAAGAATGGGCAGCTGAATTCCAAAAACCCCAACAATTTCCAGAATTTAAAATCCTGACTCATGACAGGACACTGGTGAAATTCAGGGTTATCTGGTACATGGACCACTTGCACCAAATGTGAGGTTGAACTGTAAGCCTTGTGTACATTCTACTTCACAAATGAATCTGTCAGATACGCTAGGCTTATAGGTTGAAGATGATGCCCCAACATTACAGAGGAACTTTGGGTGACTGTCCAGGCAGGCAGCTTTCTCTGTCATCCTAGATTTTTGGAAGTTGCTTACAATGCTCTTCCTGTTTACTTAGATAAAATTGTATCCTTCTGAGGTCTTCAATGTAGCTGAAGACTAGATAGTTATAATTATAAATTTCCTCGGTTATGATAAAAGATAAGTTAGATATGAAACCTTAGACTCACAAATATAGGATAGATAGAATATTTTCTTTAATCTTGCCAAATACAAATAGACTAGATATTATACTGTAATTCTTGCTTGATAACTGTTCTATTATATGTAATTGTACTATGTTAAAATTAAAACCTTCCTTTTTGATTAGACAAAAAAGGGTAGTGCTGTGGGATGTTCTGTATGCTCTGAATGAATGTATTGCTCTGATTGGTTGATAAATAAAATACTGATTGGCCAGTAGCCAGGCAGGAGGTATAGGCAGGATAAACAGACAAGGAGAATTCTGGGAAGAGGAAGGCTGAGTCTGGAGACACCAGCCCACCATCCAGGGAGCAGCATGTAATAGCACACAGGTAAAGCCATGGAACATGTGGCAACACATAGATTAACAGATGAACTGAGTTTAAATGTAAGAGCTAGTCAGTGGTAGGCCTGAGCTAATGGCTGAGCAGTTTTAATTAATATAAGCCTTTGTGTTTACTTGGGTCTGAGCGGCTGCAGACCAGGTGGGACACAGGAAAACATTTAGTTACACACATATATCAATATGTTTTGTTCTTACTTATTCTTTCACGGTCCCCCACTGTCCCCCCACTTCCTGGCCCCCCTCCTCCCTCCAGTCCCTTCCTGCTTCTACTCAATATGTATTCCCTCACCCCATCTTGTCCTTTATCCTCCTTTAGCCCCTTCCCCTCCCGTCTGTCCATTTTCTACGTCTGTGCCTCACCACACAAATATACATGTATGTGTAAATCTAGACTTCATGTATGAGAAGAAACATGTAGTATCTGTCTGAGTTTGGAGGACTTCACTAACATGATGACCTCCCGTTCCATTCATTTTCAATGTCATAATTTTATTCTCTGTGGAGGAATAATGGTCAATTATGTATATGTTCCATGTACATATCTGTTCACCTGCTGGTAGATTTGTAGGCTGATTCTAGACCTCAGCTCTTGTGAGCAGTGCTGCCGTGAATGCAGGTGAGAAGATGCCTCTGTAGTTCCTTTATGCATGTTCCCTGAAGTCATGTGTCTTCTCTCTCTCACTCCTCCTCTCTGGCAGGGTGTATTAACATTGGCCAATTATTTGCATTTTCTTCTTTCTGTGTACTTTGGGCCCTGGCCTTCTACTTCACGAATTGTACACTACTTTACTTTTTAGGTGCTGTTGTTACAGTCTTGCGTGCATAATTAAGGTCAAAAGTCTGAATTGAGCCATTCTCTGATCTTTTCCTGAAAGAGCAAAAGCTTCCGGCTTTGATATTATTGTGTAGTATTTTTGTTATTGATAGTTTTTTAGGTGCTGGGCCTTATACACACCCAGCAAGTGCTCTCCTCCACTTTGCCTGCAACTTCTAATTATTATTTAATTCCATTTTTTGAAGCACACATTCACAAAAATCAATGAACACTTTTTGTATTATTTCATAGCCAGTGCTTACCTTGATTCTTTATTCTCATTTCTTCCCTGTAGGTTCTATTTCCTTCTTGAGAAAGATGCTTCTATATTAACATTCAATAAATACATTCAGTACAATGAATTTTTGAAACACCACCATAAAAACAGGATATAGGATGTTTTCACTCACCCTAAAACTTCCCTCTTGCCATTTTTCTGCCAACTCCCTGCCCATCATTCTCAGAGGCCCTCCATATTTTGTCTTCTATGATCAGTTAATGAATGTCACATAAATAAATCATGTGGTGCGTAGTCTTGTGTTTGACTTCTTCCACGCCAATGTTTTGTGTGCTCACTTAATTCTTTACCGTTACTCTCATGAATCGTATGCCACTGTGTAAACATGCCACCATTTATTCTTGTCCTGTCATTGGCAGTAGGACTTCCTGAGTGTCAATTTTATCCCCAGCCAGGTATTTGTTCTTCGGAGACCTTTAAATAGCTATTCAGGAAGCCAGACGGTGTCTTCTGACTCTATCCCTTGACCTTATCTACTAATACTTGCTGTTTACTCCTGGCCTCTCCTTCCTCTTTGGTCCTTCAAATCTGTTCCCTTCACCTGGGATAAAAATGCTATCCCCTCTGCTCCTCCAGTTTTTGAAAGACCTTGAGACGTCGCTTAAAGCCAGACTTCTCTCTGATGATGCAGTTGCTGTCCTCAGCAAGTTGAGAATGGCCCCTGCACGGGGTAAGTGTTAACAGGGCTCCCTAATACATAATCATTAGTTATAATACTCATGAAGTATTTACCATGTAGTGGCTATTAGCTAAGTATTTTATTTAGATTAGTAGAGGGTTATTAGATCATTTAATACTCACCACAGCCCAATGAGGATGCTCACTTTACAGATAGGGATACTGAGGCTTAATTAAAGCCAGGAATATGAAACATATACTAAATAGTGAGCCAAGATTTGAACTTGGGCTATCTCTGTACCTCGGATTCCTTTTTATTATTTTTCTCTCATATATTACATCTGACCACAGCTCTACCTTAGATTCTTGAATAATGTTTCTACTGCAATGTGAATCTCCATTTATTTCAACTGGCTACGTAGTGAGGCCATGTTTTCTTTCTGACACCAAGGCATTTGTCAGTTACAAGTCTTTCTGCCTGTGGTTTGTGGGTTGCAATGCCTTCTCCATGAGGTGTGGCTCCAGCTCTGGAGAGATCCTCGCTTCCGGGTGAGACTTCTTCGATCAGAGAACCTTCACATCTCCTTTCTCCACCGTGTTAACTAGTTTTTCAGGGAACCAGTTAAAATCAGAGGGTGGAATTAAATATGTCTCCACAGGTGGGCCACACTGCTGATCTCCTGGAAGACCTTTGGGTTATTAAATGATGATTTCACAGCACAGCTGGGCATTCAGTGGAGTGGGCCCCGGATTAATTAAGCAGTGGTAATTAGCTGAGCCTTAGACCTCGGTGGAGTGGCTGGAGTAGGTTGTTTTCAGGTTACTACAAAGATTCCTTTAAATCTCCAGAGAACCTTCCATTGTTTCTTTCTTGCACCTCAGGAGGAGCAGAGCTGATTTCCCAGGAAACTTGGTGTCTTGCCCGGATGAATAAAGGTGATAAATACAGATGAGGTGACAGGTCCATTGGCTGTTTGCAATTCGAACTTCCCTTCATTGTGCATGAACGCATGGAGAGAGAAGCTCGAAGATGGAGGGGGAGGGGGAGAGAAAGAAGTGGAGGAGAGGGAATAACGGGGCTGGAATGTGTTGTAGTTTGGTTTCTAGAACACACGTAAATTAGAAAGAAGAAGCAGTTGTTGGAACAATTCAGGTCAAGTGCAGATGGTGGACACTAAACAGAGAGGAAATGGCCGAGAGAGAACGGAGAAAGTCAGGGAGCAGAGTGTGTGGGAAACTGGCCTTTTACCCATTGAGATGATGGTTCATGAAATACACTAGAGTCACACAGTGTGGCCCTCCCAACATTCCTATTCCGTGGATTTCCTGCATTAACTCTGGTTTGGAGAGTCACAGCTCTGAGTTACTAATGAAGGTGACACAAGCTTGATTTTACCAGAAGGTTCTCTTGCCCAAACGCCTGCTCTAGGGAAAGCAGATAAACAGATCCCTGTGAAGTTGGGCTTAGTTCCCAGAGGGGATCTCTCACTTTTCCGGAACTTTAAGGAAAGTCTCTGCCTGCAGTTCAGTTCAGAGGTGAGAAGATGACTAACACTCTGCTGCAGGACACTTTCTCACCAGTCAGAAGAGCTCTTTTCCCTCAGGAGCCAGGGGACGAGGGAGGAAATGTTCCCTGGGGCTGAGAGAAGAGGCAGAGTTCAAGGGTCACAGGGCCTGAAGCACAGTGTTGGGGAAGGGAAAAACGGGGCTTGCTACTGATTTCTTTTAGATCTTAGAGTGTGGGTCAGTGTACAAGACCCCCCAAGACCGCTCAGAATGCAATCACATGACTGAGCCTCAGAAAGTATACCCTTAAGGGTAGACTGTCCTCTTTACTGAAGAGGCTTCCCAGCTTGATCTGAGTCATCAAGTCAACCTTTTCGGCCTGTCCCATGATACGCTGTCCCACGAGGAGAGGGAGCATTTCCTGGGGAATGGTATTTAGAACTTTCCCAGAGAATCAGAAACAGAATCAGTGAGTTGTATATATCTTTGTGTGTGTGTGTGTGTGTGTGTGTGTGTGTGTGTGTGTGTGTATGTGTGTGTGTGTGTGTAGGCATGAGTGTACATGTATGCAACTGTGGAAGCCAGAGGTTGATGTCAGGCAACTCTACTTAATTTCTGAAATAGGCTTTTTCATTGAACCTGGGGCTTGCCATGTTGGTTAGACTGGCTGGTCAGTGAGTCCCAGGATTCTCTTTTCTCTGCCTTCCTAGCAATGGGTATGAATGTCACTGTGCCTGGCTTTTAACACAGGCGCTGTGAACACAGATCTCCATGCTTGAGTAGTAAGCATTTACCCATTGAACTATCTGTCTTTCTACCCCATGAATGTCACTGTGCCTGGCTTTTAACACAGGCGCTGTGAACACAGATCTCCATGCTTGAGTAGTAAGCATTTACCCATTGAACTATCTGTCTTTCTACCCCATGAATAATGGATCTATCTATCTATCTATCTATCTATCTATCTATCTATCTATATCTATCTATCTATCTATCTATCTATCTATCTATCTATCTATCTATCATCTATCGCTATCTGTCTATGTATCTATCTCTATCTATCTTCTATCATCTATTTATCTATCAATCATCTATCTGTCTGTCTGTCTGTTTATCTATATCATCCATCCATCCATCTATCTATCTATCTATCTATCTATCTATCTATCTGTCTGTCTGTCTGTCTATCTATCTATCTATCTATCTATCTATCTATCTATCTATCTATCTATCTACCTCTATGTACCAATTTTCTACCTATCTGTCCATCTAAAATGAGTGAGAGAAGTAGTTCTCTCCAGGGAAGAGTATACCAATTGGTTGTCTAGTGCCAAATGGTCAGCCCTGAAAACATACATATAAATAATATCACATGCATTCAACGGGTTATATTTAGAAATATGTATATGTATACGTGAATACATGTATGCATGCAATGGCAATTGATGAGAAATAGAGGCCATGAATTTAAAGGAGTGTTGGGAGGGGTAGATGGGAGAGTTTGGAGGCAGGAAAGAGGGAGGAGAAATGTAATTAAATTACAATTTCAAAAACAAACAAAAGAGAAAGAAGAAAAAATGGTATTTGTTTTAAGGAATTATCTCCTGAGATTGTGGGAACTTGCAATTCAGAAACACAGTGGGCAGGTCAGCAGGCTGGGAATTCTGGCATGAGCTGATACTGCAAGTTTAGGCCAGAGGCAATGTAAAACAGTGTTCCTCTCTCTTGAGGAACCCCAGCTAATCTTTTTAAGGTCTCACCTGACTGGATGCAGACTGCTCATATTAGAGAGGGTAATTTGCTCTACTTGGAATGGACTGATAGCAATCAATGTAAATACTACCTTCCCAGTAAAATATAAGCTGATATAGAGCAAACTACTATGTTCATGACCAAGACAAGCTGACACGTAACACTGACCATGTGGGAAGACAAATGGGTACTCCGCTGAATGATCTCTTTTCTCCTCTCCAGCGGATACTGTGCAGAGTCTGGGGTGCTCAGTGAGCACTGTGGGGGTCCAGGCTGGGCACTTGGGAGTGAGGCCAGCAGCTGTGGGAGACCACTGAGGGTCCTGTGTGGTCCCTAAGGGAGTGTGTGGGGGGGCGGCTCTCTAGCACAATCCACTCCACATGGGAGCTGAAACTGTAATGGGGTTGGTTGGGTGGAAACGGGGTGGAATCAGAGTTTTAGAAATACAATTTGGTAGGTTGATCCTTGGAGATGCTGGTGGGGCCTTGGATTTCTGCCCTTGGTGGGACTGGTGGTCCCAGGGGACCCAAGTTTTGTGGCAGGCTGGGGGGGATTTTTTTTGTAGGAGTTCTTTAAAGTGCTCTAATAGCTTTTGGGAATGTGCATGGGCAAGGCAGTCATACCCCGCCACCCTTCCGTCTCTCCACTCACAGGCTGATGCGAAGCAGAATTCTGAGGCCCGACAATGGGATCAACTGATTTGTTGTTAAGTAGCTTCTAAGAGCATTTTGAAGTCTCAAAAAAAAAAAAAAAATGCCATGGAGGCAAAGCTCTTCTAATCCCCTTCTTCCCTTCTCAGCCTCCAGTCTCTGTTGGCTGTGGAAATAGATTTCCATTTGTTATACCTCCGTTGCAAGCAGTCAAGCAAGCAATCGGCATTTTATCTGTGGCATTTGATTGAAGGGAGAAAGTATTTTTCATTTATGTTTTTGCCTGAAGGGAAAGGGGAAGCAGATAAAAAGAAGAAAAGGCATTGCTATGATGTACTTCCCCTGTATATAAAAGTTGTAATCGTGTGTCGTACTGCTCTCTTCAATACAATGAATATTCCTCCGCTGT
Source organism: Peromyscus eremicus (assembly GCF_949786415.1). Classification (NCBI taxonomy): domain Eukaryota; kingdom Metazoa; phylum Chordata; class Mammalia; order Rodentia; family Cricetidae; genus Peromyscus; species Peromyscus eremicus. The sequence goes on along the minus strand of NC_081434.1, from coordinate 35,642,702 downwards.
CTGACAAACACCCAGTGCCGGGATGTGTCCTACCTGATAGGGCACACCGCAGTGGTAATAAAGCTGTAAAACGGTTATAAATTTGTCTGTGTGGGGTATTTTTAACTTCAAATGACATAATCGGGATTTATGCGTTTGCGATTTTAGCATGCACTTCGACAAGCGACTGGGTTGCAGGTAGTCAATTAAGAGGGATTGCGGCGGATTTATTCTAGGTTAAAGACGTAGATGGCAATCTTTATGATTCCACATATCCCAGCATTGATGACAATCAAGAATAACTGTATCGCGCTAAAGTATGGCATTGTGTAGAAGAGTGAGCACAGGTAACGCGTGTTAAGGGAAGACTCCTATGTACTCTGCCCCGTGCAAGGTGCACTCTGTATTTAGAGCCCTGTCAGTACCCTCCTGTACAGTGTTCACTCGGGGTATTTTCTTTTCAGCTGAGCAGTCCTTTCCACCCCTGGCTTTTTATAGATGGGAAAAAAAATCTTCCTTTGTGCCCTGAGGAGTACATTTTGAACATGGAGATGAGATGGAAAAAAATGAAAATCAAAGAATTGACTACCAAATTTTTTCATTAAAGTACTTTCCCTCTTCATGCAATTTAATGGAGAGGATCAGGAAAAGATATCCCTTGACTTCCATATTTCCATTTTTTTTTTTTTTTTTTTTTTTTTTGGCATTGACCGTTGGCTAAGGAAGGAGTTTAGATGATATTAATGAGGGTTACCTGAGGCACAGCGATGGTTGCTCGAGCTATAGTAGCTGACTGGAGTTAAGGATGAGAAATGTCTAAGAATAGCTAGGTTCCAGTCAGCTAAACAAAGCTTTCTTTTTTTCCTAATTTGGAAGCAGTTTCATGGCAATCTTTATGATTGCTTCACAGAACAAAGAAACTCATAAATCAAGGTGAGTTTAAAATACATTTGTTGGTATGTCAGAGAGGTAGCTACAGCAAGATGAGAGAATTGTTTCTATAGGCTTGAGACACCATCCGATGACATTCTGAGCCTTTTAAGAACGGAAGTAGTAGCCTTCTAAGTTAAGAGATTTCAAAAGTTTTAATCTTTTAGTCACAGGACGTTAGCTCTGATAACAAGGTGGACAAGAGATGGCTGTTAAGGGAGCTAAAGCCAGCTCAGGTGAGGTAATTAGCCTTCAGGCCTGCAACACTCCAATGTCTACACTCACTGCAGTTTCAATCAATTGTCAGCCTTTGAAGACATAGCTTCTTTCCAGGGATTCTGGGTCACAGCTCCTCCTGTTGGCCCAGCCGTCACGCTTTGTGCATGTGGGGACCATGCGTTATTTATTAAATGTCATTAGGCCCCTTCAGCTAGAAGCTCATCCCTGGGATCTGCTGGAGAGGAGGCTGAGGACTGGATAGCACAGTCGTCTTCAGGAGCAAGGAATGTCTGGGAAAGGCCGTCAAGGAAAAGACTCTTGATCATATCGAAGCTATTACATCTAGACCATGATCTAGATCTGACCATTTATCTTTTTCCCTTCTCCCTTCTGTATGTCACATAAAATATGTGTCACAGATAATGAAATTATCACACATCATTAAGTAATCAAGAACACAGTTCAGACTAATGATGTGAAAGTAACCACTGAAGGAAACATGTATTTAAAATAGCCAAAATTTACATATTTTTAAATCTAGATCGACTACGTGTTTTCCCCCATAGTTACAGTTATTTGAGCTATCTTATATTTATTTATTTATTGCTTTATTTAAATTGAAATTTATTTTTCCATACACTACACTCTGGTTATGGTTTCCCCTACCCCCGATTCCTCCCAGATCCTCCCTATTTCCACACCCACCCAAATCCACACCTTTTCTTTCCTTTTCTCATTAGAAAACAAACAGGCATCTAAAAAAATGAACAAACATAAAAATAAGACAAAATAAAATCAAACCAGAGTAGTACAGAACAAATAGACAGACAGAAAAAAAAAGAGCCAGAGAAAAAGCACAGGAAGCACATGTGGATGCCCGAGCGAAGTTTTAAAGATAAGATGGAAGAGACACCCTAGAGGAGGCCGCTGGGCGTGGCCGGAAACCATATTGTTCCGCCTTCTGTTCATCTTAGAGTGAAAATAAAAGGATTTGTAGGAATGATGCAGAGAATTCATACATCCATGTGTATTTATAATATACATATAATGATACACACATACGTTTTAAACATCTAAACTTATTTCTATTGTTACAAAACATATTTGTTATGGAAAAAATTAGAAAACATAAATTAATAGAAATAAAACCAAACATTTCTAAGCCTGTCATCCAGAAATAAATTAAAAGTTTTTAGATTTATAGGCTATTTGGGTACCTTATATGTAACTGGTGAGAATAAATAATTATTTTGAGGATAACGATGATAGCATTTCATTTAGGGAAAGGATAAACTTTGCTTTTGATGGGTTTTCCAGGTGTAAGAGAGGAAACCCAAGGATGGGTACTGTGGAGGGCGTTGCTGTAGTTATCAACAGAGGATTTTCTCTTTCTGGATCCTTCTGCAGTTAGGTAGGGCCATGAGAGCAACTGGAGTCACAGGCTGTGAGTAAGGTGATAGGTGCGAATGTGTGACAGACAGGCGCTGTTCCTAACACAGCAAGTGGAACAAGAGTTCCTTGTGATTGTTGGGCCTTGTGGTCCATGCCTGCAATCCCAGTGCTTGGAAGACAGAGGCAGGAGGATCACTGCAAGTTTGAAGCCAGCCTAGGCTACATAGCAAGATCTAAGTCAACCCAGGGCTGCACACCTAGACTCTCTCAAAAGCAAGCAGTCAAGAAAACAAACACAAAATTAACCCTAACCAGCCAACCAACCAACCAACCAACCAACCATACAGAGCAAAAGGAGCTCCGTGTGGTTTCTCTTCAGCACTGTGTTGGAGCAGGCACACATTTTTCTGTGTCCATGACTCCATATCAGTAACTCAAACTGGCCACGAGGGGACTATTTTTGGCTAAGATTTAGACTTCGGAACTTTTATTCCAGTGATCATCAAAGTCCAATGTTGTTCGGCCAAATCTTCGTGTATGTACTTACTTATTCCTCAAGGGCAGCTTGGTAGAATGAAAGTTTGGTAATAGTGGTGAGACGACATGAACTTTTGGCTATGTTCTGTTGGATTGTTTACTTGAGTGGCCAGATTGTTATCGCTCCACAGGAAAGTTCTGTTTTAGATGTTGTAGTGTGATCAACAAACAGAACTGTTTTGCTTTGTGGTTTGGTAAATACTTACCGAAGCTTGATCCTCTGTAGATTTGGCATGGTAGACAGAAAACCTTATTTTTTTAATTGTTTAGGGGTTCAGAAGGAGAGACTTCTCTGTGGGAGCCTACAAAGATTCCAACTTGTGCTTTGACTCAAGGTCAGAGAGTCAGAGTTTGTGTTGCTCTCCAAGGCTGCATAATAGGGTGCAAAGGCATGGTTACCAGGTGTCTTATACTTCAACGCCTAATCACAAAATGCTTTGCCATGGGGCATGGTTACCAGGTGTTTTGAAGGGTCTAAACTTGGTTGTACATTGTGCTTTGATCTTGAAAGGGGGAAGTCTTTTGCCTTTCCCCTTGCTAGTGTATAAAAAGCCCATTAGAAATAAACTCAAGGCTGCTGGATATTGACCCAGGGCTCTCCTGAAGCTATCCTGTGTCTCTGTCTTTTTCTTCATCTATATTTCTATCTAGTATTTCTCAATTCCTCACTCCCTCCTTCAGGGAACCCTTCAATAGGTCGGGGCTGAACCCCAACACTGAAACCCAACACTTTTATGCATAGCGGGCTATAATCAGCTTTCAGAAATTAACATCCTCTCATATTTCCCCCCATATGTTCTTTCTTCCACTCTACACTCATTGATGACATCATATGCTTGGGATAGGAATCTAGCCAGGATTATGGAAAGAAACGTTGGAAAGAATGGAAGCAGAAAAAGGGATGTATAATGAGTTTGTGTTCACATGCTGAACACATTGAACCCACTGATAGATGCTGAATTATTTTACCCGATTTGAAAGCATCATCTATTTGGTTTCCCTTGGGCCTAGTCATGATTTCACAGTAAGAGAATGCAAAAGAACATAGAAGCATCAGAATTTATATTTCCAGGCTGTCTGTAAAGAATGAGTGGAGTATGATGCCCAAAGGCCTGCCAAGATTATCTCACCTACTGTATATCCATGCATCAACCTTATTGAACTATCTGCAGCTCTTCTATACATGGGTTTTCCTCAGTTGTCTAGCCCTTGGAAGGAAATGTTCCTCTCTGCCTAGAAGCCCCTTGTCCCTTCCATTCATGGCTCATGCTTACAGTTCTGGCCCAGGAGTCAACGTCTATCAGAAGCTTTAGACCTCCTTCTGGGTCAGTGGAAGCTCCCATCATGTTTGGGACCACCTAGCGTTACTCTCTATGGCTCATCTGTTTATCGTGTCCCAGATCAGGAGCTGCGTCGCTGTGGAGAGTCCGCCCGGGTCACTGTCACCAGTCAGCAGAGCTGCCAGCCTTGGTGTGCCAGCAGCGAATTTGAAGGAGGGAACAGCTAGAAAATGACAGACACAGGAAATTTTTAATATTTTTTTGAGATTTACTGTTTGAGTTCCACCAATCAAAATGTGTTTTCTGGGCTGGAGAGATGACTCCGTGGGTAAAGGCGCTTGGCGCCATACCCGATGACCCGAGTTCTATCCCAAAACCCCACGTTGTGCAAGAAGAGAACTGGAAGTTGTCCTCTGAGCCCCACACATGGGTTGTGGCATGAGCACATTTGTACACATGCATACAAAACAAATAAAACACAGTTAATAGAACCACTTTCTAAGGGCCTGCTCTGTGCTGTCGACTTTACTAAATACCACAGAACATAGGAAGATGGATATATTCTAAGATACAAGTAATTTTTTTTTCGTGAGATAGGGTCTTTCCATGCTGCCCAGGCCATCCTGACTCATGGTCAGGATTCCCCGAGTGCTGGGATAACAGGCACGTGACATCACTACGTCTGTTGAAGACATAAGTCTGAAGAATTTCACTGACTCACAATTTGGTTCTGAAGACAACCCAGTTGCCTGAACAACCTAGGAACTGGGAGAGGAAGAGGCTCCTGTTTGGAGAACTAGCTCCATGGATCCAGAATCTTAAACAAAGGCTACAGAAGCAGGGAAAGTTCTTTACCTAAAGCTTCAAGTGAAAAAAAAAAAGATTCAACCACTTAAAAATATAATTATACTTCCCAGGTTCCAGGCCGTGCTGGGATTTGTCCTTGTAGAGCTATTCTGGCTTCCAAACTATCATTATATTTCAATTTAACTTTCCTAACAAAATCCGTTATCGGTTCCAGTGACCTGTTCATTTTCTGCATGTGCAGAATTCAATGAAGCTGTTTTAAATATTTTCTTCTTTATTAAACACTTCTCTAAAATCCATAATTCAGGAGACAATAAATAGTTGCATTTATTTCTATACAGCTCAGCTCTGCGAAGCTGACTGTGAATTCAGCGGGGCATTCTCACGCTAGCCAGTTTTTGTTATCAGCTACACAACATGAAAGGAGATTATATTTTGCTGCTAATGGAAGAAACGGAAGGAGAGTAAAGTATTCTAAAACACTGGTTTGAATTGCGGCTTGAGATCTGAAGGGGAAGAGTGGGGGGCAAGTTCTGGATGAGTCTCTCATTTACTTATTGGGGACAAAAGGGTTCCATTTCCTTCTTATATTAAACGAAATTGCCTATTCTGCTTGTGTACTGAACCCAGACGTTCACATCTTAAAGAACGCCCTAGACCTCATCAAACCGTATTCTTCTATCTCCCCATCTCTCAGATTTTAAGTACAGAAGGCACAAAAGGTGAACTTTAATTTTCAGCTATTTCCAGAATATGAAGGTTTTTTTTGTTTCAACAAAGACCTTCTCAGGATAAAAGGAGACTGTCTGTCTCAGAAGGGTCTTCCAATTGCAGTCCCTCCCACTCAGGTCCTCCAAAGACATTTGTTTCAAAAGGTGCCACCGCAATCTGAAGCGGAGATGTGATGTGTCACAGGCACAATAAGATTTCTGATAGTGTTGTTAAAAATTCTTTTGACATTCTTTTAGTGAGAGTTTGTAAATGAATTTTGCTAACACAGGGCAGGGAAAATATATTTTATGGGTGGCTTTATTTCAAGCCCCTTTTGCCCTCCTGTGTGACTTTGATTCAAAGTGTCTTATAGACATCACTATTGGAAAAACCCAACAAACACAAAACCCTCTGAGAAAAACCTGATTTTCTTCATTTTCATGCTTTGAAAAAGAAAAGCTGATGCAGGTCAAATCCCATTAAAGTGAATAGATCTATGAGTTGATGTTATTTGTCAAAACAGAATTTGACATATTACTCTAATTAACTAATCTGGTATCAATAGAATTACTCTGACTCAAGTGGCAGGATATTAGTTACAAATACTTTTTGGCATTTTGAGTGTTCCCCTCCGGCCCTTGGGCTAGTGGTACCCTTCAGATATTTTTCTTTAATCACCTTAAAAAAAATCTCATTTTCAAATTACACGGTGAATTCAGATACCACCTACATGAGGCCCATGAAGTGTTGCAAGAATCAGCATCTTGTTAAGTTCATTCTTTCTGTTTAAGCTTGGGGCAAGCCGGGAAGCTAAGACTGTGGAAGAAGGACCCACTCTAAGTAGACTTTGATGGAAGGCCCTCAGCTATTTACATGTATTTTAAAGAGAAACCTGAGGTCATAATGTGCCGGTGTCTAAATTTAAAATTTTAAGAGATGGCTTGATGAAGTGGAGTTAGCTATGATGAATGGGATCCCATTTGAATTCTGGACATGATACCTTGACAAACAAACTCAACACTCTGGTCTTCAGTCTGTTGTTCAGAAGAATGAACATAATAACAACCATATCACAGAATTAAATGCCATATGAACTTTCATGACATGGTGAAGGCACCCAGCCGTGGGGCTGGTACACATGGTGAATGATTTACAAATGTTAATACACACTCCTTTCTGCTTATCTTCACCACACTCTCTGTGTCCCTGGTCCTTCTCATTGTACTGGGATCTTGGATGCTTCCTAAAGTGCAGGAGGAGGAGGAGGAGGAGAAAGAAGATGCTGGGATCTGAGGGATGATCACGGCCCTTTCAACATCCATACTGTTTCTTTGCATACTCTTCAGATTTCTTGTTTAAAGGGGTGGGGAAGGCCTCATGTGTGTGTGTGTGTGTGTGTGTGTGTGTGTGTGTGTGTGTGTGTGTGTGTGTGTGTGTTCTATGCCTAGACATATGCATGTGGACCAGAGCAAGAGGAAGTTGGGTGTATTTTTAAAATTTCTCTCTGACTTACTGCAGGTAAGGCTAGCTGGCAAGTGAACTCTTGGGATCTGCCTTTCTACTACACCCTGAAATGGTACAGGTATATCCAGTCATGGCCAGGTTTTTATGTGGGTGCTGGGGATTTGAACTAAGATCCTCATGCATGCCAAGCAGGTGTTCTTATCCACTGAGCCATTTGCCCAGCTTGAGATGGTCTCTTTCACTTGCTGCTATATTTACAGTGTCTAATACGGAGCATGATTCATAGTTTTGCTCAATATTCATTTGTCCTATAAAAGGACCTTTTTTTTGTTCTTAATACTTAAAAGAAAATTTCTGATGATAAAAATTGGAAATATTACTTAGGGGAAATTTAGAGACCTACTAAAATAAAGAAAATACAATAATTGCTAATATTACAAGATAGATGTTTACTACATAATTGTCTGGAAACAATAGATGATGGCAGAGAGGATCTGTTACATGAAATGTATTGGTTAAAGTGTCCATCATGTACATGGCTCTAACTAGACAGGCCTGGTTCCCTGAGTTTTATGCTACATGACCCTGCCCTATTGGCTGGAGTTGGTTGTATAATAATAGGTGGGCTTTGATCCAAGAATAGTCAAATCAGAGGCTGGCCAGAAGCTTCTGACCTGGTGCTAAAGAACGAACGGGGATAATCACATTCTCTCTTTTGAAGTTGAACTAGAAAGTGCAGTTAGCAGTGGGGCCTGGGACAGGAGGAATCTATACCAAGAATCTCTAAGGTAAGGTGAGGCCAGGAGGGTCACAGCAGGCTGCTCTTCTAAGGAAGTGAACCGCTCGAGGAAGCAGAATCTCTGAAGTGGAGGAGAACTGTGCAGAGCTTTGGAAGGACAGAACAAACCAGTCAGTCTAGCCAGAGGAGGGAACGGAGGCACAGAAGGGCAGCGACACCACAAGAGATTGTACGGGCTCTGGTGAGATGGAGATACCCGTGTGGGCTGCTCTTCTCCAAATGATGTTAGTTCCAGCTGGCCCTCTGGTTCTGGACCCAGTGCATGAATATCTTTATGATATTAACTCTTGTAAAATTATTATTATTGTGTGTGTGCATGTGTGTTTATGTGCATGTGTGCCTTCATGTATGTGTAAAAGCAGAAGGCAATTTCCAGGGATCATCTTTTTCCTTCTACTATGGGTTATGGAGACCAAATTCACGTCACTAAGCATGTGTAGCGAGTGCTTTTCCCCACTGAGCCATCCCACTGGCCCAGTTCGCTCTGTTCTTTTGCTGCAAAGAACCTTTCTGGAACAGCTGGCTCACTACAACAATGAGGCATATGCAGAATGTGGGGGATCTGTGGGGTCAGGGCTTCCAGGTTAGGTTCTAAGTGTGTAGGGATCTCAGAGAACCCCTCTGCAGGAATAATCACAGGGTTTGTCTGGAACGTGGAAGGGTGTCAGGCAGCTGCCCTCCCTGTTTTCCTGTCCCTCTTGAGGTCACCTGGCATCTCCTCTGTGATGCCCTTACATCTCTTCTTGGTGCTTTTCCTCTTCAGCTTCCTCTGAAGACATAGTTTCTGCTCTCTCATAACTCTGGATTGCATGTGTCTCTGAGTTGTTGGGACATTGATTGACCCCATTTTCTGTTGCTTTGGAGATGTAGTGTCTCATACTGTGTCACCAGTCTGTGAGTCATTTTAAATGAAAGATGAAGGAGAAGAAAGAGGAAGAAAGGGAGGAAAGGAGGGAGGGAGGGAGGGAAGGAGGAAAGACAGGGAGGAGGGAAGGGAGGGAGGAAGGAAGGGAGGAGGAAGGGAGAAGAAAGGGAGGAAGGAAGGGAGGAGGAAGGGAGAAGAAAGGGAGGAGGAAGGGAGGAAGGGAGGAGGAAGGGAGGGAGGGGGAGGGAGGAAGGGAGGAAAAGGGGAAGGAGAAGGAAGGGAGGTGGAGGGGAGGAAGGGAGGGAGGAAGGGAGGAGGGAGGAGGAGGGGGAGGGAGGGGAGGAGGAGAGAGATATGGAAGCCAGCTGAAAGACTGCTGTGTATGAATGAGTCAGATGGTTTTTTTAATCTGATGATGAACTGTGACAAAGTATGTGATGTCATATGGTCCCTTTGCCCTTCAGTTGGGGATGCTGGGTGTAAATTCCCTGATTAGCAGGGAAAGAGAAGAGCAAATTGAGCAGTTTGTACCCTCGTCCTTGCTTCTGTCTTGATCCGTTTTTTTCTATGACAAACCCACTCTTGGACTGCTCGGTGAGGTCCCCTCCCTTATCTGTTGTGACTCACTGTTTCCAGGACTCTCTCCCCACTCCTCCATTGTCTAGGCTGGCCTTCAGAGTCTGGGCCAGCTGTCCCTGGAGCTGTCCACAGCTCTAGTGCTGACAGTCTGCCTGCTTCCCAGGGTTGCCCTGGGCGAAGCCAGGGAGCTGGTCTTTGCCTTTCTTCAGAACTGGCCAGGCTGTCGATGCTGACTGTGCAGGTGTGTGGAGAGCAGGCTGTGCTCCACTTAGACCAGGATGAAGAAATAGCTGAAAAAATTACACAGTCTTGAATACTGACAGTTTCAGCACTGCTTGCCTGAGGGCGCCAATTGTGTAAATTCTTCCTGGAGCAATGTGACAATCTCTTAGCAACTCTGAGCTTCTTTAGTTAGTTTAACTGCACCAGGGCAGCAGACCACAGGGGAACTCATTTCATTCCAGAGAGTGTTTTCACCAAAGCCACCTTGGCTTAGCTGTCTGTCTGAATCAGCATATCCTCATGAAGGGTGATTTGGCCTCTTTTTTTTTTTTCCTGAAAATGTGTCAGCGGGGGTGACAGGGAAGATGTGAGGACAAAGCCTTTGGGAGTCATCCTTTATGAGCAGCAGAGGCTCTGGACTGTGCCCACAGAGGCATGTGTCATTTGTTGGACTGCTCCATTCAGGCCCAGCATTGTCCTCTTTTCATCTTGGGGAGGGAGAATGTCCCGCTCATCACCCCTGTAAAGTTGTGCATTTGCATTCTAGGCTCTTTTTCGTCTAACAATGCAGATTCGGTGGCAGTTGTCCTCTCAAGGCTCTGTGGCCAAAATGGATTCTGTCTGACAGATTGAAAGCCCCACGGAGCCATTCACAAAGAAGTCAGACCGAGAAGTAAGGGCTTGCTTTCATGGAGTTGTTGCGGGTTCTGTTGTGTTCAGAGACCAGAATTAGAGCACTGGAGATGGAAGAGAAGGAAATGTGTGCTTTGTGAAGGGGTGTGAGTTCGCATACATGCGTATTTCTCATGGCTTTATCCCAAGTGGTTAGGCACTGGTCTTTAGGACAAATTGTTGTCTTTCAAACATTTATATTCCTCAAGTAGTATGAGAAAAGAATTAGTAACAACAGGACTTGTATAATTGGGTTTTTTTTGAAGCCAGATCTTCTGAGTGGATGGAGAACCATATGACACTAAGTAAGGTACTTTCTGAAACTGTATAAGTCATTCAGGCAACTGGGGGATCATTTAGTAAATTGGAATAGTACCCTTAGAAGTGGTTAGCAAGAGTAAAATGTACCTAAATCACTCCCTGGTGACCCAAAAGAGCTAATGAGTGCTCAAAGCATTCTTAAAGAATTTTTGAAGTACAAAACAAATATAACTTCCCAAGTATCAGTTTTCCAGCATGTATTGTATAAGGGTAAGAGGCAGTCAAGGCTCTGGGTCACACAAGGGGGCATTGCAACAGTAATGACTGTAATGATGGGGTCCTGAGAAATGTTTCCTCCCACAGAGCACAGTGAGAAATAACAGCTATCAAAATGGAGGTCTGATCAGCAAGAGTTGGAGTAGAGCAGCAGTGGGGCAGGCATCCATGAAAAGGATGTTTTAGAAACAACTTCTCAACAGTGCCATCTTGGGTTTGTGACTTTCCTGGGGAAGCATGAACAGAACTTACCCATAGAGATAAGAGATAGAGAACAAATGACAGACCAAAGTGACTCCAACCAAAGCCCAACTTGGTGAACCAGTAAATTAATTGAGATTGCTTACAGGAATATGGATGAGGAGTTACTTATGGGAGCATGGACGACTCAAGAGCAGCTCCATCACAGAAAAGTCCATCGCACCCTGAGAGGTGACTTATGAAAGCTGCATCCCTGGTGCTGTCTCAAACTCACAGCTAGGTTTCAGGCAAATAATCAAGATGGAGAGTCACCTCTCCCCATCATTCCATACTGCTCATATAAACTTTGGGGGAGGGGATCCTGTGAATCTTGTAAACTTCAGGAACTTCTTAGACTTGGAAGTTGTTTACTTCCTGAGTCATAAAAAGCCTCCCTACAGGATGGAATGTTTCAATTAGTATCAAATTGCTAATCAACAAGTAGAAGTGGAAGGATTTTAGTTTTCTATGTTGATGCCAAGGTAACTGGAAAATCATTAGGAAGTGTGATGGTCATCTTTTTTGAATTCTCGGTCCAATGCAGAAATTAAGTATCTTTCTGAAGAAAAGACTGCTAAATAACTATTCGATATCCACTATGTCCTTGTTTTCATATACAGAAGCCTCGTTTTATTGGGGCAGTGCATGCTTAGCTGAAACACATGTGATTCCTCAGCCTGCCTTTGAGACGATTGGTATTATCAATGGCTGAGTTCTAGCCAGTAAAATTCAAGGATAAGTTATTAGGTGAATCTTTGGGTAATGTTCTTTAAAGGGTCTAACAAATTAGATGGCATGTGCCCTTTTTTCCTTCTCTCTTCTGTTCTTCCATCTAAAATGAGGAAATGCTGGAGTTGTGGTAGCCACTTTGTGTTTATAAAGCAGCTTTGAGAAAGGAAGCCATAGTTCAAAGATGGTGGGGTGGAGAAAAAAAGAGAGAAAGAGATGGGGGATAAGAATGAATGAATACGAAATATGAACCAATGCTTTGGAGGCATCTGCCATAACTTCTTTGTTTAAACCCCATCTTCAGGTCTCTGCTCTTTTCTAATTGACACAATATGAAAGGCTGGAATCCTGTATCTTCCCTCTTAAATAGAAGTTATTCTATTCACACAACAGGAGCATCAATAGGGAATAAGATTCTAAAATCTAGCCAGCCCATCCATATGGATGGGCACCATATGGCCTCTCCTCGCTGCCAAGGACAGTTTAACAGACTCAGGGAGGAATGTCAAGTGCAAAGTCAATAATGACATTCTCGAATGCATGAAATGGAGACAACCTGAACGACCTTGAGATAACAGAGGCACTGATTCTGAAGCATTCTGAACAAAATGCTTTATAGTTCACATGAAAATATTTTACACATTGTATAAGGCCACACCCCCACCTCCAAACCACCAGGGCTGTCACCTGCTGTAGTGATTGTTATCTGTGTGACTCATCAAATCAGCCATGTAGAAGATGGTCACATCCTATCGATTTTTAATTTCCTAACATGTTGGCTTTATACGTATAGACTGAGAAATGCATAGGAGTTTAATCCAGCTTCCCTCTTGATTTTCTGTTGTATAATATAACATCAACTCACTCTCAAATTATATGGCAGGTCATCACATCCCTGCTTCCAGAAGTTCTCCTTTGTGTAATAGTGGCCTCCTGTTATTGCTTAGACAAGGCACTGTACTTTTTGAATTAGCTATTGTTATTCTCATTTCCAAGATGCTGAAACTGTGGCTCAGAGAGGTGGTGATAAATAGTAAATCCAGGATTAAAATCCAGTCTGTGTATCCAAAGTTAAAGTTAATTGTTTTATTTAAAAATTATTACTCTCATTATCACCACCACCACCACCATCATTATTATTGGTGTGTGTGTGTGTGTGTGTGTGTGTGTGTGTGTGTGTGTGTGCGTGTGTGTGTGTGTTAGCATGCATGTGGAATTCAGGGGACAACTTCTGGGAGTCAGTTCTTTCATTTGTTAGTTTCATATCAAAGTAAGATTGTCAGGCTTATTCAGCAGGTATTTTTACCCACTGAGCAATCTTGATAGACTTCCAAATTTTTATTTTAATAATTATTTCCAGAACCCATGTAAAAAGCTAGACATGGTAGTATCCACTTATAATCTCAGTGCTAAGAGACAGAGACAGGTAGATCCCTTGTGCTCAGCCAGCTTAGTGTAATCAGGTGAGACCCAGGCCACAGTGAGATGCACCTTATCTCTAAAAACAAAATAAATGGCCATCCTAACGAGCAGTGCCCGAGGTTAACCTATAGCCACCATGTGCATGCTCACATGTGTATGCGTACCTGAAGGCATACATGTACCCCTATACAACTGAAAACACACACACACACACACACACACACACACACACACACACACACACACATGGATGTGAGTCCATAAAGAGATCTGCTACGAAGAGATGATCCAAACACGGGGATACAATGAGTACAAAGGCACCAGGGTGGGAACCCAGTTGATACATTTGAGAAACAGCAAGAGGTCTGAAGTGGTATGATGGGAGCAGGGACCATAACTGGAAGGGAAGACTGAGTGGGCGTTGCAGTGGATACCTGTTCTACCTATGACCTTGAAGTACCAGCCCCAGGGGCGTGGCCTCGGGGCTACCCTTAAGACCTGAGAGGCACATATGCTGGCTCTCTCCTCGCCCTTGTGGGCTTGGATGGTGCAGACTGACTCAGGCAGTAGAGCAGCGTGGGACAGGACCTCAGCCTTCCAGGACCCTATTCTGCTTAGTGAGTTGTCTTTTCCAATTTTATGGCCCAACAGGAGGCACGTACCCATGACCCTGAGATTAAGAGTCTCATGCTCTACTGACTGAGCTAGCCAGGCTGGTTACGTCAAAGATTTGTTGACTTCAGAATGGAAACCAGGATATGTCCTACATTGGGGAAGGGTTTTGCCTTTGTTTCTGCAGGAGAAGAAAAACTATGGATACCAACAAAATTAATAAAAATTCAATTTTAACAAGAGAAACCCCTTGATGAGAAGTGATAGCTCATCTACCAATGTGACAATTCTACAAGTTGTAAGAAAAACTCAACAAACAAGGGTTGGGGCAGGGTTCTGTTGTTTGTCTTTACAGGATAATAGGAATACCCATCTTCAAGAAATCAAAAGGCCTTGGACACCTAGACATCTACTGCAAGGAAGGACCTATTGGTACTAATATACTCCACAGGGTAATATTTCATTGCCTAACATCTATATCTCTTTAACTCTAGAAAAGTTATGGTCCCAATTCAATTATAAATCAAGCTGGCTTTGGAATTGGAATGTGGCTCTCTCCTTCTCTAAACCCAAGCATGTTGCTAAAAGAAAAAAAAATTAAGAGATTCTGTCATATATCAGAAGAGCCAACTGGTGTGGGACAGAAGAAAACCAATAATCTAGGGACCAATGTTACCAAGATTCTATTTCTCTCCATGCTTATTCTTGATTTCTGGGAATCCTTCCTTGCATGTCATGTCATCTTAAGATTCAAACTTTCCATTTTGATATCAATAATGTTCAAGTCTTCCACAGTGAAAAATAAGTCTTTCCAATAGCAATCTCTGAAGTCTCCAGAAAGAAGATGGGGCCCCACAACACGATTCTACTCGGTCCAGAAAGATGCCATTGTACCTAAGAACATTGTTCAATGATCAGCTTTGGACTGATAATTCTTCAGGACAGTTCCAAGATGAGATGGCCCATAATATTACACCTGTAGCCAGAACCTCAGATAACCTTATCCATTACTCTGAGACTGGTGACAAATGTTCAGCTAGTCCTCTTGAGACTTAATTATTTAGCTTTCTTATAGGATCCCACAGACAGCAGGAAGCAATTTTAAGAAAACAATGCCCCTTCTCCCAAAAGATTTTATTTTCTCAGGGTTATGGATAAGTTGTAATAGGGTTGGGGTGGAACACTAAAATTTAGACTCAGGGTTCTCTTTTGGAAAAGAAAAAAGGGGAATAGATAGGATAGGATATTAAGGTAGATTGTTGTATCTACTGGTTAACTAATTTAGCATACTATCAGCTTTAGATAATTTGCACTGATATGGATTCCTGTATATTGATACAAATGTAAACTATTTTTCTGTTCCTGTTTAAGATAACTTGTATGTTGATACAAATTTAAAACTATAATTGTCATATTATACACATGTTCCTACTTGTATTTGAAATATTTTATATATTGATACAAATGTAAAAATTTATTTGTCATACTGTCTGTATTTTTTACCTTTGTTTAGGATATTTTGTATATTGATACATATTAAGAATATTGTTGTCATATTGCACTATACATTTCTACCTCCATTTAAGATATTTTATATATTGTCACAATTTTGAGGTCATTGTTCTTATACTGTACATCTGTTTACAGATTGTTTACCTTGATAATGTGAAGCCTTAGTCTTTAGGTTACTTAGGTAGATAAGACTTACAGATTAATAGTCACCCATGCTGTCATATCTATAGTTACATTAGTTAGGTTTTCCAGATTTACAGAAATATATGCAAGATGGATAGGTGATTTTCCAACACTCCATAGACATAGAGAATATGGCATTTAAATGTTTTAATAACTTAGAATTCTGTTGATGCAAGACATGATTGCTCCTGCAGCACTGATCTACTCCTTAGAGAATGATGGACTTCAAAGACACTCCATATGGACGACTGTCTTCTTCTTGGGCACAAAATGGCCTGCTGGGCAAAGAACTACCCATGCCTTAGCTTCTGACAGTACGAATGCTGTCCTTTCCAGATGAGCAGGACACACAAAAAAAGCAACTGCTGGACTTTGCCAAGACAGGGTGAGACAGTCTTTCAAAATTCCTGCTTCTAATAATGGTCTGTCAGATATTCTAGGCCTGTAGCCAAAAATGGATGCCCCAACAATGCTGAGAAACATTAGGTGACTGTCCAGGCTGCCAGATGTCCCTGTCTATTCTTGCAACTTTTTGGAAATTGCTTGCTTGTACTTCCTGTTTTCTCAGGTAATACTATTTTCCTTCTCAGGTATTTGATGGGTTTGAAGACTAGACAGTTATAGTTATACTCCTTTTGCATCTTAGCTAAGAATATTTTAGGAACTAAAGTTAGATTCTTCAGGATAGGTCAGCTATTGGAATAATCTCTATAACAGGGTCTCTATGCCATTTACCTATGGTCTGGACATTTCTGGATATTTAGTATGTGTCTCTTGTTTGATGTTGTTCTTGTTGTATTTCTATTTTATTTATATTATTACCTTTCCCCTCTCCTAGACAATACTTGATTATCATTCCTATTGTATACAGCTTTGTATTAGGTTCGAACTTTCTTATTTAAACAAAAAGGGGAGATGTAGTAGATACCTGTTCTACTTATGACCTTGAAGTACCAGCCCCAGGGGCGTGGCCTTGGGGGCTACCCTTAAGGCCTGAGAGGCATGTACACTGGCTCTCTCCTCTCCCTTGTGGGCTTGGATTGTGCAGACTGACTGAGGTGGCAGGAGCAGCATGGGACAGGACCTCAGCCTTCCAGGACCCTGTGAGGATTTGCCTACTCTGTCTAGTGAGTTGTCTTTTCCAATTTATGTCCTAATAAATTCATTATACCCCTTAAGTAGACTTCCATGGATTTCTTGCTATAGGGCATGGAAAGCCAGATCATACACAGTCTTGCAGTTGATTAGAAAGACTTTGGTGTTAAAATTTGAGGAAAATATAAGCCTACTAGGGTTGAAAAGGGATCTAATCTTTATGTATGCTTTAGAGTCACTCTGGGTTCTATGTTGAGATTTTGAATACAGGGAAGGCCTAGGTGAATGGAGTCCCATTAGAAGGCTTCCATAATGCAGGACTTAAACTGTGGGTTGTGTTACCACACAGGGTCGCATAAATAAATGTAGGGCTTGTGAACCATCTTAAAGGCTCCTGAGAGTGCCATGACCCAAATCAATTCCAAATCAAACACATAGTGAATCCAATGTGGTTCTGGTAATGCTCACTTATTTTACACCACATGAGAACTTGGTTGAGAACACCCAACATGTACACTTTGCACTGAGCATGGCTTCAAGCATGAACAACACCAATACCTTGGCTCAGAATCAACACTACTGAATGCTCTGAATGGAGGTGTTTTTGGTATACACACAAAATTCTCAGATCTTAAAATAATGGTTTAATTATGGAAAGGAAAGACTTTCAATATTTTCCTACTGTCACTTCTCAGCATGTAAGTATCAAATTAGTATATTCTTGGATTGTGTTATGTTAAAATGTTTGCCTTAAAAAAAAACAAAACGCTGTTTGAGTTGCTGACTTGAATTTCATAAAAAGTCATTAAACACATTTTTTGTCTTGGAATTAAGATAGAATTTCCAACAATTTTTGCAATGGGCTTAAATACATTTCTGACATTTTGTGTTACATATTGAAAATTATAAAATGAAGATACTGAACAACTCTGGAAAATATTAAAGATCTTCTACATTCTGCAGTACCAAAATATTCAGCCAAGGTTTAATTATTTGTATAAAAATAAACAAGCACAGCTATCATCTTTAATAAGTAAGAAAATTATATGTGGACTAAAATTGTCTTAAAAAAAGTTTCTTTATGATTTATTATCACTAAATGTTTGGTTTGTATGCCTACTTTATACACTTGTAGACCTGGGTCTGCATGAAAATTTCTCAGGCAAAGGTCTACAGTTGACAGAGGAATAATAGTATAGGGAGTATAAAAAGAACTTGAAAAACTAAACAATGAGAAAATAAACAACTCAGTCAATAAATGGGCTTCAACCGAACACAGCTCACAGCACATGGAGTATGAATAGTCAGTAAACATGAGAAAATGTTCAGCCTTTCTACCCATCAGAGAAATGCAAATCAAAGCGACCTTGGAATTTTATCTTATGCCAGTCAAAATAGTAGCCATTAAGAAAACCAACAACAGCAAATGTTGGTGTGACGTGTACACTGCCAGTCAGAGTAGTGTACACTGCCAGTCAGAGTAGTGTACACTTACTCAGCCTCTGTGGAAATCAGCATGGTGGTTTCTCCAAAAAAGTAGAAATAGGTCTATCATATGACCTACTATATTACTACTCCTGGGTCCAAGTCAACCTATCATAGACATTTGCACATCAACATTTACTGCAGTATGCTGTGGATAATTGATTGATAAATGAAACACTAATTGGCCAGTAGCCAGGCAAGAAGTATAGGCGGGACTAGCAGAGAGGAAAATTGAGAGAACAGAAAGGTGGAGAGGAGGAGATGCTGCCAGCCGCCACCATGAGTACCAACATATAAGATATTGGTAAGCCATGAGCCATGCGGCAAGGTATAGATTTATAGAAATGGGTTAATTTAAGATGTAAGAACTAGATAACTAGAAGCCTGAGCCATTAGGCCAAACAGTTAAATAATATAAGTCCCTGTGTGTTTGATTGGGTCCGAGCGGCTGCAGGACTGGCGGGTGAGAGAGATTTGTCCTGACCGTGGGCCAGGCAGGACCAGGAAAACTCTAGCTACAGCAGTACCATTAACAACAGCTAAGTTCCAGAACCAACATAGTTGCCCAACAAGAGAAGGATGAATAAGGAAAACATGTGATATTTCCATAGTGGAATTTTTTCCCAGCCGTAAAGAAAGAATGAAATCATGTTGTTTGCAGGAGAGTAGATACAACTGTAGATGATCACATTAATCTACATAAAGCAGCCTCCAAAAGACAAACATATGGTTTCTCCTTTGTAATTTTCAGATTTTTACATAGATACCTAAAATCATGCATGTATAGTAAATGAACGCAGAAGGGAAATTGGCTAGGGGCACTAAGGAGGCAAGTGGGGGTGGGTGGGAGGAACAGCGTGAGAGGCTAGGCTAATATAAATACAGGTAACATGATATGGACTGTGTAAGTTGTATTCATAGATCAGCAATATATACCTATATTACTACATGACACCAATTAAAGAAAAAGAGACCATGAATTGGAGAGAGAACAGAGGGGGTGTGTACAGGGAAAGGTTTGGGAGAAGAGAAGGGAAGATGGAAAACAATGTTATTTTATTTCAATTTCAAAAAATGTTAAACATAATTAAAAAATAATATATACCTGTAAAAATTGAGCATTTTCTCAGGTAAAGAGTGACGATGAAGGGAGAAAGTTTAAAGTCCTGTGCTAAAGAACTCTGTCAGAAGAGGGCTTTCTGCCCTTCTTGCCTACCGAGGCTTTTCTGATTACAGAGGGCAAGTCACAGAAGGGTAGTAACAGACAATGATGCTGTGATCAGGTTGGAAGCTGTCAACTGCTTCTTACACCATTCCTTCCTCTCCCAGGGAAACATGCTCACAGAGACAGTCTCTGTCAAGGAGTACAAATTCAGAAGTCCCACGGAGGGAGCTTTCCCATGACCAAAGTTTTGAGCACTTAAATTTCCTTATCAATTCCATAAATATTTGTACAGCTATTTTTAGCCTATGTTAAGGATTCAGACAGTAACATTAAGGGTTACAGACATGTAAACTATAGAACGTGTTAGGAGGTAACACAAGTTACATACAGAATAACCTCAGGCTAGGCAGGTCGGAGTATCAGGGACAGGGTTGGAGGTGTGAGAGGAGAGGGAGTGTTACAGTGTTAGGGATGACATCAGGGTAGACCTCACTGAGAAAGTATTTTGGTTTGGTGGCTAGCATGACTTGTTTGTCTCACCCCATCCTTAGGTAGATACTGAACCATCACTGCTCTATCATGCCGTTTCACCTAGTAACGAAGAAGATGAAAGACGTCTTTCTCTCCAACTGAGCCGAGAGCTGTGGACACTCAGCCCAACTTCGTGTTCATCACTGTGGGTGACTCAATTTTATTGACTCCTGTGTCTCCTGAAGGGCATCCATTTTGGCTCTTTCTAATAGAGCTTGGGTAACATTTGTTCTAGCTGGATTGGCTTTCCAGGAAAACTGCTAACTCATCCTATTTACAAGTATTGTTTCAGTGTCGATGAGATCTGAGATTGGGTCAGCATTCACTGTACCCGTACGATGTGATCATAGAATACAATATGGATAATAAAGGCATTCATCGTCAATTTTCTGCTATCTTTTTCTTTCTTTTCATAAATTTCTGATAATGGTGTAATAATTGATCACATTATCAAATAATTATTTAAATTTGGTCTTAAGCAGATGAAGAGTAAGGAATTCCACAGAACTTGGTTGCATCAGTGGTAGAATGGTCATTAGTGTCTGTGCTTGTTAGTTTTTGTCAATTTGACACAACCCAGACATACTTGGGAAGAGGGCCTCTTCAATGAGGAATTGCCTCCATAAGACTGGCCTGTGGGCATGTCTCTGGAGCATTTTCTCAGTTGCTAACCTATGTAGGAGGATCCAGCAGTGTTGGGTACGGGTTCAATCTCATGGAGTAGGTCTTAAGTCAAATCAGTTACTGGTGTCTCCATTGGCCTAACGTATCTTGTAGGTAGTACACCAGTGTAGATAAAGGGTCTGTGGCTGTCTTAGTGTTTCCATTTCTCTTTTGAGAGTGTGCAGAGTATATTCCTTCACCAAAATGCTGGAATGGACTGGTAAAGGCTCTAGGTAGGCACCGGATCGACATCTCCATGTTCAATGAGCTGTGTAGGTGTTGTCTTCAGTGATGGGACCTTGCTGTCAGTTTCTGGAGAGCAACCTATAATATTAGCAACAACCTGGGTTGTTTAGGGATTCCTGAAGTGCCAAACTCAATTAGATGTAGCCTAATCCCGGTACTAAAAGCTTCATTTGGTGACAAGAGATGGCTAGTTGAGACTCTGTCTCCTCCATTATTTGGCGATTTCATTTAGATCACCTTCATACATGTATGTATTTTAGAAAGCTACTAACATATTAGGTTTCCATACTATCCCACAAATGCCTCTCAATTTTAGCTGTTTCTGTCTGTATTCCCTCCCACAACCCCTTCTCCCTATCTCTCCACTTTAGCTTCCCTCCAGGAGCCCCCATCCATCCATAACTATTTATTCTATTTCCCAATGAGATCTATCTTTCCCCTCTAGTTTTTTACTCTGTCCCTACTCTCTGTGGTTCTGTGGATTATAGCTTGGTTATTATTGACTTCAGAGCTAATATCCACATATAAGCGAATACATATCATATTCATTTTTTGAGTCTGGGATACCTCACTCAGGATGATTTTTTTTCTAGTTCCATTCATTTGCCTGTAAATTTCATGATGTCACCCTTTTAAAAATTTCTGTGTAATACTCCATTGTGTGAATGTACCGCATTTTCTTCATCTATTCTGTTGAGGGACATCTAAGTTGTTTTCAGTTTCTGGCTACTATGCATATAGCAGCAATGAGCATGGTTGAACAATTGTCTCTGTGGTAGGATGAAGCATCCTTTGGGTATATGCCCAACAGTGGTATAGGTGGATCTTGAGGTAGATCTATTGCCACCTTCCTGAGGAACTGCCACACTGATTTCCGTAGTGGTTGTATGAGTTTGCACTCCAACCAGCAATGCATGATTATTCATCTTACTCCACTTCCTCACCAGTATGAGCTGTCACTTAGGTTTTTGATCTTAGCCATTCTGACAGGCTTAAGATGGAATCTCAAAGTAGTTTTGATTTGCATTTCCTTGATGACTAAGGTTGTTGAAGTTTAAGTGTTTCTCATCCATTTGAGTTTTCTCTATTGAGAATTCTTTGTTTAGATCCACATCTCGTTTTCAACTGGGTTATTTGTTTTCTTGATATCTAGTTCCTTGAGTTCTTTATATATTTTGGGTATTAGTCTTCTATCAGATGTGTAGTTGATGGAAATCTTTTCTTATTCTGTAGGCTGCAGGTTTCTCTAAATGATGCTATCCTTTGCCATACAGAAGCATCTCAGTTTTATGAGGTCTCATTTATTAATTGTTGATCTTAGTGCCTGTGCTAATGGTGTTCTGTTCAGAAAGTCTTCTCCTGTGCCAATGCATTCAAGGCTATTCCCCACTTTCTGTTCTATCCGTTTTAGTGTATCTGGTTTTATGTTGAGGTCTTTGATCCATTTGGACTTGAGTTTTGTGTAGGGTGATAAGTATGGATCTATTCACATGCAGGCTTCCAGTTTGAGCAGCACCATTTATTGAAGATGCTCTTTTTTTTTTTTTACAGTGTGTATTTCTGGTATCTTTATTAAAAATCAGGTGTCCATATGTGTGTGTGTGGATTTATGTCATGGTCTTCTACTCAATCCTATTGATCAAGATACCTATTTTTTATGCCAAAACCATGCCATGCTGTTTTTATTACTATACCTTTTGTAGTACAACTTAAAAAATCAGGGATGGTGAGACACCCAGCAGTTCTTTTATTGTTCAGGATTGTTTTAGCTATCCTGGGCTTTTTGTGTTTCCATATGAAGCTGAAACTTGTCCTTTCAAGATCTGGGAAGAATTATGTTGGAATTTTGATGGGGACTGAATTGAATCTGTAGATTGTCTTTGCTAGGATGGACATTTTATCATATTAACCTTACCGATGTGTGAGCATGGGAGATCTTTCCCTCTTCTGGTATCTTCTTCAATTTCTTTCTTCAATGTCTTAAAGTTTTTAATCATACAAGTCTTAAACTTGCTTGGATAGAGTTACCCTAAGATATTTTATATTGTCTGAGGATATTGTGAAAGGTGTTGTTTCCCTGATTTTTCTCTCAGTCCATTTTTCATTTGTAAATAGGAGGGCTACTGATTTTTGTGATTTAATTTTATATTTAACTACTTTGCTGAATGTGTTTATCAGCTACTGGAGTTTCCCAGTGGAATTTTTAGGGTCTTTTATGTATACTATCTTGTCATCTGTAAATAAAGATACTTTGACTTTCTCCTTTATAATTTGTATCTCCTTGATCTTCTTCAGTTGTCTTATTGCTCTAGCTAAGACTTCAAGTACTATACTAAATAGGGAAGGAGAGAGTCTTACAACCTTACCTTGTTTCTAATTTTAGTGGAATTGCTTTGAGTTTCTCTCCATTTAAGTTGATGTTGGCTATGGGTTTGCCATAAACTGCCTTTATTTTATTGAGGTATGTTTACTGTATCCCTAATCTCTCCAGAACTTCTATCATGAAGGAGTGTTGAATTTTGTCAAAGGCCTTTTTGGCACCTGATGAGATGATAATGAGGTTTTTTGTCTTTCAGATTGTTTATATGGTGGATTAAAATTTTCAATTCATGAATGCTGAACCATCCCTATATCTCTGGAATTAAGCCTACTTGATCATAGTAGATTGATCTTTTTGATGTGTTTTTGGATTCAGCTTGCAAGTATTTAATTGAGAATTTTTGTGTCTATCATCATAAGGGATACTGATCTGTAATTCACTTTCTTTGTTGGGTCTTTATGTGGTTTGGGTATCAGAGTAACTAGGCACATAAAATGAATTTGGGTAATGATCCTTCTGTTTCTGTTTTGTGGAATAAATTTGAGGAGTATTGGTACTAACTATTCTTTGAAAGTCTGGTAGAATTCTGTGCTAAAATCATTTGGCCCTGGACTTTTTTTTTGGCTGGGAGACTTTTAATGACTGTTTCTATTTCACTAGGGGTTATAGGTCTATTTAAATTGTTTATCTGATCTTGATTTAACTTTGGTAAGTGGTATCTATGGAAAAAATTATCCATTTATTTTAGATTTTCCAATTTGGCAGAGTACAGTTTTTTAAACTATGTCCTTCAGAATATCTGGATTTCCTTAGTGTCTGTTATGTCCCCTTTTCATTTCTAATTTTGTTAATCTGCCTTTAGTTGATTTTGCTAAGAGATTGTCAATTTTGTTGATTTTTCTCAAAGAATCAACTCTTTTTTGTTGTTGTTTTGTTTCTATTTTATTGATTTCAGCTCCTAGTTCGATTATTTCTTGCTGTTTACTTTTGGGTATGATTTCTTCTTTTTGTTCTAGAGCTTTTTCAGTTGTAGTGTTAAGTCACTAACATGAGAACTCTGCAGTTTTTTTTCTTTTTCTGTAGGCACTTAGTGCTATGAACTTACCTCTTAGAACTTCCTTCATTGTGTCCCACAAGTTTGGGTATGTTGTATATTCATGTTCATTCGATTTTAGAAAGTCTGCAATTTCTTTCTTAATTTCTATCTTGACCCATTTTGCATTCAGTAGAGAGTTGTTCAGTTTCCAGGAGCTTTCTGTTGTTGAAATTTATCTTTAGTTTTTGAATTGTATTTTGTCAGATATTAAAATGGCTGTGTTGGCTTGTGCCTTGGGTTCATTTGCTTGGAATATAGTTTTCCAACCCTTTCCCTTGAGATGATACTATCCTTGATGTTTAGGAATGTTTCTTAGATGTAGCAGATGGATGGAACCTATTTTCTCATTCATTCTGTTAGTCTGTGCCTTTTTATTGGGGAATTGACATTGAGAGATGATGATATCAATGAACAATGTTAATTACTGTTTTATTTTTCCTTTTTTTTTTCCTCTGGTGATATGTGTGTGTGTTTCTCCTGTTTTTATTTGCTGGTCTGGAATTATTTAAATTATTTATTCCTTGTGTTTTCTTTCTTGGCTGTGTTTTTTTTTTTTTTTTAGCACCTTCAGTAGGGCTGGAATTGTAGGTAGATATTGCTTAAATTTTTTTTAAATTGTGCAATATCCTATTTTCTCCATCTATTGTGATTGAAAGTTTTCCTACGTATAGTAGTCTGGGATGGTATCTGTGGTCTCTTAGAGTCTGTAGAACATGTGGTCAGGTCCTTCTGACTTTTAGAATCTCCACTGAGAAATCAGGTGTTATTCTAATAGGTCTGCCTTTAAATATTACTTGTCTTTTTCCTTGCAGCTTTTAGTATTCTTTCTTTGTTCTGTACTTTATGATTATTATGTGCAGAGGAGAATTTCTTTTCTAGTTCAGTCTAATTGTTGTTCTGTATGCTTCTTTTACCTTGATAAGAGTTGGAGAAAATTTCAAGCAAATGAACCTAATGAACAAGCCAGTCCATTTTAATATCTGACAAAATAGAATCCAAAATTTAATGCTGAATATCAACAATAACAGAAAACTCATAAACTCCTGGAGACTGAAAAACTGATCTCCATTTTTAGTTTAGGGAAATTTTCTTCTATGATTTTGTTGAAAATATTTTCTGTGCCTTTGACCTGGATTTTTTCTCCTTCTTCTATTCCTATTACTCTTAGGTTGTTCTTTTCATAGTGTCCCTGATTTCTAGGAAGCTTTGTGTCAGGTTTTTTTTTTTCAGTTTTAACATTTTCTTTCACCTATGATGTATCTTCTCTTGTATCTTCAATGCCTGAGATTCTCTCTTCCATCTCTCATATTCTGTAGATGAAGCTTGCCTCTGTAGTTCCTGTTCAAGTTTCTAAATTTTTCATTTCCAGATTTTCCTCAGTTTGGATTTCTGTATTGATTCTATTTCCTCTTTCAGGTCTTGAACAGTTTTATTAATTTCCTTCCACTGTTATCTTTAAGGAATGTATTTATTTCCTGTTTAAGGACCTTTATTATATTCATAAAGCTATTTTAAGGTCTTTTTCCTGTGCTTCAGTTTTGTTACAATACTCACAGCCTGCTGTGTAGAGTCTAGGTGCTGATATCTGCTCTTGTTTTTCTTGGTTGTTTTGCTCCTTGGTTTCTGTTGCCCTTGCTGGTTTAGATGAGTGTGGCAGCTGTGTTGTCTAGTAGGAAATTCTTCTAGGATCCTGCTAGGTGTGGCTACTGGATTACAGGTTAAATGTGTTTCTAGGTATTAGGAGCTGACACTTAGGAATGAGGATGAGCTGGCAGAGGGTGGGGGTAAAGGGAGTCCACAGAAGGAAGGAAAGGAGGATGTTCCACCAGGATCTGCTTAGTCCCCTGGGGATGGGGATAGAGAGTGAAGAGATGCCATAACAGAAGGTCTGTTACAGAGCTGGGGATGAGACTGTGGGGCTGGATTTGGAGGAAGAGAGGGGAATGTGAAGATCCACAGTTAACCTACCTGATTCTCTGGCTTAAGTGGCCTGTGGCTTCCCAGGGAATGCCTTTTGGAGTTGGGGCCTGCGCTAAAGTAATGAATAGGGGAGGGAAGTTAGGACAGGAAGATCTGGTTGATGCATTAGACATGGGGGCCGAAGAGAGGGAGACTGAGCAGGTGGTCTGCTGCAGAGCCGGGAATGAGACTGGGGGATCGCATTTGGAGGAGTGCAGGGAGAGGTGAAGATCTGCGATTCGCCTGCCTGCTTCCCTGGCTGAAGTCTAATTAAGCACTTTTCCTCTGTGGAACAACAGTCTCACTTGTCCTAAACGAAAATCAGTCAGTAGACAAGTGAGTCTTGGAAGGATTGCATGCTGCATCCCTTCCTTGGGGATTCTTGATGTATCATGATCTTTTAATGGCTCTGTAAATAACCTCATTCTAACTCAGTGCTTTTCAAACTTATTTGATTATCTATATGCCATCTAACCATCAATTAAGCCTTATGGAACTACAGATTTGCAAGCTATTCTTTGAGAAAAGCTTATGTTAAATTTCTTGGAAGAATAAAGAGAGGTGCTTATTGGTGAGATGGTTATTGAACGAGTGAACACTGAGAGTTCTTTCAATGTTGACATGAATGTGGGATCTTTAAATATATTTCTTGAGGATAAGCTATTCGTTTTAACTTCTCTGTGTGTTCATGTGTGTGCAGGTGTAGGCTAGAACTTGACATTGGGGTGTCTTCAACTAAGGAATTATTTTTTGAGGTAGGGTCTCTCACTGAACCTGGAGCTCATCTATTCAGCTAGAGTGACTGACCAAAAAGGCCCCATAATCTTCCTGTCTCCACCTCCCCATTAATTAATTTACAAGTGTACACCACCTACACCAGGCTCTTTACATCTGGGATTGAACCCAGGTCCTCATGACCACACAGCAACCATTTCCCCTATTCAGACGTCTTCCCAGCCTGGAGCTTATTTTAATTCCTGACCTTTCTTGTGATTATGACACTAAAATTCCTACGTATACTTCCGAATCTGGATATTTAGAAGCCTCTTTGGAATCGTGTAGTTTTAGCTTAGAATCTGGCGTGAAAAACTATTTGGGGTCTTTATGGCCCCCACCTTTACAAAGCCGCTGATAGCCAAGCATCTTTGACATGTGGAAAAAACCAAGGACTGTGGGGCTTCTAATTTGTGACCTTGCTCTATCGTTAGAATTGCTATGATGACATTTACTTTCTTGAGGGCTGGTGAGAGAGCTCAGCAGCAAAGATGCCTACCACTAAGCCCATTGACCTGTATCTGATCCTTGAGAGCCATGTGGTAGGAGAGAACCTACTCCTGCAATCTGTCCTTTGCTCTCTTCATGTGTCCTGTGGGACAATGCCCCCAATCCCTGTTCCTAGTAAATAAAAAAAAATGTGAAAAAATTTGAAAACTTACTTCCTTGAACAAAAACAAGAAAGGTGAGTCTCAAATACCAGTAGTTTAAGAACTTAGGGGTTTCTTATTACAACTTCACAACATTAAAACTTTTTAAAGACTTAAAATGAATGATAGTAGCTTACTAAACTCCAAGAGTTTGAAATGCAAATCTTGAGGCTTTCTAACATGCTGTTGATTTTAGCAGTATTTAAGTGTCAAAATTAGTTAAAATTTCAATTTTTGAGCCTCTTCCTCTGTTCCAGTTTGGGTGTGAAGTTTTGCCCACAAAGGCTCATTTAATTAAAGGACTGGCCCATAATGCATCGTGTTCAGGGTAGGAGATATTGAGAAGGGATTGGATAGTGATAGCTCTGGCCTCATCAAAGGCTTAACCCCCTGATGGAACCATAATTGTATAGCATTACTGGGGGAAGGAATTTCAGAGGTGGGAACTATTGGAGGAAGCAGGTCGATGTGAGTGCATCCCTGGTGGTGTGCATTATCCTTGGCTTCTTTGTGTTGCTTCGTTCTGCTTTTCACGACTATCATGAAGTGAACAGCTCTTGCCACTACGATATTCTGATTAGCATCATGCCAAGATTGGCGGGTCCAGTTGACCTTGGACTAAAACCTTAGGAACCATGAGCCAATGTAAATCATTCCTTCTTTATGTTTATTTTCTTGGGTACTTTTCTGAAGAGTAGCTAGCATTAGTTCAGCATTAATATTTTTACTTGTTTATTTTATGACTACATTAATTAATTAATTAATTAATTGTGTGTGTGTGTGTGTGTGTGTGTGTGCATGCCATGCCATGTGTGATACACATGGAGGTAAAAGGACACCTTCTGTGAGCTGGCTCTCTCCTTCCACCTTGTGGATCCCAGGAATCCAACTCAGATCATGAGGCTCATTGGCAAGTGCCTTAACCTGTTTAACTATTTCCCGTATCATCAAGCATCCTGTTATAGTGATAAAAAATAACTAACACAGCCTCGTAAGCATTTTATCTATCCCAAATGTGTGATGAATTGGAAATGGCTGTTTCTTACACTGAAATTCCCTTATATTTCCATTGAGATTTTCTTTTCTCCTTCTCTTCCTCCTTTTCTTTCTTATAAATGATCATGCTTTTAAAGTTCTCTATGAAAGTGGACACACTATTTCTCTTCATTCCATTTTGAAAAGGCGGTCAGGAGACAATTGAGGTTTTAAAAATATTAAGCCAAAATTTGCTTTTTCTTAGACTATCATTTTTCATTATTTGTTAGATTGTCTAACATTTCAGGTCAGTAAGTTTTACTTATACTTACTTGTCTATTTTTTGCCTTTAAAAAAAAAACAACCAGTGTTTCTCTACATAGTCCTGGCTGTCTTGGAATTCATTATGTAGATCAGGCTGGCCTCAAACTCACAGGATCCACCTGCCTCTGCCTCCTAAGTGCTGGAATTATAGGCATAGGCTGTCATACCTAGCTTACTTTTTTCCTGAACAAGAATCACTTTTTCTCTTGCATAAATAAGTAGGAAAAAACTGCTTGTATAAGTTTTATGTGGAATTGATGCTTTCCTAATTTTCATGAAGAAATGCTGGCATGTTCATTGTGGTGCAGTGTATGACTATACACAGTATATCTTGGTGCTCCTTTCTCCCTGTGATCTCTCCCTTGTGAGAGAATTTTACATTTAGGATTGTTTATGTGACTTGCCTCAGTCAAGACAATAAGCATTGCTGTGCTTCCAACAGATGCTAATAGAGCAATCTTATGATTTTCCATGTTGTTTGTATCTGTGCTATAGAGACTTTTGTTGTACCAGGCAGAGGTCTCCCATGGTCTAAGCCCTACAGTGAGGGGGATGTGGAGCTGATTCATAGTTAACTAGCAGTAGATGTATATGGAGGGAGAAATAAGCCTGACCATCACGGTCATACCCCACTCTACCTTGACGAATGCAGTCAACTTCCTCATTGTATCTCTTCCAACTTCGTCTTTTTAAAAGTCATTATAAGAAGCAGAGAATTCAGCCAAACCACTATCACTTCATAGTAAATGGATAATAGAAATTGTCAATGAGTCAATGCAAAGCTGTTAACACCGACAATGTAAACAATTGAATATTTAGTCACCGCAGTATAGCTAATAATTGCTATTTCGTTTTAAGTAATGAAGCAAATAAAAATGTAGGTCCTGCTGCAAAGCTGCTGTTTAATAGACCAATTACAATGATTCTTGAATATGAACATGGTATTTTTTTAATTTAAACATTTTCTATTCAGACCTTAATAACTGCTTCTGCAAGTAGCAATTAGCTCTCCCAAAAGCACCAAAAAGAAAAACAAAGTTAGAATGTTAGCAACTTGTCGTCAAGCCAAAGTGATTCTTTCATGGCAATAGTGACCAGTCAGTGCTAGAAACCATTAGAATAACATTTGGTTGACACATTTTGTCCTCTCAGGTGAGGATACACATCACAAGAGGCTTTCTTGGTGGTAAGGAAATGATGTTATCAATGACTTGTTTAATGAATAATTATTATTTTAGTAGACCTTGAAAACCCATGATAGAAGAATTGATGCCATTGACCTTTTTTTTGAGACAGACAGGGTCTTGCTATGTAGCTCAGGCTTGCCTTAAGCTCTTAGGCTCAAGGGATCATCTTGACTCAGCCTTCCAAAGAAATGCTATTCTTGATGTCCTTTAAAGCTTTGAATTCTTGGGAAAAATATATTCTTCCTTCCCCCTCCCTTCCTTCTTTTCTTCCTTTCTGTATTTTTCTGTCTATCTCTTCCTCTTTTTTTTTGTGCTGGGATTTATATTTCCTTTTAATCTGGAAATTTGGAAGAATTACTAAGATCATCATTATTATTTCAATGAAAAGTCTTTATTTTGTATGTGCGGGTCCTTACGTGCCAAGGTGCACACAGAGAGTTCAGAATACAACCTGTGGGAGCTGGTTCTCTTCTTTCACTCGGTGAGTCCCAGGAATCAAACCCAGGTTGTAGGAATGGTGGCACATGCCTTTACTCACTGAGTCATGCCATTGGTCCCTAATACTGAGATGATTTTGACGAGGGATTTTAGAGTTTGGTAAAAAGAGAGGTTATTGGGAGGCGAATGTGATCAAAGTACATTATATACAATGTATGAAAATGTCATATCAAAAAGCCCATTATTTTGTACAATTAACATGTGCTAATGAAAATAAATATTAACCTTGGATGCTAAATATCATGGTTAATTCTGTGTGAACCAACTCATAAACTTCTAATAAGAAAATAGGTTAGCTTTCTTCATCTCTAGACATACTATTTTCAATTTCTTGAAATGTTTATTTATTAGATGGAAAATATTTGAGAAATGCATTTAAAATAATTAATGTTCATCTTATATAGGATCATAATCTTATTGTCAAGTCTTTATAAAAAACAAATTTTAACTATATTCTTCCATTTCTAACTCCACTTGATTTATTTTCTCCTTATGATTTTCCTAGAACTGCCAGTAATTTAGATGGCTTTAGTTCTCTTCTGAACCATCTCATCCTTTATGTTATTGTTATTTGGTTATGTTGGCTGTGCACTGTTATTAAAAATTCCTTCAAAATTAGTCACTATGCTTATTATTTTACAGAGTCCACATTTATTTATATTTGAAAATGGAAATCAAATTTCCTCCCACCATGACTTCTGCTTCCCATTTCATCTCTCCCATTTTGGTTTTTGCTGAAGTTCACTTTTTCAGTAGGTCTTTCAATGGGCAGAAGGGAGCTGATATGTGAAGTGCAAAGTCTTATTCTGGGTGTGTTTTAAAATGTCTGCAGTTCACTCTCATGCTTTGAATATTAGCTTGGCACAGTAGGCAATTCTAGTCTGACAGCTATTTTAGTTAGAACATTTCATGTATTTTCTGACTGTTTGTGGCATCTGTTTTTCCCAATTACATCCTCTGTCATTCTGATTGCTGTTTTGTGGTAGTTAAAGTCATTTCTCCCAGGTAGCTTTAAAACTCATCTCCACTTTTGTTTCTCTAGGTTCACAATAATGTATGATATTTTTCTTTTGTAAAGTTCCCAGAACTCATGCCCTTTAAAATCTAATGACTCATGCTTTTATTTATTTCCAGAAAATTTAGTCATTATCTCTCTGAGTATTGTCTCTTCTAAATTACCTTTTTCCTTTTCCTGAAACCTCTTTATATGTATGACAAAGCAGCGCATTCCTCTCTTTATGTTTCTCAGCGGTTATGTCTTCCTCGTCTTAGGCGATTACCTTAGCATCCTACCTTTCACATAACTCATTTTATTTTTAGCTATTGTCTTTGTCTACTCCACTGTTTAGTTAAGCCGTCAACAGATGATTTCACAGACTATGGGTTTGGGCCTGCTTTGTTTGCTATAGAAAAATATCATAAAGAAAATTATGTTATCGATGGAATTATCTTGTCAACAGAAGATTATTTCTCATAGTTCTGCCGTCATAGTCTTGGAGGTCCAAAATCAAGATGCTGGCAGATAGATTTGGTAACCAGGGCAGGCTCATTTTATGGTTCAAAGAGTGTTGTTTTTACTGTATCCCCACAAGGGCCAAGTGAGCTTTCTGGGCTTCTATAGGGCACTAATTTACTTATTAATCTATTTGTCTTCCAAATGTTTCATCTACTAGTACATCACCTCTGAAGTTAAGATTTCAGCATCAGATTTTAGGAAGAAACAAGTATTCAATCATGGTATTCTTTTCAAAAAATTTTGTCTTTTGTAAGTTTTCCTTCTTTTTTCCCCCTTATGTCCTTTTCTCTACAATGCCCTGTTCTCATGAATACTTTTTCTCCTTTTACTTCCATCATGACTAGATTTAACTGTCAACTTGATGCAACTCTAGAGTCACCTGGGAAGAGGGAACATCTATTGAAGCTTTGCTCCCATCAGATTGGCCTGTGGGCAGGTGTGGGGGCATTGTCTTGATAGCTAATTGATGCAGGAGTCCGAGTCCTCTGAGGAAGGTACTATGTATAGGTAGGTGGGTCTGGATTGTCTAAGAAAAGTAGCTGAATGTGTGCCAGAGAGCAAGCCAGTAAGCAACAAATATCCACGGTCTCTCCTTCAGTTCCTGACCCTAGGTTCTTGCCTTAGCTTTTCTTGATGATGACCAATGTAACCCATAGGCCAAATAAACATGTTTCTCCCTAAGTTGCTGTTAGCAATAGTGTTTATCATAGCATATTTAAGTATATAGTATTTTAGTATATCAATGACATTCATAGTTTAAAATTTTGATCTTGGATCATTCTATTATCTTAACTCTTCATAGATAGAAATCCCTCCTTGATTTTGCTCACTTTCTCAGGGCTGTGAGTTTCCATACGTATTTTATAATTTTGAATTGAGAACTTGTCTTCAGTTGGATTTGTCCCTGGGGAAAGCCTTGTTTGTATTTTGACTTGAGTAGGTGCTTATCTTGGGTACTTACTTCTACTTGTATCTTTTCTAAGGATCCGTGTTTTTTTATGGCTCTGGATTAACTTTAGTCTTACAAGTATGGCTAAAAGAATTTTCACTCCAATTAAGTAATGTAAATTCTGTCTCCACATTCAATACATTCATGTCAGTAAAATGTAGAAGTGACCCATAGAGTTGCTGTTGAGAGCATCAGACACAAATGGGAACTTCAGATCTCCTGTCTGGAAGGTGGGTAGAGTTTGTAAAGAATCTGCCTTAAGGATGTGATTGTAATTTCATAGTGAACACTATACATACACACACACACACACACACACACACACACACACACACATAACTGGATTTCCATATTTATTTGAAATGACTTGATGACAATCTGGTAAAAGTTTGATATTCTCTTAAAAATGCACTAAGTAGTTTCTACTTACAAAGTGGGCTTATTTTGGGTTGATTCGGAAGTGACAATGTGGGGTAAAATTTCTCAGATCTCCCTCTGTGACTGGAATCAGTTACCCAGCCTGCACTCATGGGAAACCCCCTACCAGTCACAGTTCCTCCTTCTCTGGGAAGGTATTAACAAACCTCAACTGACACCTAGAGTCACCTGGGAAGAGAGGACTCTTAATAAACAGAACATTAAAAAAAACTAGCATCTCTATTACATTTCCAGAAGGTTAAATGACATTTAGGTCTAGTGTGAATTACAGGACAGCTGGCTTAATCAGGAGGCATTAGATTAAGATTTTATACAATAATCAAATCACTCAAAATATTTGTCTTCCAATTAAGTTTGATATGAACTTGACTTCTAGTCTTATAAAAAACTAAAATAGGGACATTTAAACAGGAAAAAACACCCAAGGTCTTTATTAACTCAGAGTAAAAGAACTTTGATTATATCCCTGCTCTCAATAACGTGTAAGCTATTGTCATGGTTAGTTTTAATTGTCAATTTGGCAAAATCTAGAATTATCTTGGAAGAAGGTCTCAGCAAGGGATTATCTAGCTCTGATTGTCTGGTGTGCGTGTCTCTGGGGAACTGTCTTGATTATGTTAACTGATGTGAGAAGACCCCGCCCACTGTGGGTGGTACCAGTTAACTGGCTTGAGAAGACCCTGCCCACTGTGGGCGGTGCCATTCCTTAGGTTTGGGTCCTGAGTTGCATAAGAGTGGAGAAAGTGAGCACAGCAGCAAGCATGCATGTATTTATTTTCTCTCTGCTCTTACTGTAGGTGGAACCAGTTTCTTCAAGGCTCCATCTTGACTTCATCAAAATGATGGCTTGGAAACCTCAAATTGTGAGTCAAATTAAACCCTTTCCCCCACAAATTGTCCTTTGTCAGAGTATTTTTATTACAGCAATAGAAAAGAAAGTAGGGCAGATGTCTACGGCAAGCCCTAGGGACAAATTAAGAGAAGGCTACTATTCCTGTAAAAGTGTCTAGAGACTATAAAATACATGGGTCCAGAAGGACTTTGTCCAGATGTATGGTCTGAAACCCCAAGGACTTAAATGCACAGGATTAATGGGATTTCCATACTGACTATTTAATGATTAGCAGCAGAAGAGACCAAGGAGATGGTATGGGTTTAGGGGACAGGAGACACAGCATTTGCCCATAAATCTGAAAGTAGATAAAGTGTGTGTGTGTGTGTGTGTGTGTGTGTGTGTGTGTGTTTGTGTGTGTGTGTGTGTGTGTGTGTATTACTAGGACAGGAAAGAGTGGAGGCAGCATCTCATCATTGTTCTATTGTGTTCAAGGTCATTGGAAGTAGATGGCATAGCTTCTTCCCTTCCAATTCCTAGAGATGAGTGATGGCGACTGGTTGCTTAAGCTTTCTATACATTATTTTTCTTACCTCTAAAATCGGGGATTTGAATTGGTACAAGAAGCAAATAACTTTCATTGGTATGTTACTTAGCTGTACAGGGATCTGTGGTAGCCCTAAGATAAACTGATGCTAAAAGTACTTTAATTATAAGAGGTTCTCAAGAATTTGCCCTTGCTTACAAATGAAATACCTTCTATATACTTGTGCAAAGCTTTCTGGAGAGGCAAGAGACAAGAAACATAGTTTCCTTTGGATTCAAAATCCCCGAAGGTAAATAAACATTGCCCCAGAATTTATACAAAGGGACAGTGCAATCCTGATTCATGTTCTACGTGAAGGAGTATAAAATAGATTTAATATGCAGGTCTTACACTAGAAACACATTGGGATATCAGAACAGGTAGGGGTGGTGATGTGTTCCCATGACAACCAAAGAGATTCCCAAAGTGGTTTAGAAACACACACCAATTGGAATGTCTATTGGGATCATGTATGAATTAAGTTTTAGGCAGATTTGATTAGAGCTGTAGTAATCCTAACTATGATGATATCTAGAGGTGGGGTCAAATAGAGAATGATTGGCTTTATTTCTTCTTTGATGTTGCTGCAAATCTAGGTTCCTGGTCAAGGCATTTAATTATCCAAGTCTGAGTGTCCTGACCTGGAACATCTAATGTGTATTGACTTCTTAGCTTTGTTATATTGCAAAGTCTTGTGTCTTCATTTATAAATGAGATGATCTGAGCTTAATATTATTCTATGAGAATTTGCTGCCAGATTTTCATTTGTTCTTTGAGAAGCTCAAAGTCAGTGAGCGATTTCCTCTAGGTAATGCTATCATTTTCTACTCAAATTGAAAACATCAGCTAATATTTAGAGATTTCTAAGAAAATGGCAGAAAAGTACACTGGGATCCCAGGACTTAAGAATTTGAATGAAGAGTAAATGTGTGCTTATGGTGTCAGAGACTGTTCTCATAGTCAAGTAATTTCATCCCAGGTGCCTTAACCAGGTGTGCTAGTCTCTACTAGGCGTAGGCTGCAGTTGACAGAATGGCCTCTTCACATCCCACTTCCTGATGCCTACCTCTCTTCAACCCTGCTTTTTCTATGCTGTTTCATCCCTGGAGATGGCTCTTCATGTTCTCTTTAATCTATTTTTCAAAAATCTGTGTACGCTGTCATCCATGACCAACTCAGTCCCCAGTGAGCGCTCCTTTCTTGTTACATAGATACTCCTTCATCCTGTTTTCCTCCTTGAACCCTAAGCAATTCAAGGATGGGATAGTGCCAGGATTAACTCTTCAAATTCATTCCCATTATTGGGTATATAGCTGGACCATGTTCTCTGATTGCTTTGCTATGTTGTTAAATGTGACCAGAAGACCAAATTCTACCAACAGAAACACAGAAAGAAGTGATGAACTCTGTTTCCAGGTTTGACTTGTTGAAGTATCCTATAAATAGTCATCCTTGCTCATTTTCCATACACCAGCTGTAGTGGTTTAAATGATGACTCTCATAGGCTTATATGTTTAAAAATGCTTTGTCCTCAGTTGGTGGAACTGTTTGGCAAGGATTAGGAGGTGTGGCCTTGTTGGAGGAGGTATGTCACTGGGGGTGGGCTTTGAGGTTTCAAAACTCTATACCATTCCCAGTACTATTGGGATTTGATTAGAGCTGTAGTAATCCTAACTATGATGATATCTAGAGGTGGGGTCAAATAGAGAATGATTGGCTTTATTTCTTCTTCGATGTTGCTTGTGGATCAGATGTAAGTCCTCAGCTACTGCTCCATCACCATGCCTCTCTGCCTGTTGCCATGCCCCAACCGTGATGATCATGGACTTATCCTCTCAAACTGTAAGCCCCCATCAAATGTTTTCTTCTAATAGCTGCCTTGGTCATGATGCTTTGTTACAGCAGTAGAAAAGTAAGCAAGACATCAGCTAACTGCATAGGATTGTTAAGTCTCTAAGAGAGTGTGGGTCTGTATATCAAGAGGAGCTTACATCTCTGAAATATTATATGGAAGTATTCAGCTAACCAGGAACAAGCACACTATACCATTACATGAGAAACAAACACTTTATTGGGTACTATGGTGCCAGGACATTGGAACTTTCCTATTGCAGCAGCTAGATTTCCCCCCCGGAAATCAGAGGGCTAAATAATATTAGAGTGTCATATGTAATTAAATAATTCTTTGTTTGCTTTACAGTACCTAGAATAATGAAAGAGAGGTTCTAGTGGTGCTAACTGCCTCCCCAACATGGTGGCTTACTGACCATCCTTTCACTTCAAGGAGGGAACGATGTTCTGCTCTGGTTTGGAGTATGAGAAGTAAAGAAAGGAGATGT
This sequence comes from Peromyscus eremicus, assembly GCF_949786415.1. Lineage (NCBI taxonomy): Eukaryota > Metazoa > Chordata > Mammalia > Rodentia > Cricetidae > Peromyscus > Peromyscus eremicus. The sequence continues at coordinate 35,605,383 of NC_081434.1, read as the reverse complement.
TAGTGGTAAATGGCCCAACCTATATACACAAAGGGCAGATAAAGCACATAGATTTGTTCTACCCTGGTCAATGGCATCAAATAAACAAACAGTATTGTTATTGATTATTATATTAAGTAAATATCAGGAAAGACATTGATATTGATTGTTACATTAGATAAATGTACAGAGTGGTGGTGCTATTGATTTTTATAGCCAACCAATATGAGGATGGACAAGACTTGTACCCCAGTCTACCCATCTTAAAATGACTTAAGGTTTTGAGCACAATTCTGAGACAGGAACTTATTTTATGGTGAATGTTTTTTAGAAAATATGAGAACCTTCCTCATCACATTCCCATTAAAAACAAAAGCAGTTAGGGGCACATGCACATTCTTCTTTAGACAAAATTAAGAGATTGTAGCATAATCGTTAACTACAAAGACACATGGATCTGTCAAATATCAAATGGTGAACTGAGATTCTTTAAGATACAGAGCCAATTAAGGAAATCAAACTAAGAGATGGAACTTCCAAAAAGTTAATTATGTATAAAATGTATACATACTTGGGAGACCATAGCTTTGCATTTCTGAGCTTAAGAATGGTAGGTAGCTATGGTAGGCAGTACAAGTTGTCATTGGCATAAGCTGAGGGTAAAGAGGAAAAAATTCAAAGCTGTTATTCAAGTTTGTAACTGCGGAGCAGGGTGATACAGATAAACTTGTTTTTTGATAAGTTGGTCTTTAGCAATAGAGTCTTACTGTTAAGTTGTGGATAGTAACCAATAGATTTGGCAATAGCCTGTACTGTTTGGGGAAGTCTATTGAATCACTTTGGAGGCTGTCTCAAAAAGATGTAACCCATTCGTGGTACTGGAGGTTTTATTTGTTAGCATATGATATATAGTTGGGACATTGTCTTCTCATTATATGGTTCCTCCATTTAGACTCCTTTTAGATATGGATATATTTTGGGCAGCTTCTAGTGTGATAGGTTTCCAAATGGCTTTTGAAAGGGCTTTTATACTAGTTATCACTCCACATATTACTTCTTCTGCCCTGCCTTCCCACCTCACCCCCATTTAATCCTCCCATTCTAACTTTCCCTTTATCACTTTATAGAACTCTATTCTATTTCCTCTTCCTTCAAAGATTCCCCTCCCCCATGCCTGTTCCCTTACTCACTACCTAATCTCTGTGGATATTCTAAATGAAACACACGTATCCAAGGCATAAGAGCTAACATCTACATATAAAAGAAACATGTTGTGTCTGTCTGTCTGGTTCTGAATTATTCCACTCAGGATTATTGTTTCTAGCCCCATCCACTCACTTGCAAATGTCATAATTTTATTTTTCTTAAGAGTTGATTAATATATGTAGATGTTAGCTCTTATGCCTTGGATACGTGTGTTTCATTTAGAATATCCACAGAGATTAGGTAGTGAGTAAGGGAGCAGGCATTGAGTAGATCAGTGGTTCTCAACCTGTGAGTCGTGACCCCTTGGGGGAGGGTCTAATGACCTTTCTACACGGGTCACCTAAGACCATTGGAAAACACAAATATTTATATTACAATTTGTAACAGTATCAAAATTACAGTTATGAAGTAGCAACAAAATAATTTTAAGGTTGGGGGTCACCACAACGTGAGGAACTGTATTAAAGGGTCACAGAATTAGGAAGGTTAAAAAAACCACTAGGGTAGATATACTACATTTTCATTAGCCATTCATTAGTTGATGGACATCTAGGCTGTTCCCGATGTTGGGCTATTCTGAACAGAGCATCAGCGACTGTGGGTGAAGGCTTCATTTCTTAATACCACTGCATTGGTACCTTAGGCTTGGTTGGGATTTTCAAATACAAATTTCTGGAACAGACAGACACCCAGTTCATTCTAATGAGTATTTGTAGGGTAGATGAGCCAGGTAACTTTTCTGTACAGAAAACACCTCTGAACCAAAGTAATGTGGAGAAGCTTAAAAAGACACACAAGCACCTTATGTGACTAAGGCAGGGGCCCAGCTCTTATTAATTAGTTGTCTGACTTCAAATGTAAGATCCTTGAAGAAAGGCAAAACTGACATGTAATTAATGACAGTTAAGGTTCCTTGAAATTCCTAATTATTTTGTTGCCTATTTCATATATCAATGTTTTTAGTATTTGGAAACAGTGATATTTAGGATGAACATAAGTTTCATTGCCACTACGATGAAGCACTACCCCAGCTGGCCTCAGACTGGGGGTGATCTAACTCCAGTGAGAAATAACAGGCTGTGAATCAGTTGGCATTTGTCTGTTGGAGGGTATGCGTGTACGCATGCAGAATTGGGTTTAAACGAGCCTGGGACTCTTTACATTAAAACTTGTTTATGTTTAAAGAAACCAAAACCCGAAATATTGGTCTGCTTCTGTCACGGTTGTCATCTAATCCACCATGAAAAATCACAGTATAATTCCATTTCCTCCTGGGTTTAATGCTGCAGAAGCCAGCTCTAAGTGAGAGAAACAAATGTCCTTTTAAGTTTACCTGCATGCAAATGGGCTGCGGAAGTGGTCGGTCCTTTTACACAATAAATTAGAGAGCCTTTTTTTTTTTTTTTTTAGTAGGATAGATGTGTAGATTAATAAACCCAGAGTAGGCATATGGATATGCAGAATCAATGTTAGTCTGGTTAGAGACGACAAAGGGTTTTTTGCTTGAGTGCTTTGCAACCTAATTCAATAAAACAAAATGAAAGGCAAATGCTTGAGGAACTGAAGAGAGGATCTTTATGAAAATATTAAATCCTCTATACAAAGGAAGGCACACATCCTCCTCTGAGCGTGCTCTCAACATCTCAATGCAATGGACGGGTCTTTGTGTGTGTGTGTGTGTGTGTGTGTGTGTGTGTGTGTGTGGAATGAAAGCACTTTGTGATTTATTTTTTTAAACAAAGCAACCTAAAGGAACCATTTTGAGTGTAAAAACTCCTTTTTTTGCCTTTTAACTGCCGAGTAAAATGCTGAAATAGAAACTAATTTTTGCCCCCTACCAATCTGCAAAACCAAAGTATGAATCCAAACTGAGCAGGCAGTGGCGTGAAAAGCTATTTGTGGACGCGGCTGTCTCTGATTCCATCAATTTGTTTTGCAGCTTTTGTTAGGATTTTATGTTTCCCTGGCATCTCCCGAGACAGTTTCCAGCTTGAGAAGAGAATATCAATAACTCACACGTCCTCTAGGAAACGTCCCCGGGACAATCACAACGTTCCTGCCCTTCGGATCCTTTTATGTCTTCTAATGACTGGGGTAAAACAACAAAAATTATCCATTTTGGGAAACATGAAAAACAACAAAGCAATAACGTTTGGGCAAGAGTATAATTTTGTTCCCTTTTTGTGCAGTCAACTAGAAGGCAAAGAAGAAAGAATCCATTGGTCTTTTCTGGGATTTCATCAATCCTTAGCGATGTTAGGTGCATTAAAAAAGGAAGCAGAGTGAGTGAACATGGGCAGAACTTTGGAGTTACAGGTGACATACTTTAGTAAGTAATGGTCTTTTTGCTGGTGGCTGGACAGCCCGGATTCTCATTTAAGTCTCCATCAGGAGACAAGTGGGTCATCCCTGTCTAAATTCCTAATTTCTCTCAACTCTGTGTGTCTTATCTGTCCAATGAGACTAAGGGTCCTTGTTCCTCTGACCTTACAGTGGATACAATGTAAAATGAAATGTGTGCTCACTACAGAATGTTAGAACAACACATGAACACACAAGTGGAGTGTTCCTCTCCCAAAGTGCTTGGGACTAGAGGTATTTCAGGTACCTGGGGAATGACATTGAAGAACAAACATGAAATTCAGCTATTCTCCTTGTTGCTGTACTTGAAAAATCTGAAGGTAATTTCATATACTATTTTCAGCCCTCTCTCATCACCTGAGGTCAGATTGTGGAATTTTTCCACTTGCAATGTCACACTGGTGCTCAAAATGTTTTAGCTTTTGTAGCATTTTAGGTTAGAGAGACTTGACCTGTAATATGTTATCAAGTTATCAGAGTAGATTTTCTTTAATGTAGTTTTCTTTAATGTGCAAAACAGTCTGGGAATTCTGTCCAGAAAACCCTACAGTATCTGCTAATAGGGGAATGCCTATTCTACTTGCACATTAGCCTTGAGAACTGAACTCAGAGTTATTTTCTTCAAGAAGTTCCCCTCCGCATCCAGTGAGGGGTTGATGCCCTCATTAGTGTACTTATAAAGACCCTGGTGTTTATCTCAGGTTGTGTTTTCATGGGTCTTCTATTTATTTTTCTGTTTTCTCTACTCGATTATAAGCATCCAGAGAGTGAACTTACTTTAAGAATTTTTGACTTTAAGTCTATCAAAGCCTTTGTACCCAAAAAGAGCCTCAATAAATTTTGTTGTCTTAACAATGCTTACATATAAAAATGAAACTGTCCCTATTTTAATACAAGGACCTGGGTTCTCATTAGATGTATCTATTGCTGTACTAAGGTGGAATGTTCTTTAGACCTCGTGGAAGGCAGAACAGATCCCCCAGTGTGTTCATGACTTAATAGTGTCACCTCTAAGTTATATAACATGGTGAAAGGGACTTTGTTGAATAAACACCTGAAAATGGGAGATTACCCTACATTATCTGAGTGGGTCTGATATGATCATATACACCTCAAGAAACAGCTGTCTCTGGCTAGATGAGAAGACCTCAACACAATTCAGAGTCAGGGAGGGACTTGATTGCTCTCTATGGCCTCAGCTATGAAGGGCTAACTGTAGGGAATGAAGGGGAAGCTAAGAGGACTTCCCACCTGATGGTCCTGAAGGAAGTGGAAATTGCAGCCCTACATCCACCAGGAGATGAATCTATCAACTGTGTTGTGTGAGTGAGCCCAGAAGGTTCTTCACAGAGCCTCCAGATAAGAGCCTAGGTTGGTTCGTTTCTTTGTTTCAGCCTAAGGAGACCCAGAGAAGAAGGAACAGGTTTAGTCAACTTGAAAGGTGAGATAATGAATCTGCATTGTGAGAGACACTACGTTTGCAGCAATCAGTTGCAGCTGCAATAGAACACACACACACACACACACACACACACACACACACACGCACACTAATTTTCTAGCTGCAAAAGATTAGAATTTTAGTAACCTGTCAGAAAGGTGTAAAATAGTAGATCTGTGACAGGATGTCAGAATCCCCAGGGAGGAAGCCCTTGAGGAGTCCCCGGGCTGGATTCCTTGGAATAATACCCCAACAGTGGAGAGATCAGAAACTGTTGTCCTAACTAAGACAGAGAAACCAGTCAATGAGCCCCAGGAATCTCTATGATTTGAGGCATGTTGCAAGTTAGATTTGTCAAGAGTGGGTGATAGAGGTGAGCTGAGAGAACTGTCATGAGCTAGTTTGGAATTTAGTTTTTTAATCTCAGGACTTCCGCATTTCTCTGTTAATTCCCGACTTCTAATTCCTAGTCTTTTACGTATGGCTTCCTTCTAGCCTTTGAAGTTCTGGGGAGCTTTTCTTTGTCCCGATGGTCTGAACCTGGAGAATGGTGTGCTTCAGGGCTGTCTTGTTTTCACTGTGCTGGCTTCCCAAAAGGAAACAAAAGCCTTTGCACAAAACAAGCCTCTTTCTCCCTCTGCTTTCAACCCTTTTTGGCATGGTACAGATGTTCCATCATCCATTGTCTCCTTGGTACAAAAGCCTTTGTTTTTCACATTTTTTTAGCCCTGAGCATTTTTCATACATTATTTCTTTGATAATTTCATCCTATTCCCCTTTTCTGTTTTTAATTTATGATATTCTTATTAACAAGATGTTGAATTCTTATATTACTGACTTACTTTTCCTATTTTTTCCTCTAGCCTTTTATTTTTTTTTATTTTCCTCAACTCAAATTTCTAACCTTTCTATTTAACTTTTGAAATTTCTGGCATCATTCTTAAAAGAAAATGTGTTTCTTACAGCATGTGTCTCTTCCTTTTACATAGCACTGTTTGCTTGTATCTTGGATACACTGTCTTCGGTTTTTCTATTTCTTTCTGTCCCTAGGATATTCTAGTTTGCTTTTTCTTCTTCACATTCATTTATTCTATTTTCTAAAATTTCCTCTTTCTCCCTCTGCTTTCAATCCTTTTTGGCATGGTACAGATGTTCTATCATCCATTGTCTCCTTGGACATCTGTTCCTATTTAATTGTAAGGTTCTAAAAAAAATGGGCGCCTGGTGGTTCTGACTGGTGTCTCCATCAGGCAGGGTGTTTTCTCTTAGACTTCCTAATGTATCTAAAAATGAATGCTTGAATGTAGTGCTTTGGAGCTGAGTACCTGAAGGTCTACTTTCTGGAAATCATTGCCATGGCATGGTGGAATCCTGTACAGCAATTAAAAGTCAGAATGGCTGCTTTCAAAGCTATTCTCTGTCTCTTGTGAAATAATGGGTCCCCTCATCTGTAGAGTGAGCATAGCTCATAGGACTGTTGTTATAATTTAATAAACTAATACATACAGAGAGCTTACAGTGTGAAACATAGAGTCCAACACGTTACCTATTTTTATCATCATTATGATCATCATCAACAACAACAACAACAACAACTCAGTAATTTCCCAGCAGGGCCTCGGTCCTTCCCTTATTGTCCTTTAGCGGAGTTTCTGGTTTGTTGTGTCCACTATAGAAACTGCCAACCTTCTGCAGATTGGAGGTTGAACAATCTCCAGGCTGAGCAGAGCTGGGAAGGGCACCTATGGATTTCCCAGCTTATTATCCTGATATTAATATTCTGGGACTTCATCCACACTTCTTATCTCTGAAGAAAAACCTGGTATTTTAGTTAGGGTTTCTATTGCTGTGAAGAGACACCATGACCACAGCAACTTTTATAAAGGAAAATATTTAATTTCATGGCTTACAGTTCAGAGGTTCAGTCCATTATCATCATGGAGGGACATGGTGGCATGTAGGCAGACATGGTGCTAGAGAAGGAGCTGAGAGTTCTACATCTTGCACAGGCAACAGGAAGTGAACTGAGACATTGGGTATGGCTTGTGCATATATGAGATCTCAAAGCCCACCTCCACAGTGACACACTTCCTCCAACAAGGCCACACCTACTCCAACAAAGCCACATCTCCTAATAGTGCCACTCCCTATGAGTTTATGGGACCTAATTATATTCAAACTACCACACCTGGTCTCAGAGATTCCTGAGCTCCTGTAGAGTTCAGAGGCAAGGCAGACTTCTTCCTATTAGATTTCCCTATGTAGATACTTTGTTTCCAGGTTTCTTTGCCGGTGACCACTGCTCTCTGGCTTCTGTGGTCTCCCATCTCATCTCCTCTCTTGTTCTTCTTCACTTTGAGGATTTGTATTTTTCCTATTCCTTTACTAGGTTACTATTCCTGGTTACATTTGAGAAAGGAAGGAAATTAACCTATGTATACAACTGCCCATGTTAACTACAGGGGCATTGGCCTCATTTCTTATCTATGAAATGAGGGGTTATAGCAAATAAACTCAGGCATTTTTCTCCTCAGAAAGTCTTTGCTTTGCTGTCTATAGTTCAGATTTAATGTAATTCCCAGCTGATCACAGCCAGATTCTCTATCACTTATCTCACTCTCAGAATAGTAGTGATTATTTTTGCTTTTGTTGTTTTGAATCTTTTTGAGCAAGAGACCTGCAGTGTAGCAAATTATATCTTGTGTACAAATTAGAGTAAACTCAGAAACACAGGTGACTTTTGTTCCCCTCTGCATCACAAAGACCTTTTCAATACACCTGATGGATTGTAAAAGGGACGCCACAAGCAGATGTGAGCCACTGGGACTCTGCTGATGGTAATTTGGATACCACAATACTTATCATGCTGTGTTCTTTGTCAGAGAAAAAAAAAGCCTTTCAACACTTTGCTCTTTCCGGAAAAAAGATTTCAAAAGGAAGATGAGAGCAATATTGAAATTAGAACGACATTTTCTTGTGGAGAATCACAGAGAATGGACTCAGTAAATAAAAGTCTTGTTGGTTAAGGTGGTTCTCATGGTTTGACCTTAAATGTCCCTGAAAGGCCTTTATACTAAGCAGGTGGTGGCCACCCTTTGTGCTTTGGGGATATGGTAGATCTTTTAAGAGACAGGACCTAATGGAAGGCAGTTGGGTCACTGCAGGTGTGCACTTGAAGGGGATATTTTGAGGCTCCAGTCCATTCACCTCTTTTGTGTTTCTAGATGCTATGAAGTAAACAGACCTCCATTACTAGACACCTCTGCCTGGATTCTCCACCTTGCCCCAGGTCCAAAGCAACTGCACCTGGTGACCTTGGATGAGAATCGATGAAACCATGAACCCAAATGATCCTTTTCTCCCTTGACATTGTTTATTTCAGGTGTTGGCCACAGTGAGAGCATTTTAAGATGGTAATCGAGGCTAGAGTCTGCCACTTGTCTCCAGAGGCCTTTGATGTATTTAGGTAGTGGACATAGAGAAGAGACACACTACCTTCCTCTCTAGAGTTTATGACATGACGTAACATTTTGTTGTCATGGTGACTGCTGTCAATGAGTTATCTTACGTGTACTCCTTTGGTGTTCTGTGGAAGAGCCATGCTTCCATAAAATAATGACTTTAATAAGATGGCGGGCCATCTAATACTTAAAATAAAAATATCAGACACTCTCCTAGTGTTTGGTGCTGTCTGTTGTATATGGCATTTGTTGTCTCAAGGTCATGCATAGGGAATGACAATAGATTCTTTTGAAAAGTTGTCCACGAAAGCAGGAATCCTAAAATAATCAATGACCTCATTAAAGTTTTGTAGAGAAAGCAATGAACTAAATCAATTATTTGGCCACTTTAGGATAGGCAGTGGCTTGCTCTTTTTTTTTTTTTTTTTTCCAAGACAGCATTTCTCTGTGTAACAGCCCTGGCTGTCCTGGAACTCTCTTTGTAGATCAGCCTGACCTTGAACTCACACAGATTTAGCTATCTCTGCCTCCCGAGGTCTGAGATTAAAGATGTGCACTACCACGCCTGGCTCAATAGTGGCTAACTCTTTAAAACACTTCATTGGATTTGTTTTTGAAAATTTCATGTGTATATACAGTGTATTCTGATCATTGTCACCTAACCCTATCTTATCTCCTACCTATTTCCTATCTGTGACCCCTGTGGTGGTTTGATTAGGGATGGCTCTCATAGACTCATGTGTTTGAGTGCTTGGAATGACACTATTAGGAGGTGTGGCCTTGCTGGAGTAGGTGTGACCTTATTGGAGGAAGTGTGTCACTGTGGAGGTGGGCTTTGAGGTCTTATATGCTCAAGCTATGCCCAGTGTGGTATACAGTCTCCTTCTGCTTCACATCAAGATGTAGCACTCTCAGCTCCTTTTCCAGCACCATGTCTGCTTGCATGCCGCCATGCTTCCCACCATGATGATAATAGACTGAACCTCTGAACTGTAAGCCTGGCCCCAATTAAATATTTTCCTTTCTAAGAGTTGCTGTGGTCATGGTGTCTCTTCACAGCAATAAAACTTTAACTAAGACAACCTCCCTCTCCCCAGTTCCTGTCCCACATTCATGTCTTTTTGAAAAACATCCCTTTCATTTGGAATTAGTTTCCCATTAAACACGTGTAACCTGTTTGGAATGGCTCTTTTTAAAATGTGGTTGTAACCATTGCTGAATGTTGTTGGCTAAACTACTTCTTAGGCTATCCTTCTAGAACCCCAGTTTTTCTCAGGCAAGGAATAGCCATTATTTGGAGGGACCTTGGGATCCCAACTTTTAGAGCTTGCTTCTAAGCAGCCATTAGAAGCCATGATCACTCCACTTTCTTTGCCAGCAATGGGCTTAGAGTAGGGCATGGAATGTGATTCGGGCTGGGCAAGATGTGAGGGAAAGTCGTGGGGTTGCTCCCAGAAAGCTTAATTTTGTTCCAGGGGAAGCATACAGCAAGTGGCTTTGCTGTATATGGCTCCGATAGTAATTGGTGCAGCTGCAGCCATTTTATAGCCATGAGACGATGTTCTTGAGAGCCTTGTTGAGGATGTCAGAGAAGATGAAATGAACCTGGGACTGAGAATGTTTCTAGGCTGCTGAATTGCTTAACCCTGGGAACAGCCTCATCTTGGCATTTGTGTTCTGAGGGATAGCAAATTTCCTCATTGTGTCATCATTTTGGGTTAGCTTTTAAATTATTTGTAGCTAGACTAATCCTAACTTTAGCTTTTTAACTTTTATTTTTAGCCAGTGACACATAGGAACGTAAAAATGATGCATATCCACAGAGCACCATAAATGTTCTGATGAATGTGGACAATGCGTAACATTTAAATCCAGCTAAACATATTTATGTTTTAAACTATTTATCATTTCTCTATGTTAAAATATTAAAACACCTGGTCTTTCTCTTAGTAATAGGGGATATGGAGCCCGAACTGGTCATCTCCTGTAACCAAGTAAGACTTCCAGTGGAGAGACTGAGACACCAACCTAGCCACAAGCCCTTTGACCTACAATTTGTCCAGCCTACACGATGTGCTGGTATAAGATGGTGTGGAAATTTTGGGACTGACCAACTGATGACTGGCCCAGCTGGAGATCCATACCCCGAGGAGCTCACCCCTGAGGGCTAGAACTCGGAGGCAGGATACCCCAGAGACCTAGGGTAGAACCAAACATGACTGAGAAAAGAAAAGTCAATGAAAGATTCCTAATGATATTCTAGTATACTCATAGATTGGTGCCTAGCCCAGTTGTCATCAGAGAGGCTTCATCCAGCAACTGATGGAAACAGATGCAGAGACCCACAGCCCAACATTAGGTGGAGCTTGGAGAATCCTGCAGAAGAGGGGAAGGAAGGATTATGTGAGCCAGTGGGGTCAAGGACACCACAAAAAACCCCACAGAACCAACTAACCTGGGCTCATAGGGGCTCACAGAGACTGAACCGACACCCAGGGAGCCTTCATGGGACCAACCTAGGCCCTCTGCATATATGTTACATCTGTGTAACTTGGTCTTCTTGTGAGAATCCTAACAAGGAGATCTGACTCTGCTGTCCGATTTCCAGACCTATTCCTTCTATTGGATTGCCTCATCCAGCCTTAGTAGAAGAGGAGGTGCCTAGTCTCACTGCAACTTGATATACTATGGCTGGCTGGTGTCCATGGGAGGCCTGCCTGTATCTGAAGAGACACAGAGGAGGAGGAATGGATGGGGAGGGGGAGGGAAGGTGGGAGGAGGAACTGGGGGGAGGGGAGAGAGGAGAAACTTTGGTTGAAGTTGAAGTAAAAACAAACCCCAAACCAAGCAAACAAACAAAAAGCCAAGCTTGCTGGCAGCTGTCTGTAACTCTGGCACTATGGGTAGGGAAGCAAATGGGTCCTTTCGAGCCAAGACAGTGTGATCCATATGAAAACAACAAAAAACCCTGGTCTTTAGACTTTTTGAAACATATAGTTTATTATTACTCCCTACAGTATTCCGTCTATGTACTATAGTACACCAGAACTTCACACTTTATGTAACTATAAGTTTATACCTATTAAACTTTTCTATTTTCTCCTCTACTTTGCTCTCCCAAGCAACCAGCATTCACCTGTCAACCTCTTTAAGATGGCTTTGTCTTAGATCCTATATACGAGTAGGGTCAAGTGGTACTTGTCTATTTTAACACTTGCCTTTTACGAAAAGATTTTTCTCCTGAACTTTCTTCAAACGAGAAAAGTTTGATATGAGAAATGAAACTAGATAAAAGAGCTATAGAGTATTCTTGGGGCTGGAAGGCCACATGAGAATCAGGCATAAGTGCTGGGTAATAGATACTCAAGCTGGCCAACCTGGCCTGGCCCACCAGAGTCAAGTTCATATGTCTTGCTTCAGGGAGAGATCTGTGAAATAGGAACCTGACAGGTCCTCAGTCTCAGACCCCTAGTGGTGGAAGGAGAGAATGTTCTTGGTGTCTGCCACATCTTTGAATCTTTCAGTGACTCATTTATCTATGGTATTGATATTTATAGTGAAGACAGCATCTGTCATGTAACTAGTGGGATGAAGGTAAAGTATGTTGAGATAAATCCTTGCCATATGCTCTCTACTGGCTGCCCAGTTGTGGCCCACAGGTCCAAGGAGATGAGTGTTCCTGCCCTACACATGAGTCTCTGGGCCACAGAAGGAAAGTGGGCCAAGATTCCTGGGCTTGGGGTACATTCAGTATTCAGAGCTCTTGCCTGCTGGGTATGAAGATCAGGGACTTGATGATATCATTCTGACTCTTTCAACAGAGCATGTATAAAGTGGGGGTTGCCATGGTCACGATCAGTGAATAGTACTTCTCATGTACTGTTTTTTTTCTGCTAATAAATTGTCTTTGTGAAAACAAACAACGCAAATATTAAAGAATCATAGAATACTAGCCTGAAAGAGATTTTAAATTATTCAAAAACCACTTATTTGTTGAGAAAGTTAGCATTGTCCTTAAGATTCTAGATACAAAAGAAACCCAAAGAGATTGTCCCCACTCATTTTGAACTTAAGAGTCTAGTCGAGTGCAGAGGGTATTTGGTCCCATCTTATTATTGTATAGGCAGGGCCAACTTTTAGATCCCTTTCCATATTGGCATGGTTTTTCATGTTAATAAAGAGGATGGATCCTGTTTGAAGAGTGACCATGTAGGAGATTATTTTTGTTGTTAAACCACAACTTACATCTTTGGCTGTTGAGTACCTAAAGGTTTTAGCTACTCAGGGGAGTTGAATTTTTATGCATGACAGGGTGAGAAGAATTTGAAATTGCAATGGGCCTTCCATACCAATTGACATGGGCAAACTCAGATTTAACCAACAGTGGATGGAAAATACTTGGAAAAAAGTTTCACCCGCATTAAATATGATCATACTTAATTTTTGGTCACTATTTCTTAAACAATATAGAAGAACCACTATTTACAGAACATTAATATTATATCAGCTGTTATACAATATGCAATCTAGAGGTATTTTAAGTGCTGTGGGAAGATGTGGATAGGTTACATGCAAACCTGTATCATTTAACATAAGGAACTTGTGCCTGGTAGATTCTGTTGTCTGGAGGTGTTGGTGTCTAGGAATCAGTCCCCTTTGACTACTGAGGGACTGATCATATGCACGTGTGAGAAAGAACAAGTTGGCCAAAGACTGGTGTTAGCTAGAGTAGGGGGAACTGTGAGAAATCCCCCAGGTGACAATGGCCAAAGGACTTAAGATGAGATGCGATGGAGCATTTGCTGTCTTATGCAGGAATATAACTTCTTGGCAGTGACCTAGAAAACTTCAGCAAAAGTTTTACAATACATCACAGGCTTTGTTCCCTTGATACTTGAGTGGGGAATCTGAGGAGATAAAGGATTGACCTCAAGGCATGAGCTGAGCAGAGAACAGGTATTTGGCAGAAGTAGGAAGTGAGAGAGAACTCAGCAGAGGTGGGAAGATGGACCCCATGCTCCCATCTTCCTTTCATCTTATAGAGGACTCTGGACTTACTGTTGGATGTGGAACAGGGTTTGGCCACTGTAACCTGACATCTTAAGGTGGCTGAGGGTTCATCACAGTCAAAATTATTCCATTCTTTGGATACTCTTTCTTGATAATGATGCCACCCATGCTTTCTTGATAAAGTTTGTATTGCAGGTACTTAGAAATAAGCATTCAGTTAATATTTATTAAGCAGACCCTTCAGACAAAGGAAGACTAGCATTGAACTATTTATATTGTTTCCCTTCTGCTTGCCAAGAGAAGCACCTTACACTTCTGCCCCCGACTGCCTCTCCCAGGAGAATTCTCTTTTATCAACTAGGGACTGACTTTGGGATAGGGAGACAAGAAGCTGAGAGGCCACCCAGGACTAGACTAAAAATATCAGACAGCCACAGGCAGGAGATAAAAAAACAGGTTCAGACACAGGGGAGGGAGACAGCCCAAATCTTGCATGAATTGAGCTGGAAAGCTTTTGGGAGCTTGAAGAGAGAAGAGAATCTTTGGGGGGTAGATGCAATGCATACGAATGCTCATACTCCTGCACAAATAAGATATTTATGTAGATAGAAAGTGTCAGGAAAAGCTGTTTTTATAAGCCAGTGTTGCTGGGTGTTATGAATGAAATCTCTCTGGACAATTTTCAAAAGATTTCAAGTAAGAATGTAAGTGGCTTCTTGGTTATCTCTGATTGAATCTCTTTGAATAAGATCCCAGGCATGGGCTGTCTTCTATGGGAGAAAAGGTCAGGCCAGCTCTACATATGTAGCAGCCTGAGTCTCATACTTTGGTATTCCACACAATGTCCTCAAATGCTTAAGAGCCCTGGCAAATACCTGTTGCCTGAACTGTCATACCAGTGATCTAAGACTGTGTGCCCCCTGAGCTTAGAACATCTAACTATGGAGCTAAGGATGAGTACAATGAGTGAATCAAAGCATATCCCTAGCTTCGCTTTTTTATTCAGTGGAGTTACAGGATGGACTAGAGAATGCAACAGGACATTTGAGAATTACAAGTGGATTCTTTTTTTTTTTTGCATTTTTTTATTATTAAGAAATTTTATATTAATTTTACACACTAGCCACAGATCCCCCTCTCCTCCCTCATCCCACTCCCCAGCCTTCCCCCAGCAACTCACCCCCCATTCCCATCTCCTTCAAGGCAAGGCTTCCCATGGGAAGTCAGCAGAGCCTGGTACCTTCAGTTGAGGCAGGCCCAAGCCTGCACCTCCCCCCATAAGGCTGCACAAGGTGTCTCACCATAGACACTGGGCTCCAAAAAGCCCTCACATACACCAGTGATGGATTCTGATCCCATTACCAGGGGGCCCTTTAAGCAGGCCAAGCTACACAACTGTCTCGCCTATGCAGAGGGCCTAGTCCAGTCCCATGGAGGCTCCACAGCTATTGGTCCATGAGTTCCCACTAGTTTGGTTTGATTGTCTCTGTAGGTTTCTCCATCATGATCTTGATGCCCCTTGCTCATAGAATCCCTCTTCTCTCTCTTCTACTGGACTCCTGGAGCTCTGTCTGGTGCTTGGTCATAGAGCCTTCATCAAACAATTGGATTCTTAAGGGAAGCTGGGGCGGGGTCCCAGAGCAAAAATGGTGAGGAGCTCAGCTCTGACTTCTCAGGTATTGCTGTGTTCTCTGAAGTCCCAAAGGCTTCATTCATGAGCTACAAATGGTCATGAATGTACTGTCCGCAGACCGAGCAACCACGTTCAGCTGTACCTCCTTGCAAAAGACCTCAGCTGGGACTTTTGACTGTTAACACCCCTCATAGTAGAGCAGAGAGGGTTATGAGACTGTCACCAAATATCCAGCGGCTTTCTGTCATTTTTTTTTGTACACAAATCTGCATATATAGGTCCAGAAGCTGTGATGTGTGGGGCTCCATGTATAGGATGCTCCCATCCCTGCTGGGTAAGGCTTTTCAATGCCCCCCCCCCCCCATAGCACCCACAACCCTGTAAGTAACCCTTTATCTGTGCTCTGTAAGGAAGCTCAATAAACTCATTGGTTTCCTGGAGTAAACTTTGGAGGTATCATGCCTTGGTCTGTCATTGGGACCTTAGGAGAAGGGGTAGACATTGCTTACATCTTCCCCTGGGAAGACATTTTGGCAATACCCATCTATGGGATGCCCAGTTCTACTCTTACATTTCCCCTACTGTTGCACTTGGAGGAGGCTGGCCCAGAACTGTGTCTTTGGCTGTGCTAAGGGGGAAGGAGCAATCATCCCTCTGATTTTGATTTTGGGAGCATTTATTAAACCTTGGGGGAAAGCATGCACTATGACATAACTTCTAAGTGCCACTA
Organism: Peromyscus eremicus; assembly: GCF_949786415.1. Classification (NCBI taxonomy): domain Eukaryota; kingdom Metazoa; phylum Chordata; class Mammalia; order Rodentia; family Cricetidae; genus Peromyscus; species Peromyscus eremicus. The sequence goes on along the minus strand of NC_081434.1, from coordinate 35,589,562 downwards.
GGAGGAGGAGCAAATGATTGATAGTGGCCTACCAGGAGGTAAGGTCAAGCTGGAAACTTCTAGACCCTCCTTTGCTCACTGAACTAGATGAGGTGTTGAGGGTCCTGCAGATGAACTGTGGCCTCCGAGGAATAGGTGAGGTTGCTCAGGAGAACAAAACCATGGGAAGCTGCCTAGAACCCTTGCTGTCTGACCATGTATGAAGCAGCCATCTGCTGCCCTGTCATATTCTTTTTTTTTTTTTGGTTTTTCGAGACAGGGTTTCTCTGTGTAGCTTTGCGCCTTTCCTGGAACTCACTTGGTAGTCCAGGCTGGCCTCGAACTCACAGAGATCCGCCTGGCTCTGCCTCCCGAGTGCTGGGATTAAAGGCGTGCGCCACCACCGCCCGGCTCCTGTCATATTCTTGAACATCTGAAAGAAAAGAAAAGGTCTGGCAGGATGGCTCAGCAGGTAAACAACATGTGCCATCAAGCCTGATGACCTGAGTGTGATTGTAAGAACTCACATGGTGGAAGGAGAAGAACCAAGTCTAGCAAATTGTCCTCTGAACTGCACAGTGGTGCACATGCACCCTCCCTGATAAATAGACAAATGTAATAAAAAAGAAAACAAAGAAGCATCCCAGGATTCCAACATAAGGCCTAGTGTGGAAGGCTTCTTGGGAATGTGAGGGGTAGATTGAGAAAGTGAATAGAAACCACAGCATGCATGTGGGGAAGGGCTCAGAACACGGACAGTGTCTGCTGAAAGGCTAGTGGTAGTCTATGTTTTCAATGCATGGCTGAGACAAAGCTCAAGAGACCTACTCACCACCACACGTGGTCTCCAGCCTTGGCACCTCTGGGAATATGAGTGATTGTAGATATAGGGCTCTTGGCAGGAGTCAGGTCTTGAGATGTAGAGGGATGGAATGCCCACAAAGTGCCTGTGGTCAAAGGGTCAAAAGAGACCCTTTGATGAACTTGAAATTGTTTCATAAGTTGCTTCCACCTACAAGCCTTTTCTTAAGCTCAAAAGTATTGTGTGTGTTCATGCTCTCTCTCTCTCTCTCTCTCTCTCTGTCTCTCTTTGTCTCTCTCTCTCTGTCTCTCTCCCTCTCTCTCTCTCACCCCTACCTTTAGGAACAGTGTATTTTAGCTATTTGTTTACCTACCACTGAAGACAAGGGTGAATATCATGGGGGTGGGATGGGTAAGATGGGATTATTTTAAAATGTGCTTTCCACTCAGCATCCTACAATGGATCGAGGGGGATTATGGATAGCTTTGGTGAAATGTCATGTGTTCCTCTCTGGGAAGGGAACTGTAAATGTCAAGTCATCAGTCTCTGCAATCAGCTCACAGGGGCTCAGGAAGAATCCCAGGGCAGGAGGCTAGAGCTGAGCTGAGCAGCCCTTGCATAAGGCTCACCTGTGGTTACCTAGACCGAGGCTCCCTGGTTCAGAGAAGCAAACAGATGGAGAGAACAAGCCCATTAGAGATGAGGAAGGGTGTGTGCAGGGAGCCTGGTGACACCCCAGAGGTAGGAACCCCCTGAAGAGAATACACAAAGCAGGCTTAGCAGGTGCAGTCCTTTCCCCCACCAGCCCAGACTCCAGGTGCCTCTCTGCAACTGGATGTTAACAGAGCTTTGCGAATGGATGTGCATGCAAGCCACCTGGAGATGTGAAAATGAGGTTTCTGATTCAATAGGTCTGGGGCTAGAGCTCTCCAGGTAATGCTAAGGCTTCCCTGATTGGGAGGGTGTTAAGAGAATCTTAGGTCACAAGGAGAATAATATACCAAGATACACAAAGCCACCCGGCTCCCATTTAACCCCGCCAATGTCAGAGGAAATTGTCCAGGTAGCTCCTAATCTTTTGGATCTGGATTTGGAATGCTTTTATGTGATTGAAATTTTTCTTCCTACCACAGAGAGCTGATGTCAGGCTGTTCGGGTGTCTGTTCACATGGCTTAATAGTTCCTGAGACCACATCAGCCGGAGAGAGGGGCATGCTGGGTAGCAGGGGAAGGGAGCTTGGCATCCAACTGACCAAGGGTCATCTGTACCTTCCAGAGCCCTCATATGCATGGTTGGGAGCTGGTTTTGCGTTGAACGTCTCTTCTCTGGTTAGACTAGAGAGGGGACATTAATACAGGGCTCTCAAGGTCCTTCTCTGCCCCTAGCATTTCCCAAAAGAATTAGGAGGAGGAAACAGAAATGATAGCAAAGAATGAAAGTCAGGAGATGGAGTTTCTATTTTTAATTCTCTGAGAGGAGAGAAACATAAACATCATAGGACAAAGCAAGAAGACAGGAGAAGGGGGAAGGCAGAGAAAAAGGGGGGAGTGTGATGAAGAGGGCAAGAAAATCTCAGTAGATAAAACAGATTTGCCAAATATATTACATTCATTAAGATTTTTCCCTGCTTATAATGTGTGCCTTTCTGAGGCTTTTCTTAGCATTAACGGACGCTCTGGGAGAGGAGAAAGTTGGCAGAGAGAAGCCTAGCAAATATATAAATAAGCTTTGGAGGCCTCTGAAGTTTCATTTCCCACAATGGAATACTCTCCAGGCAGGGTAAACTTTTTCTTACTTAAACAAATGCTTTGAAAGACAAAGATTTCATATTGTCCGTGGAACATTCAGACTAATAATTGCCCCTGTTCTTCCTGCCTTGAAGTCTCCACAGCCAGAAGACTCATGATTCACTTTTGGCGAGAAGCTCCTTCAAATAAATATCACTTTCCCCAGCTGCAAATTGAGTTTTCTCGAATACACAGAGATCTGCTTGACTAGCGGGAACTAAGTTCTCTCTGTGTGTATGTATATATGCATAGATGATTGTGAAGCATGGGATCTTCTCTTTCCCCCTATTCTTTGGGAAAACAGACTTGAAAACTTTATATAAAAAAAAAAACACAATCCATTTAAAAGCTGGATGTGATGACAGGGGTCTGCCTGTAATCCCAGGACTCTGCAGGTAGCTTGAGATATAGGGCAAGATTCTGTCTCAAAAACACCTTGAAGACAAAGAAAACAAAACAAAATGAGTCATTTTGATAATCGCTTGACTTTTTGGTTGGACAGAGAAGAATGGAGATAGGAAGTGGGGGTAGTCCTCTTGCTCCTCCTCCTTCTCTTCCTCCTTCTTCTCCTTTGGTTTTTCAAGACAGGGTTTCTCTGTGTAGCCTTGCCTGTCCTGGAACTCACTTTGTAGACTCAGCTGGCCTCGAACTCACAGAAATCCACCGGCCTCTGCCTCCCCAGTGCTGGGATTAAAAGTGTGTGCTACTACTGCCTGGCTATCCATTTTGTTTTCTTTTTCCCTGAGGACCTCAGAAATTTTATGTAGTCTATTGATGACTTGAAACTATTTGAAATCATTCCAAAGTTCTTAAAGCCAAAGAAATAATGCAGATGTAGTCTAAACCGAGGGCTAAGACTTCAAGTGTTGGGATTGAGAGCTGTGTATCATTACTGTTCAACCATTGTGGTCAACAGTAGCCCTTTATGGAGAACTTTAAGGGCACTGGGGCTGTGGTGCCAACCAGTTTGTAAACATACTACTATCCCAACGCTGGTGTTATTGCCACATTATTGATGAGATTTACAAAATATAACTAATTTCCCCAAGGACATTCAAACTTGTAAATGCAGGACATGCGCTTAAACTCAAGCCTGTCTGACTCATTGGTAACAGAAATTACAACAGCGCATCTTTACTGAAGACTTAACTATGTGCTAATTATTATTTAATTAACTTAGCCCTATCATGAATTCTATCAGTGTAGCAATGTTTTAATTTCATTTTCACAAATGAGGAAATTGGGGTTCAGAGATGCAACTGAGCAGTCCGTGATCACACAGCTGGTAAGGGGTGGAGCCTACATTTAAGCTCAGGTGGGCTGGCTCCAGCGCCCCTCCCTCCCCACGCTCTAAATCAACATCCCTCATCTGAGTGTCTCGATCTATGTCCCCCGTTAGGTTATGGATGGATGCAGACTTTGGCTTTTCCACTTAGAATCTTCAAGTTTCCAGCATCCTTCCACTCGCTACATCCACTACTATGCCAAACCTCTTTAGTTAAAGTGTCACCATCTGTTTCTCTACTGTTCCCCAAACATTTGTCAAGCACCTTTGGGTCCCAGGTGCGGTACTGGGCAACTGGGATGTGCAGGTCAATACCTGGGAGTATTTGTTTAAAGAAATAATGAGCCTTGCTTGGAGCCGGTCACAATCAAGAAGGGAGAAAGACAGATCCACAGAGTGTTCCAGCAGAGAGTAATGAGCCCGTGGTGGAGTGAGTGTGAGTGCTCAGGCAACCACGGGGAGGGGAGGATTTGCCCTGGGGACAGGAGGCACTCCTTAGAGGAGGCTTATGTGAAAAGAATTTTGAAAAATCAATACCCAAGGCAAGGGAGGGAGAAGAGTCCTTTCACCTACAGGGGGAAACAGATCTTAAGTCCAGGTCTTTTTTTTTTTTTTTTTTGTTTTCCTTTTCACACATGACTGGTGTGTGACTTGGTGACTTGTTTTTGCCTCAGCATTTGACCATGTATAAAAGCCCCACACGACGACAATAGATGTGCTGAGCTTCCACATGCCAGGCAAGTTTCTGAGTGCTTTTATAGCTTATGTAGTCCAACTCTTATATTCATACTATGACGCAGGTATCCATGGTATTTCCAGGTACACGTGGGAATTTTGGTGGGAGGTGGAAGACGGGAGAGTTGACCTATTTCCTCCAATTAGACCCCACCTCCTGTTTTTAATTAATTATGAATCCATCTAGGGACAACTCCTTATTCAGAAGCACATAGTGTTTGCCAGCCATCTAGATGTTTCTCAATCCGGCCAAGGTGGCCACGAAGATTAGCCCTCACAGTGCCTTCGACCACGAGTGGCTTGTATCTGGTGCTGGTGTTTGTATCAAGAGGGTGAAAGCCTCGTAGTTGGCTGGAACAGTCTACCACAAAGTCTGTGTTGCACTGCCCAGTCCTATGGGAGGCAGACTATAGAGTAGAGATTGTGGAAGAGAAAAACAAAAACATGTAGTTTGTCCACTGGTTGGGCTCAGCAGTATTTGTTAATCATAATCAAGTTTCCCTTGTCTTCAATAAATAGCATGAAGGAAGGGCAGACAGCCACAGAGTAACAAAGATAGGCTCAGCGAGCGTGTGGTTAAATGGCGTTACATACATTCACCATGTTTCAATAATAATGACGATGATATTTAAAAGATGGGCTAAATGGATCCTGGCTGATGGGATCAGAGCCCTTGACAATGCCAAACTCTTACAACCAGGCATCGTCAGCGCAAATGAATAGTTGGGATGCAATATAAGGCACAAGGGCTTAGCGAGGATTGTAAAACTCTCCACATCTCTCTCTTTTCCAAAGCACCATGTGGAAACAGGTGCATTATATGCGCTCTTTGACGACCGTTTAAGGGCAACGTGCCCCACTGTACTCAGGTTTCCAATAGCCGTTTTTAGCAGAGCAGGGGTTTAGTTTCTAACAGGTTTGCATGTATTCAAACACTGGATCTGAATTTGATTTATACAGGTTGGAGCGATTTGGAGAACAGAATAGACAGTGCCAAATGTAAGAATAAGCTTTATTTGTAAATGCTCACCCATCTGTTTAGGCCTGACTGCGAAACCACAATGAGACCAACAATGAGAGAGGAGCGAAATCGGGCCTCGCTTCACAATCGTTCTGTCTAGCATGTGATCAGATAAGCATAATCTACTTTGCAGGAATAGTTGTCGGGTTAGAGTGCTCTAGCTACTTGAGAGGCTTTGAAAAGAGTAGGTGGGCAGTTTGCTGTCAGGGCTAGAGAGAGATGCAGAAAAAAAAATGTGTTTCCGTGATAAGGTAATCACTCAATAACCACTTACTTAGTTGGTATCTGCTGTGCGCTATAGATTGTGTTCAAACTTAAATAATATGGTGAATAAGATGGGCATTGTGTCGGGATACAGAAACCTCAAGAGAGAGGCTGTTAAGCCAAGGATTTTAATAAGGTTTGGTAACTGCTATTATGGGAAAAGTACTGTTGCTGTATAGCCAACCATCCCACATTCAATGGCTTGAAACGGCAATCATTTGTAATTTCTCAGGTATCTGTGGGTTGGATGACCCAGGCTGTGGAACTGCGGATCTTTTCTAACCTTACTCTGGGTCACCTAGGGGAATAGCTGAACTGTGCTAAAGCTCCTTTGGGTGGCTTTGCTCGCTAATCTTCTTCCTGGGGGCCGTCAGGCTACCTCAGACGTGTCTCATGGCTACGGCAGAGGCAAAGAATACAAACAGAAAGACATAAGACTTCTTACTGCCTAGGCTCAGAGCTGGCACACTGTTCCTTTTCCCTCAAGGCTGCAAGTCAGAAAAGTACATAAACCAAGTTCAACGCCATATGTCCTGCAATGAGAAGCCCCTTCAGCAAGCAGTACAGGCCTCACAGACAATGGTAATGTGAGCTCCTTTGAAGACAGTGAACAGGTCAGCATTAGGAATATCTACTTAAGTCACACAAATTCAGGGTTATCACTTACATTTTAGTAAAGAGGACACACAGAGAATCCCATTAGCTGAAAAGAATCACATGAATGGACTCCAATTTCAAGGCAGGGGAATGATTCTGTCACCATCAGTTGGTGAGACTACCTTGATGGTGACGGGTGAGAGGTGCAGCTTCCCATCATGGAGCACGGCCACCCCATGAGACTTAGAGAGGGAGAGAATACATGGGGTGGTGAAGGGAAGCAATGTTCCAGGCAGGACCAGCAGGAGCCTCATTGACCACGCTAGTAGCTGTAGAAGTTCCTGGAAGGGCCTCCAGAGCCACGGAAGGTTTTAATGTTACCGTATTTGTCTGCCAGCTATGGGTGGCACATGGTCTAGATTTAAGGGACTATGTCCCTGCCCTCGTCTGTAACTGCATAAGAAACAGTGACTCGCCTTCATTTTGATTAGCATTTCACACAATTTGTCCAATGCCTCCCCCTTCCCTTGGGCCTCCTGATAAATATCTCTGTACAATCCCACCGTGACCTTTAGTAATTAGTGCAAATATTTTAAGTTCAGCATATTAATTCCTCTTGCAGGAAGAGCATTTTCTTTGAGAATCTCCATAAATCATTAAAAAAAATTAATTGGCTGGTGCAAGAAGAGGCCATTTTTAGAGCAAATAGCGGCAGTCTATCTTGTTATAGGCGAATGCTCTAGCTGTTAGGAACAGTTTTTGACCTGCGTGGACCTTTGGCGCCTTCAAAGTGAAGAAATGTCTTTCTTCTTGTCTCATTCCTCAGGGACTTTAATCCTTTATTTTAAGGAGGTGTCATGGGAGAGATGGAAGGACCCTGTTTTCCTCTTAATCCTGCTGGCAACTGTCAGCATGACCTTGAACAACTCATTTTTTTTTTTTTTTTCCTCAACAGAGTTCAATATTGTCAAAGAACGGGCTGAAAATGTTCCTTGAGAATCCTTTTAGTTTCATGATTCTTTGTGTTTTGAACGAGGCTCTGAATGTAATGGCAGCCCCACAAATGGGCACAGGTGGTTTCTAGATCCAGAGACTGGGTAAGCTATCCTTCACTATTATCCAAAATCAAGAACTGGGAAGAGTCAGGAGATAATTAAGAAGAGAACATTTGCACGCCTATAACAAACAGACTTACTTTGAGTTAAGACCTCTGCCAAGAGGTGTTATAGGGAGAGTAATGGCTGCTTATGCACCTCTGTGTGTGGAGCAGGGGTGGTGTTCTAGAATACGTAGGTTGCTAGAATTATGCTAAGAATCCTGTGGTTCATATTTATTTAGGTTTTATTTTTCAACATGCAGTTTTTTACTTTAACCCTTGAGATCTGTGGTTCTACAATTATATCAGAGTATTTCCTGGGTCTAATGATCCTTGGAACAACAAGAGAGGTTCCCTTCCAACCCATGGAGGTACAGACTTGTGTGTGGTACTCTCTGATCATCCCGAGGCACATCCTATGTCAGAATTTAAATTGACATTGATGCTGATTTTCCCCAGTCTCCTGGACAGCACCTAGGCATCGGAACCCAATGTTTGATGTGTTTGTAATTGCTGTTTACTTACCATCTCTTAGGTGCAAGAATTTTCTTAGAAGCGAGTGTGAAAGGGGAGGCAGAGCCTGGCTTTCCTGTTGTCTTTCTGACACCCCCAGCACACTGACGGCGGCGGGGGGGGGGGGGGCATCCACAACTCAAATACTTAGCATCTCCCGGAGCAACACAAGCGCTCAATCCCAAAGATAAATCTCCAGCCTTCCGAAGGTATCTCGGCACTTTAAAAGCCAAGTTAGTTATTTCCCAGGGAAGGCTTTGGCTGCAGTGATTACAGAAATAAATCTGCACTTCATTTTTAGCCCAGTGGCCCATTACAGCCCGCTTTAGATCTAAGCTCCCAAGAATAACGAGAGTCATTTTATGGGAATGAGAGATTGTAAATCACCGGCTTTGTCAGCTCCGTGTTTTCCTCCAGCGTTCTCTTCTCCGAGAGTTGTGCAGACAGCGACCCCAGAGACCTCCCCCTGGAGGAGCCTCACCTGTTCTTTGTTTGGTTTTGACTGAAGCCTGAAGTCAGCCCTGGCTTCTTCCCGGGACCACCTGTTAGTCCCGCATAGAGAGGTGATTGAGAAAGCATTCATTTTTAATGTGAGCCTAGTTTTTAGAAGGCTCAACTCTGAATGAGTTTCACTCCACATATCCACAGGAAAACAGAACATTACTGTGGAATGAAAACCCAGGGTAAACAAAGGATTAAACCGCGCGCATTGCAGGGTCTGCCGAGCTCCACAAAGGAGGAAGCTTGACCAGAGGTCTTTCTCACAAGACACCTGGGAAATACTCATGGAAGCAGGTGGCTAATAGGCTTGTGCTCTCTAACCTGTGTGTTTCCAAAAGAGAAAAAAAAGAATTTATTCTCTTTCCTTTTTTATTTTTGGTATTTGCTTAAATAGATACAAGATTGAGACTGTATATAGAGTTTATAAATATATTTGGCATATACATTTTTAAGTCATGAAATGCATGGCTTGCAAATCAATAGCAGACTAGAAGTATGAAAAAAGTAATCATAATTGCAACTCATTATGCCTCTTTGATATGCTAAGACAAATGGAGATCTAAAATGTGTGCTTGATTTATATTTCAGTAAATCCAGAAGGAGGCAGCCTGGGAATGTGACCTACCCTGATAAATGAACCAATCGAAAAAAATGGGGAAAAACTTAGTGCTGAAGTGTCTTTCCTAGTGAGAACTAGTTAGTAAAAGTCACTCTTAGTGCAACTCCTCAACCCAGCCATTTGTCATATTATTTTATTCCTGAAGTTTATTCTACCAGTCAAGCAGATGAGAAGTTTGGAGGGAAAGAGAGAAAGTGGAATGTAAGGGAGAGGGTAGAGAGAAATGGACTGGGTGGTCTGTTAGTGACCACCCTAGTCCCTGGGCCCCTTGAGATGAAGCTATAGATTTTCTCTCTCATTTGTGCTCACTGAGCGTGGATGCTGAAGGGTCTGGAACTGGCTGAGAGGTAATACAGACTCTTGAAAAAGCCATAGGCAGTTAAATTACAAGTGACCAGTACTCCTGAAACATCGAGACTTGACTGTGAAAAGCAAGTCAGGGATGACAATTATTAATGAATTATCACTTAATACAAGGCAGACGCTAAAGTGATAAACACATCAATTAAGCTGCTTTGCAAACAGCTCATAGGTATGTTTGTCAGTCTGAAGCGTTCTCTGGAATTTGCCCATCTTCTTCTTGTGTCGGTCCATATATTAGGGTGGGCCAGGTACTCAGGGCTGTCTCCTTTGGGATTTATTAAAATAAATATAATATAAGCCAAGTAAGCATTCTTTTGGTCTCTCTGTGGCTTAGCATATCAAAAAGGTGTAATGTGTTGAAATTATTATTATTACCCTTTTTTTTCGTTCTTCTGTTGTGCTGTCGATTTACATACAAAATAAATTATGCCATTGAGAGGTAAAATTTGCATTCTTCTGTGGTTACCAACGAGAGACAAAATATTGGTTCACTCATTTTAAAGATTTTTTCTGGTGCTGGAATGAACTTACATTACTATGGCAAGAATAGGGGATGAGTGTATTATTCCATTGGGATGGGGTGACAATTCATTTGTCACTATTTATGAACTATGGATGCATACACTGTCACAAATGAAGATGGATGCATTATCTCTTGGGGTCCCCTGACGCATAGAAGTAATGTGTGTGGGCATATGCGATTTTAATATATATTAACTTGCAAATAACTCCATGAAGCATACAGACATCGCGTGTGACAGGGGTGCTGATAAGTCAACACGCAGCTTGGCTTCAAGAGACTCAGCTGGAATTCTATGCTGATTGACTGAGGTTGCTCTCCTTAGCCTGTTATCTTAATTTTTAATAAGTTGTTTTGTCAGGTATTTCTTTTCAGATAAGGAGACTTAAGAACAGAACACACCGTCTACTAAGGTAAGACAGAGCCTGGTGGTTCAGGCATCCTGTTCGTAGAAATGGTCTGATTGCTCATATTGCAACTGTGGATGAAGAGGAAGATGCTGAGGGGAATTACCAGAGAGGATGCTGAGGGGAATCTCCAGAGAGGCCTTCTGCTTCGGCTAGGCCATCTCTGATCTATTTGCACGCTCAGTCATCTGGACCAGCACTTGTAAATCATTCAGAACTTCCTCTCAGAGCTAAGGCTTATTGACAATAGGGTTCCATAGGCTCCTGGCTGCATCTGCGACTCTGCTCCCTGGGGTCCCATTGTGACGACATTCTAATTCATTTATTTCCTTTTCATTTGAGCCAGGATCTCTCTATGTAGCCCAGGCTGCTTTCAAACCCATGGTCCTCCTGCCTCAGCCTCCCTCTTGCTGGGATTATAGGTGTGAACTCCCATGTCAGTCTCTCAACTGTGCCGTCCATACAGAGGCCCACTTACTTCAGTTTCTCTATTGATTCCTGGAAATGTTCTTGAGCTGGGAACTTTGTGGAGATGTCAGGGAGCGTTATTGAGAGTGATCATGCTGCATTCAGCGATGAGAAAGAGTGTGTTGTGTGGTCTGATGTGTATTACTGTGAAAATGGAATTGGGAATTATCAAAGCAATACAGTTAGGATAAGATCCTGAACATTCGCTGTGTTCTAGGTCTTCTGGTGGGCACACTAAACCCTTTCATCTCATATAAACTGCAAAAAAAAAAAAAAAATCCTGTGAAGAATCTAAGAAATTCTTAATCTCGTTTTATACATGAAGATTCAGAGAGGTTGAATTATTTGAGTGAGGAATTCCAGCAGAGGCAGGGGACAGTTCAGGTCTCTGATGTCTGTATTGAGGATGCTCTGATGGCCATCTCTGTCCTCCTCCTCGGGACCCAGTGATAGCTATAAGTTTATGAAGCCAAGTAGACGATGGACTGTCCTTTAGGAAGGCTGTGTTGTGTTAGGGGACTTTGTGCTCCAGGACATTCATTGTTCTACCTCCATTTTGTCATTATTTGCTGTCCTGACTTGCAGTCTTGGGCCACCATGGGCTTCTGGCTGAGGCATGGTCTGTTAGTGCTGGGTCTCTGGTGTTCCTGAGGGATCTGCACCCAGTTCTCATCGGCATCTTTACATTCAGGATATTGTCTATGCAGGAGGAAATTCTGGCCTTTTTGCCAACTGGTGGCCCTTCCAACCTGGAACCTTCACTGAAACAGACCTTCCCAATGTCCAGAGCACCCTTCTCACGATAACCAAACTGTAGCCAAGGTCATTACTAATTACTCATACTTGACACCATGCAGAATTCGCTTATGGTTTAATTCACGGTTCTATCATCATTAGCAGAAGCTTATATTCTCCATCTCTAAAAAACACAGAAGTATGAAATTTTGGAGATGTTTTTCACACACAGAAAAACCCAAATTCCAAACCCCGACAGTCCAAATGAAGCCCTTACCTTGCCTGGATTAAAATGGAACAGAATATCTGATTTAGCTCTGGCTGGGACCCTGGGCTGTATGGTTGTGTGAGTACAAGAATAGAGGTACTGAACTTGAAGTGAGTCTGGTTTCTAGTTCCAACTGCATCACCAGCCTGCTCTGATCTTGGCTGAGTCACTTAATGTGCCTGGTTTGTGTTTTCTTTCCTGTAATGTGAGGATAGTATGTGCTTGAACCAGGTGGTGGAGGTGCGAATGAGACCATGCCCTCGATCACTGATTTATACCTGTTTACTAAATACTGTGTGTGGTGAACATCGTGCTCAGCTACAAGATAGAAGAATAAGTAGGCTACATCCCCATTTCTTAGTCTCCCAGTTATCTGTGATTCCTCCTAAGAAGCTCATAGTCTTGAGTACATAAAATTAAAAATTACAGAGGTGCACTGTGTAAATGGGAAAGCTTTGTCTCTGATTGCTGCAGATTGAACCCACGGCTCTGTGTGTGCCAGTCAAGGGCTGTACCTGAAGTTATAGTTTCAGCCCCTGAAACTCTTCATCGGGGTGATCTGTGCAGTGAGGGTTCTGTGGTTTACCAAGCTTGAGAAAGCCATACAGACTGTCTTCGGAAATTCTTCCGTGAAAACTCACAGTGAACACTAATTAGAAGCTCTGATAAGTCACACAGCAAGGGACGATGCTGACCCGGGGGCAGGGGAGGTAGCCTAGTTCCAAGTGTTTGCTATGCAAGCGTGAAGGCCTTGGTTTAGTCCTCAGAAACTATGTAAAGAAGATGAACAAACCACGGAAAAGAGCCAGGCCTGGTGGCTCGCTCTTGTAATCCCAGCACTGGGGAGGCTGAGTCAGGTGGATTGCTACAACTTGCTGGCCAGCTGCCATTGTTAAGCCCCAGGCTAATGAGATACCTTCATTAAGAGGCAAGGTTGATGGCTCCTGAGGAATGGCAGGCTGTCCTTGTGTTTTGACACACAAGTATACACCCTCACACATATGTGCATCTGCACACACATGCACATACTCAACAAATCAAAAAGAAATAATAAAAGAAGTATGTTGAGTTCCATTTAACCTCGTATGTTTCAGGTTTATGGGAAACTTAAGAATTACAGAATATCAGCTAACACCTAGAGGAACGCCTAATTTGGGGAACCCCCCTTTTGTGACGATGCATGACCAACTATTCCCATTTTACCCTCTACCCATTTCCACGACTACTTCTACCATTCCACGATTCATCCATTGGTGCGTATCACTTGCTTGTGTGTTCGTGCCCCTGATTCAGTCATGAGATCCTCAGAGAATGCCCATATCTGTTCATATTTGCATCCTCCCCCCCCCCCCAGGATGTGGGTTGGGAGGAACTCCCTGGTTTTTAGTTGGCACTCAACAAATGATCACTGGGCAAATGATCATAGTGCACAAATGTGATGTGTCAGAAATGCTACGATCTGAGAAGAGAGCGACTAAGCTCCTTTCATCTGCTTTGCATAAAGTCCAACTTTATTAATTTTCATGACTGTAGTCACATTTAAAAATGTTTTCTTATTTAGTGTGCAGGGGTCTATGTGTGGGCATGTGCGTGCCATATGCGTATGTGATGAGATCAGAGGACAACTTTGGAGTCAGTTCTCTCCTTCTATCATGTGGGTTCCAGAGATTGAGCTCAGATCTGGTAGCATGAACCCTTACCTGATGAGGGATCTCATTAGCACTTAACCAGGCTTATAGAGTAACTATGCAAGTTTAAACCATTCCTGGAGTTGGAAATGGGGTACTTTTGGATGAAGAGATAATAATAATTATTATTATTATTTTAGTTTAAAAGCTGCTCATATAACCCTACAAATTTCGAATGAATTTAGTGAATGAGAAAAAAAGGAGATTATGGCACAAGGCCCCAAATGGGTATAGCTAAGAAGTTATATAGATTTGCCCTGGATATAGGTGCACTAACGTTATGGAAAAATTGCAACCAGTAGACTAAACATTTATTGGGATGAAAATCAGGTTAGATGGATGAGTCTTTCTGTGGCAGGATATTTCTGACAGGGGACCACTGGCAGGGAAGAAAAGGGCACGGGGCGGGGGTGGGGGCGCTCCATGGTGGTTGCTTTACTTTGAGCCAGGCACGAAAACGAGAGTGGCTGGTACAGCTGGAATAGTCCTGAGGTAAAATGAAACACTAAGTACAGCAACCCGAGTGATAAAGCCTTTCCACACTTCGTTACCAGCTCTCAGTGAGCCTCCTCCCCAGGGCTCTTGGTGGAGCCAGCAGGTAGAAATTGTAGGGCGGAGGCTTCCTGCATGTGCTCCATCAGTGAGGAAATAGGGTACAATAAGCCCAGATTGAGTGAAGGAACAATTGGGCACAGTTGGAGTAGTGGAAGTTGGTGCTTAGAAAGTTCTCTTAAGTCTTTAAAAGCATAGTTCTTAGCCTTACACGTTTGCTGTAAAAAGTTGTAAAGAGTATTGGCAAATATGACGGAGAATAGAATAATCACGTTCATGTTAATTGAGGAGGATATAAGTTTTTATTTTGTAGTAAATTAGTTTTGACAAATATTTGGGATGTATTTATATAAACAAAGCTGATGCATATTAATTACCTTGTTTTAAACATAAACAGTCTAATATAAACATAATTTTGGATAATTATTTATTTGTATAGGTATTTTTGTAACAACATAGTATCCTATTTACTTAGCATTTATTGAGCTAATTTCAGTTATTTGATATCTAGCTTATTTATAATATATATTATATATAATATTTGTAGCATATATCATACATTGCTATATATATATATATATATATACATACACATATATGTTTTGCTATTATAAGCAATGCAGAGATGGACTATGTTCTACCCAAATCTTCATTCATGTCTTTTATTATTTCCTTTGGATCAATTCCACGAAGTCAAATGACCAGTTTCAAGATAATAATTTTGATAGATATTGCCAAGTTGACCTTTGGAAACGTTGAACCAATTTTTAAAACTACTTCCTGGAAAAAAGTTTGTTTATTATTATAGAAAATACTATTTATTATTAAAAATATTTTCTCATTAAATAGAAAGAATGGGGTTAGCTTATCTGGGTTTTCATTAGGTTGATAGTTTAAATATTAAAAAGTGATTTAATGGGCTGAACTGTAGCTCAGGGGTAGAGTGCTTACCTAACTTTGTAGACCCTTGGGCTTGATCCCCAGCACCAGAAAGAAAGTCTACTGGTCATTTATATATATTTTTTAAATTGAATTTATTTTTGTCAGTTTTATATATGTATATTATGCAGTCTGATCATACATGCCCCTTATACCCCCATGTCCCCTTTCTTCCCTTGCCAACACTTGCTCCTTCCAGCAATTCCACCCCCTACTTTCACATCTCTTTGTTGTGTGACCCAATGAGAAGGCCAACTTCATGAGCATGGAAGTGTGGGCAACTAATTCATCAGTGGTTGGTTACTCCCTTGCCCCAGAAGTCCTTAGTAGCCAATAGTTCCTGCATAGTTGATGAGTCCCCATGACTGGATGTTGAGAGGCTCAGTCTTGTGCTGACCTAGTACAGGCTTTTTCAGCTCCTATGTTTACAACAGCCATGTCCAGAAGATAGCGTTTCCTAGCTTTTCTCTTCATCATCCAGATCTTACATTTCTGCCTCCTCTTCTATGATATTCTCTATACCTTGGAGGTGAAAAAAATATCTCATTTAGGGCTGACTGCTCTACAGGTTCTTATTCTTAGTACCTTGGGCAGCCATGAGTCTTTGCATTAACTATCATTTGCTGCAAAAAAGAAGCTTCCCTTATCAAGGTGAAGAGAAGCACATGCCTGTGGGTATATATCTGTCTGTCCCACAAGCTCAGATCAGCTGTCTCCCTGGGTTTCCCCATCATGATCTTGACCCCCTTTGCTCATATAATCCCTCTTCCCTCTCTTCAACTGGATTCCCGGAGCTTGGTCCAGGGCTTGGCTACAGTTCTCTGCATCTGCTTTCCTCACTTACTGGATGAGGGTTCTATGATGACAGGGTATTCACCAATTTGATTACAAGGGACGGCCAGTTTAGGCACCCTCTCCATTACTGCTAGGAGTCTTAGCTGGGGTCATCCTTGTGGATTCCTGGGATTTTCCCTGGCATCAGGTTTCTCCTCAACCACAGAATAGTCCCCTCTATCAAGATATCTTTTTCATTACTCTCCCTCTCCATCCCTCCCCCAACTCGTCCATCCCCATCCCTCATGTTCCCATTCTACATCCCCTCTCCTCTTTCTCTCCCTGTCCACCCCTAATTTGCTCAGGAGATCTCATCTATTTCCCCTTCCCAGAGCTATCCATGCATCCCTCTTAGGATCCTCCTTGTTATCTAGCTTCTCTGGGGCTGTGGATTGTAGCCTGGCTATTATTTGCTTTACATCTAATACCCACTTTTGAGTGAGTACATACCATGTTTGTCTTTCTGGGTCTAGGGTTACCTTACTCAGGATGATTTTTTTTTTCTAATTCCATCCATTTGACTGCAAATTTCATGATGTCTTTTTTTTTTTTAACTGCTGAGTAATACTCCATTGTAGAAATGAACCACATTTTCTTTATCCATTCTTTGGTTGAGGGGCATCTAGGTTGTTTCCAGGTTCTGGCTATTATGAATAATGCTGCTATGAACAAAGCTGAGCAAGTGTCCTTGTGGTATGATTGAGCATCCTTTGGGAATATACCCAAGAGTGGTATCGCTGGGTCTTGAGGTAGATTGATTCCCAATTTTCTGAGAAACTGCCATACTGGTTTCCAAAGTGGCTGTACAAGTTTGCACTCCCACCAACAGTGGAGGAGTATTCCCCTTACTCCACATCCTTTCCAACATAAGCTGTCATTAATGTTTTTGATTTTAGCCATTCTGACAGGTATAAGATTAGTGTTTTTATAATTTATATAGTAGAGCTTGAAGTCGAGAATAGTGATACCTCTGGAAGTTCCTTTATTGCACAGGATTGTTTTAGCTATCCTGAATTTTTTGCTTTTTTATATGAGTTGAGTGTTGTTTTTTCAAGGTCTGTGAAAAACTGTGTTGGGATTTTGATGGGAATTGCATTGAATCTGTGAATTGCTTTTGGTAAGATTGCCATTTTTACAATGTTAATCCTACCTATCCAAGTGCATGGGAGATCTTTCTATTTTCTGATATCTTCTTTGATTTCTTTCTTCAGAGACTTAAAGTTCTTGTCATACAAATCTTTCACTTGTTTGGTTAGAGTTAACCCATGATATTTTATATTACTTGTGGCTGTTGTAAGGGGTGTTGTTTCTCTGATTTCTTTCTCATCCTGTTTATCATTTGTATATAGGAGGGCTACTAATTTTTTTGAATTAATCTTATATCTCACCACATTACTGAAGGTTTATCAGCTGTAGGAGTTCCCTAGTAGAATTTTTTTGGTCTCTTATGTATACTATCATATCATCTTCAAATAGAGAAAGTTTGACTTCTTCCTTTCCAATTTGTATCTTCTTCATCTTCTTTTGTTATCTTATTGCTGTAGCTAGAACTTTCAGTACTATATTGAATAGATGTGGAGAGAGAGGACAACTTTGTCTTGTTCTTGATTTTAGTGGAATTGCTTTGAGTTTTTCCCCTTTTAATTTGATGTTGGCTGTCAGCTTGCTGTATATTGCCTTTTTTTGTTTGTTTAGCTATGTTCCTTGTGTCCCTGACCTCTCCAAGACCTTTATCATGAAGGGTGTTAGATTTTGAGCATCTAATGAGATGATCATGTGACTTTTTTCTTTCAATTTGTTTATATGGTGGATTACATTGACAGATTTTCATATGTTGAACCATCCTTGCATCTCTGGGATGAAGCCTACTTGATCATGGTGGATGATTTCTTTTGATATGTTTTTGGATTCAGTTTGCCAGTATTTTAGTGAGTATTTTTGCATCAATGTTCATGAGAGAGATTGGTGTGTAATTCTTTCTTTGTTGCATCTTGGTATGGTTTGTGTATCAGGGTAACTCTAGCCTCATAGAAAGAGTTTGGCGATGTTCCTTCTGTTTCTATTGTGTGGAATAATTTGAGGAGTATTGGTATTAGTTCTTCTTTGAAGTTCTGGTAGAATTCTGCACTGAAACCATCTGGCCCTGGGCTTTTTTTGGTTGGGAGACTTTTAATGACTGCTTCTATTTCCTTAGTGGTTATAGGTTTATTTGAATTATTTATCTGGTCTTGATTTAATTTTGGTATGTGGTATCTATCCAGAAAATTGTCCATTTCTTTTAGATTTTCCAATTTTGTGGAGTTCAGTGGAATTTTGTGAAGTATGACCTAATGATTCTCTGGATTTCCTCATTTTCTGTTGTTATGTCTGCCTTCTCATTTCTGATTTTGTTAATTTGGGTATTCTTTCTCTGCTGTTTGGTTAGTTTGGATAAGGGCTTGTCTACCTTGTTGATTTTCTCAAAGATCCAACTCTTTGTTTCATTGATTCTTTGTATTCCTCTGTTTTTATTTTATTGATTTCAGCCCTAAGTTTGATTATTTTCTGTTGTCTACTCTTATTGGGTGAGTTTGCTTATTTTTGTTCTAGAGCTTTCAGGTGTGCTGTTAATTCACTAGTGTGAGATTTCTCCAAATTCTTTATGTAGGCACTTAGTGCTAGGAACTTTCCTCTTAGCACTGCTTTCTTAGTGTCCAATAAGTTTGGGTATGTTGTGCATTCATTTTCATTGAGTTCTAGGAAGTCTTTAATTTATTTCTTTCTTGACCCAGTGTTGATTCAGTTGAGTGTTGTTTAGTTTCCATTAGTTTGTAGGCTTTCTGTAATTTGTGTTGTTGTTGAATTTTAACTTTAAGCCATGGTGATCTGATAAGATACAGGGGGTTATTCCATTTTTTTTTTCATCTGTTGAGATTTGCTTTGTGACTGAATATGTGGTCAATTTTAGAGAAGATTTCATGAGGTGCTGAGTAGTTCTATAGATTTCAGTTAAGTCCATTTGAGTCATAACATCTGTTGTTTACCTTATTTCTCTGTTAAGTTTCTGTCTGACAGACCTGTCTATTGGTGAGAGTGGGGTGTTAAAGTCTCTCACTACTAGTGTGTGGGGTATGATTTATGCTTTAATAATGTTTCTTTTACAAATGTGGGTGCACTTGTATTTGGGGCATAAATGTTTAGAATTGAGACTTCATCTTGATGGGTTTTTCCTTTTGATAAATGAAATGTCCCTCTCCATCTCTTTTGATTAATTTTAGTTTGAAGTCTGTTTTGTTAGATACTAGGATAGCTACCCTAGCTTGTTTCTTAGGTCCAGTTGATTGGAAAATCTTTTCCCAACCTTTTACTCTGAGATAATGTCTGTCTTTGAAGTTGAGATGTGTTTCTTACATGCAGCGTATCTATTCTATTAGTCTGTGTCTTTTTATAGGCTAATTGAGTCCATTGATATTAAGAGATATTAATGATCAGTGATTGTTAATTCCTGTTATTTTTGTTTTTGTTGTTGTTGGTAGTGTGTATGTGTTTCCCTTCTTTGGGATTTGCTGTTGTGAGATTATCTATTGCCTGTGTTTTCATGGATGTAGTAACTTCCTTGGGTTGGAGTTTTCCCCCTAGTACTTTCTGTAAGGCTGGCTTTGTGGATAGGTATTGTTTTAAAACTGGTTTTGTCATGGAATATCTTGTTTTCTCTGTCTATGGTGATTTAAAGTTTTGCTGGGTGTAGTAGTCTAGGCTGGCATTCGTGGTCTCTTAGTGTCTGCAAAATGTCTGTCCAGGACTTTCTGTCTTTCAGAGTTTCCATTGAGAATTCAGGTATAATTCTGAAGTGTCTGCCTTTATATGCTACTTGGCCTTTTTCCTTTGCAGCTCTTAATATTCTTTCTTTATTCTGCATGTGTAATGTTTTGATTATGATGTTGTGTGGGGACTTCTTTTTTTTTTTGGATACAGTCTATTTGGTATTCTGTCAGCTTCTTGTATCTTCATAGTCATGTCCTTCTTTAGGTTGGGAAAGTTTTCTTCTATGATTTTGTTGAATATATTTTCTTTGCCTTTGAGCTGGTATTCTTCTCCTTCTTCTATTCCTATTATTCTTAGGTTTGGTCTTTTCATGGTGTACCAGATATCCTAGGTGTTTTGTGTTAAGAATTTGTTGTATTTAACATTTTCTTTGACTGATGAATCTACTTCCTCTATTGTATCTTCAATGCCTGAGATTCTCTCTTCCATCTCTTGTATTCTGTTGGTTATGCTTGCACCTGTAGTTCCTATTCATTTACCCAGATTTTCCACTTACAGAATTCCCTTGGTTGGTGTTTTCTTTATTGCCTCTATTTCAATTTTCAAGTCTTGAACTGTTTCCTTCACTTGTTTGATTTCTTTTTCTTGGCTTTCTTTAAGGGAGTTATTGATTTCTTCCAAGTTTTGTTTGTCTTTTCCTCAATTTATTTAAGGGAGTTTTTATTTCCTCTTTAAGGGCCTCTATCATCTTCATAAAGTTATTTTTAAGGTAGTTATCTTCTGTTTCATCTGTGTTGGGATGTTCAGGTCTTGCTGTTGTAGAACCACTAGGTTCTGGTGGTGCCATATTGCACTTTATGTTGCTGAATGTATTCTTACACTGCCATTTACCCATCTAGGTTTGGGATAATAGTAGGTACAAGTGTTGATTCTTGTGATGTCTTTGTTGAATAGGTCTATTGCTCCTTCATTGTTTGTTGGCTTGAATGGCCAAGGGTTCTGGTGATTAACTGGTTGTCAGGTAGAGTAGGGTTGTCTCTTTTGAGGTTTGTGGAGATTTTGGTGCCTAGATCCAGCATATCATCCAGTTCTTCTGGCTGGTGTGGGCTTTACTTGTGCCTTTGGGGTCTGTTCTTCCAATTGGTGTGGGTTTTGCCTGTGCCTATGGGATCTGTTCTTCTAGCCGGTGTAGGTTTCGCCTGTGTCTGTTCTTCCAACTGATGTGGGTGAGGCTTGTGCCTACAGGGTCTGCTGATGTTGCTGAAGATGATTATTTACCGGGAGGCTGCTCTTCCAATTGGTGCAGGTGGTGCTTGTGCCTCTAGAGGTTGTTGATGTTGCAGGGTTGAGAATGTTTGACCAGGGGGAGGATGATGGATTCAGCCGGTTTGGGCAGTGGAGTGGGTCTTGTAGGTTACAGAGTCCAGTGAGTGGCAGCGGTGGTGGAGTGCCTGCCCACAGGACTCTAACTTGTTGGCTCGCTGCTGGGGCTGAGATGGGAGGGGGAGAGGCATGGGAATGTGCCTTGGGGCTTAGGGTCTAGAGATTGGATCAGTTTAGCTGGGGGACCAGTTACTCACCCCTTCTTCCAATTGGTGCAGGTGGTGCTTGTTCCTCCAGGGGTTGTGGATGTTGCAGGGGATGGTTGGTCAGTGGAGGGATAGTGGGCTTGGTGGGTTTTGGTGGCGGAATGGGTCTTGTAGGTTACAGAATCCATGGGTGGCGGTGGTGGTGGAGCGGCCTGCCCGTACGACTCTTACCTACTGACTGCCAGCCTGATTTCTTAAAGTCAAACAACTAAGGCATGTGGTATCTTGGGCAATATGGTTAGTTCTGGTGCCCAACTAAGATCAATGGCAAGATCCTGTGCATGTGGGGCCTTCCTGATGAACAACCGGTTATTTTCTTTCAATTAATTTTGTGTACTTTGCTAACAGGGTGTTCATCTTTTTGTTAATTTATTAGAACATTATACATTAACATAGTCATTATACACATGAATTAATTCTTTCTATTTATTTATTTATTTATTTATTTATTTATTTATTTATTTATTGAGACAGGGTTTCTCTGTGTAGTTTTGGTGCCTGTCCTGGATCTCGCTCTGTAGACCAGGTTGGCCTCGAACTCACAGAGATCCACCTGGCTCTACCTCCCAAGTGCTGGGATTAAAGGCGTGCGCCACCACCACCTGGCAAAGTTAATTCTTTAAAAGCTCTTGTGTTCTTATATAACAAGTCATGGATATATATTTTATAATTTCATTTTACCTTTATAAGAAGAGTGGTTTTGGCCTTGTAGACTACTACTTCTTGTTTATTTGTAGAAACCTGAGTATCTATCATGGTTGCTTGGTAGGTGTCCAAAGTAGCAGGCAGCACAGGACCCTTAGAGTTACTATTCATAGTTCAAGGTGTACCCAGTAAGTTTCCAAATCACTGATGCTTCCATGGGGACAGTGTTTTTCAGCATGCTAAACTCTTCTGCTATTCATATCTCTAGCTAAAGATGAGTTTTCGAGTTCAGACAATCCTTAGAAACTGAATAAGGAGAGCATGAATGTAAACTTTTTACCTTATCAGTTTGGATGTTCTATTTACACAGGCCCTTGTTAGAGGCATACATTTTACATCAACAATAGACAGGGCCTAATGGTTCTCTCAGTACTGAAGGCCACAGCACTGTAATTCCAGCCACATAGATGTAACCCCGGGCTGACCCTTCACTGTAATCCTAACACAGTTTTCCACAGGTGTCTTGACTCCACAGTTTCCACAGTTACAAATATTTAGCCAAACTTCATTGAGTCAACTTCTCGGCTTTTCTCCTGGTATTTTAAAGCAAACTCTGCTACCATTTAATTTCATGTGTAAATACTTCAGTGTGCATGTCTGCATACTGAACATAACCAACCAATTTTATCATAGAGTGCACAAATAGCAAATGATTTTATATCCTATAAATCCGTTATATATTATTTCCTCCTTCTTTCAAATATTTTGTCTTAATTTGATTTATCCAACTCAGAATCCAAACAAGTTCCATCCATTGTACCTGACTGTTATGTCTCTTAAAGCTTTGATTCTAAAGTAGTTTTGTTCCTAGTTTTTTTTTTTTTCTACTATAGCTTCATTAGAGAAACTGGGTCATTTGTCTTTAAAATGTCCCAATTTCTAGGTTGTATTGCTGTCTAACTTCCTCTTCTACCCTTTGTAGTTGGGGCTAGAAAACTGGTTTTTAAAGTCAGGTTCAGCATTTTCACACAAAGCCATTTCCTAGGGGATGTGTGCACTTCCACAAAGTATTATCCCAAGAAGTATCTGGTGTCCGATGGTTTCATCTCCAATGACGTTGTGATTGATTAGAAAGTTCAGGAGTTGTCAACATTATCTTGTCACTTTCCCCATGGACACTTCTCTGGCTAGTTTTGACATTCGTTGGTACATTTTGTTAAGACTCATCATATCACTAAGAGTATCAAATTGGTGAGGGTTTGTGTATGTGTATTTGTGTGTGTGTGTGTGTGTGTGTGTGTGTGCATGTGCGCATGTTAGTGTGTATGTACCTGTTTTCAGAGCCCAGAGGTGGATGTTGGTATTTTCTTCAATCTCTCTCCATCTTATATTTTGAGACATAGTCTTGCAAAGAACCTGGAGCTCACTGATTTGGCTAGGCTGGCCAACCAGCAAGCCTCAGGGACCACCCTGTCTTTGTCTCTTCAGTGTTGTGATTACAGGCATGTACTGTGATGCCCAGATTTTCTCTCAGGTGCTAGGGATGCAAATCAGAGCCTTCCATTTGTGTATCAAGAATTTTACAGGCTGAGCCATCTCCCTAGCAACTAAAATAATGATTTTTTTAAAGCCTCATCATTTCTTTTGTAAACATCATCTGAAAAAAGTTTTGAGGAGCCTACTCTCACAAACTATATTTTATTTGATTATAAGAACTGTGAGTCATAAAGAAAAGAAAGATGTTTGTGTTGTTCTTTGCCACTATTTGTAAATTACAGTAATGGTCTTAGATAGTAATCTCCCCTAGAAGCCAGTGTCTTTTAAGTATAGTTATGAATTCATGGACTTTTACATATTTAATATGCACTGATACATTGTTGTCATTAGTTTTTTTTTTAAATGTTCCAATTGTCCCATTCCATTCCAGGTGGCTGCGTCTTTTTGACACAACCCAACTAGCCTTTGTTGCCCTGTGCACTTTAAAGTATATACCACCTTTTCTGCCACTCCTTCCTACAAAAATGGAAGTTACTCTACCTCACTGAATCTCGACTCTCTGGAAGGCAGGCTAAGCTTCATTTTCTTTAGAATTTAATTCTTCTTAGACTCGCATATTACGGTGAAAAATGAATTCAGGTACCAAGCAGGCACTCAATCACTGTGTATTGTTGAATTAAATCCCGCTTTGTAGCACCATGTATTTCACATGCTAATGTAAACAGTAGATGGACCCAGGATAATTTAACTCATTTCCATGAACATCACCGAGCCCACATAATGTTGTTGTAGCTTTAGAAAAGAGCTGAAACACATACCTATCAAGCTTGGAAATATCTCCACACAATCGTCCCTGTCATCTGGTATATTAGCATTCTTCTCACAGTGCTTTGCTTATATAAATTTAACAAGATGAAAGGGTGATGCTGAGAGAAGTCTTTGGACAGATTCGTTACCGTAGCAACCTTGCCCCAGACTTCCACAGCCCTGACCCAGCTACAAAGTCCTTCACTGGCTAACGAGACACTCTTAATGACAACCGGCTGAAGCTCAGGCCTGCTGGTAAAATGACTTCTTATCTGGACAGTAACCTTTGAAAGAATATTATTTTTATCAGATTTCCGAAACAATCCAAACACCAAATGTGGTTCCACTAATAACTATATTCATAAGGCCATCATGCTTAAGTGCTTCTGGGAAAGCATTAGTAACAGGAAATTAAGTGTTACAGAATAATTGCTAACCTCACTGCATAAAATAGAAGTTGGCCACCCAGTGATTTTGTGTTGGTGGCAGTCATTAGATGCCACTGTCCTGTATAATTGAAAAATTGTTTGTATAAGGAAATATTGTCACTGCCTCATTAGTCCCAATATTTAATTGTATTGGGAAAATCTGAATGAAATTGCATATCTACATTGGCTACCTAGGTGGTTTAAATAGTTAAAAATTAATTACTACCTGAGCAAAGACAGCTCTGTAGCTCTTTTTCTAGAAAGCTCTTTGTGAATAAATCAAATTTATTAATTTTGTTGATTCATTCACCATCTGCCATTTACCATTACTAAAATTTGACATATACTGGGAATGACTGAAGTGTCTTTTCTTTTCTTCAAGAATTGAAGTTTTTAATAATCAAATAGTGTATGAGAATGTTATTTAACATTTTTTTTCAGATGATGTTTGCAAAATAAATAATGTGATTTTAAAAATTCACAATGTTAGGGGAGGGGAAGATGATTTAGTTAGAGAAGTTCTTACCAGGTCCTGTGCTAGGCGTTAAGGGTGAGACCAAATGGACAAAATCTAGTTCCTGCCCTTACATATATTACAGGGTGATAGCCTACCGTTTAGTGCAATGTCACCCAACAAATAGCTTTTGAGGAGCTTGGGTTTTCCATCCATTAGTACCCCACACATATTTCCCTGGTACACACAGCTGATCATGGTGTTTGTTGACTGCTGATACCCAGTCTGATCAGTGCATAACCATGGCATGTAATTAATGTAAGTTTGCAAGTTGAAACTTATGCATATTCAGTTATTAGATTAGTGACTTGGTTTTATTTTTTAAGACAAATAGTGTTTTCTTATTTTACCAACAAGCCCAAGAGTCATATGAAGAAGAACATCCAAAAATGCAGGGAAATAGTCATAGTTCATAGCCTAGTGAAAAATAATAAATCATTCCTACACCCACAGAGAAGAAATTGTAGATCAAATATGCCCCTATTTAGTGTGGTCTAGAAGAGCTGTTGTTGTATGATTTTTACTGGGACAACATGGGCAAACATCTATTCACCCCAGGTAAGGCAATCAAAACAGACCAAAGAAGTGAGTCCATTCAGTCCTAGCTTAATAAACCAATAGGTTTAACTGGGGTTACTTATAGGAATATGGTTGAAGGGTTACTTACAGGGACATGGATAACTATAAGGAAGCTGTACCATTGAAAAGCTCACCCAAACATGGGTGATTGCTCTTTTTTTTGTTTGTTTTTTGAGACAGGGTTTCACTGTGTAGCTTTGGAGCCTGTCCTGGATCTCGCTCTCTCTATATATAGACCAGGCTGGCCTCGAACTCACAGAGATCTGCCTACCTCTGCCTCCCAAGTGCTGCGTTTAAAGGTGTGTGACACCGCAGCCTGGTGGGTGATTGCTCTTAAAAGGGAATTCCTTGAATCATCACAGTCAGTTCCTTGAGTCAGAGTATCCTCCCTCCAGCAATTGTGACTGTTTATATAACCTTGGAGAGGCAGGACTAGTGAATCCTGTAAGTTTCAGGAGCTTCCTGATACTTCTTTTACGTGCTTCCTGAGTCTTAATAGCTTCCCTCTACTAGGGAATATTTCAAAAAGGAAGAAATAGCTGCAGAACAGCCATCTACTTAGAAAGCCTCTTTTTAGGTTTCATTGACAGCTTAAGTTAGATCCTATTGTGGACCATATACTTTTTATGATCCTGCAAATTCATATGTTGAAATCCAGTCATGGCGGCACATGCCTCCATCTCCTAACACTTGGGAGATGGAGACAGTAGGACCAGTGATTTCAAGGTTGCCTTCAATCACATAGTGAATTTAAGGCCAACTTGGGCTGCATCAGAGCATGTCTCAAGAATAGAACAGAACTTAACAAAACAAAACAAAATCACATGTCAAAGTCCCAAGCTCTAATAATACATTATTAGCTGAGAGCTTTGAAAGGGAATTAGATATGGATGAGGTCACCAGGGTGGAACCCCTATGATAGGACTAGTGCCCTTAGGAGAAGAGGAAGAGACACTAGAGTTCCCTTTACACCATGCAAGGATATAGCAATAAGACAGGCATCTACCAGTCAGAGAGAGGCCCCCTACCAAGAAAATCTCCAGGTACATTGAGCTCTGACTTCAGAACTGTGAGAAATAAATGTCACTGTTTTAAGCTACATAATCTGTGGCATTTTGCTGTAGCAGCCAGAAATGAATAAGACAGATCACCCAAGTTTACATACCTGGAGCTTATTATTTCCGGCCAGCACATTCTCTCCATCACAAGTAATTCCACGGTATCACTTACTGTTGAATACACATTTATGAAGCCCTCACATGTACTGCTGCTGTACAGGATAGGAACTTGGAGTCTGAAGTGAGTCACGTGATCTATTCTTCAGAAGTCATAGTCAAACAAAGATTGAGTTCCTAACTGCAGAAGAGACAGATGGTAACATTGAGATCTAAGGTTTTAACAAAAGGAACTTATTGAGCTCTTCCCTTTATTTTCTGCAAAAAAGAAAAAAAATAGCAGAAAAGATGCATTTCTGTTACAGAAAGCTTTGCATCTTTTGAGCAATATTCATGAAATAGAGAAAAAATAATGCTTCCTTAATTCTTGGTTGGTGTCTGCAAGAACTAGTATGTGTTGCTTTTTCTTCCTTTTTCTTTCTCTCTTTCTTCCTTTGTTTCTTTCTTTGTTTTTTTTTTTAGCTTTGGGTCTAGCTGGGTATGTAGTTCAGTGGCAGAATATTTACCTAGCATGTATAAGGCCCTGGGTGTTGTTGGGGAATATTATTTTCACTAGGCAAAGATGTGTTACATTTGTTAATGCTGCAGAATATTACTTTAACTGTGGAAAGGTGTGTTACTTTTGTTTATGCTGTATTTGGTTAATGGTGTAAAGATGTGTGTTTAATTATGTAAAGATGGGTTGCATCTGTTTCACCTTGTCTGCTTAAGGCACCTGATTGGTCTAAGAAAAAGCTGAACGGCCAATAGCTAGGCAGAGAAAGGATAGGTGGGCCTGTAGGCAGAGAGAATAAGTAGGAAGAGAAATCTAGGCTTGGGAGGAAGAATGGGAGGAGGAATGAGAAAGAAGGAGGAGGAGAACATGGGAGACACCTGGGGCAAGAAGCCAGGCTTCCAGCCAGACATGAGAAGCAGTAAAAGTAAGATAGAAAGAAAAGTAAAAAGCCCCAAGCAAAAGGTAGATAAAGAGAAACAGCTTAATTTACATTAAAAGAGCAAGCCAGAAATGAGCCTAAACTAGGCCGAACATTCAAAACCAGTAAGTTTCTGTGTCATGATTGGGGAGCTTATTCGTGACCCAAAAGAAAAAGCCTGATACACTGGGTTTGATCTTCAACACTGAAATAAAAAGTAAAACATTAAAATCTCTGAGCCATGCATTTATATTTTTCTTCATCTTTGGGCATCAGGAGGCCCCTGGATAAAATTCAGAGCTCAGTCTCTGGCTAGTAGTTAGGATCTTCAGTCTAAGAGTTTACCTTCCTCGTTTACAAGACCTGGGTGTCAACTCTGAAACCACCATTTGCTTTAGTTGATGTTTTTTTCTACATCAGCCAACCCCACTTCCTTCAGCTGGAGTCCATAACTGAATACAACAGATAGAGTAGCTTTAATAGCAAGCCACTATGTCTCATAGTCTGGAAGGCTGAGATCAGGGTGTCAGTGTGGGTGGATCACCTAGGAGGCTTTCTTCTTTAGTGATAGATAAGTTTTTTGTGCCTTTACATAGTGGAGGACCTCTTTTCTTCATGATGCTTCATCCTTATGATCTCATACAGACCTAATTAGATCCTCAAGGCCCTCCCTTATAATGCCATCTCATTGGGAGTTAGAGTCTTTATATTTATTTTTTTTTGGGGAAGCATATAAACATTCTATCCATAAAATCCTTCCTCATACAGACAGAAGTTCAGAAATCCAAGGTCACAGATGAGACCTTTAAAAATTACTCTTGATGAGGGGTGAGGAGTATACTTACCTGTGAGTATGAGGACAAATGTTTATATTGTTGTTAGGGAGTCATTAGAGAAAACCACAACCAATCAAAATGGAGAGTTGCAGAGCCAGTCTCAAAGGATACCTAGAAAACACTGCTATATATACAAGGTTCAGGGAATGATGTGAAAGAAGGAATGGAAATATTGTAAGGGCCAGAGGATGGAGAAAAAAGAGAAAACATGTTCTCCTGCTTGCTGTCTTTTCTCAGCACCTTCTCAGGTCTCAAGGAATCTCCTTGATCTGTGACTTAGTGGCAGTCACCCTCTCTTCTTGCCTACCAGCCTGCCCACATCCATCCAGACTATTGAAAGCCTTCTGTGGGACTCTTTTAAACTCCATCTCTCTTGCTCTAAAATCACCAGTGGCTTCCGAGAGACCACACAACCGGCTGTGTGGCACACAATCCTTTGGGGCAAACATCTCCTTATGTATCAGATGTGGATCCCAGTCAGCTGTTGAGGGGAGCAAGAAATAGAGTGGCCTTTGTTCTCTTACGTCTCAATTATAGTGTCCATTCTCCGCTGTGTCAGGGCAGTAGAAGCTCTGTCAGTATAGGGCCAAGTCCGAGATTCTGGGGATCTTCTCATAGCATCAGTGTATTGAATGAATATCTGTCTCCAGTGCTACCTGGGCGCAGAGAAGCCCACTGACACATCTGTTGCTTGAGGACATGGCTCCATCCCTTTGTGTCTGAGGTGTCTCTTGAACTGTCCATCTGGCTCTGGCTCTTTCAAGCTGCATGCTCCATGATCCCAGCTCTTGTTTTGGACACAGTCATCATTACACTGCTTCTGGGTCACCTTAGATATGGGATTTCTTGAGGCTGTTGATGGCTTGTCTGCCCTACCTCTGCTCTGTTCCCACTCACTCCCTTTAAGAAGATCTGGAAAAAAAAGGAAGGTGCTAGGAATACATTGTAATGTCTCATTCCTTCAATAACAATTTTTTTCTGCCTTCAGGTCATTATTTTTTTTCTCAACTCAACTAACACTACTTTCTCTCTTTAGTTTGAATTTGTTTACTTGCTTTTTATTTCCCATAAAACAGTACCACATTATCCCATGCATTTTCACTGTTTCCCTCTTTATTTCATGCCAGGAAAAGTTATTTTCTTTTCAAAAGTTTGCTAACATGTTAAGTAGTCCAATAAATGAATTCATGAACAGCATGAATCATGACTCCAACAGTTATGCCCAGGCGCAAATGGGTTTTGAATCCCAAAACCTCTTATAAGATTTGGAAATATTAATATGATTTTTGTGGGAATTAAACAAATAAAAATGACTTGCTTCTACTCTTCTGGAGTTTTATTATAATTTTGTTTACTGGAACTGCTTAATCTTATTTGTTTTATTAGATCATTCGTTATTGCTCTTTGAGATTCCAATAAACACTTTAATAAACATCAAAACTTGAGAACTCATCACATCCTGCTATGTCTCCATAAATACAGCTTCACCGCAGCCTGATATCAGGATTTTTTTTTTTTGCAAAGCAGATTACCTAAACATTACTTTATGATTTCTTTTTCCTTTTAAAAAAGTAGGTAATAGACATTATTTGAAGAAACCAATTGTAATGCAATTCAGCATAGTACCAGTGATCAAATTACCCCTTCCAAAGATGGCAGTTGGGAATATTTACTGTGGAAATATTTGTCTTTCAAATGATTTCTTAAATCAAATTGCAGTAAAAATAAGCAAGACCTACAAAGACTGTTTCTGTTAGGAATACCTCTTGAGGTAGGAAAAGAGAGGAGAAATGAGAGTCAGAATTCTCGCTGTTTCTTGGAGATATATTATACCTTAATTGTGTGGGATGCAATATTTTTCTGATCAAGAATTGTATTTGCCAAATGCATTACCAGTCAAGTTAGGCATAATTTTGCCAGCCCTCCCCTTTTGTAAATTTAACTTGGAGGATCTGCTCTAGGCATTCCAGTTTAATATCATAGTTTCCTTTGAATTACAAAAGTATATGGGGCATAAGAATATCGTAAAGGAAAAAGCACATTCGTGATCTCTTTCTCTCCTTTTCTTTCCAGATCTAAATGGCCACTACGTTCTAACAACACTGTCTTCTGAAGTAGTTTTTCACCACCAGCTCTTGTCCAGATGACAATGTCACCCCAATTCAAGGTTCTGTCTCTCAAAGCCCATATCTTATTCTAGAATGATTAGTTCACAATATCTTTTGTGTCTGGTCTGAGATTCAGAGGATGAGCTACCAAGCCTTTAAGACAGTGTCCCATCTGAGTGTTTTGGCCCTATCCCTGACCAGATTTTATGCTCTGTTAGCATCTCCGCATCCATTCCAAGATGTTTCTCAATGCCATTCTTTTGTCTTGACAACACACAGTACAGTTGGATGCTTGGAAATCCCTGAGAAAGTTAACTTCTCTTCCTCTGTTCCCAAGCAGTGGGGTGTTATAGTAGACAAAGAGCCTTGAGGTTATCCTGGAGTGGTCCATATGGCTTGGCTTTTCACCTTAGGCAGATCTCTTAGCTTTCCATTGCTTAAAAAGAAGGCAATATTAAACTTGTATATGGCACATAGAAAGATCTTGGGAAACGTTGGCTTCCTTGCTTTTTAAAAATGCTGTCAAGTCTCATCGAAGCTAGCATGGAAGAGAGCAGGTAACTGTTTACAAGTGTGTCAAACCAGTTACAGCTGATTAACTTTCCAGTACTGCCCTCACGGCTGTATTAACAGCGGAACACAGAAACACAAATCGCCAAGCTCATTCCATAGGGGATGAAATATTAAATTTTTATTGTTCGTGAGTAACATTTGATGGAATTTTCCTACCAGATTTCCCTTAGAAATGACTCACTGGTAAAAGGAACATTGGCTACAGATCTTTTGAGAGATAGGCTTAAAGGAAAGAGCTAGAAAATCCAGAATATGGGGGACCCCTGCAGGAGCGGACAGGAAGTCCAGAGTGTGAAGACCCCTGCAGGAGGGGACAGAAAGTCCAGAGTGTGGGGGACCTAGCTGGAGGGGACAGGAAGTCCAGAGTATGGGGGACCCCTGCAGGAGTGGACAGGAAGTCCAGAGTGTGAGGACCCCTGCAGGAGGGGACAGAAAGTCCAGAGTGTGGGGGACCCCTGCAGAAGGAGACAGAAAGTCCAGAGTGTGAGGGGCCCAGCAGGAGGGGACAGGATGAACAAGAAGTAAGTATGGCAGAGCTTAGACACCTGACCTACTTTACCAGTTTGCAGGGAACCAGCGTTTTCAGTGAGATTCAGATGGGATGACTTCATATTAGTGACTCAAAAATGGAAAATGGGTGAAGTCTAGAATGATGGAGGAACTGCTCTAGCCAGGGCTTGGTCTCTGTCTCTTACCTAGAGCCAGACCTCAGCACGAGGAGGTGGAGAGGAGGAGAAGCAGCTGGTAGAAGCCAGAGTGGGTGCAGATTATCTAAAAGTAATACGACAGTCCAGCAGGTATGGGGTAGAGACACAGCCAGACACCGAGTGTGACATTTGGAGGAATTAAACTGAGCAGAACAGAACACATACCAATTACCAGGTGGGAAAAGGAAGTGAGGGTGAGAGGCTGGAAGATGAGAGAAGAAAAAGAAACACATGAGCAGAGGAGTCCAGGGCAAAGGGGCAGTCAGCTCACCCCATCTCCTGCGTCCTTAGTATCTCGGTTTTCATCTTTTAAATGAAAGGACAATCTTACTATTTGCAAATAACTAGACATTTAGTGCTAGATGGATAAAAACCAATTTACTGATTTCCATCCTTTTTATTTTCCCATGGCACAATACAAATACAGATATATAGGCACATTTAATCCTACATACATGCGTGTACACTCATGGAACACACACAAACGCGTGCGCGCACACACACACGCACATGCACTCCCACCGTGGCTCTGCTTTTTCTCTTGAAATTTCTTTGTGAGATAAAATTTCAGATTTAGTTTGGTTCACTGCAAAGGTAACAAAAACACTATAAAATATACACGTTCCCACCCAGGAAGACCCGTTTCTTATTTTAATTGTTCGTTTTTTGATCTGTAGCTGCTCTTAGGGTTGTGGGGCAGAACTGTAGATGGACTAAAGAGCCAGGCAGTGCCTGTGGAGAGGCAGGCAGGTGCAAGATAAATCAAACCAGGAAAGAGGGCAAATCAACAGTTAGATCTGGAACACAAAAGTGCCTATTAAACAGAGACGGGGAAAACCATTTGTCAAAATTTCTAACATCGACCGTCGATCTTTGTGTAGAGAGTCACTTCGTGTCCACCCTTACTGACTTACTGAATTGATATCGCCAAGGAGTTCGGTCTGCTTCATCTAAATCAACATTAACAAACCTCAAGCAGAATTCTGAATCTCAATTACAAGGGACTTGGTTTCAAGACAGACAGAGTTCATTTGTCAGGTTTGGCTTCCTACAGGACGATGCTCTGACTCACGCCTTCAAAGTCAATTTGACTCAGTCTACTGGACGCTGAGCCAGGGTTCTAATTAAAGGAGTCTGCCTTCTTTGGCATTTCTGTTTGGCAAGTCACGTTTTTATAGAGGGGCTTGGGTAAATGTCATTATTTTTCATATTCTAAGGTGTTATACCTTGGAGTTAAAAAAAAAGGAGAATCAGGCCCTTGCCCTGTGTTTTTCTTTAAAAATGTTCCCTCCTTTGCTAGATGCTGCCACCTCCACTGCTGAGTGACTGAGGTGCTCCCCTGCTTTTCATTTCCTTGGTGGAAGGTCAGGCCTCAGAACAAAGAGTAAGACAAGAGATGCTCTCATGGAAATGAAACAAGAGAGACAAAACATGAAGAAGGCCTGGGGAAGGATATAAAAGTGTGGCGCACAAAAGATCAGAAAGCTGAAAAGATTATGGAACTAAGAAAGATGTGATAATGTGATCACACAGAAAGAACATTTTAAAATAAAAAGACACAGGAGAGTGGATTGAAAGGGATAAAAATAAAAACAAAGGCGTGAGCTTTTCTTGTGTGTGACAGTTTCTTCACCTAAGAAAATGATTTTCAGGCAAATCTATTGCATTTTGTGATAATTACATAACATAGTTTATTACAAAGCCCAGGAGGCTTTAAGATAAACAAGAGAGAAGGCAAAATACATTTTCTGTTCTTCTATATAAAATGATGAATCTCAAACTAGTCCCAAACTCTACTCAGTGGATGCTGGGTCATTAATGGATGACTACTGTGCACATAAAGAAATGGGTCTGTTGTTGGATCCATAGAGTGAGGGAAACAGTTGACCGTGAACGTGCCTTTGTAACAGCTGTGTAGGATGTGGAACATGAGGACACCTCAGCACCAGTTCTATAAATTACACAGAATCTGTAAACTACAGATAATGACTTCTTCTATACTTACCTTGAAGAAGCCACACTGTGTGTATGATAAAATGTGATTATAAAACAATAATTATGTATGTATATATGTATATAGACCTATAAAGAAGTGGTCTACTGATACTTCCAATTTGAGCACATGGAACAGAAGAATTAATAGTCAGGAAAATCTAATGCTATTTGGTTCCAAGATGATAATAGGAAATTCAGAATATTAAAATGTACTGGGTCCTCTCGCAAATTAGGGAAATATATATGTTTCAAAATTTAACAAACACAAAAAGCTAATTCATATAATTTTCTCCTTTTGATTCTATCAATCAATATGTTTATTTATTTCTTTTAGTGTTTAAGGTCATTCTTCTGGTGTTAGGGAATCTGCAGTCTGTATCCTGAAGGAAATCTCGTTTCACAGGGGCAACTGCTGCTACAAGTTTTATGTGGATCTTTCCAGGGATTGCACACTCACATCTTCACATAAATGACACGGATCTTTAAAAAAATATTTTACACTGTATGTTTTTGTCCCACTAAAAGCCTTACATCCTAACCCTAACTCTCCATGTCATGGCAATGGGAGGTGGGGCCTTTGGGAAGTGTTTGGGTCATGGGGACGGAGATGTCACGAGTGGGATTAGTGTCCTTATAAAAAGAGACAGGAAACTTGAGCTCCTTCTGCTCAGGGCCACGTGAGGTATGGGGAGAAGAAGAAGGCAATCTAAGGAGAGTGCTTCTCAGAGTCTCACTTGCCTCTCCATCTTGGACCGCATCCTGTGAGAGATGCTTGTTGTTTAAGCCCACTAAGGTTACAGTGTTGCTAGAGAAGATAAAATGAATACAGCATTTTATACATAATGCATTTAGTGATTGGCATGTTAATGGACACTTAGGATCTGGTAGAGTTTTTTTTTTTCCTCTGTTTTGCACAGAGCTGTACCAGATGCTTCGGCAGTAATTGCTCAGGCAAGAGTCTAAATGGTGCTTATACACGACATGTCTAGTCATTTAGACATTAAAATCAGCTCACAAACAGTTAACCAAAATAGGGGTCCTACCCCTTCCTGTATTTATTTTGGCAAACATAGTTCTATAACAAGAAGAGGGAAAAAAATAAAGCTGTGCTTTTCATATCACTTAAAATTAGTAAGTATCAACTTAGATTGACTTTATCCAGGCATGGTGGCACACACCTTTAATCTCAGTACTCAGGAGGCAGAGGCAGGAGGATCTCTGTGATTCTGAGGCAGGCCAGGGGTACAGAGTAAGATACTGTCTCAGCCTCCCCCCAAAATTGAGTTTACTTATTATTGTACATGGGCATTCTGATAAAAAAACCAAAACAACAAAAAAAAACCACTACCAATATTTGGATTACTAACAAAACAAAGCACACAATTAATAATTGTTTTATATATATTCTACAAATACATATTCTCATTTTTAGAGAATTACTAATTATGCTATTATGGTCAAGATTTTTACATAATATAGACAGTAATGATTTTAGAATTAAAATGCAATTATACTTAAAGGATCAGAAATTTGTATTCATTTTCATTAAAATGTAATATACATAGAATATTGGTTAATTCAAATTGATCCATATATTTTAAAAATTACTTTTCTTTTATACCAATCTAAGTACAAAAGAAAAAGAACAATTTTAATAATTATTAACACCAAAAGTTGGGACTGGGGAGATATTTCAGTTGGTAAAGCACTTGCTTCTTAAGCATGAAGACGCACGTTTGATCTCAGACACACGCCAAGCCAGGCATGGTGGCACACCTTGTGATTCCAGTAATGGAGACAACACAGAGAGGTGAAGTCTCTGGTCTCACTGGTCAGACAGTGTAGCCTACTTGGCCTGTGAGAGACCCTGTCTTAAAAAAAAAAATAAGGTGGATGATGCCTGAAGAACGCTTGATGATGTCCTTGGGCGCTCACATGCATTTGCACCCCACATGCATTTGCACCCCCCCCCCCCACGTGCAACTTGTTGTACAAATGGTTCTCCAAGCGAAACAGCCACTGTTTCCATCAGGTTGGCAGTGCCTGCTTAGAAGAGGCCACCAAAGCAGGCCTGTAATGTTTTCTCAGAGAAAGAGGGAGGAAGGGGGAAGGTCATTGTGTGCTCACCTGACATTACAGATGATGTTCCCAGCTACTTAACTGCAATTCTGCCCCCATGGCACGTGGGCTTGGTCTCTGGAGGTGAAAGCATACATAGGCCAAGGAAGATTCACTGACAAGGCCTCCGTCTACGTGGCTACAGGGGAGCCATCATCCATGCCGGGTAAAGACTTTGCAATGTGGCTGCTTTGGGGTCACCCCTGTAACCCCTCACTCATGCTCCATAAGAAAGCTCAATAAACTCATTGGATCCCCAGGGTAAACTGTGGGAATCATACTTTGGTTTGTCAGTGGTACTTTTGAGGAAGGAGTAGACATTTATGTCTCCCCAGGGAAGGAATTTTTACAACATACCTGCATGCCATGTGAATATTCACACACACACACACACACACACACACAGAGAGAGAGAGAGAGAGAGAGAGAGAGAGAGAGAGAGAGAGAGAGAGAGAGAGAGAAAGAGAGAGAGAGAGAGAGAGAGAGAAAGAAGCTTAAATTAGCTAAATTTCTTACATTTTTCTCGAAACGTAATACAATCTCACTTACTATTTAATTAAACATTAGATAGTGTATTTACATTACCAAATACTTTAATTTAAACAAAATACAATTTACAATGAAAGCAAAGATGTTTGGGTCTGGTTTTCAACTACCCAACAGTCGAACTGTTTACAGTGAAATTGGGAATACCACGAAGTAGCACATCTAGATTGTTCCCCAGCAAGAGCTGTAGATACCATCATGATTTGAATGTTAAAATCCCCTCATAAACAAAAACCAAGAAATGTATGATCAGTTTTACAGTGAAGTAAGAATCCAGAGATCTGCCTACAGACCCCCTGCGATCTGGGAGTTGATTATCTTTGCCCTCACATGAGTACCTCACAGCCTCCATCTTTCCCGCTCTTTGAAGCAGGGGTCATTTCTGACCTCCAGTGGCACATTCAAACTCTCTAAAATATTTGGACAGAACTGTCTTTCATTTTGATGGTATGGGGTAACCAATGTGGAGAAGTTTCCCCCTGGGGCCTGAGTGATATGACCTCTGTGAGTTGATGGTCACAGTACTGGGTTGTCTGTCAGATCTTGTATGATAAAGGTCCCCTCGTGCTCTTCAGTGAATCCACTTGGTATGTGGCTGTAGAGCCCTCTCAGTCAAAAATGGCCTCCTTTGCACACGCCAAAGTGACCATACTCAGTGAATGACTGAATGTTCATTTTATCTACAGGATCAATGAGAAGGCCAACAGATATTCACATTTTTTCATATATATTACAAAATTGCTTTTCTTGGAGTGATATATATTTGTGTTTTATTTTTTGTTAGATTTATTTAGTGAGTATGAGTGTTTTGACTAGACTTATATCTGTGTATCATGTGCCTACCTGGTGCCTGTGTAAGAGGTCTGTAGATCCCCCGGGACTGGAGTTATGGAAGGTTGGGAGCCACCATGTGTGTGTGCTGGGAACCAAACCTAGGTCCTCTGCAAGAGTAACAACTGCTCTTAACCACTGAGCCATCTCTCCAGTCCCTGTATTTGTTTTTATAAATAAAATTATTTTCTTACATTCTTACTTTTTTTTTTTTTTACAGTTTTTTAATTGGTGTGTGTGTGTGTGTGTGTGTGTGTGTGTATGTCTGTGTACATATGTGCATGTACGGGTGTGTGTATTTGTGTATGTATGTGTGTGCATATGTGTGTGTATGTGTCTGTGCATGTGTGTGTGCATATGTGTGTATGTGCGTATGCATGTGTATGTATGTGTATATGTGTGTATGTATGTGTATATGTGTATGTGTGTATATGTGTGTGTATATGTGTGTATGTGTATGTATGTGTATATGTGTGTGTATGTGTGGTGTGTGTGTGTGTATGTGTGTATATGTATATGTGTGTGTATGTGTATATGTGTGGTGTGTGTGTGTATGTGTGGTGTGTGTGTGTATGTGTGTGTGTGTATATGTATGTGTATATGTGTGTGTGTATGTGTTTATGTGTGTGTGTGTGTGTATGTGTGTGTGTTTAGGTCAGAGGACAACTTTTAGGAGTTGGTTCTTTCCCTCCACTTTGTGGGTTCTGGGACCCACAACTCAGGTTGTCAGGCTTGGTGACAGGCACTTTTGTTCAGCCACCTCTCCAGCCCCTTCCGTTATTTCTTGTAATTGTTCTGTGATTGCATGAAGGCTACTGATTTCATGTAATTTTTTTTGTAGCATTTCCTTGCTAAATTCTCTTAGCGTTTATAATAATTTCTCAATGATTGATTTTTGTGGGTTACTTACAAATCATGATAGTTTTATAATTTTCAATCTATTTATTTACCTAATTGTACTGGTTAGCTGGGTGATATGAAGTATTACGGCACAAACAAACTTGTTCCTGAATATAATGGAATTCTTCTGGACTTTTTCATTCATTGTGGTATTAACTTTAGACTGACATATGTTTATGTATTTATCAGACTAATGAGATATCCATTAATATTCTATCATTCTTTTGAATTAGTACTAGAGATTACCTTTGTGCAATGAGCTCCTGGCATCTGTGGGGATGGTGATGCTTCTCTTTCCATTTCTCAAATAAAGTGAATTTCCTCAGTAGGTTTCATAATCCTTAACCCTGACATTCC
Organism: Peromyscus eremicus; assembly: GCF_949786415.1. NCBI lineage: Eukaryota > Metazoa > Chordata > Mammalia > Rodentia > Cricetidae > Peromyscus > Peromyscus eremicus. The sequence continues at coordinate 35,550,725 of NC_081434.1, read as the reverse complement.
CTTTGACTCTAGAGTAAAGCCCCCTTGGTTATTGCGTTTTCCTTTCTGGATTCCGTTCCATAAAGTTCACGTCAATGGGTATTACGGATTGTCCTTGGATGTTTAATAAACGCTGTGCCAGTTATTCTGGGCTCTCCTGCCTCTGTTCTAGGATGGCCACCATCTTTTCTGTTGTCCAGTGTTCTTGGCTCTGGGTAGAATGAGTTGTTTGACTAGACCATTTGGTATTGGGGGTTCCACTTGTGTTAAGTTTATGGTTTGCCAAGAGTGAATCAGATCGCCAAATATTTTGACACAGATTTTTCAGCCTCCTCAAAACCCAATGTCACATTTCATCATCTTGCTGATCCCATCTCACTAAGCCAAGGCAGACCACACACAGCCAGCCAGCCCTCCGTAGTTCCTCTAACTCAAGCCAATGTATTTCTTTGAGGATAACTGTGATTTTCTTTAGTTTTCTCATGGTAACCCCATTATGACTTATTCAGCAGACTCATTAGACCAAATACTTCTGTGATGCTCTATCATCTAGTCTTTGCTAATGTGGATACAAGACTAATGATCCCATGATGTTATACCGTCTAGTCTTTGCCTCAACCTTACAATTGGAACAACTTACAGATGAACTATTAACCTGCAGGGGCTGGGATGGTAGCTCAGTGCTAGAGTACTTGCCTAGTGCTACGTTGTAGGTTTGCTCTCGAGCACTGTAAAGCCAGACCAGACCAAACCAAATCAAACCAAAAAAACTCAAACCAAACCACCAACAAACTGCTTTCCTCATAGAATAACTGAAAGTCTGCCAAGAACCCTCCTTTATTTTTATTTTTATTTTTGGTATGAAAATAGGTTGAAAACTAGGAATGTAGCCAACACTGATTCTAAAGCAAACACTCTAAAATTACAAAAAAATTACTGGGCATGTGTATATGTGTGTGATTGTGTATGTGATTGTGTGTGTGTGTGTGTGTGTGTGTGTGTGTGTGGTGTATGTGTGGTATATGGTGTGTGTGTGTGTGTGCATGTGTGCAGTGTGTGTGCATGTGTGTGTGGTGTATGTGTGGTATGTGTGGTGTGTGTGTTTGTGGTGCATGTGTGGTGTGTGTGTGTGGTGTGTGTGCATGTGTGCAGTGTATGTGTGTGTGCGGTGTGAGATGTGTGTGTGTCTGTGCGTGAGTGCGTGTAGTAGTCAGAAGATGACTCTTGTGGTCTGCTTTTCTCCCGCTCCCTTTCTGTCTGTCCTGGGAGTCAAACTCACTTTGGCAAGCGGGGAGCACTCTATCCGCCAAGGCATCACACCCACCTCTAAACTGAGCACTTCTTTTTTTCTTCAGATCATGGGAGTAAAACAGTAGCTCATCTTTGCTATTGTTTTAAACATGTCTCCCAATCCTTCTTGAGACTCTGAGCTCCTTCAGGGTCTGACCTGTGTTTATTTCTCTTGAAATGGTATCTTCAGCACATTCGAAAGTAAAAAGGAAGTTGATCAAGTTGGTAGAAGTGAACGGTGCCATCATTTCGAATTTGGGTCCAATAAAACTTCAAAATGAATTATGGAGTTTTGTCCATGCATTTAATCTCTGTTTATAGTCCATTAATCCACACATTTATAAGTTCTTAGCTAACGGCTTCCAGGAGCTCAGGGATATGAGATTTGCTTTTTGCGGCCATTTGGCTATGGAGGGCAGTGGACGGTTGTTCCTCAGGGCTAGGTCAGCAGGCAGAATTTCTGGTGTTAATTGTCTGTGCTCATCTCAATGCTGGAAAACCATGTTACTTATTTATCACCTTCAGGGGCCCGGTTGTGCTCTAGGAGGCCAGAGTTTCATCATAGTTCCACCTAGCAGTGATAGCCCCTACTCTTTAATCCTTGCAGAACCCCGTGTCTCTCCTGGATCTCGGCTCACTGCCTACATGGCAGCACAGTGATTTATGTGCGTTTCCTGTTTCCATGATTACGCAGCAAGCACCTCAAGGTTGGGGGCCCCCGTGGTTTGTTATTTCCCACTGTGTACTCACGGTGCCTGACACATAGTAGGAATGCAATACATCTTTAAAAAGTGATTAAACTAGGTTCTAAATTCAGCAAATATCATCTCCCCTATTTTACTAACACCGTTTCAGCATTTTTTTCAGTTGCCCACTATTCATGTGGGTGGTAGGAGAGAAATTGCTGAAGAGGGATGTAATTTCCCTTGTTAATATAATTACTGCCGTATATTATCACAGCACTAAAGTCATAACACCCTCATTTTCTGTGGCCTGTACACATCGCCAAAATTATCTCAGGAGCAGAAATTCATCCTGTTTGTTTTCTGTCTCAGAATGAAATGCTGCCAAGCTTGGGGAGGACGTGCTCAGCCCCTTTGAGTGACAAGTGTATGAAGGAGGACATTTCACTTCTCAGGAGAAAGAGGCAGGGCTCTGATTTGTATCCAGATAATTTATTAACTCCTTGGATTCTCAACTCAGGGTAGGGGGTGAGTAGCGAGGTAGTTTTTCTCTGTGGGTATTTCATCCTTTTGGAAAATAATGAATGAAGAATTAAAAAATCTGGAGAGGGGCAGGGGAGGGTAGCAGACCCATCTGGGGCAGGCTAATGGCCCTGTCAACTGAACTCAGGGGGCGCTAAGACAGGACGTGCAATTGTTAGTGGGTAATCAGAAATCATAAACACAGTCTAATGGGTGTGTGTGTGTGTGTGTGTGTGTGTGTGTGTGTGTGTTGTGTGTGTGTGTTTTCCTAAGAGTCTGTGCCCCTGCTGCTAAGAAACTTGCTTCAGCTCAGGATTTAAAGGGGACTCTACTTGAAGTGATATAAATAGGGTTTCTATTGCTGTGATAAAACACCATGACCAAAAGCAAGTTGGAGAGGAAAGGGTTTATTGGGCTTACACTTCCACATCACTGCTCATCATGGAAGGAAGTCAGGACAGGAACTCCAACAGGGCGGGAACCTAGAGGCAGGAGTTGATGCAGAGGCCATGGCAGGTGCTGCTTACTGGCTTGCTCAGCCTGCTTTCCTATAGAACCCAGAACACTAGCCCAGGGATGACTCCACCCTCCTCATCAATCACTAAGAAAATGTCCTACAGGTAGGTTTGCCTACAGTCCGATCTTATGGAGGCATTTTCTCAATTGAGGCTCCCTCCTCTCAGATGACTCTATCTTGTGTCAAGTTGACACAGAACTACCCAGAACGAGCAAAATCAAGCTGGTCTGTGCATGCTCTTTGGGTGGCTAAAAGGGGGCATCAGCTCTGCTTGCCAGGGTTCATGCTGGAGGGTCAGCCGTGAGGAATAAGCAGGGCACTGGAGGACTGCCACAGTCTCAAACTGAAGAGAGCACCAGAGACAAGGTTACGTCCCAGCAGGTCACAGGTCTTGTATCATGCAGGCTAGGCTTTGGCCACTAAAGGGGTCAAGTGCAGAAGCCAGAGGTCAGAGTCAGGCTGGACTTTTAGGAGTCCAAAAAGAAGGGTTCTAAAAGGAAGTGTAGTCTATTATGAAGTGTCCCAAAGAGCATAATCTAAACTTGGGAATACATGACTTGGGTCCTAGAACGTACAACAGCACCATTACGTATCCTTTTCTTAGCTGCAACACTTCCAGGAAGCCCTTGGCCTGGGCTCTTTCTAAAAGTTCTTCATTTGCAGCAACTTTCTACCTTAGAGTCACTTGAGAGGTTTTAAAATCCCAGTCACCCCCCTCCCCCATCATGTGCACATTTGTTCCTAGTAGATTTGAATACTGTTTCCAAGAGGATGTTGTCTTGGGCAGGAAGTAGAGTCTTCAGTGGCCCCCCCTAGAGGCCAGCAGGAACATTACCGGAAGAGAAAGAGCACATGCAAAGAATTCATAGCTGACAGCTACTGTTTAGGGAACGCTTAATCTGTGTCAAACACTTTCTTCATGAACTCATCTGACCCTCAGGCAAACTCTGTGAAGAAGATTTTATTAACTCCATTTCAGAGATGAGAATGCGAAGGACCAGACTGAACCAGACTTTGAACCCAGATCCTTGATTCTTGGGCCAACCTATCAGGGCTATTGGCAATAATTTCAACGGAGTTAGAAGCTATCTTAGTATTAAATGCAGAGTTAGACTTAAATTCAAATTCTGCCTCTGAAATTTAAAGCTGGATGATCGGCACAAGTTACTTAATTTTGATGGCCTTTAGTATTCTCAGCCGTACAATGGGAATAGAGTGATTGTGAGGCTTAATGGAAATAATTCTTATAGGACACTGGTGGGCTCAACCTAAGTACGAAGGAAGTGTTGCCCACTATTATGAAAACTGGCTCAGAAAGCAGAGGCAGGATGGGAAATGCAGGTGTCGCACTTAGCAACCCAGCTAGGAAGGGCTGACGAGGTATTGAAGAGGCAGGTAGGGGCTCGGGCGTACTGCCTTGTATGAACTTTCTGTACCATTCTGTGGGACATGGGATTGACAAGATGGCAAAGGCAGTGTGAATCAGTGATGCTCTGAGGTCCCCTTCTCTCTCTGCTCCTGTCTGAAGAGCCTCTCTCCCCTGCACTGTCCCTTCTTTTTTCTGTCTAGGATGCGCTTTCAAGTTGGGGGTCTAATGCTTGGGTCCAATTTCAGGTGCTAATGGCTGAAGAACGTACTCCTCATAGGAGTATTTGACCTTTGCTAAGAGATTCAATTAACCCTCAGGACCTGAAGGAATTCATCTGTCACGGTGTAATTTAAGGCCCCACAAGGGGTGCTGGGGGTATGGTGTTGAGCAAGACCTGTTCCTTTGGCCAGCCAAGATAGATTGCTTCCTTGGCTGCTGAAAGGACTGTCATTAGGGTAGCTGGATGGTGGGGACCACCTCCAGTTCACTTTAGTATCCTCTAAAGTCTATGGTTGTCCCCAGGGCCGTAATACATTCTCAAAATTCTTTTGTTAATTGAAATTTAAAGAATGCATTTAATTGGCACCTTAAAACTTCTATGTAGGTATTCATGAATGTTTAATAACCTTGAGCACAAAGGTTTTTTAAATGTGAAAAATATCACTCAAGTGCCATATAATATTTTGTAACCTTTAAATGTTTTTGTCTTCAAAATTATTTATTCATTGAGCAAATGAATATTATCTACTCTAGGCAACTGCTGGGGAGGGGGGCGGGAAACTTGATGCATTGAGGGTGTTCCAGAATCCCTAGGCTTGTTTCCTTCATAATCTTTTTGAAGTCAGTTCACCTCTGTTGGAGGGATGTTCTCAGCCAAGAGGTTGCTTGATCTTTTGAATGTAGCTGTCCAGGAGCCCCCAGGCTTTAGCTCTGGACTCTTTTCCACTTACAGCCTGTGTGCTCTTTGTATGGGTGTTCAAATTCTGTGTAGTAAATGTGATAGTCAGGAAAGAAAAGAACTTGCCACTGTCAGACAACAGTTGATTCTTATGGAGATTTCAGCAAATGTTATGAAGCATCTCTCTTACTTTCATGATTTGGGAACTGGTCTCATGACTTTTGATAAACATGGAGCTCTGATGCTAATATTAACTTGTCATCAGTTACTTAGTTGGCTTTTAAGGACTAGTGTGTGTAGGATGCCCGTGATGGTTATGTCAATGCACATCGAGGCTAGCACCATACTTAAAGTGAAGGAAAAGAGTATCTTCTATGGTAGTAACCAGAGAATAGTAATTTTGCGTTTCTGACTGTTCACATGTAGAGTTTCCAATTGGGGGTTCAACTCATTTCTGCTTATCACTTCAATTTTTTTTTTTAATCTTGGATAATTTTGACAATTTGAGAAGGCAGAGACTCTGGAGACTGGCTGTGAGAACCTTAAAATATGAAAAGGAAAACGCAAGATGGCATAATGACAGAGCCAGAGTAGCTGGCCATAGGATGAGGGTAGAAAGGAGTCAGAAAGGCAGAGGAGGAGAGGAGAGGAGAGGAGAGGAGAGGAGAGGAGAGGAGAGGAGAGGGCATGATGTCATGCGTGAAAGTAGATGCCACTTTTCCTGGGCTCCTGCTGAGCCTTGTGGGGAAACTCTGTTATGTCCTTTCTGCAGTATTGATGCTCGCTCACTCGAGATTTATTTATGGTGGTTGAGCTTAAGTAGCTCTGCCCATACACTCCAGAGAAAATGATCAGATGAGAGGCATGCCGCAGAGAAGAATGTATAAAAGATCAGTGGAGTTTTTGGCTCGTGTCCTGAGTCTGTCTTTGAACTTCTTTATGAAATGAGGCTAGTAGGAGTAGCCTTGCCGTGCTAAGCATTAGTGGGCAGGATGAGAGATGCACAGATTTTAGACACATTCAGACATAGCTCTGTACCCACTAGCTTTTCTTTTCTTTTTTCTATAGTTTAAGCCAAATGGCTCCAACTCACTCATTCTTTAAATTATAACTTATAAAATGGAGATGATGACAATATACAATCTGTAGGATTGTTGGTATGGAATAACATTGACCTACTTAAAATACTTGTGATGATTAATTTTATGTGTTGACTTGTCTGAATTAAGGAGTTCTTGGGTATTTGGTTACTCATTATTTCTGCATGTTTAACTGATGGGATTTCCAGATGAGACAGGCATTAGAATCAGTAGATTGAGTAAGGCAGATTGCTCTCCCACCATGGGTTGCATAATCCAGTTGTTGTAGGTCTTGGTGGAGCAAACAGGTAGAAGAAGTAAGGAGGCTTCTGACTTATGTGCTTGAGTGGGAGAGTCAGGGCATCAGTCTACTGCTCTTGGATGGAAAGTTTCACCATTGATGTTTCTGGTTCCTAGACCTTTGCACTCGAACTGGAATTTACATGATTAGTTTTCCTCGTTCTGAAACCTTCACACTTAGACGGAAAGACACTACTGGCTTTCCTGGGTCTCCAAGAGACAGAGGGCATACTGAAAAATTTCTCAACCTCCATAATTACGCTATCTAACTCATTATAGTAAGTCTCTTTCTAGGTTTATATATAAATATGTATCTGGTTGGTTCTGTTATTCTGGAGAACCTTGACCAATGTACTTGTTAATCTATATAAATGCTAAGTGATCATTACAAGTAGCCATTGTTTGGAGTAACAACTGTAGAACAAAGACATAAATAACTTAGTTTTACTTAAGCTACTGTAATTTGAGTACATATAAGTTGATAAAAATTCATGATCCCCGGGGCTGGAGAGATGGCTCAGAGGTTAAGAGCACTGGCAGCTCTTCCCGAGGTCCTGAGTTCAATTCCCAGCAACCACATGGTGGCTCACAACCATCTGTAATTTGATCTGGTGCCCTCTTCTGGTGTGTAGGCAGAATACTGTATACATAATAAATAAATAAATCTTAAAAAAAAAATTCATGATCCCCAATATCTACATATTCTTGTAGAGGTGCCATTTTGAGAGAAAATCCCACTAGGCAAGGATTTATTGAGTACCTTTAATCTTATAAGCACAGTGCATACACAAGGCTGGCTATTTTTTAGTCATTACAGATAAGCAAACACAAATATCTAAAACTAACTCAACAATTGACAATCTAACCAACAGTAAGACACATACTAAGGCTGTGCAAATGGAAAAATGGCTGACATCATTTAAAAATTGATGTACTTAGTTTTAATTATGTCCATGAAATTAGAGTGACATAGAGAGCAAAATTGTATAGAATTGAAGAGGAGTGGGCTAGTTATGCTAGAAATTACTGTTTGAGCCAAGGCTTGGAGGACTGAGTAGATCTGGTTTACATAGGGGATGGACCAGCAGACTGGCATGGTGAGATTGCTTGGGAAGGAGAAGTGATAAGTTGTTGAGACAAGTTCAGACAAAGTATGAGGAGACTGTAAAGGTAAATGACTGCAAAACCAAACACCATCCCTGAAAGGACAGGGTAGCTGGAGAGTATTAAAGGGAGATTTAATAGCATTCAAGTCCATGGCATTAGTTGATGTTTAATTTTAGCAGAGGACAGAAGGAGAAGTCCAGCCTGAGAAAAGAGGAATTGCCTTCTGACACTGAAGCTGGGCATTTCATTCTTCTCTCATCCCTGAAACACAAGGGGCTACAGTTTCCCAGGTCTCCTGCCCTCCCTGACATCCCCTGGGCAGATTTAGCAGCACCTGTTTTGTTGGAACTTCAGTGGCATGGACCAGGAAGGGAGGGGAAGCAGCTGTCTTGCGTTTCTAGGGATGCATAAATGCCACAAGCATTAGCTAGTTCAGGACCTATGAACTAGGCTATTATGGAAGCATTAGAGGAGGGTTGTTACCCAGTTGTTACCCAGGAATGAGCCCAGAGCTCATTCTAGGGACAGCAGCTCTGGGGTCGAAGGCAGCCCACTGAACTGTAGATGTGCCTGGCCCAGGGAATCAGCCATCCTCTTGCCATCCTCTGGTCCTTTGGTTGGCAGTGATTCAGAAGTGGGTTAGCATGAGCCGTTCTTTTCGGCAGTCAGCTGCTGTCGTCTCCTTTCCCCTTTTAAAAATGCCTGTAGAATCAGAACACTGTTATGGAAATTAGTTAGCAGCTGCTGTACATGAATGTTTAGAAAATTAATATTACTCACATTATACAGTACGGAAGCAGAATTTTAATGAAGCCTCGAAACTACGGGTGCATTGACCCTTTCCCCTTATCAGAGAAATCTCAGAATGCCGAAGTTTCCTCGAGAAAACTTCTCATTTCTGCTCGGCTCCTATTGGGCCATTAGTGACAAAAATAGCACATTCACAACCCAAAGGAGCAAATATTTCAGAACATATTGTACTAAAATATGACAGTGTCAGCTAAACCATTATCTACGCTTATTTCTCATTATTAATTCTTAACAATTAGCTCTTCTTTGTTGGTAATGGGCTTTGCTATATTATAAAAAATGTTTTAAAGTCATAAATGTCAGACTTCGTTTGTGCTGATTCTGTCAGAGATGATTGTGATATGTCCTCACCATTGGCAATGTTCCTGGAACCTGGGGTTCCCTACCGAAGTCAACGTGATGGCCTCAGGTGACTCTGGGAAATGATCGGGAATTTATATGATGGGACCAGAGACGTCATCTTAGAGGCATGAGGGGGAAAAGCACAGAAGGAATCCCCAGGGAAAGGACATGGAGGGAATTTGATTGAAGAAAGCAGAGTGTAGTCAGAGTAGAGGAAGTCCTCAGATTCCATGAAGGAAAGAAAGGTGTAGGCAGCACCCTTCCAGGAGGAGCTCTGGGAGATGCTCAAAGGCAAGAGGACATGCCAGTTGAAGCAGTTCAAGGAGGGGGAAGAGAAAAGGCATGCTTTTTAGATACCATATCCATCTTTTATGTGATTTACGACCTCAACCCTTGCAAAATGTGGTATTGTCTGATATTAGAGCACACTATATATGCCTTGCCAAAGAAATTCAGGGTGATGGTGGAGAGAAGAGAAAGTGATGGGAGAAGAAGGAAAAACAAGAACAATGGACCGAGAGCTAAAAATTACACAGGGAGAGATTTGTTTAGCTTCCGTAGAAACATTTGCCGTGCACCTAGGTGTTACAGTCTCCCCTATTCATTACTTAAAGGTGCTACCATCCACCCGGCGGTAAAGCATGAGTGTGCACCCACATCAAGATGATCGATGATGGGCATTATAGGTGAGTATAGTTCTTTGTTGGGTGACAGTTTCAATATCTGTTCCCTAAGAACTGCTTGATAACCATTTGCTGAAGTAGATATGGAAAATAACTATCCTGGCTGACCATAGCTACATCCAAAATGAAGGCAATCTGTCCTTGTTGGTTTCCTGCAGAAGCAGATCTTGATAGAAGGCTTCAAAGGGTAGAGGAAGAAAAACAGTTTTTAATTTTTCAATGTTCATAGGTTCCTCATTGGGCCAGACTCGGAGACAAACAATGGAGAACAAAGCCAAGTTTATGGAGTACACCTATGGGCTATCCAGGGAACGGGCTCTCACGAACTGGCTTCAGAATCTAGTCCATGTGGCATCTTTAACAAAGAACGGGACAGTTTTAGAGGAGACACAAGATAAAGGAAAATTAAATTGTGTCCCTAGGCATGGCAGTTTAAGAGGGGAGAGAAATAACAGGGATAAAGCTAGTTAGTAGAGCTCCTTAATGTACATTTCCCCAGAACCATCTCTAAGCTGAGGATCTACAGGCATCTTCAAGAGTGCAGAGAGCTCTCTCATATCTGTTCCAGCTGAATTGTCTTCAACTCAATATTCTTCCAAAAAGGGGTGTATTTTGGGGTACCATATACAGATCTCTCAGAAGATCACTTGAGTAACCTCAGGGGAATAGTCAGGTCTGGCTTGTTCACACAGGGCTCATGTGTTTTTCCATTTACTGAACAAACATTAATGTAAACTTTTTCTGATCCCACTGCACTCTGGGGAGCTGGAGTGATAAAGGAGACTTTCAAACAGAGAGTAAATAAGCCAGTGTTAATGGAAGTTGTTCTAACACGAGGAGAAGGAAAAAAAGACAACCAGCATAGAAGCCCGGAATCTGTTTGCCTTTAATGGTACCTTCCACTTTCTCATTTACCATTATGAGTGCCATGCAGCCCTTCTCTGGGCCCAAGAAACCCTTAAATTAAACTAGTTAGTAAGTGTTACTATTACATAAAACTAACATTAGCTTATATTCAAGTATGACTGTATGTCTAAGTATCCAAAATAAATAAATTAGATAGGCAAGAAAGCACATTTTACCTATACATTTCCTTCTCTGTAGGCTTTTTCTGTCAATTTTCCATCCTTTATATTTGAAGTTAATTGTTGACATTACTTGCTCAAAGTAGTTTGACTCCAGAACGCAGTCAGTAAAATGTAAATGTCCTGAGATTTCAAATTATATATTATGTTTCTATTATGACCAGATACATGTGATAGAAACATCAAAACAAATTAATTAAAACAAGTTAGTACATGTATCTTGGTAATCATTTAAAACTAGCATTGTTGTTTCAAGCTATCAGAGACTCATATTCCTTCTCTCCCATGGATCAAGATGTCTCATATCACTATTTTCAAGGTGGTTTCATGGCCAAACATTGATTCTGGAACGCTGGCTTTAAGGCCACCTTTTAGCCAATGTGAATATGAGAACAAACATTAAAAAGGGTACACCAAACACAGGATCATCATCTTAAAAAAAAGGCACAGGTTTTTATGGGTAAAAGGAGTCTGAGAAATCTATTTGGGAGAATGTTGTGCTGTTTCTTACTCAAACTTGTTGTACGCCAGGAAAAAAACGAAGACTGCAAAGCTTAATTAAATGTCCAAATACAACAGTTAAATTCCTAGCTAATGGGCAGTAGAGTAGTACCAGTTTAAAATAGACAGACAAAATGGGAGTATAAGTCCACAGGTATATGTAAAGCATAATAATAGAGAAGCTAATCCAGAAGTAATGGATAAGTGCAGGGAGGAGGTACTTCATTTGGGCAAATGGAAGACAAATACCACGCATGAAAATGCATCAAAAGTAATGGACAACTAGATTAACACAAATTAGTTAGTAGTGGGGGTGACTTTGTCCTCTGGAAAACAGAATTTACAGAAAATTGTCGAGAAGTTGCTCAAAAAAATACTGAACAGCCGTCCTCAAAAACTTGGACATTAAAGAAACTCCTCGGCAACCCCGCTTACGATACAAATGCAGCACAGGCAAAATTCCCTCCTGGCCCAGATTCAAAATGTGGGGGTCCGGGCCTGGAAACACCTGCCCCAAAAGGGCTCGGCTACCACCTCATTAGCAAAGATTCGTCAGGGCCCTGATGAACCTTTTAGCGATTTTGTCTCTCGCTTAAATGATGCAGCTGAGAGACTTTTTGGGCCGAACGAACACGAAAGCACCTTTGTTAAACACTTGGCCTTTGAAAATGCAAACCCTGCCTGCCAGGAAGTCCTCCGCCCTCATAAAAACAGAGCAGACCTCTCTGAATATGTGAGACTCTGTTCAGGTGTTGGCGCCGCCCATGCCATGGGATCAGCTATAGATGTTGCCCTCAGGGCTTCACAACAGCCTGGAGCCCGCACCTGTTGCTTCTGTAAACAACCCGGACATTTCGCTAGGGAATGTCCCCAGAAAGGTCACAGCCTCCCGCCCTTAGCCCAGCCGGCTCAGGAGGCCGCCTCTATGAGGCCCTGCCTTCCACTCTCTGCCCCTGCTGCAACAAGGGCCATCATTGGGCTACAGAATGCAGGTCAAAAGTCAATTATCTCGGTCAGCCCCTTCCTCCGAGGGTGCCGGGAAACTTCCAAAGGGGCCAGCCCCTGGCCCCAATGCCTCCAAGAGCACACCCTGGGGCCTTGAGGTCCGCTCACCCCCTAACTCCCCAGCCTCAACAAATTCTCCCGCCCCAGTTCCATTCTCCTCCCTCCGGAGAGCAACTCCAGGCAGTGCCGGATTGGACTTGTGTGCCAACGCCGAAACAGTATTAAACTCCCTTGAAGGGGCTCAGGTCATCCCTACAGGGGTGACAGGGCCCTTACCTCCTAATGTTTGTGCGCTTGTCCTTGGCCGTGCTTCTGCGGCCCTCCGAGGGGTCCAGGTCTACCCTGGCATAATAGATAGTGATTTCACAGGTGAAATTAAGATTCTGGCCACTGCTGTAAACGGCATGGTCACGATTCCTCAAGGTACGCGCCTGGCACAGCTAGTTCCTCTACCCTCCTCTGTCTGTGATAATCCCTCAATTACAAACACCCCTCGGGGGTCAGCTGGATTGGGCTCCTCGGACGCCTACTGGGTCCAGCCTGTTACTCAGGATCGCCCTACTCTCACCCTTACTATAGAGGGAAAGAAGTTTCAGGGTATCTTGGATACAGGGACAGACACCACAGTCATTTCACAGTCTCACTGGCCGTCTGCTTGGCCACTGGTTCCATCCCTCACTGATTTAAAAGGAATCGGGCAGTCTAATAATCCTTTAATTAGTCTCACCTTAGATGCTGCAGGGCATTCTGCCGCTGACAGGCACTGGCACCCTTCTCCAGATGCCACCCGGCCACTAGCCATGTGGCGAGATCCCCTCACGGGTCATTGGAAGGGCCCCGACCCGGTCCTTATTTGGGGACGAGGTTCGGCCTGCATTCTTGACCAGATACACTCTGCTCCCAGATGGTTACCAGAACGCTTGGTTAGAGCTGTAAATATACCTGATCTGCCCAGGACAGATAGCCCCTCTCCTGAGGAAACTTCTTCTGTTTTAAATGCTGTCCCTCCAGCAAGCCCTCCAGGCTGTTGTCCTCACCCACAGCAAACCCCACCAGCCCTTTAGCTCTGTTATCACTCTGCTCAGAGTTCCTGTGGGGGGACAGTGGGAACTTTACAGCAAACTGTGTTTGAGACCTTTCACACAGTATACAAGTCCTATAGTCAATCACGTTCTGGGCTGTGACACTGCTTGTCACAAATCCAGTCTGACAGCAGGGGTCATGTTTCCAAGGGCAGTGCTGAATTTTTATCCAAGATGTCAGAAAGACTTGTCTGACCTGCTGGCCTTGGTGTTACAGGTGGTCATAGCCGTGTTGAGCCAGCTTGACACAGCCTGTGGCTGGCAGGTAGCACAGCAAACAGGGTAGCACCAGAGATGCCACTCAGGGCAGTTAGGTCCCTTCCACCTAGACTAACCTTTTATTCCTCAGATCAATTCCTAGATCTCTAGGAAGAGAAGCCGTGTTGAGACGACTGCCTTGATGGGAGCCTGTTACTGCCATCACCTTAGCAGTCCTTCTGGGGGTTGGAGCAACGGGAACAGGCACAGGAATTGCCTCTCTGGTCCTGTCCAACCAACATCACTCTGAACTTAGACGAGGATATTGCTCAATTTGAATAGGGAATTTCAGCCCTCGAGTCATCCCTTTCCTCCCTAGCTGAGGTAGTTTTACAGAACAGGAGAGGCCTGGATCTCCTCTTTCTACAACAGGGTGGCCTTTGTACTGGGCTCAAAGAGGAATGTTGCTTCTTTACAGACCACACCAAGATAATCAAGGACAGTATGGAAGGTTAGAAAAGGACTAGAAAAAAGAGAGAGAGAGAGAGAGAGAGAGAGAGAGAGAGAGAGAGAGAGAGAGAGAGAGAGAGACAAAAGGAGAATAAGAGCTTGGGTGGTTCTAGAATTGGTTTTCCAACTTCCCTTAGCTAATAACCTTTTTCCCTCCCTCCTAGGACCTGTTGTAGGCCTGCTCCTGGTCCTTGCCTTTGGGCCATGGGCACTTTCCTGGCTCACTTGGTTCATCCGAAGCCAAATAACAGCCCTGCCAGCCAGGCAGATCCAGGTTTATGACCACTGCTTTGATATGCAGGACTCCAGGGTTGAAATTTCCCCTGATGAGAGATGCCCCACACAGACCCCTTCACTCGGGGGAGGCTGCACCTGTATGTGGGAAAAAGGTTCGCTCAAGGCATGATTGGAGTGCAGCTGGGACTGCACAGGCTGGGGACCATGGTACCCCAAAATCCCGAGAGCCTGGATTATATGCCCTGTTGCATAGCGGTTGTGCAGTAACAGCCTTGTGCTTACCCATTTCCGCTCCCTCAAAAAACTGCACGGTCCATTGATTCCTGCACTATGGGGACGCCTGTGATGCTTGAGTCTGGAGAGACATTCCCTCTCGGACCTTTTTTCACAACCTTTAGAGGGATAGGGCCTCTGTAATCCTCCATGCAAAGCCTCTTTCAGAGTCTTTATTTTAGACCATTCGAACCTGGTTTATGTTGGCCCCTAGATTTATTACTAAAAAGGGGGAGATGTCAGGGACAAGGATAGAATCTCTAGTTAGTGGAAAAATACAGACCCCCATAAGACAGGGAACTAGATCATCTTACAGTCAGGTTGCCTAGCAACAGGACATTGAGGAAGAGCCCTTGACCCTTACACCCTGTAAACATCCTATGCAAACATCCTGTTAGCTTGCCCCACCTTATGCAGATGAAGCTTCTTGCTCCCCCCACCCTGCAGAAACTATATAAACCCTCTTGGAGAAAAATAAAGTTGCACCTTGATCAGAATCCAGACTTGGTGTGTTTCCTTGTATCTCCTGGTCAGAACCCGTTGAAGCGCTGGCTGAGCTGAGCTGGAGAGATGGCTCAGAGGTTAAGAGCACTGACTGCTCTTCCAAAGGTCCTGAGTTCAATTCCCAGCAACCACATGGTGGCGCCCTCTTCTGGCCTGCAGGGATAGGAGGCTGTAGGGTAGGAGGAGGCTGTAGGGTAGGAGGAGGCTGTAGGGTAGGAGGAGGCTGTAGGGTAGGAGGAGGCTGTAGGGTAGGAGGAGGCTGTAGGGTAGGAGGAGGCTGTAGGGTAGGAGGAGGCTGCAGGGCTGAGCTGCTGAGCTGAGCTGAGCTGAGCTGAGCTGAGCTGAGCTGAGCTGAGCGATTTTTGTCTAGAGCAATTTTTGTCTAATTTGAAGTAGATAGATCCACTTCTAATCTGGACCATCGAGGTAGGAAGACACACACCTTTAATCTCCTTCTGCTGGAAGACTACATCAGGACGTGGAAGAAGGAAGCTTTTCTTCTTTGTTTAATGTCACCTTGCCTGAAAGTCCTTTCTTTCCCTGTCATTACAGCCTATTTCTTCAGGATTCCAGTGTATACTGGAATCTAGCTGAAACATTCAGCCTCGTGGCCGGAGCAACTGCAGTATTCTTGGACTTTCTGTTCACAGTCAGCCCATTGTTGGATTAGCCTGTAAGTTACTCTAATAAATGCCCCCTAACACATGTATTCATTCATTCTATAAGTTCGCTTACTCTAGAGAACCATGACTAATGCAATCCTCCAATAACCCTAGGAGGTTGGTGGTCTTCTGATCATCTCCACTGACACATTAAAATGGAAGTGTGTGTGGTCCTGTGAAATGCTTTCTTCATGTAAAATAGAGCACGAATCACCATGTCAGTACATTAAGCAGCTCCCTTTTCAGTGGCTACAGGATGCCCTGATGTATTCAGTCTTTCTTCTTTTGATGGAAATTGAGGTTAGCCACACATTTTGATGTGTTTGGTGTTACAAGCAATGTTACAACGAACAGTCTTTTGTTCCAACGTATAAATACTTCTATAATAGGAGTCTAGGCTATATTTATTTCTATATGTATAAATACTTCTATAACAGGAATCTAGGATATATTTATTTCTGTATGTATAAATACTTCTATACATAGGAGTCTAGATACAGAGAAGTTGAATAGAAAGAAAGATTCATTAATAGGCTCAATGATTCAGCCAACTGGATCCCCAGTGCTGGTACCAATGTAGCTGCTCACTAAGAGGGCACCACATGGAGCATATGTCCCCATGGACATAAAGTATGTTATTGACCTATAAACTTTTAAAAAATTAATCTTTTTTATTTTTTGATTTTATATATATAATTTCCCTCTTCTCTTTCCTCTTTCCAAACCTGCCAATATATCCCTCCTTGCTCTCTATCAAATTCATGGCCTCTTTTTTTTTTTCATGAATTGTTGTCATATACAGATATGTGTATCTATGTACATACCTTCTTTTTCTTCAAGATTTATTTATTATATATACAGTGTTCACCTGCATGCTTGCCTGAGGGCATCAGATGTCATTAAAGATGGTTGTGAGCCGCCACGTAGTTGCTGGGAATGGAACTCAGGACCTCTGGAAGAGCAGTCAATGCTCTTAACCTCTGAGCCATCTCTCCAGCCCGTGTATATACATTCTTAAACACTTAGACACAACCAGCTCAGTCTGTGTAATGTTACTTGTACATACGTTTTCAGGGCTGACCATTTGGTACTGGCTAACCAATTGGTGTGTTCTTCTCTGGGTAAGACCATTTCTCCTTCTCGGCTCTCTGAGTTTCTGCCTCCTGCATGGCCGAGTATGATAGGATTAGTTTAAAAAATCACTGCAGGCAAAGTAAGTTGCCTGCTACATCTGGGTTTTTATGCTCCCGTAGGTTCATTACCGGTTACAAAACATGAGCAAACTTTGGAGACAGCTCTAAAATGAAGTAGTGAGGTGTTGTTTCTCCTGGAAGGGCTGGTGACATTCTAGAGACAAAGCTGCCAAGTGTTAACAGCATTACTTAAAGGTCACCAGATGCGGGATTAAATTGTCACTAATCTATTTTTTATGCCAATGTGAAATTGATAATTCAAGGGAAGCAGGTTTTCTTATCAGTTAATGTCACAGTGTTCAATAATTATTGTATTTATTATTTCCCCATTCAAAATTAAAATTCTGATTGGTGAGAAAGCCGTTTATGAGTCTGGGGAGAGCCTCTGACATTTAATCCAATCCCCCAATAAGTCAGATGGGTAGTTGTTTTGATGAAAGCTGTGGACAAAGTGCTATTAAGCCAAATGCGAGGAAGACATTATTTTGTAAATAACTGTGGTGATTAAAGCTTTGTTGCACATCATTAAAAATGTGTTACTCTGTCTCTATTACTTCTCACTAACGTGGTTCAGCAAGAGAGGCCTCAGTTCAAAGAGACACAGGGAAAGGGAAGTTCATACATTTAGAGGCAAACTTAAATCATCTCAGAAACCTGGTACCTACATCGTAGAAGGCTGAGGGAATCCTGCCTGCTGGTCCTTTAAGAGTGTCATCATGTCCTTAGCAGTCACAGCCTTCTGGAACTTTCTAATAGCATTTGCTCTATGATTTATGTAAATCCACTTCAGCCTTGTCCTGTCCTTGTACCAGCTAGGACTCACTGACTAAGTGAGAAGTTTAAAAAGTCAGTACGGTCGCATTCAGGCAATATGACTTCTGCCAAGCATCCAGCTCCCCCACTGGGCCAGCATTATTGCTCACACAATTAGCCATGGCTGCCTGGGTGAGGCTCCCTGTAGCAGCCACTCTCCCAAGTCCATCCATTTCCCCTCTCCCAGCATGCCAGCGCCTGGCTCATTTCAGCTTTCATTAGCCTCTGCGGCTTCTGGCCACAAAGGTGCGGCTCACCTAATCCCAGACATTCCGCAGTGCAAAAATAAAACGCCCCTGCAACTTGGGGTCCCCACTCTCGCCGCTGAAGTATGTAACTAGAGCCTGAAAAACTTGGGTTTCTATACCCAGGCCAATCCCACCAGGAGGGAATCATCACAAATCTGATGTTCGCCACAATGAAGCTTCTCTTTGTGAGAAGGGCCGGGATCTACTCTTAGCCCCTCACCACATACTTAGTTCTAATTCGTGAAGACATATGCTGCAGTCTGGTTAGGGGTCAACTGGGACTGATGGTCCAGGTGCAGGCCTGGCTGGGCACCGTGAGACTGAGAAGGACTGGTTTGGGCCAGAAGGCACCAGACTTCACTTGTGTTAAGTCATAGCTTCAGTGTTTACTGTAGACGAGTGTCTCATCTATTACATGTTATTTTAAGTAAAAATGGCTCCAGAAGTGCACCTAAGGTGTTTAAGAATCTTTTTCTCATGACCCTAGGTCAACCTCCTGCAGTTAAAGTTGTCATATATGAAGGTAAAGGGGCTACTTAGTGCTTCCCAATTCCTGGTCACCAGAATAAGCATTTGTTACCAGCTAATGGACTGGCATGATAAACTACCATTCTGGTTTCAGCTGCCTGCCCTCAGGTAATCACAGGGCTTAGGGAGATATGCTAATTTTCTGGTCAGCCAGACATAGGAACCCTCATAGTCATCCAGGGCACATGGCTGGAGACAGGTGTTTTCCAAAAGAAATTGTTGTGTTGTATATAGAAATGAGGGACAAGGACCCGGATTGTTCACATTAACAGTGTGAAACTAAGCCATGACCTGGACTTCTTAGAGGATTAGGAAACACTGGCAATGTGACGTATGCTTTCCTATGTACAGAAGATAATGAAATGTAAAATGCATCTGATTTGTATTAGCTACTGTCACATCACTGTGCCGACATATTTGATAGAAGCAACCTAATGAGGAAAGGTGTATTTTTGTCTCAAGTTTTGGCAGATTTCAGTTGTTATGGGTGTAGAAGGCACAATGGAGAAGTTCAGCTCATCACAGGGGTGAATGGTATAGACTGTTCACATCATAGTGGACCATAAAGCTGACAAGGAGGTAGGAACTGGGGCCCAGGCTATAAAACCTTTAAAGGCCCATCTGTACTCACCTACTTCTACCAACAAGGCTCTACCTTCTAAAAGTTCCATAGCCTGCCAATGCAGGACCACCCCTGGAGGAGAAAAGCTTAAAACACGCATTGGTAGATGGCATTGTAGATCAAACCTTAACCCAGTTTATACAGTCCGTCTCAGAGAGCTAAATAGTACCAGGATAAAATGAAACAAAGTTTTGTATACATAACGCACAATAAACAGTTGACGTTCACGTTAGACTTTGCATCAACCGTTATGCCAAGAATACCGTACAAACAGCTTTTGTAGAAGAGTCAATTTATTTTATGGTTTTGGAAGTTTTAGGCTATTGGACTTGAAAGAGAAGGCTGGTAGTACATGAGGGCTTGCAGTCAAAGGGAATTGTGATTTTTTTTTCCCCTTGTATAAAGGTGTCCATTGTGTCCTTGGAGGCAGAGCAGAATCCCACAGGAACATGTGCCTGGTTGAACATGGGCCTCTTCATGAGAATCATTAGAGAGAGCAGGAAGAAGTAGGGTTTATAAGTGAGTAAGCCGGAAGCCGAGCCCCAGGACCTGTGTTCTCCCAGCCCCCTCCCCCTCACCAGCCCCTACCTATCTCTTTATTTTAAGGGCATAAGGTGCTTCTGGCTAGAGTTGAGTTTTGTAATTAATTCTGAGGGCCAGTTCCTCCATGAAGCTTAGAGGAAGAATTCTTTGTTGGTGGGAGAACCTTGGGACAGTTGCTTACATTTTTAAAAATAGCAAACTTCTAACATTGTATGGTTGGTAAAGTAGAATCCTAAACTCTTTCTGGCCTTGGAGTTCATGGTCTCCAGGCTACCAGACTGAGAGGAAAGTCAGAGTGATGTACAGATGTAGAAAACATCCTGTGAGCCACTTCCTGGTATTTGTTTTGGAATTCTACTGGATAGTTATTGTTTATAATTTAAAAATTTTGGCCCATGGGTCTTGCTCACTGTGAACATAGGGTCTCAGGTTCAACGTCCAGCATCAATGACTAAATAAATAGGGGATATAAAATCATGTATCTTGCTCTTCTTACTAAGAGGCTTTAATATTTTTATCTAACAGGACAAACAATAATCCTAAGAATGACAACACCGATAGACAGATGTTGTGGCTCATCCGGCAGGCAGGGGGATTGCCATGAGTTTCAGAACAGCTTAGGCTACACTGTATAAGCCACAGGCCAGCCTAGGATACCATGTGACACCTTCTTAAAAAAGAAAGAAAACGCTAATAAACAGAACTGCAATCTGATGACCATGTAATGAGTGTATTATCTTATTAGGTTACAGTAGCATCACTTTGCTGTAGGCAATATTGTTTTGTCCCATTTATAGAAGAGAATATTGAAGTCCATATATGTTAAGTCTACAGCCAGACATCACCAAGTCTCAATGTCACTATTTGAATCCATGTCCATCCTCTATATCGAGGGCTACTCTGAGTCAGTAGTACTGGGAGTTTTCCTAAAAACATCTGTGAAGGCTTAACCTAGACAAAACTTTAAAGAGAACCAATTTTTTTTTTTTTTGTTGTCAAAAACAACCTTCTTTAGGCAGTTTCTCAGTTTTCTGAGGTTAAAACGGGGATGAGAGCGATAACCAGCCGCCCATGCCCTTCTCCATAGCCCACCTCTCACCTTTTCTCTGTCCTCAGCTGGGCGCAGCAGAACCAGCCTGAGAGAGAAAATAGGAAGACAGTGGGGACCCTTACCACCTCCTCGCCACCCTCAAGGACTAGGAAAGTGGTTATGCCCTGCTGGGTCAGCCCGACAGGCCCTGGATTTCTGTTTTTCTATGTTAATTAGAAAGTAGAATCTTAAGAGCCAATTTTGACTAAGAACTCTATGTCCAATTTTCTCCTGGCTCTGATTGTGAGCGGCCTGATCAATATTAAATCTAATTTACAGCGATGGCCCCTGTGAAGCTGGCAAATGTTATGTCAACATCCCGTAATGACTTGGGCTTCCCGAGCACACTTGTTAGCCCTGGCCACATCTGCCACCAGAGCTGTCTCAACTCTCCCTGCCTTTCACACTGCATCTGTGACAACGCCCCCACAGGTTCTCCTGTCTGTCTTCCATCCACAGAAGCCCCATCCTGTCCTTCCTGGTTGCCTCATTGCTGTCTGATGAGCTCCAAAGAAGAAGAAGAAGAACACAATTAATTTTTTTCCCCTTCCACAGCTGATGAACCAAAGAAAGAAATAATTGCTACTCAGTTTTAATAATGGCAAATTTTATGAAATTTCCATAAAGACAATTCGGAAAGGAGTTTGGGGAGTCTTTCTCCACAGGGGGCCCAACTGGTTTGCATTGTTTCATAATGTTTATGTTATTATATTTCCATGCCATTTGCATTCCATTGTCTCTAGGGCAAGTTCTTGCGACTCATTTGCGAGGCAATGAATAAAAGAGTTGTAAGGGAACCCGGCTCCAATCCTTAAGTTTTACCTCATCAGGGGATGCGGCTCACTGAAGAGAGAGAGGCTCCAAGGTTCCAGAGAGTTTGCCAAAAGCGGGGAGGTAGCTATCACTCATGTAATTCTCCTGCTTCAAATCTCTTTGGCCTATGTTCTTCATGAGAAAAAGCCCAAACTCCTTGGTTCTTACTTGTCCCCATGGTACAGTGCATCCCCACTGTCTGCTGCAGTTGACCACCCTTCCTTAGTCACGTGTTTGTTACACGTCCACATCACAGGGATTTGACATGTGCTGTCCCCTCAGCCTAAAGATGGCCCCTTCTCTTTCTTCCTCAGCTAGGGATTCCTCATCTTCCATGGACCCTTTCCTGAAGGTTCCCTCACCAAGTCACATCTTCCCCTTGTAGGCTCTATTGTGTATTAGCCAGACTTTCTAGCAGATCCTTGAGGTAGTGTAAGTGAGGAGATACTTCTCTTGGTTTCAGAGTTTCTGGTTCACCATCTACTGGATCCTTTGCTTTGGGCTTGGTAAGAGGCAGAACATGGTGGTGGGAAAAATGTCCCTGGGGCTTAGCAACTCATTTCGAGGCAGGTTGGAAGCAAAGAAAGGGAACACAAGGGGCCAGGGCTAAGGGATACCCTTCAAAGATTTCCCTAGTGACCCACTATTTCCCTGTACCCTCCACAGTTTTAACAACTCCAAATAGCATATTCAAAATTTGAGTCTATGTCTTAAACTATGAGTGAGGTCAGATCTCTTAAGGTCCAATTGTTTGTGGAAACACCTTCAAAGACACACCGGAGATATGTGTCCCTTTCATATCTCCTAGGTGTCCTTCAGTCCAATTAAATGGATCCTTAAGATCAACCCTTAGCCATTGCCACCTCTCTGACTCACTTGTTCCTTGATATTTGCTGGTGCAATTACGTGATGAGTGTTTTCACCTTTGCTGAAATGTAAACGCTCCCAAAGCAGGGGCCTTGTTCGTTTCAGCTCACTCATCTCCCTCTTTTCTGAAGAGCAGAACCTCAAACCAAGCATGAGGCCACGGTGGGCCATCATGTCATTCTACCAAAAGAAGGCTGCTCTTTCCATATCCCTGCATTGGCTGCTATAATAAAGGGAGAACGTGGCAGAGATGGTTTTGTTTGTTTGTTTTGTTTTTGCTTTGCAAGGCAGGGTTTCACTGTGTATTCCTAGCTGTCCTAGAACTCACTTTGTAGACCAGACTGGCCTCCAACTCACAGAGATCTGCCTGCCTCTGCCTCCCTAGTGCTGGGATTAAAGGCAGAGATCTTAAAACTGTGGTTTCCTTCTTGAGCTGAAGGTGCTCAACAGGCCCAGGCATCTGAGCTCTTTCCCTTCCTTTCTTTCATTCAATACATGTTTGTTAGGTGCTGGCTACCTTCTCAGCATTCTTTCAGGGCTTAAGACATAATAGTGGGACAGGATGGGAGAGATCCCCACCCTCATGAAGCTAATACTGTAATGGGCAAGAGTCCATTTGGAGGATGTTACGTAGTGATAGCCGCTATGTGGAAAGACAAAGCAAGGATGGGAAAGGTGGAATTGAGGGATGGATACTGTGGTGATAGACTAACTCACTGGGAATATACAACAAAACAATGGTAAAAACCATAGTATAGCAAGTTCATAAACTGGTGACATACTTGTCTATTATATTATTGGTATTAGGTACTATGTATAACTGTATGTATGTGCTATTCTTTTGTGTGTGTGTGTGTTGTATATGTGCATGTTCACATGGCTGTGTGCACACAGGCATGCAGGGATGCAGTGGATGTTTATGTGTGTGCACATACATGTGGAAGCCAGCAGTTGATGTTGGGTTTCTTTCTTGTTGCTCTCCACCTCATTGTTTTTGGAACAGAGTTTTTCACTGACCTTGAGCTCACTGACTTGTCTAGGCTGCTGGCCAATGAGCTCTAGAGATCTGTCTGCCTCTGCCCCTCCAGCACTGGGATCATAGGTATGAGCTGCCACAAGGATCTTTACATGACTACCAGGGATCTGAACTCAGGTCCCCATGCTTGTGTGGCAAGCACTTTACCAACTACACCATCTCCCGGGCCTCTTTTTTATACTATAGCCTATGCAGTAGGCCTTCTTACATCAGTGTCACTACAAGAACATGAATAATGCACTGAGCTAGGAGGTCACGAAATGATAAGGATTTTTCATCTCTATTACAGTCTTATGGGATCACCAACATATACACAGCCCATTTTTGTCTAATATGTTGTCACATGCAACACAACTCTATTTAAAGTACAGATCTTAGGGGAATGGGGGAGAGAGGTGAATGACCATCTGGGGAAAGAATGCTTGTCAAGTAGGAAGATTGTTGCCAAAGCATGTCTAGCTTGTCTGGAAACAGCCAAGAAGCCAGTGTGGCTGTGATTGAGTCATCAGTAGGAGAGTATTCTGAACAGAATGGAAAGAGGTTATGCAAGGTAAGATGAAATTGGGCCTCACAGGCCATTGTAGGGACTTGGTATTGGTGTTCACTTTGCTCACGACTTAGATTTTGTAGTCTAAGACAGTTTTCCACCTCCTAGCATTTTAATAAGTGGCCAAAGGAGAAGAGGAAAGCATGGATGTGAACCTTTCCTTCAGGGCAAAGCTAGAAGTACGTCATCCCACCCACATCCTACTACTTTGAGTTAGTCACATGGCTACTGGTAGCTGCAAGGGAGTCTTTATCTTGGTGGCCAAGGATATAAATGAAACTCAAAGACTCAAAAAGAGGGGGGAGAGGGATGGTAACAATCTCTGCTACAGACCTAGTCTTTAAATATTAAGAACATGAAATTAGAAATCTGATAATCCCTTTTTAGAATCAGCTTCCAATGAAAGGAAACTATAGCACAGATCTTTGAGCCATGAGAATACTTTATGCTTTATGAATTAGGCTGAAAATTCTTTTTTTTTAATGGAAACTCTGCAACAGGATAAACTGGACAGCTGCTTTGTCAGCTGACTAAGAAGAAAGACTCCAGTATGACTAAGTTGAATTATTCTACTCTCTAATAAGTGATAGCTTTCTCTCATATTCCTCGGTACGCAGTATAAAATATATATGATTTCTTATTAAGTGGTTTTACCAGAGCTTGCCTTTCTCCTCCCCTCCCTCCAAAGAGTTTGTGCAGTCACCAGGCTTTGTGAACCATATCTGACCAGGATAAGGGCACAAACTCTTAAAATGTGGTGGTGGCACATGCCTTTAATTTCAGCACTCAGGAGGCAGAGGCAGGTGGATCTCTGTGAGTTTAAGGTCAGCCTGGTCTACAGAGCAAATTCTAGGATAGCCTGGGCTACACAGAGAAACCTTGTTTCAACAAACAAACAAACACACACACACACAGACACAAATAAAAAAAATCAAAGCCAGCATAGAGAGAAGTTGTAGTTCATAAGCTGAACTTATTGTCACCCAATTCAGAAATAAATAAATGAATAGTTAACTTACCAGGTATCTTGTTCTTCAAAACCTCTAACACACATAGATCATGATTTACTTTCTGATGTTTGAGACATAAAGCATCTGAGATGCTTAAATAAAAGTCTTTTGACTTCTCCAATTCAAGCCACTACTTGGAGTTCTGTATTTTTGACAGCTAGTGTTAAATGAGCTATGAGCTTTTAGATGTGGCCTCCTAACTGTTAGTCTCTTAGGGCAGAAAGAAGCTTGCTTATTGAATAGTCAGTTCCTAATTCTTCACAGAATAGAACCTGGTTGTTGTAATTTGAATGATGGAGAAGTGTGTTAGTCCAATTTCTTTTGCTAAAACAAAACACCACATGGTAGGTAAATTATAAAGAAAAGAGGTTTAGTTTGGTTCATGGATGTAAGCCCAGTTTAACGAGCTATAATTGGTAACATAGGCTCCTCTTGCTTGCAAAGACCCAGGGAAGAGTAGGGCAGCTTGTGGAGAGACAGGAAGCACATGCTCACCTAGTCTTTCTCCTTCTTCTTTTAAAGCTATCAATATCTGATGAAGGGAGCTGCAGCTTGATAATCCTATAGAATACTAATCAGCTCAAAAAAGCTTCACCCTAAGAAAACAGAGTTAAAATAAGTTTGTTCTCTCTTAGTACCTCACAGTGAGGATTAGCCTCCACCATGAGTTTGGATGCCAAATCCTATTCAAACAATGGTGGAGACTCATGATCTCCCACACACCCTATTCCTTAATCTCATAGAACAATGATTAAAACTTTCTCCTTATGTCAAACCATTCTGTAGTTTGGATGTTGAGTGTCCTTGTGCTGGCTAGAGTGTGGTGCCCTCAAAAGTCCCTGTTATTTAAATACTTGAGTCCCCAGTTGGCTCTTTGGGGAGGATTAGGAGGTGTGGCTTTGTTGGAGGGAATACATCACCAGGAGCAGGCATGGAGGTATCAAAAGACTTCCTAGGGTGTTCTCTCTGCCTCCTGCTTGCAGATTAAGATGTGAGCTCTCCGCTGTTCCTGCCACCCTGCCCTTGCTCCACCATCATGGACACTAACCCTCTGACACTGTCAGCCCAATTAAATACTTCATCTTGTAAGTCACATTGGTTTTGACATTCTGTCACAGCAATAGAAAAGTGACTAAAAGCCCATGTGTAAAGGGCTTCGTCTCTATGGTGGCACTACTGGGAGGTGCTGGAACTTTTAAGAGGCGGGCTCCTTGGGCTGGGGGCACAGCTCTGTCGGTGAAGTGCTCACCGTGCAAATGTGAGGACCTGCATTCAGATCCCTCATACTCATATAAAAAGCTGGGCATGATGTGGCCCACCTATAATCCCCATGCTGAAGAGGAGGACATGGGAGGATCTCAGGAGCTTGCCGGTCTAGATGTATGGGTGAACTCCAGGTTCAGTGAGAGACCCGTCACAAAGTGTAAGATAGAACTTGGTAAAGAAAGACCCAATATTGACCTTTGGCCTTCACATCCACGCATACACAGTGGCATGTGCACACAGAAACATATACATATACATATGCTATGTATACAAACACACATATGAATGCATGCATACACATTCACACAAATGAACACATACACATGCATGCACGCACACACACGCATGCACACACAAACATGGTGGGGCCTAGTGAAAACTCCTTATGTCATTGGGGAACTACTCCTGAAAGGAAGGTATCTTGGGCTCTTCTCTCTCTCTCTCTCTCTCTCTCTTTCTCTCTCTCTCTCTCTCTCTCTCTCTCCTTTTAGCTTCCTGGCTGTGAGTGTGTGGTTTTGCTCTCCTGTGTGTTCCTCAGTCCGATATACTGTATTGCCCAGGGCTCAGGCGTGAAGAATGAACTGGAGCCTCCAGAATCTTGTGAACAAATAAGATTCTCTCTAAGATCTCAGCTATTTTCTTGTAGTAATGAAAAAAAAAAACTGACTAAAACAAGCCACTGTCTGGTTTTCTCCAGGTGATCCAAGTTTTCTTCTTTTGATCAACCACAGGATGAGTTTATCACTGTCTCAGGTGACAACTTATTTCCCGGGAAAGGAACAAGTGATCCAGGATTTATCCTTTTCTGCTCCTAGAGCAGCTATGGAGATGAAGGAGTTTAAGATAGGAATTTAGAATTTTTCCACCCACTGGCTTTCGGTGTTTGGATATTAATAGTAATTGTTACTGATGGGAGAATATTCAGTGTGATAGGAACAGTGTTTGGTTATTGGCATACATTTTCTTAATTCTCCTAGCATGCTAGTGATGAGTAATACCAATTATCATTTTGCAGGTGATCATATTGTTCAGAGTTCAGAGCAATTACATATCCCACTCAAAGAAGAGTTCACTGCTGTGACCTCATATCCATACCTTTGGTACCATTCCCACAGAGATACCTGTCTAAGCCCATGCATTAGAAGCAAACAAGACTTCATAAGGAGAGGTGGTAATAGGGTCTTGGGAATCCAATAAGACAGAATAAAAGATGGGGTGATGGTTATTAGTGGACAGAAAAAGACCAAGAAGATTCTGTGGCCAAGGTGTAGGTAATGGTGAGAACCCCCAGAGACTAGAAGCTGAGCATATCACAAAAATATGACAAAGGGCAAAAGATAGGGGTAAGACTTGCATTTTTAAGAGGCTATGGATGCTGAAGAGATCATAATGCACCCATCACATCAATTTAAAATAGAAACAGGAGAAATATTATTTTTAAGCGTAAGGAAGTTGAATGGTGACCTCTTTCTCATGCCTGAAAATACCAGAAAAATCCCACCTGAAATGGGTGCAATCACTGACTTACAAGAACCACAAACAAGCAGGCAGTGACTAGAGAACATTGTCTGGGGACCAGGCATCCAGACATACGAGTCTATGGAGGCCGTTCTCATTCAAACCACCACATTTCATCCCCTGCTCCCCACAGGTCTGCGGCCATATCATAATTCAAAGTGCCTTTAGCCCAGCTTCAGAAGTACCATACACTCAAGTCAGTCTCTTAATTGTAATCCCCTGTGAAATCAAAAAAACAATTACGTACTTTCAACATACAATGGCACAGAATATACATTGCTATTCCAAAAGGGAAGAATCAACACACAGGGAGAATATGCTGAACCAAAGCAAAACCAAAAACTAGCAGGGCAAACTCCAATCTTGTAGCTCCATATCTGATGTCAAAGGGCTTAGATGACTTTTCCTATCAAACTTTGATGCCTGCAGCACACTTCTCTTTTTTGGTCTCTTTCCACTCCCCATGTGCAGCAGCACTCTTGGTAGATATTCTACAGCTCTGTTACTTCTGACATCCTGGAGTCTCCAGCAGAATCCAGGCATAATCAGATTGGTGACTACCCTAATAGTTATCATAGAACCTCATCCGGTAACTGATGGAGGCAAATGCAGAGATCCATAGCCAAGTAATGGGCAGAACTCTGGGAGTTCTCCTGAAGAGAGGGAGGAGGGATTATATAAGCAAGGGGGGGGATCAAGATTACAATGGGGAAACCTACAGAGATAGCTGACCCGAGCTTGTGGGAGCTCATGGACTCTAGACTGACAGATAGGGAGCCTGCATGGAACTGATCTAGACCCTCTGCATGTGGGTGACAGTTGTATAGCTTGGTCTGTTTGTGGGGCTCCTAGCAGAGGGACCAGAATGCATGAGCTGGCTTTTTGGAACCTATTCCCTATGGTGGGATGCCTTGTCCAGGCCCGATGCAGGGGGAGGATCAACTTGATATGCCATGCTTTGTTGACTCCCATGGGAGGCTTTACCCTTTCTGAGGAGTGGATGTGAGGTGGGTATAGAAAAGAAGTGGAGGGAGGGAGCAGGAGGAGAGGAAGGAGGGAAAATGTGGTTGGTATGTAAAATAAATTAAAAAATTAATAAAAAATTAAAGAGAAACTCGACTATTAGAAAACAAGATTCCTGGTGTTCTTTTTTTTTCAAAGAGTGCATTTTGTCATTTTGTGCTACTTGGTCTTTTTCATTGTAAACCTGCACAAGAGTGATGACTAATAACTGCATGAGAGAGTCAATATTAGACTGTCTTGAGATCTTTTCTATAAAAAAAATAGTCCATTGTTGTGAAATATTACTTTAACTACGTAAAGGTATGTTACATGTGTTTATGCTGCATTTGTTTAATAACATAAAGATGTGTTGCTGTTTCACCTTGCCTGTCCAAGACATCTGATTGGTCTAATAAAAGGCAGAATGGCCAATAGTTAGCAGAGGAGGGATAGGCAGGACTGGCAGGCAGAAAGAATAAATAGGAGGAGGAATCTATGCTTGAGAGGAGAGCAGAGAAGGAGGAGCGAAGAGAAAGGAGAAAGAGAGGGAGATGCCAGGGCCAGCCAGTCAGGCAGTTGCCAGCCAGCCAGAGATGGAAGAAGCAGGAAAAGTAAGACATGCAGAGTGAAAGAAAGGTAGAAAAACCTGAGGCAAAATGTAGATGAAGAGAAACAGGTTAAATTAAGCTGTAAGAGCTAGTGGGACAAGCATAAGATAAGGCCGAGCATTTATAACTAATATGAAGTCTCCACATCTTTATTTGGGAGCTGGTTGGTGCCCAAAGGAAAGCTTGATACAGTCCATTACTTTTAATTTTGCCTCAGACAAGTTCTTAGGACAAGGTCAGAAAGTAGCCACACTCTTTGCAAAAATATCACAAGAACAGTCTCTAGTCCAGTTGCTGTTGGAGCCCTTGTTTCCCTTCAGTACCTTCTGAGCTGGACCTTCACATTCTACAATGCTCTCAGCACTATTGTCTTCTAAGCTCCTACTAGTATAGCCTGTGTGGTGAATAAGAATGGGCCCCATAGGCTCATAGATTTGAGTGCTTGGTCACCAGGGAGTGGCACTATTTGAAAGGATTAGGAGAGGCCTCCTTGTTGGAGGAAATGTCACTGGGGGAGGGCTTTAATGTTTCAAGGGCCTAGTGTCTCTTTCTTCCTGCTGCCTGTGGATCTGGATGTAGAACTCTCAGCTCCTTCTCCAGCACCATGTCTGCCTGCATGCCGCCATGCTCCCCACCATGATGGCAATGGACTAAACCTCTGAACTTTAAGCCAGCCCCAGTTAAATGCTTTACTTGATAAGAGTTGCCATGGTCATGGTGTCTCTTCACAGCAATAGAATACTGACTAAGACAGCCTGACTAAGCCTGTTAAGCTGTGCTTACAGTGTTCAGCTGCTTTCTTACTCTAAAGTTCCAAAGTCTTCCACAATCCCCCAAATAAAGCT
Source organism: Peromyscus eremicus (assembly GCF_949786415.1). NCBI lineage: Eukaryota > Metazoa > Chordata > Mammalia > Rodentia > Cricetidae > Peromyscus > Peromyscus eremicus. Next base: position 35,520,540 of record NC_081434.1, on the reverse strand, counting down.
ATTTGCTCAGGTCTGCCACGGTTTCCATCTTAATTACTTTTTTTATTGCTGTGACTAAATACCATGGCCAGGGCAACTTATAAAATAAAGCATTTAATTGGATTTAGGGTTTCCGAGGGTTAGAGTTTGTGATGACAGAGCATAGATGTGGTGGCAGCAACCACTGCAAGTTCACATTTTGATTAGAAAGCAAGAAACACACACACACACACACACACACACACACACACACACACAGAGAGAGAGAGAGAGAGAGAGAGAGAGAGAGAGAGAGAGAGAGAACTGTAGGCATAGTGCCAGAGTTTCGAAACCTCTACCTCTAGTGACTTACCTCCTCCAACAAGGCTACACCTCCTAATCTGCTCCCCAAATTCCACTAATTGGGGGCCAAGTATTCAAATATATGAGCCTATGGGGCCATTCTCATTCAAACTATCACACTGTCAACAAAAAAATGACAAGTAAAGGTCTCAGTTCTCACAGCTGGTATGTGAGGAGGGCCTGTCTCTGCACAGCTCTTAGAAACAGAGGGGTCTGCTTTGGCCACAGCACAAGTGAGGCTGCATGTACAGTGTGGTTGAATTGCTTCCTTAGTTGAGCTGGGGGAAAGCATAAGAATCTCAGAGACAAGCTGATCTTTGGGTGTTGGTTCAGACAATTCTAAAATTAGCGAGAGACCTGGCTTTAATATGCCACAGCATGTAGGGCACTCTTTGACTGAACAGCTCGGTTTTAGAAAAAAGGAGGTCTACAATTAAGGTGTACTTTAATTTTGAGGTACTTCAAGATTTCAGAGATGTTACAATGTGAAGAGTATAGGAAGTCCTACAGTAGGTACAGTAAATGGAATGTATCTCAGCCCTACTATGATGATGAAGACCAGAACTAAGATTAAGGTGGGGCTGTAGAGAAGCAGATGACATCAACTTACCTTGTAAGGTTCCCTGTCTGTTTCTAGCTAGAACACTCTTCTGGGGTAGATGGCAGGATCTCCTCTTATCACTGAGGTCAATAGCTGAGGATTTGGGGGTCAGACCTTAAGATGTCATGAACCTGATAATGTGTCAAGTTCAGGGCTCTTCCAGAGGAGGATGGACTACTCGCTTCCTTAAGTGGTGGGGTCGTCTTATCAGCACCACTCAAGAAACCGGAGGGTCTAATCAGTGTAAGTTCAGTCACTCAAGGGCCTCCACAATGACCAAACTGAGGTTGCTTGGACAGGAGCTGGATGCTCAGTCCACTGTAAAAAGTCTGAGGCTCTCTTGAAGCTTGAAGCTTAATGGTGTCTCCATTTCTGAAGACTCTAAAGGGGAGAGGTCAAGAAAGGAATATCAGTGCCTAGGAGGACAAAGTCAATCTTCCCCAAGGGGGCGCATCTGTTACCACCCCTTTTGTATTCATCTGAGCTAAAGTTAAACACTCCAGTCAAATGGAAAGTATATCAGTGGAGATATCACACGTTGACACCATCCTGTTGCCAAGGTAACTTCCGAAGGAAACATTTAAAGCAAATTACTGTTATGTGCCCCCTAAGGACCTTAAACTACCAACAGAAAACTTAGCCATTAGGATAATGCTGTATTATGGTTTCATTCCACACGGCTCAATTTTCTTAATAATCAATAGCATAAATTTCAATTATCACAAAATTAGTGTTTGAGTGGGCAGGGAACACATTTCTTTGCAAGAAAATGTTGGTGCCAAAACTTAGTAACATCATGGAGGTTATGCATATGTTGGAGTTCTGTTTAGTTCAGAGTACCTTTCTTTTGATGGCATAGATGCTGTTTTGCTTACTTGGCCTTATGAAGGCAGGGAAATTAAATTTGGACCCATGATATGGTGGAACTCTGGCCTTGGGTGGTGTGGTGGGGCTTTGGATGCTGGAGGAACCAGGTTTGCTTGATGGAGGTGGGTGTTCTAGGCCATTCTTCCTGTTTTGATGAATAGTCTCATTAGAAAGGTCTCCAAGGGGTTACCATGGCTTACCTCAAACCAGGGTAGTTTAGATGACACATTGGATTATGAAGCGTTCATTGACATCCTGGTACTGTAGAACCAAGACTTCCCATGACAGACTAATATCCTTCTGAAACTTTGACCTTTTTAACTAAAAGAAAGTAATAAAAAAAAAGCAAAAAAGAGTGGGGAAAGAGAAGAGGATGGGAAGAATAGAAAACTCATGTGAAAGTTGAGTTGGGGAGACAAAGAACAGTTAGGTTTTTCTCCCCTTTCAGTTAGGAGTGAAATCTATGAAACCACCATGTCTTTCTTTCTTTTTGTCTTTGAAAGTACGATCAGATGTCTGTTTTCACTGATTAGCATCACAAGCGCCTTCCATTTCATAAAGTCCCGAAAAGTCTCCCTTAATTCAAGCTAAGACCTGAGAGACACACATGGTATTCTTGATAGGGATTCAAAGAACCCGTGCACTTGTTCAAAACACAATAAGCTTAGGCAGAGAGCCGTCCTACAGTATCAATTATCCTCACTGAATAGCATTTCTGCCCCCTTTTGTGTGCCTTTTTGGAATAAGAATGTACGTTGCCCTTATTAATCCTGTGGAATTACTTTCCCCCTAGTCCTTAGGAAATCTAGCAAATGCAGACAGTTTCAGCAAGTTAACAGCAATAACAAAAAAAAATCTAATTTCCACTTGAGCAGCTCTAAGGTTAGGTCAGCAGGAAAAAAAAAAAAAGAAACACAGTAGCTTGTGTTGATGAATATTTTATAAGCGCTACCATCTAATAAAAGATGTATTTAAAAATGGACAGGATGCTGCTTAAGAAAATAGCCTATTTAATTATGATGTAGATGAAAGTTGAATTTGGGATGTAATAAAAGAATCAAGTCCAGAGACAAGCTTGATTTTGGGTCTTTGGACTCTCTTCGCCCTGTGCACTATAGATCTTCCATCATGGCTCCAACTGCTGACTTGTACAATCAATGAGGCAAAGGGTGACTAGAGAGCTTGACCATGTGGAGATTATTTAGTGGCCTCAACGGACAAGAGAAATCTTTAAAAAGCTTCTAATTAGTACACCCAGTCAATGAAATTGCAAACCTCATTATTTGAGTCAGGGCCAGAAAAGTATAGGCCAATAGAACCCCCAAGTGACATGTTGGCAATATGTGGGGACCATTACCCACTGAGTTCCGAATTACGCTCACCATGAGCCACGCTAACGATGATGGTGATGACCGCAGCAACCCTACACAGAGCAGTCATCATTTATTAAGCACTTACTTGGTGCCAGGCATGGTGCTAAGAGTTTCACATGCACCATTCCTTCTCACCCGCACCATCCATCCAGGGGGTAGGCGTCATTACCATCGTTTTTTAATGGCTAAGGTAAGTGAAGCCCCAGGTCTCTTAGATAGGATGTAACTGAGTGGGATTCTAGTCTGTCTGACTCCAAAACCATCAGGCTTTTCTGGAATGGAGGTTCCAAACACCATCTTCCCAACAAAACCATGTTTGTTCCCCCTTCTCTCTCTCTCTCTCTCTCTCTCTCTCTCTCTCTCTCTCTCTCTCTCTCTCTCTCTGTCTTGGTCTCTGTCTCTGTCTCTCTCTCTCTCTGTGATGTGTGTGTGGTGATATTTTAATTGTGCTGAAATGTGATTTTATTTGTATGTTAATAAATAAAGTTTGCCTGGAGATTTGAGGTCATTAGCAAGCCAGGAATAGAAGTCAGGTGGAGGTAGCCCATGCTTTTAATCTGATCACATGGCAGGCAGAGTCTGTGTGGTCAAGGACACAGCCAAGTGTGGTGATCCTTGAGTCTTTAATCCCAGTACCAACCATAGAGACCAGGAGGTCTGTATAGACAGGAAGTGACAAGGAAGTCATGTGGTTGGGTTTAGAGCCAATGAGAAGGCAGAACAGGAAAGCAATATAACACAAGACACACAGGAGGAAGGTCTCTCTCTCTCTAAGGGAAAGAGGACAGCGAGTGGTAGGCTAAAGGTAGTCATGGCTCTTGTTCTGATCTCTTAGGCTTTAACTCTGTATTTGGCTCTGTGTTTCTTATTTAATAAGACTGTTTAGAAATTCGTCTACGTGTGTGTGTGTGTGTGTGTGTGTGTGTGTGTGTGTGTGTGTGTGTGCATTGATTTCAGGTGTGTACATATCATATAGCACATGTGTAGAGGACAGAGAACAACCTCAGGCATCAGTCCTTCTTTACCTTACAGCTTGTTTGAAAAAGGGTTTCTCGTGTTCCCTACTGCATACATTAGGCTCGCTGGCCCTCCAGCTCCTAGGAATTCCCAGCTGTCCATCTTCCATCTCTTCATAGAGCACTGGAATTACAGATGTGTGCTCCTGCAGCTGGCTTTACATGAGTCCTGGGGATTTGAACCCAGATGCTCATGCTTGCATGGCAAGTAACTGCTTTACCCACTGAGCCAACCCCTTAGCTCCAGACTATAGTTCTTTTTAATGGGCCTACACACACATATATCATGGCAAATATGCAGAATAAATTAAAATACGAATTTGTCCACCAGTTCATACTCCTTAAGCCTCTAGGAGAAGGCACACCCAGGTTTCCTGCTGCCCCCATGGGAGTGTAGTAGAAAGAATATGTGCTCAGGTTAGGCATCCTAATCTAGTCTCAGACCCAGCCCTGAGAAGCTGGGCGACCTTGTCAAACCACTTCCCCTCTCTCAGTCCTCCTGGCTTCTTCTGGAAAGGGAGGATTGTAATACTTGCTCTCTCTCTTCACAGGGTTGTGCTGCTGAGCAGATGTGATAATGTACCTGAAAGCTTTTGGAAGAGCTTCAAGTGTTATGTAAATGAAAGGTGGTAATTAAAAACCTCCGGAGAAGGGCAGCCCATCTCAGTCATCAATTATCATGTTTTCTTCCTTGTCAGGAAACCTGTATTTTTCATGCTTCTTGGGGGTATAGATAGCGCTGTGCAAAATTTTTTATCTGGGAAATGTGTGAAGAAAAGGATCATCCTGACAGCTCAAAACCTATTTATGATAAGAAATAACCACATATAAATTGACAAGAACAAAGGCAGGTGCTTTCTCACTAGAAATTGTGAAAATTCATACCTCCGGGTTTATTATTTATTTATTTTTTTGGTTTTTATATTTAGTTATAAGAAGATGGCATACTTAACTGGTTTAACACACCAAGCCCAATGCTCTAAATAAGAAAGTAAAATAGAAATTGAATTGAAACTTAAAAAAAAAAAAACCCAAAGAATTCTGGGAATAGTCATGTGCTGTGGGATGGTCTGTATGTCAAGTGTGTTGCTGATTGGTCAGTAAATAAATCACTGATTGTCCATTGGCTAGGCAGGAAGTATAGGCGGGACAAGGAAAAGAATTCTGGGAAGTGGAAGGCGGAGAGAGAGACACTGCCAGCCGCCATCAGGACAAGGAAGATGTAAGGTACCAGTAAGCCATGAGCCATGTGGCAAAGTAAAGATTAATAGAAATGGGCTAAATATAAGAGTAAGAGCTAGACAGTGACAGGCCTGAGCTAATGGCCAAGCAGTTTAAATAATGTAAGAGTTTGTGTGTTTATTTTATAAGTGGGCTCTGGGACTGGCGGGACTTGGTGGCGGGAGCTGGAGAGAAATTCTCCAGCTACAAATGGCGTCCAACGTGGTGGCAAGAGTTTCCACCTAAAAACTTAGAAAAAAGATTCTAAAACGGACCTAAAAACAGCTTCCTAATTGTCTCTCTCAAATAAGCGGCAGCTGCCGGTTTGAGCTACTGGCGGGTTCCTAGCGTGCGCTCTCGACCTGCAGTATGGTGGGAATGAGGCCTCTGCAAGTAGCACATTAAACCTTGTGGTGGATTTAGCCTTTGCTAGTACAAAACAAAAAAAGAGGTTTCTGGGCTACACGCTACTTTGGTAAAAGTGTAGACCCACTATTTCTGAGAGTTACGGCTCCCAGAGCTGGCGGAAAGCGGACCACCGCCATGTTGGGAAGCTGAAGTGGGCGGAGCCAGCAGCCACTGTGCTGTTTCAGGCTTAGAAGGCTGCAGTTTAAACGGAATAGGCTCAAGCTAATATAAAAAAAAATAAGCCACGTAAAGATGGCTATCACACAGAGAATCTGGATTATGTTCTCTTTGATATTCATAACTGCAGAAAAACATTTGATTGTAAAAGCTGTTGAGTTATGCCAAAATGTATATTTTAAAGGTACCTTGACTTCAAAATTTGGATATAAGGATATGTTGCTTTGGAAAAGAGTCTCTGCTCTTGTTTCCACAGAAAGCCAGAGACTATGGATTTGTTCCAGATTAAGATACATCAGGTTTGACCAGCCAAGACCCCCTGAAAGGTCTCCAATGACACCATGGCCCAGATGATTCAACATCCAGAATGGTTTCAAGTCAACTGGCTCAGATATACAGCCTCACGGACTACTCCATGATCCTAAAATTTTCTTTCTGTCTCCAGAAGATACAGCACCCCCCTCCAGCAGGAAGTAGTAAGAGAAGCTACGCCCAAATTCCCAAATATACCAAGCTGGCTTTAGAGATGGAATTGGCTCACTCCCCCTCTAAACCCAGACATATTGCTCAAAAAAAAAAAAAAAATGGTTAAGAGATTCTTGTGTCCCAAATCAGAAGAGCCCTCTGGTGTGGGACAGAGAAAAAACAATATTTTTATTTAAATCAGGTTGATTATAAATACAATCTCTTTCTAAAACAAAAAGGGGGATAGTTTAGATATGATAGGATGAAAGGGTAGATTAATGAACCTACTTTTAAAGAGTAACAACTTGTTTAAAATGTTTTACATTGCTATAGATTTTAGTTTATTGATACAAGTTTAAACTTAATTTTGTTATACTGTATATATATTTCTATTCTTGTTTGAGGTATTATGTTTATGTAACTCATTTAAAATTATAATGGATAATTAAAAAATAGATTAATAATTAGTCATCTATGATAATCATATTTGTAGCCATGTTAGTTAAGTCTTCTAGGTATACATAGTTATATTTCAGATAGATAGGTAGTCTTCAAACACTTCAAAGACCTACAGAATATGGCATTTAAAATGTTTTAAAAATTTAGACTTTCTGGACAGTGAGACATGTCTGCTCCTGACAGCACCGATTTACTTCAGAGAGGAGGATGGGCATCAAAGACACTCCATACGGAGTTTATCTTCACCTTGACAAAAATAGCCATTTGGGCAAGAAACTGTTCTTGCCTGGACTGCCTGATCAACTGGACATGCAGGACCCATACAAAGGTGACCACTGAACTTTGCTTGACAAAATGGTCCTTCAGGTTCCTGCTTTGCAGAGAAAACTGCCAGACATTCTACAGGACACAGAGAAAAGTGAATAAGAGACTCTAGGCCTGTGGGCTGAAGACAGATGCCCCAACTTTACAAGAGAACTTTGAATGACTGTCCAGGCTGCCAGCTGTCTTTGTCTACCCTACAAGACTCCTAAAAGTTGCTTATATCCTTCTCCATTTCTCAGGTAGTAGTATATCCTTTTGAGGTCTTTGATGTGGTTAAAGACTAGATACTTACAATTTTCCTTAGTGATAATAAAAGATAAGTTAGATATAAAACCTTAAACTTACAAATATAAGATAGATAGGATCTCTTCTTTAATATTGTAACTGTAATTCTTGCTTGATAATTGTTTTGTTATATATAATTTTACTATGTTAAAGTTAAAACCTTCCTTTTTAAGAAAAGAAAAGGGGAAGTGCTGTGGGATGGTCTGTATGTCAAGTGTGTTGCTGATTGGTCAGTAAATAAATCACTGATTGTCCATTGGCTAGGCAGGAAGTATAGGCGGGACAAGGAAAAGAATTCTGGGAAGTGGAAGGCGGAGAGAGAGACACTGCCAGCCGCCATCAGGACAAGGAAGATGTAAGGTACCAGTAAGCCATGAGCCATGTGGCAAAGTAAAGATTAATAGAAATGGGCTAAATATAAGAGTAAGAGCTAGACAGTGACAGGCCTGAGCTAATGGCCAAGCAGTTTAAATAATGTAAGAGTTTGTGTGTTTATTTTATAAGTGGGCTCTGGGACTGGCGGGACTTGGTGGCGGGAGCTGGAGAGAAATTCTCCAGCTACAGTCATGAAAAATATGAACACCAAGAAACTTAGTACTTGCCAAAATTTGAGAACTTGGGCAGTGTAGATAAATCTGAACCCTTTCTTTGTTTTGTACATGCGAAGGCAAACTTGGCTTTGGTTTCTCACAAAGTGATGATTTCTTAATTCACATGTGATTTTAAGGAGACGTTGCTGGGTGGCATTGAATGGCCACCCAGGCTTCTCTAACTGTCTATCCACAGAAGTGGGACAAAGGGAATGGAGGAAGGAAGAGAAGAGAGAATAAGACTGGTCCCGGTGAAGGGAGGAGGGACTGCTTCACCACAACGGAGGAGGGAGTGCTCCACCACAGTGGAGGAGCGAGTGCTCCACCACAGTGGAGGAGGGAGTACTCCACCACAATGGAGACATGCCTGTCTTAAACATACATCTCACCCAGAGAGAAGATAAAGAAGTAAATAGGCAGATGGATAGATAGAGATCTGTTTACATATGTGAGTACTAGTTACGTTAATCATGGTTGTGACCAAGTACCCAACAGAAACAGCAGGGGACAGGTTGATTTTGGCTCATGAGTTCAGAAGGCTCAATTCCTCATAGCAGGCAGAATATAGCAGAGAAAGGTCACGTTTTATTTTTGATGAATTTTAACAGTATTCCTGAATGAAAGGCCACACTACATTAGGAATGAATGTTTCTCCCAACATGGCGGAGCAACTTGGCGGAGCAGCTCAGGTTTCTGTTTCAGGAAGACCTGAGCCAGAATTTCAAGCCTGCTGCTTATGAGATGCTTCTGTTGCTATGTACCCACTATGTGTAAACCACCCATACTCCTTGTAAGCCTTCTGCTATAGACAGAAATAAAGACCAGCGGTGTTCCTAGCTTCGGGGTAGAACACTTGGCTAGCATTTGCAGTGCCCAGGGTTTTATCTTTGATCACAGTAACACTCATGTCATGACTACATGGGATTTCTAAACTTTTTCCTCCTGTAAATTTTCGGCGTAGATATATAGGAAAAAGTTTGAGATTTATCTCCTCATGTTCTTCTTGCCAAAGGTCTTAAAGGAGAAGAACTGGATTGATTGGGTTGTTGGAAAGTTGAGTTTGAATAGGGGTGAGATAGCACCTTGGCTATCAGATTTACTGAAGGAAGTCCACAGAATGCACAATATTCAGCATGTTGAAGGGTACTGAATGATGGTCAAAAGCACTGGGAAGGTTGGAGCTCCCTGTGACAGTGTGTACTGAAGATAAGCATGTGGGTGGTCTTCATTAGCTGTAAGAAGTCTGTGTGCTGGTAAGGTGTCAGGGTTATTTATTTATTTTTTTTTATTTTTTTATTTTTTATTTTTTTTGGTTTTTTCGAGACAGGGTTTCTCTGTGTAGCTTTGCGCCTTTCCTGGAACTCACTTTGGAGACCAGGCTGGCCTCGAACTCACAGAGATCCACCTGCCTCTGGTGTCAGGGTTATAACCTTTGGCTCACAGGTGTCTAAAACTTTCCAAAAGCTTGAATTAAGAAGTATGTCTTTACAGTTAGAGAGCCTGCACAGGACCAACCTAGGCCCTCTACATGTGTGTGACAGTTATGTAGCTTGATCTACTTGAGGGAAACAAGACTTGTCCCTAATGGTTTGGCTGGCTTCCCAGGAACCTAGTCTCATACTGGATTGCCTTGCCCAGCCTTAATATGAGGGGAGGAGCTTAGTCTTACAGCAACTTGATATGCCATGCTTTGTTGACACCCATGGGAGGCCTGTCCTTTTCTGAACAGAAACAGAGGAGGAGTGGATTGGGGGAGAGTTAGGGGAAGAGCTGGGGAGGGAATGGGAAGAGAGGAGGGAAGAGAAACGGGATGTAAAATGAACGAATAGATTTAATTAATTAAATAAAAAAGAAGTAAATCTTTTGACTCTGCATCTAAATTCTACAATTTATTCTCAGATTTATGTCACACTGTCAGGGAGCCTTAACACAGACCAATTGGCCCCTCACTGGATTTGTTTTTAGTAATCTAGGTTAAGTGCCTTGCTGACAGCCCCTGTTGAGGAGAGTTAAAAAGCACTACCCTGAAGGTCATGGTTATATTTGAGGTAGGAAACCTTTTCTTCCCCAGAGTGAACCTTCACCATACTCTTGTCACTCTTAGATGTCTTTCCCATATTTGTAGGCAGAAGGATTTTCCTAATGTAGTGCGGTGACATTTAATGACAAGAATACTTTGTGAAACAGGCATGGTCAGGTGATTTCAACATAGTATAAATGCTATAGAGTGTGTGTACACATATCTAGATGAAATAACTCAATATACACCTGAGCTCTATGATATATGTATCATTTATAAATATATATATATATGTATATAATAGTGTATTGCTATTGGACTCGTGATGAACAGAACATTGGATGAAATCAAGCAGAAGAGAAAATGATGCAGTAAGATGTACAAGGTCATTGCCAGTATAACATAACAGACTTTTACAGGAAACTTCTTTTTTAAAAAAAAAAATAAAGTAGGAATACAATCTAAACATACATATACAAAACAGTCATATAATCATATTCTTTTTGGCCAGGTGCATTGGTATGCACCTGTGGCCTCAACTACTTGGGAGATAGAGGCAAAAATCTCACTGGAGCCAAGGATTCAGAGACCTGTTTTGGCCACCCAGTGTGATTTTTTATCTAGACAGATATGACATAGGAGGTAGCTCAACTGTTCACGAGCACTAACTGCTCTTGCAGAAGAATCAAGTTTGGTTTCCAGTACTCACAATGGGCATCTTACAACCACCCGTAACTCTAGCTCCAGGGGCTTTAACACCCTCCTATGGACTCCACAGGCATTTTTGCTCCTGTGTGATGTATGACTGTAATGAGGTATTATATATGTATATTCTTGCTATTCCCTTCCACAATAGTCTTAGCTCATTCTAGGTTAATTAGGGAACCAAATCCATATTTCTGCCCAAGGGAGCCCAGATCCTTCTGAAGCATCTCCAGGACACGTCTTGGCCTCCCTGCTTCCTTTAATTCTGCTCTTGTAGGTCCAGTATTCCTCTGCTGTTCCTTCAGCCTGCAGTCTCCTCCTCACGTTTGCCTTCTTGAATGGTTCCATCTGGAAGCTCCATCTTAAATGTGTAGTCTCTGTAAGAGTCCCACTCCTCAAAGCGGATATTGCATCTTTCTTCCTTGCATACTTCCAAATGCAACACCTATACTAGTTTACAAGTGCCTTTAAAACTTGGGTTCATTCTGTTGCAATGTCTCTTCACCTCTGAAGAGCTCATGTGGTCCAATGGTAGGTTTTCCACCCATATCCCTAACTCCGGTGCCCTGGGCTGTACTTGGATCATTGTTACCATGTTTTCCTTTTTGTGTGCATGCTACCATCTTTCATCTTCTCTTATTCACTTTCTCCCCTTATCTTTGCCTTAAAAATGGCTTGTCAAATGTCAGAGTCAAGCTCTGGGAAGAGCTGGAACACCGGCTTTGACAGAGTCTGAACTGTTTTTTTTTTTTTTTTTTTTTGGAAGAAGGTGCCATCCTATGATGGAAGTACTTGTTCAAAAGTTCACTTCTCTTCTGCTTCTGTGTGACATTTCCTGTCATGTAGAACATGATTAGTTGTCTTTTCAAGTGCTTCTTTAGGCCAAGTCTATTAATGAGATTTTGTTTAGTCCAGCACGAGTCAGAGCCACGCGTGTGTGCTCACAGATGTGCATTAGACGAGCGAGGCTTGTCTGGTAAGTGGCAGCCGCATCTTCAGGGCCGAGGTAATTTTCCAAAGCCGATTTTCTTAGTGTTCAGCAAAGTGGAATGTAATTTTAATTTGCAAGAAGAACTTTGGCTTCCATGAAACATAACTATCAGCTTTTTTTCCCCCCTCAAAGTATTTCTTCACAATGATGCCAGGGAGGTCAGAATGAAACAGTTAGAGATACAAACAAATTTAATAAAAGGGAGACTCAACAGAAATTAAAAAGTTGGTCTTGGAACTTTAGTTTATAAAGTGAGGGTGTGGCGGGGCAAAAAAGTTCAGTCAATCATTTTCACTTAATGATACCCACATACTTAGTTAGGATAAATGTGAGCTTACAACATCCCAGGAATGTATATTTAAAGATATTACAAAGCTAATTTGAATAAAGTTTTAGCTCACCAAGCATTCAAAGACATCAAAGACATTTATCTCTTTGCAGTAGATATTTTATGCAGAGGATTCAAATTGGCAAAACTTTTTTAATTGGTTCCCTTCTACACTGCAACACATAAAAAGTTTATGGAAGCAACAATTCATTAGGCAGTGCAGCATCAGACCAGAGCATCAACTATTTATAACTCAGCCTGCCATTCAGACATGCAGCCACATCAGGACCAGATAGGGAAATTCACCAAGTGTGTAGATTTTTGTTAACCATTCATTTCCTTTTGTAAAGTTGACGGCCTTACCAATAATTGTTTCACCTCGGGCCCCGGAGCTAAGATAATAATGTAAGTGAGCATGCTATGTAGATACCTGATGTAATGGAAAGGTGATGGACTGTAGTGGGTAGCCATTCCAGCTTTGATCTGGAAGTTCCAACCCCCATTGAGACTTTGGCAACTGTCACGCCTACAAGGCCGGGCCAAGGGAGGCGCCTGGGGACCCGAGATCTGGATCGGCAGACACTCGCTCGGTTCCAGGACCCTGGATGGTGGAGGTGGACAAAGCAGAGCTCCAGAGAACACCGCTGGACTGTGATACACCTTCCCCAGACCCCGCGACCTACCTATCCCTTAATTTGTAAGTTACGCCATTAAATAAATCTCCTTTTAACTACGTGGAGTGGCCTTAATAATTTCACCAATAATGGACTCCAAGAGCACAAAAGACTCATGGATGATCTGAGCCTTTATCCTCTCTCCTCTTCCCTCTCCATACTCCAACCAAGATCCCTCTGAGATGTCAGGAGTTCGGTTCCTATAGGGGTTGGGAGGCAGCATGCTGCTTTCTTGTCTGGTTCTTCTCTGAAACATTTATTTGGAAGTACAGAGTTGGGGAGAGTTTGAGGATGTTTAGCCACCTGTATAAATAGGAGTGAGAACCATATTTTTCTGTGGCCTATGGAAACTAGGGTGTTTTCTTGACATGTTGCCACTGGAAGCAGAACAGTCACAAGGAGCCATTGTTTGGCCAGAGAGTAACCTGGGGAAGAATAGCTTGGCCAGCACTACTAGCCTTGAAAGTTCTAGGACAAGAGTTTCCATGTCCATCTCCCCCCCCTCACCCCTGCAGAAAGCCTATGCTTGCACTCATAACACTGGAGAGGTGGAGACAAGCAGATCCTAGGGCTCCATGGCCAGTCAGCCAAGCCTACTTGTCAAGTTGTTGGCCAGTGAGATACCCTTCACAGACACACACACATGTATGTATATATACACACACACACACACACACACGCACATGCACATGCACACACACAGACACACACACACACACGCACTTACAAATGCACACAGACACACACACAGACACACACAGACACACACGCACTTGCACATGCACACAGACACACACACAGATACACACACACAGACACACACACAGATACACACACACACACACACACACACACACACACACACACACACACACCACATGAGTAATCCTGGGAGCATGAATTTACTATTTTTCTTTTTTAAGAAATTTGTGATCCCCCCTCCTCCAGCACCCATTAACTGCTGATCTCTCAGTGAAGGGTGGGACCTCATGTGCCTCCATTATGTATAATGGAGCTGTGCCAGGCCAATCTAGTGCAGGCAACCATTTGTTTGATTTAAAATTTTTGATTTGTTTGATTTTGTCTATGTTTCTACTATTCTACTAAATTTTATTTGATTTTGCTGCTATTTTTGACAGAGAGGATAAACAAAGTAAGATTAAAGTATGAAAAACCAAGTGTTATGAAAACTAGCATGCATTTACTGGAACGTAGAGACAGTATTACTTTCATTTAACTGTTAAGACTATTTAATGACAGGTACTACGTCTTTTTCATCTCATAAAAACAATGGTCTAGAGACTTGGACCAAGGCCAATAGTGGAATTAGGGCTCATGGCATCCTTAGCTCAAAAGGATTGGAGCTTTGCTGGAGAAGTAGAGATGAGAAAGTCTTCAGTTTTTAGGTTGATATTAATCAGAGTCAGCATCTCCTTTAGATATTCCAACAGTAACCATGGCCTGTAGAGTTTATCTCATGATATTTTCTTTAAAATGTATCAAAAGATTTTGGGTCAAGAGAGGAGGTGGGGAATGAGGAGTGAGGGAGAGAGAGAGAGGGATGAGAGATAGGTAGATGGATAGAAAGATAGATGATAGATAGAGAGATAGATGTGGAATAGGTAGATAGAAAGATAGATGATAGATAGATGAGGAATAGGTAGGTAGAAAGGTAGATAGATGATAGATAGATGATAGAGAGATAGATGAGGGATAGGAAGATAGAAAGATAGATGATAGATGAGGGATAGGTAGATAGAAATGTAGATAGATGATAGAGAGATAGATGAGGGTTAGGTAGGTAGAAAGATAGGTAGATGATAGATAGATAGATAGATAGATAGATAGATAGATAGATAGATAGATATAGATAGATAGATAGATGAGGGATAGGTAGCTAGAAAGATAGGTAGATGATAGATAGAATAGATAGATGGATGAGAGAGATAGATGAGGGATGGATGGATAGATAGAAAGATAGATAGGTAGATGATAGAGAGATACAAACCTTTTCTCCACATGCACATACCTTACTTTGCCGCTGGAATGTCTCAGAGAATTGTGTCCTGTGTCCTGCTCTCAGTGATAACATGTACCATGTCTAAGAAATTATCTAAGAGGTGATACAGCAGATTGGATGAGTCCTGCTTCTTCTTGTTCTGGTCTATCCATCATAAGGGTATGGCAGAACACAGGAACCAGTGTGTCAGTCTGATAGGAGGTAGGGCAGTGTGGAGAACATTTATTGTGCAGTAAGCTAATAAAGATTGTAAGAACCAGAACAAAAGCAACAAATGCTTATTGAGCACTTGCTCAGTACTGAGTCCCATGCTAAGAGTTTACGTTGCATGTTGCCGCTGAATCCTTATTTTCATCAGCATTCCAAATCTCATCTTAAAACAGAGAAGCAAGTCCATAGAGATGTGGAGTAGTTTCAGTTACTTAAGTGAGTAAGGAGGAAGCTAGAATTTAGACCCAAGACTGGCACCACCCGGCTTCCTGGTGCATTTGGAAGCAGTCTCCAGCCATATTCCTTTTGTTCTCCTAGTCTTGTACAGAAATAATTTATCTACTGATGACTTTTTGTGTCTTTTTGTCCTAGGGTATCCTCTGGATATTTGTGTATTCTGTTAGATGCCATGGCAGGTCAGAAATGCTAAGGGTTGATGCCCCAGGACCAAACCTCAACTGCGGAGGTTTAGAAACAAAGACCAGGACCTCTCTTCCATGCCTCTGCAAAATTCTGAGGCGCTGCCTGCAGAGACTCTCAGAGGGTCCCTGGTCGATGGAGTCCTGAGCTGCCTGGAGGAGAATCCCCACGAATCCACCCTTGCCTGCTTTTCTTCTTCCATGCCTAGTTCTCTGCTTCTGCCCTTGGTCTTCTCCTAGCTCATCCTCTAAACGTTATCTTCATGGAAGATTTTGTCTTTGTCTCTCCGTAAGACAACGACACACTGTGGAAGTCTTCCTTCTGCTGGCTGATGACAGAGTGACAGTGGTGTTCAGAGTGAACAATCAAGAAAGAGGAGAAAGGCTCAGGGAATATTTGTGAAGGCACTGGAATGCAGAAATGTGTGTGTTGTTTGGGTGCAAAGACAGAATGGGGGTTGCAGAGCAGCACGGCCCCTCCCTTGCTTTCTACGCAGGGGCTATGTAGGAAATATTTTCCACACTGTTTTCCATTCGTCTTCAATTCTGATTTCAGAATTAGGCCTTCAAGTTGACTAATAACGTGGGAGCAGCTTAGGAGGAATAAAAATAAAGTTTAAACGCGACCACACGGCGCATAAACACTGCCCCAAACTGTCGAGACGGCATGAGAAATGATTCCAAGAAAAATGAGCTCGCTCCGTCTCATTAGGGATGTTCTGCTGGATTTGCATTTTGGTTTAATACTCAGATGCTGCCTCATTGTAGCTGAGTCATGACTTCAGCTGCCTTCAACAGACTAACATGGAGCTGGTAAACAGATATTTAGAGTGCCAGGCAAGCAGAGGCGGGTCTGAAAACCAGGGCAACGGTCAGCTAGACCGCTTGCACGCAGCTGAGTGCCTGTGAACGCCCAATTTTTCCTTTAGATTTCTTTTAGATCCTGTGAGTTTGTTGCTAGCAAATAGAGTCAATTCAAGTGGTATTTCGTTAGTGGGGATAAATGGGTTTATCTGTAGGGAAGAGAGATGAGCTAAGAGTGGAAAGACTACTGATGACGCCGGAGTCCTGCTGATAATGAAAGAAAGAAAGAACTCTGCACCTTGGCTTCCTATCTTTATCAAAGAGGGGCATCACCAGCACTCGGCACGGTATTTAGTCTTCCAGATAGGACTTACCCTCTACTGATGGGCTAATGGTTCATGCGTTCCCAAGATTCAAAACACAGTTTAAAAACCATTCTTTCATTTCCTATCCGCTTCTCTCTTCCAGTATTTATCAGCTTTGCAGTTCGTTCTAAAACAGATTTCCAGTTCCAAAATGTCCTCTTATTTTCTTCCTTTCTACTAATGAGTTGTATAAAATAAGTATGATATTTTTTAATGTTCCTTTTGAGTGTCAGAAATACAGAATTTAGCAAGAACCATCAAAGAACTACTAATGCTGTGATTTATTGACAAAATATCACTCAGTCTTTAAGTGCCTCTTGCTATATTTCTTCATTTCAAAGGATTTATTGTATTATTTCCTTGGCTGTAATGGCTGGTTCTAGTGTAATAGGCTTATTTTGATATTTTCTCCACAGTTTAAGTTATTTCAATAACAACTAACTTTACCTCTGAATGATTCTCAGTAAACAGGAAAACAGTGGGGGTCCTGTTTCACTTTTTCTTTCTCAAGGCATTTTAGCATCGACAACTGTGTGCAGCGTCTGAATGGTGACTTAGAGAAGAGCCTTTTCCCCTCAATCTCAGGAAAGCTGTGGCTTCGTGGCTGACCTCCCTGGTTCTTAAACAGCTTTCAAATATCCCTTACCTCGAAACCTTGCACCTCTAAGATGTAAGTGTCAGCAATGACATAGATCTGAGCAAATTGTGGGAAAGATGCCTGCCCCTCAGGAATAGGTACGTGCTGACAGTATTGTGTTTTCTAACTCCTGGGTAGATGGGAATTTGGGTGTTTGGTTTGAAGAATACACATTGCCAGAATTCCTACTTCTTTGTATTTTCCCAAATGTCCTACCCCAAGTCTTATGAATCACTCTGGATTTGTTATGTGATAACAAATGGCAGACAGAGATACAATAAGTTTAATGCAGCCATTTGCAAAAGGCAAATACAGATGCAGTGCATCCAGAGAGGAATAGCATTTCTAGCATTTCTTGGGGAGGGGGGCTGTGATGGAGAGATGAAGTATGTCTTTTTCACTACCTAGCTTCATGGGACTTGTGTTTGTGCCCTGGGGGTTTCAATGGTGAGTGAGGGTTGTGTGTGTGTGTGTGTGTGTGTGTGTGTGTGTGTGTGTGCGCATGCGTACGCACGTCTCAGGAAAGTGAATGTGGAAATTGTTCAGTCTCCTTTACAGTTGGTAGCCACCAAAGGATGATTTTATATTTTTACATATCCAAGATTTTGAGGGCTTATGGTTTATAGATAATAAAAGAATATATTTTTTTTTGGGGGGGGAAATCTTTTCAATTCGTTGGGCATTCTTGGAGTTTCATTTTATTAGAAATATAATGTAAGGATAATTAAATGCTATTATATGTTATTTCTCCATATTGAGTCCATTTTCCAAGTCAGTCACTGATCAGAAACCATGGTTAATAACTTTGCCTGGCTTGGGAGCTTAGAAAACTTTCCTCAGGAAAGTTAGCTTTGCTGGACCACAGAAGAGGCAATTCAAGAACTCACCCTGTGAGGTCAGTAACGACAGTCTCATGTTGTCCTGTTTCTGCTGTTGGTTGCTGATTTATTTTCAGCACTCGGGCCATACTGATCCTTCTAATAAGGTCATATCATGTCACTCTGCCACTTAAAACCTCTGCTGGCGGCTCATTTCATCAACAATAACAGCACATGTCCAAGTTACTGCCTGCACAACACTACCGGATCATTTGTGGCTACAGCTCATGCACACTCTAGTTTTCCAGCTTGAGTTCCTATTTATCTTTCACCTATTACTCCACGACACATCAATTCCACATAGTTTACATTTCACATGGTAGCTTTCACTGCCGATATTATACTAGTTAATGCAAAACTAGTAGTTGCAAAAGAAAACTTAAGACCTCAGTGGCTTCAATAACACAGCTCATGTTTACTTCTTGCCACCAGACCTTTGAATCTGCTCCTACCTCAGCCATCTACTGTTACGTTTATCAGGACTCCAGGCTCCTTTCCTCTTAGGGTCTCCCCTCACCTAGGCTTTTCAAATACCCTCAATCGGCCACAGAATGGAGGAGAGAAAATGGAGTTTCATGTTGTAGTGTTTGGTGTTCGCACTCTACTGGCTAAAACTCAAACATTCCGCTGCCCCTAATTATTGTATGTGAGTTACTGGGAAATTCAGTCTGTGGGTCTAGAAGGAGAGGACCTGGGTTTGTTGATGAGCTAGCCACCTATCTGCCATTTTCCCCCTTAGTTATTAGGTCATATGCCATGTTGCGTTATTTATTTCACAGTTGCTTAGGTCTTGCTCCCATCTAGTCATCAAAGTGTCCATTCTTTTTGGTCCTAAGAGAAAAACCAAGTCTTGGGATTGGTCTCTCTCAGATACCAGAGTTTAAGTGACACCTGGTCACTGACTAGTTGTATGCCAGTGTTACTTAACCTCCCCTGTCACAATATCTTCATTTGTCAAAACGGACACAAAGGCACTTGCTGTAGGAGATGCTCTAATAAGATTACATTATAGAGCGGTGTAGTAGAGGGTAAGAGCGCAGATTCTGGAACCAGATTTGCTTGGGTTTGAGTCAATAGTTGTGTCTCTCATTTGCTAGATGAGATGATCATGGGTGACCTTTAGCTTTCTCATTCATAAAATGGAAGTGGTAATAATGTCTATCTTCTAGAGATTTTTTGTGGGACAATTTAAATGAGTCAATATATGCAAGATATTTATACTAGTGCCTGAAATGCAGAGTAAGAGGGGCGTAAGTGTTAGCCTTAATCCCAGAGTATCTGGTGCATATTACAGGCTCTTGGTAAGTGGTATTTTCCCATGTTCTTTTAAAGACAGAAAATACCCAAAGATCCCCCCAAAGGGCTCTTTAAAGATAGGATTTCAAGCATCTTAATGGGATGTCAAGGAGCTGTTTGTGTCGAGAGCTCTGTTCAATGACCGCCTGCTTTGATCACTTCAGTGTTGACTCTGGGTCCTGAAGGTAATTGCTCAAGAGAGGACATCTACACATGGCTCTTCGAAGAGATTTTTAAAAATGTGTGATGTGAGGTTAAATAGCCCATGACCCATTACCCATGTAGGGTGTACAACTGAGAGAAGTTATTCAGGGGGTCAGGCTCATCTTAGTAGAAGATTACAGTCTGAAAAGTTGTTTAAAGAGAAATATAATTAAAATAATGGGACAACATAATGGGAAAATCAATGCTATTAATGTAGCTGCTAATTACTGCATTAGAACACTTATCCAAATCCTTCTTAAAACAAAAAACATGAAATTAAGTCGCCACAGTAGATAATTCACAGATGGGGACTTGAGGATCTTAGATTACTTTAGAAAATCTGTTCCAAATAGTTTGCTGCCACCAAACATGGCAGTGTGGATTCCCTTGACTTTATGAAAAGTGTGAAAGAAAGACTTTTGTTTACATCCAGTTCACTATTGCTTTGAAATAGAGGTTTTTTTTTTTTGCTACTCTCCTTGGGAACGTTGACTTTCTGAATTTAGACTATTTTGAAAATGTCACGACACTAGGGTTCTGAGTGTTGTGGATATCATCTAGGAAGGTGAAGAGCTCGGGCTAATCGTGGGTGAAGTGACTAACCAAACATTGTGGTTGGCTGATATCACAGTTCCCAGTGAGAAGGGAATGTTTGGCTTACGTGCCAATCTGTGGAAATGTGGATTGTTTCTATCTTCTGGCTCTTGTAACACTGAAACGAACATTGGTGAACAAACATCCTTTTCATTCTTTTGTGTGCATACCCAGGAGTGGAACTTCCAAGTGTGTATTTTGCTTTTTGAGGAATAGCCAGGAAGAAGATTCAGGTATGGAGAGGCAGAGGTGAGGACCGATGCTAAGAAATGGAGTTCAAGGGAAGGGGTGGACACAGCAGACATCCCAGTGAGCGTTCTGGCCAGATGCAGTGGAATATATTAGAGTGTTCCATGGTATTTTAAGTGCATCCGGAGTGCATCAGATGCCTAGCTAGGGGACAAAGACCAGAACATGTAACTAGAAACATATGGAGGCAGAGTTTAGTTCTAAAATATATATGCTGAAGCCACCAAGGCAAAGAAGCAGCTGGATTAATGTTAAGGTTGACTCCTGCCTTCTGTCTCAGGAGAACTGGTATGATTTGGAGGCATTCTCTCGTTTAGGAAGTCTGAGGGATAGACACAAGTTGTTGGACCGGAGGGCTGTGGATCAGTTCAACACTGGGATTGTCTGTGTGCTAGTCACTCTCGGTCCATGTCTAGATGCCCCAGGGTAGCTGAAATAGCAATCTTCATTACCTCCTTTCCACCATCCTTGACAAGGAAACCTACTGTGGATTGTTATCTATTCTGAGTACAGCTGGCCAACCTGTGCTTATATCTCCCAGCTGTAGAGTTTAAGAGGGCAACTGGTGTCAATGAAGGTTAATTTCCCCCCTCTGGTTTCTCTACTAGCCCTTTCAGTACCACCTGGCATGCTGGTTAATATTGCTGACAAGATCCAGAATGACCTAGGAGACACACCTCTAGGAATGTCTGTAAGGATGTTTCTAGATTGGGTTGGTTGAGGTAGGAAGACCCACCCTAAGCCTGGACAGCCTTGTTCCATGGCCTGGGGTTCTGGACTGAGTAAAGAGGAGAAATTTAGCTGATCCCTAGCATTCATCTCTGTTTTGTGACTGCAGATACAGTGTGGACTCGGATTGCTGCCACCTACCTTCCATGTCATGATGGACTGTATTCTCAAACTGTGAGACAAAAAGAAAACCCATTCTTTCCTTTAAATTGATTTTGTTGGGTATTCTTTTTTTTTTTTTTTTTTTTTTGTTTTTTTTTTGTTTTTTTTTTTAACCGTGAGAAAGTAACTAATACGTCAATGGGATAATTTAGGTCAGTGAGGCTCACACTTCAATTTATATCAAATCCAGAAAATTTGTTAACACACATATTGTTGGTTTCTGTCCCAAAGTCTGTATTTCAGTAAGTCATGGTAGTACCCCATAATTCCCATTTCTAGTACATTCTGTAGTGTGGTCTCTGGACCTGAGTTTGACTTCACCTGGGTGTGGGCTATAACTGCAGCACCTCAGAATCATTCCCAGAAGCACTCATCTCTGCTGTGTGTAAGCACCCACGGGGATAACATCTGAGTTCTGGATGATGTGCACATTTTGAGCGGAATACTCTGGGAGGCAGCATGTCTTCTATGCCTCCAGGAATATGCAGCTTCTGGACCTTTAACCTACACTGGAAGAGAGAGTCACGGAGCAGTCTGAGAACTGGAATCATCTGTGGAACTTACCAAACATCCACCGGTCTGAGTCTGGCCCTTGGAATTCTGATTTAATATGTCTAGGTGGGGATCGTGTGTGTGTGTGTGTGTGTGTGTGTGTGTGTGTGTGTGTGTGTTTACACATGCGTGTGTGTTTGCACATGCATGTGTGTGTGCATGTGCATGGATGCACATGTGTGTTCCCTTGTGCGTGTTCCCTCGCCTGTGGATGTACATTGGGAGGCCAGAGATCTATGTCAGGATGTTTTCTATGGCTCCTCATCTTATATTTTGAGACAGAGTCTCTGACCAAACCTGGAACTTGCTGTTTCGGTTATTCTGACTATGAGTCCCTGAGATCCACCTGTCTCTGTCTCCTGGGATTCAAACCTATATAGCTGGTGTTGAGAGCCTGTACTGTGGGTGGGTGTGTCCTCATCACTCCAGCCTGTGTGTCCTCCTGGCCTCCTTCCTTCTTCCTTCCTAAACACTTTTGCTTAAAATTCAGCCAGACTCCCAGCTGGTTATCTCTTGGGCTCTTGCTTATTATTCTAGTTATCTCCAGATTAATTAAGACTTCCGTTCTTTTAGACATGGCCTCACGCAGCCCAGGCTGATTCTGAACTTTCTCTATGTAGATGAAGACTGTCTTGAACTTTTGATCCTCCTGCCTCCACCTTTCAAATGCTGATGTAACAGAGATGTGCTACCCCACCTTGCCCAGGTTAGTTAGATGGATTAATCTAAAGCTGGTTTTGAATAGACTGCTCCCTTGTAAAATACTTCAGTAATTTTTTTTAAGCCTTCCAGATGTAACAAACACCTTGCCACTACCCTTTACACTGTGGGGGTAATTCCAACCTGTTCATCTAACCACATCTTCTGCTGGACTGAGCTGTATTGCTGTAAAAACATAACAAAATCCATTTTTGTTTTCTAATATGCTAATGGGTTTCCCCACCTCTTGGCTTTTTCTTGGAGTGATGTTCCACCTGGTTGACGTTTTATATATTCAGTGCAGGACCGTTCTCCTTCTCCTTACCCTACAGCCTTCCCTGGTTCCTTTTTAGCTATGGTTCTGCAGTTCCTTTTAGTGCTTTGTTTTTGCATTCTTAAAATATTCACCTTTTCCTCCTCCTCGTATTTCTGGAATTTGCTTTCTTTTTCTTACCCTCTTGTCTGGATTGTAAACTCTTTAGTGCCACAGACCATCCTGTTGCTCATTTTTGTGTCCACTGAAGGACTTACTACACTGCCTGATACATAGCAGGTACATGAAGAATTGTTGAATTGTATCCAATCAAATAATTTGCCTCTATGCCAATTTTATTTTGACCTCTCTTCCATATGCTGACATTTTAATTTCATATTTAGGAAACCGAAGGAATTTTCTCTAAATAAAGGTTTTCAGAATATTCCAAATCTTCCTCATATGTATGAGGTGTAGCTTTCACAATGTCTTGAAAAATTTGCAACTTTTTAAAAGGTTTGTTTATTTATTTTTATTTATATGTGTATATACATCTGTGTAGCAGTGCCCACAAAGTTCAGAGGAGGGCACTGGATCCCCTGGACTTACAGGTAGTTGTGAATCGCCGGACATGGTGTTGTGAACTGCACTTGTGTCCTCTGGAAGAGCCTCAAGGGCTCCTAACCACCCAGTTATGTCTCTAGTTCCAAAGTCGGCAGCATCCTAATTGTCCCTCCCGGTGCTATTAGCATCTAGGCTTCCTTGTGTCCAGAGACAGGGTGGCATCCAGTAGGAAGTCAGAGGCCACCTTCCTTTCTCTTTCAAAAACTCATCATGTTCCAAAAAACTCTGGAGAAACTGATAATGAGCCAGGATTCTGGGAAGCCGGTCCAGCTCCGACACCTCCTCCCGGTTCAGATGGACACCTCTGTGGTAGTTAAGTGGGTAGGGGGACCTGGGAGGAAATGACGTTTCCAGAAATTTAATCCTGCCCGTGGTAGTGGCTTGAAGTCCGGTAGGAACAATTATAAGGAATTCCCCCTCATTTGGCACAATGAGAGGTGAACATTTCCTAACAGGCTAATTAGTATAGTTATCATTTTTTTTTTTTAAGCCAAAAATGTCAATGTGTAGGATTTAATTAGTCTGCCTAAGGATTGTAAGATAACTGCTTAGTTTAGTCTGTCTGTCAGCGTTTTCAGGATTTGGAAAGATGCCAGGAACTATCACCTACACATTTGCATAAACTTTTCAGCGATTCTAGGAAAATGACTATGTGCAGTAAGTAAAGTTCTCAGAGGTAAAAACCTGGGTTAGATGGGTGGAGGGAGAGGTTATAAACAAAGGAATGTGTGGTTAGTTGCAAGTGGGCAAAAACCTGGCCTTGCTGTTTGGTTGTTCATTTTTGGAGGTTCAAGACTGGGCTGGTTCAGATGGCTGTGGCCTCTGCTTTAGGCTACTTTGCTTTTGAGTAGCAGCTCTCTCTTCCAACTGGTTGGTATATGGTAATGTATTGGCAAGATGTCCAATACAACATGGAGTTAACGGAGATGCTGGCGACTCAGCCCTACAGAATAGGGATCCAAAGAAGACTGGGGGAAGTGGCGGGTGATTTCTTCTGGGTTTTGCGGGTGGAAGGAATGTATAATGAAGAGGTTGTTCTCTTAGTCTTCCAGGGAGGATTGGACCCATTCTAAGATGGGTCATGGAATGAATTGAAGAGTGCCCCTCCCCCATTCATTTCCAGTGGAACCCCAGAACACTATCTTTTTTCGAAAGTGGTTTTTTTTTTTTTTTTTTGGTTTTTTGAGACAGGGTTTCTCTGTGTAGCTTTGCGCCTTTCCTGGAACTCACTTGGTAGCCCAGGCTGGCCTCGAACTCACAGAGATCTGCCTGGCTCTGCCTCCTGAGTGCTGGAATTAAAGGCGTGCGCCACCACTGCCGAAAGTGATTTTTTTGCAGATAAAAACAATTGAAGATGGAGGTAAAAGCACACTGGGCTAGTTGGACTCAAGAGCTGTTAAATATTGGAAAGGAACAGCTCTGGAACCACATAAAAAGACAGTATGAAATGGAGGCAGCTATTGGAGTGATATGTCCCTGGGCTGAGGAACACCAGGATTTCTAGCAATCCTCATCAACTAGCATATAATGGTTTCTCTCTCAGAGCCTCCGGAAAGAACCAAACCTGCTGCCAGTCGGTTTGGGCTTTTGCCCTAAACTTTGAGAGAACATGTTCTAGTTGTTTTAAGCTGTTACATTTGTGGTCATTTGTTCCAGTGCCCCTAGGAAACCAGTATAGCACTTATGTTTATTCTTTGAACGGCAAGTAGGACACCTTAATTGACGGCCTCATTGTCACTAAATGAGAGGAATGTCACTGTGGTAGAGGAATTTCTCCAAAGAAAATCCGCTGTTTCTCAAAGAAAAAAGCTGGGATGGTGGGTTGGTGTCTACCTATTCTAAATCATAAAAGGGCTTGCACTCTGCCTCATCTGTATTTCACTGAGGCGCCACGGGGCAAGGGTGAGAAACAGCAAGATTTGAAGCTCACCTTCAGATTCTCCCATTTATAACCAGTGATGTTCCGAGTCTTTGGGGGAGAATTGGTGGTGGTGTGGGTGGCAGACGATACTGGAAGGTACTGTGTAGGACCAAGCCATCATTTATATGGGTCAGGAGGAAGATTATAAAGTTCACTGTTGTACTAATTGAAAGCAGCTTAGACTAATGATTCCAACCTCACACCTGACGGGGGCATTGTGAAAAATGTAGGTTGAACATAATCAAAAGAACAGATTTTTAGCCCACGAATAGAGAATGAATGATGGGCTAAATGAAAACTGTTGACCTCGTGGGGGTGATTCCTATTTTTTAAAATTCCCTTTAGCCGGGCAGTGGTGGCACACGCCTTTAATCCCAGCACTCGGGAGGCAGAGCCAGGCGGATCTCTGTGAGTTCGAGGCCAGCCTGGGCTACCAAGTGAGTTCCAGGAAAGGCACAAACTACACAGAGAAACCCTGCCTCGAAAAACCGAAAAAACAAAACAAAAACAAAATAAAATTCCCTTTAAATTATTAAGCACTTGGTAGTTGGAGAAGTTTATGTGTGTTTATTTCCATTGCAACTATAATAGCAACAGTTAATATTTATTGGAGATTTCCTGCGCGGCAGCAAACATGTTAAATGTGTTCCACAGGCGGGCCTTGCTTATCCTCAAACAATTCAGTGTTGTTAGTGGCTCTGAGTTTTGGGTGTGGAAACAGTTTCAGATGGGTTTTGTAGCTTGTCTAGGGTCGCATAACTGGTAGATGGTGTGAGGCGTCAGACCCTGGAGTTTTGACACCAGGACCTAAGTGTTTTGTTAACTAATTAGTTCTTAAATGTTCCTTTATTATGACTAGGTATGCCGTTTCACTAGAGGATTGTCATCCTGGGGCTGAGGAGATGGCTCAGGTGGTCAAGTGTTTCCTGGGCAAGTGTGAGGACCTGAGTTCAGATGCCCAGCACCCATGTTGAGAGTCAGTTGTGGTGGGGTGTGCATCGGTAACACCAGTTGTTGGGGGTGCAGAGACACACAGATTCCTGGAACTCACTGGCCAGCCAGATTAGGTGAAATGGCAAGCTCTTGGTCCCTTGATAGAAAAATGAGGTGGAAGGCAACAGAGAAAGACACTCGATGTCAACCTTTGAACTCCACACACATGTGCACACACACACACTCACACGGGCACAAAACAAACTGTCACCATTCTTTTGTCATCATTATAATCTTTCCTTCTAAAGTCTGGCTCATGAAGTGTGTTTGTTGGAAAGTCCTGGATGCTGGTAGAATACCAGAGCTTTCTTTGTGCCATGCAGTGTACTGTCTGCTAAGCTAATCTCTTTCCTACTGGGGAATATGCATTATACGAACTGGTTTAGCTAGACTGAAAATCAATCACCAAGGCTACTGATGATGTTAAAAAAAAATCAAAAGCAGTTAGCATACAAATGGAAGTGATTCCCTATAACTCTGTGCGGGACAAATTTCCCGTACCACACCAATAAATCAAGGCTGTTGAGGCTCAGTTATAAAGGAAGATAGATTGAACAATTTTCCCGTTACAAACAAGCTGTTTTGTACTATGTATCTATCAGCCAGTTATTCGGGTCTAATTTAAGGATGTGCAAGTAAACACAGCCAAATATATTTAAATACACTAGCATCGGAAGCAGCCAAGGGGAGCGCTGCATGAACACAACCAGATTATTTTTGTAATCTTGAAAGTGCCTTTTGCAAAACTCTAATTAGAAATCCTTTGCTATAAAAACATAATCTGCAAGAACCCTTTGCGTCTATTTTTTTTTTCCTTCCTTCTCTGAGGTTAAATTTTGGTTGTTGTTTGCTAATGGAAGACTTCCTGAATCCCTACTGGAATATATACTCTCTCTTGTGTCCAGTGACTTCCCTGCTGGGGTTTTGGGGATACAGATGAAGACAGGTAGATAACGATGCTTTGGACTTTCATAGTCCTAGGAAGCTGTCTGACTTCAGGACTTGGGAATTCTGTCAAGTGCTAAGGTAATTTGTGTCAGTACTTGGGACCATAAATCAATGCAGAGGATGTGTCTCTTAACTGGTCATAGGTCCTGTCTTCTAACTCCTCAGGGTTGGACCAAGACTCTTAAGTGTCTAGGGATATTTTTAATTGGTACTCTGCACAGGGGAGTTTGTGGGGTATAGCTTCACGCTGGTCCTGTTAAGAGCCCTGGAGACCCTGGAAAAAGGTCGACTACATGTGGCAGCTCGGAGCCTTGTTATTATGTTGAAGGCTCAAACTCCGGCCTCCGACACGTGCAGACTCTATGGCATGATGCTGTGAATGGATCTAGGGGCAGACATTCGACTGCCTGGCTTCTTGTTTTTTTGCATGTACTGGTTTGTCACCTTAGGCCCGTTTATCTCCACTGAGAGGGTGACCAAACTTTCCCTCCCTACTCTCAGAGCCTCTGACTGGGCCCGAGAATTAACTTGACAAAGGATGCATTTTACAAGACGACAGATTTTTACTTGTACTTGGGAGCGAGCCTTCCTAGGAAAATGAAGACCCAAGGAAGTGAAAAAGCCAGATGTTCATATTGTAGCTTCAACAAGGAGCAGTGGTAGAGAAAGAGTTAGCATGCATGAGAAGGCTCTACAGATACTTTTACAAGCTAATACTTTTCTCAGCTTCTACCTACGATACATAGTGACAAAAAAATAAGTGTTTTTTTCCTGGCCCAGGGAGGCAGATTGTTATTTTTTTTATATCTGCTGGTTTTCAAATGTCTCTAGTTTAAAAGAGTCCTGATAACAAACTGGAATATTTTGGGGTGTCATACTCTGTCGTTTTCATGAGACCCCAGTCATGGCATCCATAATACGCTTATGACAGTGTATAATCTAAAAGATTCACATGAAGTTTAAATGGATGATCTTCAGGATCACTAAGGTATCTCCTGGCACAGGGATCCACCAGTGTCATGTATAACTATGCCGAAGAAATGTGGCGGCACTAGAGGTGTTTTTTTTTTTTTTTTTCACTTGCCTGGCATATTCTCCTTCTTCCACATCCATGCCGTAGTCTTCTTCTGAGGAATCTCCCCTTTCCAGGATCAATTTCTGGTTTAGTGGGTGGATCAGATGACAGAAGTCTTCTTGCTAAATTCAGTGGCCTTGAGGTCTGCGTTTGATCAGTCGGCCCACTGCTTACCTTCCTGGCTGCAGTGGTTCTGTTAAGGACAGGGGTGTGGTTGGGGCTGTCCTGGAGCTTCGGCACAGTGTTGAGAAGAAAACGTGGAAATCATTAGGATGTCACACGTGGTGCTGTGGATGACGGGGCTGCCATGAAGGTGGGTCTTGTCTCAGAGAGAAGAGCAGTAGGAGAGATAGAGAGAGACAGTGAGTTGTAGAGAAATCGCTGGGTCCTGACACCCTGAGGCTTGACTGACAAACTGACTTTTCACACATTGGCACCAACAATGGTCCTTTTGCGTATGCTTGCTTTTATTAGCTTGTTTGCTTCAACAATCCTTGCTGACACTCATTATCACAGCATAGCTATTAATAACATCCTTTTCACTCTTAGAAGCGTTTGGTAGATTATATAGCCACCTTAATTCAAACCAAAGCTCAGACCCATCCAGGAACACTAGAACAACATCCTCATGAGCCTCACTCCCAACAGTATCTCAAACTGTTCAACACAGGTTGCACTGTGCCGTCCCACTGGAGTGTTTAAAAAAACACACAGGTCTCTTCCTCTCTGAAACCAGTGATGGCTTAGGACCCATTCTGGGTCCACATCTGCCGTATGATCCCCTTAGCAGAGCTATGACCAGAATAGAACAGTGTTCAGGGTCCTCTTTTTGTCCAGGTAAGGAGAATCTGGACTACTTCAATCAAACAATTATTTCCCAAGTCGGTCTGTCTTTCCTGGCTATTAACCCATGTGAATAGCCAGACCTTATTTCACCCAGGCTTCATAATCATATACTTATACAAAGACACAGACACATAGACACAGACACAGACTCACACATAGACAGACATGTGCACAGACACAGACTCACATAGACACAGACACAGATATACACACACACACAGATAGACAGATAGATAGATAGATAGATTGAGCGATAGATAGAGACACATACACACACACACACACACACACACACACACACACACACACACACACATATATATATACAGAGACACATACAGAGACACAAACTTAACCCTTGGGGTGGATATATAATAATTTACTTATTTGGAAAATATCCTTGATTAGCTGTCGTGGGTTAAAGATTTCCATGGCTAATACTTACTGATTATTAACATTTACCAGGCTCAAGGCTACGTACTTTAAGTATGTGATATTATGCAGTCATGCAATCCACACAATTACATTCTAAAGTGTGTCCCATTAATTTATACATTTTATTTCCTTTTTCTTTAAAATTTTTTTAAGGATTTATTTAATTCATGTGTACGAGTGGTTTGCCTGTATGTTTAGATGAGTACCATGTGCTTGTGAAGGTCAGAAAACGCTACCATCCCCTAGAACTTGAGTCATGGATGGCTGTGAGCCAAACTGTGGGTTCTGGGAACTGAACCCTGGTCCTTGCAACGGCAGCAAGCACTCTTAACTACTGGGCCATCTCTTTAGGCCTGACATAAGCATTTTTAGATGAATAAATTAAAGCAAATAGTGGCAGAACCAGGACCCCACCTCAGATCTGTTTGATCCTAAAGCTCTCGCTTCACAGGATGAGGGCGTTCTGCTCATTGTATACATTAGATGTAACCTTCTGTCTTGAGCCAGAGTCTTGCTTCCCATTTCCTCTCTGCCCTGAACCAGCTGGATGATCACTAATAGGTCAATTTACCAAATAAACCTTTATTTCCTTATCTGACAAATGAGGGGCTGGATTAATTGACTCTGGAGGTGTCTTGGGGCCCAGTGATTTCTTTGATTCTAAGTATTTGGGCATGGGGTCAGGAGTTCAATATTTCTTCAATAGCCGAGTGTCTAAATCTTCTCTTTGGGGCAATACATTCTTTCATGTACACTAGACACCAAGGCTGCCAGCTGCAAATCAAGAATAAAAGAGAAGGGGGTGGTTTGTGGGGTGATGAAGGAGAAGAATTTTCTTCTGCTAGATATTTAGAAAATGGCAAATTTGCATTGAAAGTATATTATTAGTAGTAGAAAATAATGATTAATGTCATTTCATGTTCTTTTCACAAGTCATGATAGATAATGAACAATGCTAACACTACGCATGATTGCTGATCCTTATGACATTCAAAACAGACTTGAAATTCCTATTCCATAGACAGGACTCAGTTAGGGCACTATATTAAATTCAAACTTAGGGATCAAATTTAAAATTCAAATGCAGATCCTTTTTGCATATCTATTTTGACACAGCATTACAAATCACTCACTGTAATATGAATTAAAGATGGACTTTTGCACAATGGGAAAAAACATGAAAAGGAATCCTATTTAAATTTTAATCCCTTTTTAGTCTTTTCAGATTTCCTCCCACATTCCCCCTAATATATCTGCTAATTATCAAAAGTATTGCTGTTTAAACAGTGATTTGTTCATTCACAATTTATTATTTTCTGCTGGTAGCAACTGCCAAGAATCAGCATTGATGGGCTGAACCACACTGATTTCATTGTGATGTCCTTCAGTGAAAAAGAACTTCAAAGATTTAATTTGCTATTTACATTTTTGTGTATGTGTGTCTGTGTATATATAAGCACATATGTGCAGGTACCCACGGAAGCCAGAAGAAGGTGTTGGATCTTTTGGAGTGGGAGTTGTATGTGGCTGTGAGCTGCCCAACATGCATTCTGGGAATTGAATTCTGGACCTCCACAAGAGCGTCAATCTCTCTCTCTCCCTCCCCACCTCTCTCTTCCCAACATAATCTTATTTATCACACCTGCTTCCCAGTCCTCCCAGGTCCACCCTCCCACTCTTGTGCACCCCCCACCAATACACCAAATATAATTTGTGCTGCCCACATACTCATTAGCTCATGAGTATTCTCCCAGTGGCCAGCCCCCCAAAAGACAGTCGAGTTCCCTCTGATCCCCCCACCAGAAGTCAGATTCAGACACACAGAGCCACCTTCCTGCTTCAATCAAAATTAGCAAGGAGAAGACATGGGGCTCTAGGTAGGGTGGTCAGCTGGTAGATACAACATGGAGAGCTGGAGTTATAAAGAGAGGCAGTGTGAGCAAATAGACTAAGATTCAACCACTGGCTGAATTCCCTATATTAGAAAGTCTTGGCTTAGGATGGGACAAGCAAAGTAATCAAGAGCACAATTTTTAAGGACTCTCTTCAATGGCTTCCTATCTGGACCCTTCCTTCCTTCCTTCCTTCCTTCCTTCCTTCCTTCCTTCCTTCCTTCCTTCCTTCCTCCCTCCCTCCCTCCCTGCCTCCCTCACTTCCTTCCTTTCTATTTTCTTTTTCTTTCTTTCTTTCTTTCTTTCTTTCTTTCTTTCTTTCTTTCTTTCTTTCTTTCTTTCTTTCTTTCTTTCTTCTTTTCTTCTTTCTTGGTGGAGGGGAGGTTGTTGCAGAAGCCTTCAATGTCTCTCACACTCAGCCATGAGTCTACAGTCATCAATGGTCAAGGAAGCAGCAAGCACTTTTAACCACTGAGCAGTAATTCTCTAGCCCTTTAGTTAAAGAACTTTAAAAGGACTTTGTGCCATGTATGTTTCAGTATTTACCTGACGTGCACAGATGAGCGAGGGATGGCATCAGAGAGCACAGGGGAGCGAGTGTGCTTCGAACACTATTACAATAGAAGCAGTGAAATGTGCAAAACAACAAATTAAATTGAATGTTCAGGTGCATTGTCATTTTGTTGGGGAGTGGAATGAAAAACAGAACCCATGCTACTCCTACAAGAGTTAATCAGATTTTAATTACTGCATGTGCAGCCTGGATTCCTTAGCTCATCTAAGCAATAATCACTGGGGCACCTCCATTCAAGTAGCTGAAAATTGCCATTTTCCATACTGTCATATGGTTCTCTGTTAATTATTTTTGGACCTTCTATTTTTTTTCTTGTATTCTCATTTCTCTTGTAACATCAATGATTTACTTTGGGTTTTGCTTTTTTAAAAATAAATTCATTTATTATTTGGCATATATATATATATATATATATATATATATATATATATATATATCTCATCCTGATTAATGTTACCCTCTGTCTCTGTTTTCTTCCACCCCTGTGTGTCTCCTTTCCTCCTTACAAGTACCCTGCCTAGATCTATGTCTTCGTCTTGTGGCACACTGCATGTAACCAGGGTGGTCTATCGGCTTGTGCTTTGTTTTGCACCAACAGGCACACAACAGAAGACAATGTTTCCCCCTCCCTCAGAATCCATCACTAGCCTATCTTTCAGCAGGGGGGTTATGGCCATGTGGGCCTCTCCCCAGTCTGTGATTGACTATTGATAGGTTTGGTCTTTACTGGGCTGTAAGAAGCAGCTGCTGGAGAGAGGAGATTGTCATCGCAGTGGCCATGTCCCTCTCCGAAGACGGCACTTCATGGTCGGTCTCTTTCCCTTTCACACTGTTGCCTGCGCCTTAGAGGGTGTCTCAGCATTTCCCATTTAGGGTTTGGATTTTGCTTTTTCAAAGAGAGGAGGAAAGTGTGAAGTTTTGTATGAGGGAAGATGATGCAGATCTCAGCTGCCCAGGCCCTGAAATTGTTTGTCTAGTATTATGGGATAGAATTCCATGAGTTCAACTATTCTCTCTGTTTTCATCAACTTGGGTAGCTCCCTGAGGTTAAAGGCAAAGTTTGTCACTACAGAGATGGAGTCTGACATTTTGGCCTTATTAGTATGATACTATAACAAAGCCAGAGAACCTTAAACCTAATTTCACAAAACAGCTAAACCCATAAAAAAGGGCAAGGAAAGCAAGTCTGAGGTGCTTTCAATAACCTTTTATTATTGAACTTAAAATTCTTTTTGAAGATGGCCAGAAGCATTTCTTCTCAGTATTCGTATTTCAGAAGTTGCACCCAGGAACACTTGCAAAGTTCCTATGCAAGGTCACTGGAGATAAGGAGACTGGAGATTTTATCCATCTCTGTGCTTCTTCAGCTCCTGTAGGTCCTTGTTCAGCCTTCAGTGAAATCATCTCTGGACTTATCAACGAGATATTGTCAGGCTCAATAATTTGTACAATTACATGAGCATAATTGGGAATCACAGTAATGCAGCATCAGGCAAATCCCAGGACCAGGCTCCCCAAAACTTTTAACTTTCAGTCAGACAGACAGGGATTTGTGTACTTTCCTCTGGCTTACGGTAATTCTACCTTCAAGGGAAAAACCATTGAGAACAGTTTGATTCATGAATAGTCAAAAAATACAAAAGCAATATAATTTAAAAAAAAATCCAAGTTAAAAAGTTTAAATAATCTTTTGAAAGACAAGAGACTCTCTGGTCCTAGATATAGGTCCATTTATGCTGTGAAACATCCAATCTATTCCCTTTCACAGTATAGATCGTGTAGGCAAACTCTTCAAGTAGCTCATGGCTTGGTTTTAGCACTCTGTAAAAGAGACATTTCCTTCTTCTGCCAGCCCTGGTCACCAATGTCACTGTGTCACCCCAAACCAAGGCTGTGGGGTCATGAAGCAAGGACCGAGACCAGGAATTGGAAAAAACAACATATTATCTTCGAGTTTTAATTATGATCGTGTTAAATGATTTTTAAATCTCTCTGCCCCACTCAACTCTAAAATGGGTATCTTAGCTCACTTATGCTACTGCATCAAAATACTCAATGCTGGGTGACTTACAAGCAAAGCAGTAAAACTCCATTTTGTATTGTTCTGAAGACTGAAAAGTCCAAGATGAAGCAGGCATAGAATCTGATAAGGGCCTACTCTCTGCTTCCATGATAGTGTATTCTTTCATGGGGTTTATGATAATACTGAATATAGAAGGTGAGAAGTGCTGAGAACATGTACCTTCTTCAGTCCCTGAATAATTTTCTCTGGAGGCCTATGAACTTCATGGATGTGTTCAGTGATGGAAGAGCTTGGAAGAACATGTTCATTGCCCCACAGTCCGGGCACTGTGCCCCATGTTGGTAAGAGAAAATCAAGTACAGATTTCATAACCTAGTGAGATGTGCTTTATTGTATAGCCAATCATCTAGGCAAATTTGAACTGATATATATATATATATATATATATATATATATATATACATACATACATACACATACATATATATATATACATACACACGTACACATACACATACACACACACACACACACACACACACACACACACACACACACATATATAAGGAAAGGGCACCATGAAGATAGTAATGGTGGGGTTAAAAGATTCTGAGCTACGCAAGTCACCTCCCATATACCCTTCTTGGTGGGAGCTCCCTGTGTTTAGAACCTGTGATACCCTTTCTTGCCTTTCGTTTCCACAGTGGATAAAGTATTTTTTTTTTAAATTCTGATTAGATTAACAGTTTCAGGTCGTAAGGGTTTTTGTGAACTTTCACATTACCTAAATATTTCAGAATATTCTTTTAGGGTTGTTGGCACCATGATACTCAAGTGGAATTGATTAGGAAGAAAAATCATAAAAACATTAGCTTAACACATTAAGAATTAATGGTAAAGTAAGTGTTCGGATTGAATGAAAGAAGGCACTCTATTGGAGTTTTTTTTAATAGGTAGGCAGTGAGGTCAGAGGTCAGAGCCAGGCTTTCAGGTCACATAACATCTTCTTAGCATTGACTAGTAAAATAGGTACTTTCTTAAGGTCTTTGCAAAAATGGAACTAACAATTTCCTCATTCTAGGCACACTAGACTTCACATGTCTTAAATTTTACATCAAACATGGACACTTGGAGATAAGTTTTAGTTTGGGACGGGCAGGAAATGAGAAGATGCTGATCCTTTTTCTTTGTGGGAGGAAGGAATTTAAAGTGCATTTGCAGTGGGAGACTCTGCCGTAAGAGGACTGGATTCTTTACCAACGTCCTCAAAGATGTAAGCACTCCCACTTCCTGCAGGGGTTGAGGCCATGGAGATGGTTCTGTTAGCAAAGTGTTAGCTGCACAGTCACGAGGGTCCCCAGTGCTCACCCCACAGCTGGGCATGCATCTGTAAGCCCAGTGCTCATACCACAGCTGGCCATGCACCTGTAAGCCCAGCGCTCACACCACAGCTGGGCATGCACCTGGAACCCCAGTGCTCACACCACAGCTGGGCATGCACCTGTAACCCCAGTGCTCACACCACAGCTGGGCATGCATCTGTAACCCCAGCGCTCACACCACAGCTGGGCATGCATCTGAAACCCCAGCACTTACCCCACAGCTGGGCATGCATCTGTAACTCCAGCACTCACACCACAGCTGGACATGCATCTGTAACCCCAGCGCTGGTGGGGTAAGTGGATCCTTGAATTCACAGAACAGCCAGCCTAGCCAATCAGTGAACTCCAGGTTTAGTGAGAGACCTGCCTTAAAAAGTAAAGTGTTGGGTGACTGAGGAAGACATTCAGTGTTTACTTCTGACCTCTACATGCATGTACACCTGCACATATATGTGCAGCCACCCATATGAACACATACAGACACACACAGACACACAGACACACACACACACACACAGAGTTTACATTTCACTATTACAGTATGGTGTTGTCCACATACCAATGTTGGAATGAATGTCACAGAAAGGCCAACCATGTGTATCTGTATAATAATCTATATTTTACAAGGACAGTGTTTTCTAGATCTTAATGTATTGACAAGTGACACCTTAGGAAAGGCTTTTAATATCCTCAAATTGTCCTGTTGACAAATACCTGTAGTTTAAAATAAAGTAATGTGATGTCAGACTGCCTTCTAAATACTCAGTGTTTATACCCATAGATTAGTGCATTGGCCCTCATCCCTGCAATGAGATGCAGTTCATGAGAAAAACCCATAAGTTGCTCCTGTAAACAGCTTTCCACCCATGATCAGGTGAGAAGCTCTAATTAGACTCAGTTGGTCATACACGAAATGAGTAGTTGGGGCCTTGTTGAGAAGAAGGGCTCCAGTGGGAGACAGGGAAGGGATGAGAGAGGGAACTGGCAGTAGACAGGACTAAAATTCATTATATGAACGTATGTAACTGTCAGCCATAATATATAAAAAGGTACCATGGGCCGATGAGATGGCATTCTGGGTAAAGGCACCCAACAACCAAAACTGAGGACCAGAGCTCAAGGGACCAGATAGAGGAGGGAGAGATGTCCTCTGACTTCTATATGTGTGTGATGGTGTGCCCATGTACACACACACACCACACACACACACACACACACACACACACACACACCACACTCATGCACGCATGTGTGCACATACAATCTGAAAAAAGATAACAGGTACTAGGACAGTAGGAACACTTTGCAAAAAGTAATTGAATCAGTGAAACCGGGCACACAAGGATGTTCAAAGTATATTCAATACTAGAACTTGTTAATCCTCTTGATAAATTCTGGATCACTATGTTTTAAGTGTTTTTCTTTTTCAGTGTTCACCCCATCTTTCCTGCTCTGGGAGTTGAATTACGTGTATGAGAGACTACTCGATATTCCACGCAGCTGACTGAGTCTCTATTCTACCTTTGCTTACCTTTGTCCTTCGTATTAGCTGACCACCATTGCCTTTCCTTCTATTGCATTCTACTAGCTCTCCTTTCCTCTCAAGACTATTCAGGTGATGCAGTGAAATTTTCATTTTGATATTTCGTTCACTTCACTTCCATAATTTCTCATTTTTATTATAGTTTACATTTTCCTGTCAATCTTCACCTTTTTGTTATAGTCAATCTTTCCTTGAAATTTCCAGAACATATTTAAAGGATTTGATTTAAAGTTCTTTGTTGCTACCATCTGGGACACCTTGGGTTCTGTTTCTATTAGATGCATTATTTTTCTTTATTTACAGGCAACATTTTCCTGCTTGATCATATGTTTAAAACAATGATTATACTTTTTAGGGAGTCTTGGTTGTGGTGCCAGTCAGGAGGGGTGGAATTCTGTTCTGGCTGGAAGTCAGATCACTGACTAAACCTTTTGGTCTGACCAGGATTGATTTCATTCTTTGTTGGGTTAAATCTTGCAGCTATGAACTTAGTCCTAAGGTCTCAGCTAATCCTGTAGCCTGATGCTTACTCCTAATGTATGACTTTACAAGGGTTTGAACTGAGTGCCCAAGGCATGCAACAAATTATTTAATTCTGATTGTAACAGCAGTATGATCTATGCTCTCTCCATAAAAATAATGACTCAGAGGTCTGGAGAGATGGCTCAGCAGTTAAGAGCACTTTCTGCTCTTGCAGAGAACCTGAGTTTGGTACCCAACACCCATAGGGTGGCTCACAACCATCTACGACTACAGTTCTAGTGACCCAGTGCCCTCTTCAAGCTCCTATGAGTATTGCACATGTGTGGCATGCATAAATACATACAAACACTCATACACATAAAAATAAATACATCTAAAAAAAAGCACCCCAAAACAAAAAATAAAACAACCCAGACCTTGAGTAGACAATTTTTTCTTGATCTAATGAACTTGTACAACCTAGGTCTTGATCAGGAGCCCACAATTACTCCTATCTACTTTGAGCCTCATTTATCTGAGCGGCTCCAGTTCCCTGCCCCAGTCACTTTAGCTATTTGGAACTCTAACTATTGCTGGAGTGAGACTCCCTGTGTCCCTAGGCCTATACATGTGGATTCTGAGGACCAAACTCAGGCTGTTAGACATGGGTGACCAGTAAATTTACATGCTGAGCCAACTCCATGGCCCAAAGTTGGCGTTCTTGACTTTGAAAATTATTCCTGAGTTTGCTCACGCTGCTTTAGTTAGAAGATCCCTCCAACCCGGATGCAGACCCCTCTCTGAGCACTCCAGCAACATTTTAGGTGTTTTAGGGGCATGAGGCAGCTCACTTCCTTTCAAAGAACAAAGCTCTGTGCTGACTGGCATTTGATGTCTTAAACAGTTGCTGTTTCACTTTGTCTAATTTTAGAGTTGACTGTAGTGGCTGGCAAATCTGGAACCAATTATTCTATAATGACTGGAAGCAGAAGTTTGTCTTTCTAGGTTGCTTCGCTATACATTGTACACAAACTACGTGCTTCTGACAGTTTTTATACACTGACACTTCATCTATGTCACTGTCAAGAACCTTCCTGACCAGAAAGTGGATGTGATCTCACAGGTAAATCTCAAAACAATGGAAGATGCTGGTTACTATGAAAAAAGGCTGTCTAACTAAAAAAAAGAGAAGACCTCCAGACAACATTTTCCTTCTACCACATTCTCAAGCATGGTAGGTAAATACCAACACTTCTGAAGTCTCAAATTAAACTCCACACACTTAAGTGATGACTTCATACCTGTAACAATGCCTCTGTGATTTCACAAAACATATATATTTATTTGTTTGTTTCAAAAAATGGGGCCAGGATGTCACTCAGTTGGTAGAGTAGTTGCCAAGTATTCACAAAGCCTAGACTTAATACCCAGCACCATATACAATGCCTGGTGCTGCCTGCTGTTAGCCACAACACCTGGGATGTAGAGGCAGGAGCATCGGAAGTTAAAGATCATCCTTTAATGCATGAATTTGAGGCCAATCTGGGTGACAGGAGACTCTGTCTCAAAACCAGAAAAAACACGAAAATATTGAATAGGACTCTTTCTCCCTCTCTCTGTCTTCCTATATAGTCCAGGCTGACCTCAAACTTGTGGTTTTTCTGCTTCAGCTTCTCAAGTGTAGGCATACACTCTATGCCTGGCTTGCTCAGTCTTTCTATCTATCTATCTATCTATCTATCTATCTATCTATCTATCTATCTATCTATCTATATATCATCTATCCATCCACCCACCCACCCATCCACCCATCCACCCATCCACCTATCTATCTATCTATCTGTCTGTCTATCTATCTATCATCTATCTATCTATCTATCTATCTATCTATCTATCTATCTAATTTTATTTATTTAACTACTTTCTAATCTATCTAATTTACTAATTTACCTGCCTTCCAACCTAATCTATTTATTTCTATTTATCTCTCTTCTTTTTTGGGGGGGGGAGGGGTTTGAGACAAGGTTTCTCTGTGTAGCTTTTGGAGCCATCCTGGAACTCCCTCTGTAGACGAGGCTGGCCTTGAACTCACAGAGATCCACCTGCTTCTGCCTCCCAAGTGCTGGGATTAAAGGCGTGTACCACCACTGCCCGGCTCTCTAACTTCTTCTACCTACTTGCCACCACTACTCTCTCCTTGTAGCTCTCTTTAACATTTACTGGGCCATTATTATATATAAAGTATTTTTGCATATTATATTATTAAATTATATATAATTTTCACAAACCCTATAAGGTTAAGTAACTTTCCTAACATTACCTAACAATAAACTTGGCTAAATCAAGCAAATATAAATAGCTAGGCTCCATGGTATTATTTCTGTAAATGATCTGGGTGTTAGGGAGATGTTATCTAATCCTGAACAACAACAATAACAACAACAAAATTGCTCACACTTTTGCACATTAGATTCTTGATGCTCCTTCTATCTCTGTGACAAGCTGTGATTTGTGAGTCTGTTTATGGGGATGACACCAACAGAAGCCACTAAATGTATCCACAGATTTTATAGAAATGACTTAACATGTGTGTCAATGGGAAGAATTATGTTGTTCAAGAAAGGATGCTTGGTACATCTCAGTTTATTGTTTGCTTGAGGTTATAATGTCTCCTCTCCAAATCTGTCTTGTCTCCTGTGAGAATCTTTCATGAAGTAATGTGCTATGAGAACACACTAACTTAAATGCAAACATCTGCCCTTTAAAAACCCATGAGCCCTTTCTTATGCTTCTTCATTATCCTCCTTCATTAACCAAGACAGTCCTCTGTCTTGGTTCAACCTTAAAACCTATGATGTCATTTCCTTCTCTACAAAACAAACAACAAAACACACCACGTATGCCCACAGCCACCATAAGATTACATTGTTTGCCTATCCAATGATTCAAAAATGATTGGAATCTTAATTTATTTAGAGGGTTTCATGCCAGGATTTCTCTGAAAAGAGAATGAATTCATGGTTACTGGTGTGTCCTGTAGCAAGAATCCCACTGCCTGTGTCATAGCTAGATGGTACCTAAGTGCACTGGGTTCATTTTTAGGAAGTCTCAAAAAACATTTTCAGCTTTCATTTCTCTTTTATTTTCTCCAGATTATTCACACTTTTTCTGAAATTCAGTGGTAGAGAGAAAACCATGCTGGATGATGGCAGAAAAGCAAGCTGAGGAAATTACAAATAAAAAGGAGAAGAGGTCTCAGAGATAAGGTCAGGGTGGAGACAGAAGTGATGGCCATTTCTGTCTTACAACCATATCCGAACAGGAGTCCTTTGTAACAGTTTGCTGGTTCATTGAAAAAGGAATGTGTATTTGATCCAAATCTGAACCGAAGGGTCAGTGACATTTGGTGTCAATTGTGCCTCAGAGTTCTGTGCTCTAGAGGCCTAGTCTGGGTGTGGTAATGCTGAGGTGGTGGGACCCATGTGTGACAGACATCCTGGACGGTAGGTCATGGGCCCTGTTCTCACAGTGCTCATGAATGGATTGGTGCTCCTCCTGGGATAGGAGTAGGAAGGAATTAGTCCCCCTGAGAGGAGGCTGTTATAAAAAGCATGAGCCTGATTTCAGGGTCTTCATTCCTTGCTGGATCATGGCCACTTCTGTACACAGCTGTTGCCATTTTTTTTAACATTTTATTTTATTTAATTTTTTTTTTCATTTTACATACCAACCACATCTTTTAAAATCTACTGTCACACTGTGACATAACCAGGGGACTCTGGCCATAAAACCAGTACCGTGTTAATTTGGACCAGTGTAATCGTGAGCCAAATAAGCCTTTTTTTTCCCTTTATATATCACAATATTAACAGCATTAGGTACTTTGTTATAGCCACACAAACATGACCAAAACAGTGATACATGCATTTCCCGCCTTTAATGAATTAATGGAAATATCTTGGGTAGGAAGTCGGGTGTGAAAGTGTCAACCGTGGTCCTCTTGGTTTTGTTTGTTTTGATTGATTCCTTGACACTTAATTCAACCGCTTTGCACCGAAAGTCAAAGCTATGATTTGATGGTGGCAACTTTGAAAGGCCGTTTCTGTTAGCATCCCTAAGAGGCAGAGGAAGGACTTATCTTCCCAGTGGACCTCTCTCTGGAAGGGACCATGTCTTTTTTTTTTTTTTTTTTTTTTTTTGCTGTTCTTATTTCCCCATGGTTCTCAGAATGAGCTGCAATACTCAAGTGGAACTATGCGTCTGCTGGCAGAGTTTCAGACTTAGAAATGTCGAACACCAGGAGATCAACAAGGGCTTGTGCACTATGAGAGGGAAGGCTCAATGGGGGTGGGGATCCCCTGCTAGGTTTGATGTCTTATTTTTCAGTTTTTCATTTCAGAAGAAACTCCTGTAATGCTGTTCTAGTATAATATGTACTTTGAAGAGCTATTTTATAAGTGCGGTAAAAGTATGCACTTCAGATAGTAAATTCTGTTAGTCATTTGCTTTTACATTATTTTCTACTTGTCCTTGGCATGTGAAGATACCTGGCTGAACTAGATGCCAGCCAAATTCATCTTACCTTGCTAAATGAGATGCTTCTTAGATACGTATCTTTCAAAATGAGACAGACATCTCATACTTAAAAGATTCTCTTTCTCTCTTTTAAAAACTAAATTCTGCAAAGAAGTTTCTGAATATTTTTAATGGGAAGTGAGTGTTCATCTGCATATATATATTTAATATTCTTTTGGGAACCTTAATGTGGAATGGCGAATGGAATTATCTCTTTTTTTCCTCTTTCAAGGGACATTGAATCACAGAAAAAAAATCAATTGAGGGTAACATCATTAACAGCCAACTCGGTATTATATCATTAGCTTCACAGAAACCAAAAAGCACCAAACTATCAATAACAAGAAGAGTAAGAGTCCCACTTACTTGACATTTTCCACCAAGAAAGAGAAGCAGTGGGAGTGAGATCAGTGGGTGGGGAGGGGGAAGGCTCTCCGGGTTTTCCAAAATTTTTAAAGTAGCTCTCACAGAAGACAAAGAGGTCGGTAGTACTTCCTGAGGTCTGCCTTCCTAACCCGAATTTTACACCACAGACTGAATTCTGCCATTTTTACTCTGTTAGTTAAATGACTCCAACAGGTCCTCGAGTTTTCCAATGTGACTGACGTTGAAGAAAATGAAGCACATTCACTATGAATTTGGGTAGTCTGTGGCCTCGTTTCTTGTACTACGTGTAATAATACTACTCTACTTGAAAAGCTTGGTGCTATAACACCTTATATAAATGTGATTACAGTGAATTTTAATGATCTGTTTTCACGTTGTCTCTTTCTATCGCGCACAAAGCTCTTTGAGCTCAGGGACTATATCTCATTTTTCTTTGCATAATCACAGGCTAGTGTGGGGCCCTGTCAACAGCCGCATGGGTTGTTTGCTAAATACAATGAAGTCAGCTCATTTCTTACACATGA
This sequence comes from Peromyscus eremicus, assembly GCF_949786415.1. Taxonomy (NCBI): domain Eukaryota; kingdom Metazoa; phylum Chordata; class Mammalia; order Rodentia; family Cricetidae; genus Peromyscus; species Peromyscus eremicus. The sequence goes on along the minus strand of NC_081434.1, from coordinate 35,477,440 downwards.
CCCGTGAATGGTTCCCGAGACTTGGAGGAGCATAATGGCTGTACTTTAGATCTTGAATGTCCCCCAAAAGCCCCCATGCTAAAGGCTTGGTTCCCAGGGTGGTGCTTTTAGGGGGTGGGGAACCTTTAAGGGTAGAACCTAGTGGGAAGATCCTAGATCTTGAGGAGTGTGCCTTTGCAGAGAATGTAGGGGCCCTTGACCTTTCTTCTTCCTTTTCGTTTCTTGGACAAAAGGTGGGAAGTTTTACATTGCCATGGACCCAAAACAATGGGCCAACTGCCAGGGCCTGTAACACTTAAAACTATGAGTCCAAATAATCATTTTGTCTTTATAAGCTGACTGTCTCAGGTATTTTGTTATAATGATGTATTATACATACATAATACAATGACTAATACAATGACTTCAGTAGTAATTATTTAACATTATATCTTATTTATTTCTTAAGATATATTGAGGTATAAATGAAAACAAGGTTGGAACTGTTGTTAACAGTTAAACATTTTCTAAATTAAAAACATTCTCTTGGAGCAGTTCTCAAGTCATGGTGGATTGAGGGGGCCAGGATATGATCACAAGGGTCTGTCTTTAGTTTTAAGGACACACAAGTCTACAGGCGTCATAAAATATATCCCCAAAGTGTATTACTCTATGAGAGATATCATAAAAAAACACTGGAGACTGTAAAGCAGCAGAATCAATTTTCCTACAGTTCTGGAGGCTGGAAATCCAAGAAAAAATGTTGAGGGGGCTTCTTGATTTCTCCTGCAGTCTCTTGTTTCTGACAAATGGCTGTGTTCTTGCTCTGTCAGCCCACAGTGTCTCCTGCAGGGAGATGGGCATTCCTGATGTCTCCTTCTTTTCCCACATGGGTACCTTTGGTGTCCCACACAATCTTATTTAATATCAATATACTCATAAAGCCTGTATTATCTTCAGATACTGTTAAATTGGGGCAGATCTTTAACAGAAACTTTAGGGGAACCTAGTAGAGTGTAAACCATGGGTTAAAATAAGAGTTTCTTACAAATAAATGGTGAGTTAAATTGCTAAAAGTTATTATGTTGTTTCAGGTTCCTACAGAGTTCAGTTTATATCTACTATAAACGACAGTAGCGTGCTTATCAGTGTACTTGTGGCATATGTCTTTTGCCAATGAAGTCTTAATTAACCCTTCTTGACAACCCTGTCAATCATATTCTTGTCTTCCATTGGTTGAAGAGTAAGCATGTGACCCATGCTATGCTGGTGAAACAATATTAGAAAAAAAATACATATTTGGCTGCCTCAAGTTATTGACACAAGAACTTCTGAAACTCCTGGAATTTCTTGAATGATGAGTGAGAAGAGACTTGTTTGCTATCTACATTCTCTTTCAATATACCCAAGCTTATGCTAATGAGGGACTCCTGGGTTGCCCTAGATAGCTTTGGAATGATGTTGGTCGCCAACAGAGTTAATCATATAGCTACAGATAGACCTAAGATGGGCTAGAGATGGGAGTAATAACTACTGGATATTGATTTAGTCAATTAAGTACATATACTAGAGTTTCCCAGTCCTCCTGAATGGACACGGTGTGGTAGGTATCTAAGCCGGGGACATTGTTCAGGTGCTTAGAATATGACACGTACACGAAAGTCTGTGTCTTTGTCACCTCACCATCCCTGCTCTCACATCTTTCCCATTTGATTCTTTCTGAGTTGTAGTCTTCATAATAATCTGGTAATAGGTAAGGTGCTGGCCTGAGTTCTGTGAGATAGTCTCACAAATGATCAAGCAGTGGTCAGTTAGAAGCCCAAGAAGTCCAGGTTTGGAATTGGCACTGAAGTGGGGCAGCTTTGTGAAACTGAAGCCTTGACCTGTGAGGTCTACATGAACCCTGAGGCGTTTACATCAGAACTAAATGGAATTATAGGACATTTGGTTGATGCAGAGAGTATACAATTGGTGGACAGGAGGAAGAAACTCGGGAATTTGGTACCAGAAGAGGGGTCAAAATAGCGCTCAGACTGTGTATTAGTTACTTTTGCATATCTGTGACCAATATAGTTGAGATAATTTTTTTCAGAGGACTTGAGGGGATCAGCCCATGGTCTGTTGAAGCTTTCACTTAGGCAGATATCACTTAGAAGCATGTGGCATGGCAGAATTTCTTCACCTCAGAGAAGACAGGAAGTAAAGAGTGAGGAAGGGACTCGGAAGCAGGGGCCGTCTTCTCCTTCCAGCTAATAACACCCCCAGCTGGGGGCCAAGGGTGAACACGTGAGCCCAGGGAAGACATTTCATATTACAGCTGCAACAGTCTGGCTAGATGATGCCCTCCTGAAATCTCACCAAGTGTGGTATTTGGAGCCCAAACAGAATGGCTGAGTGACCATTGCTTCCTGTGCGTATCTCCACCCTCACCTGGTTCTTATTCTTTTTCGTGCACACTGGCTTCCCTTTCACTCTCTTTTAATAAGTTCTCTCCCCGACTCTGAATAATTACATTTGTTTTTGCTGCTTGAAACAAAAGAACAACAACAACAACAACATTCTTATAGTCATACAAGGTTTACCATCACTATAAAGCTCTGGCCTTCCATATACGAAAGCAGCTGCTTAGGTAGCATTTCTGAAATTAGAGACAAACTGCTCCATCCTCAGTGCCTCACCAGTGTGGTCCTGAATGAGTCATGATGTTGAGTTGTTGTAGTTACATAAAGGAAGAAATAGACTTTTTATAGGTTTTACTTTCAAGGGTGATTTTGGAAAATTCCTGTCTTATTATCATTTTTAATGCATTCGGCTTGACTCGCACTCCTAATTTTCACTGCTATTTTTGTGAACACAGCACAGATTGAAAACTCATGGGGTCTTTCTTTCTTTCTTTCTTTCTTTTTTTTTTTGTTCTGCCAAGATAGGATCTGGATCAAAGAACCTCAGACCCAGAGGGATGGTCTACCAGGTTCCTGTCCTTTGGAAATTGACTCTGATTATATGTAAGCAGCTAAAGAGCGCACTGCTTTGTATACAGATACAAAGCAAAGCAAACAGGAGCCAAGTGACAGGTGTGGAGCCAGGCTGCTTAATGAGTAACCAATCCTTCTGGGATAATAAATAGTTAAGGCGTCAGAAGAGGAGCAGCACAGATGTCAGCTCCTTCGTTTTGACTTAGGAAAAGGCAAGGAGAACATAAAAGCTCCCATAGAGGCTCTGCTTCTCCAGCTGTGGCCACGGCCACCTCCTCAGCCAGTTGGGGCCAAGTACCTTCTGAAGAGAGAGCAGATTTTTTTTTTTTTTTGAGCTTTCTGGAAGTGGAGGACAGACATAGGTGTTTGCAATGGCAGGGAATGCCAGCGTGGGCAGAGCTTCAAAGAGAATTGGAAACTAACAGTACTTTTCACAAATAAAAATGGAGAAATAGGACAGATAGGGTTGGGAGCTCAGAGCTTGTAGACTCTAAACTGGACCTTATTTATTATAGTTAAAACATTTTTTTCCCTTCAAAGTTTAAGTTTACTTTCAAAGTAATTGAACAGTTGGCATAAATTGCTTTGTGGAATGATGTCAAATTCTTGAGTGCGAAGTGTAGTCATACATAGATCTAGTGTTACAATAAGATATGATGTTACCTGTAGTCCTTAAGCCGGTGATAGATTCCTGGGGCTTAGGAAAATCTCTCTCTCTCTCTCTCTCTCTCTCTCTCTCTCTCTCTCTCTCTCTCTCTCTCTCTCTCTCTCTGTGTGTAGGCAGTCCAAAAGTGTCCAAGACTACATACAATGACAATAAAGGACCGAGGCTGGTATTGATCCTTGTATCATATTTGATTTTGGATGGACTCTTGCTGAAAGCTGTCCCTTCAATACTGAATAGTCACCTTTATTCTCCTGATTTCAAATTCAAAGTTGTACTTTCACAATTAGTATTTTTCTGTGGGATTCTAAAGGCTTAGCTCGCATATCAGGTAAGGTTTGAATTTTAGGAGCTTGCTTTTGACATTAGAATTTCTCAGGCAGGTGAAAGGCTTTTGAATAGTCTTCGTTGAAGATGAGGTTTTTTCCTTTGAGGAACCGAGGACTGCCTCACTTACTCCACACCTGAAGTTGAAGCCCAGGCCTATCTCTTTCTTCCAATAGGTTCCTTTTGTGCTTTACGTGAGTTCATTGCTTGCTGTTCTCCAGCCCCGCCAACAAATTTGGAAACATCTATTTCTTTGAATTAAAATATAGTCTGCTAGAGATACTGAGTGGATTCAGCTTTGTTCTCCAGACCTTGGTGGATGTGGTGAGCACACCACAGCAGGGTGCAGGAAAGGGAACCTGTACATCCAGGACGGACTTCTTATCTTGACTTTTCATTTTGCATAGGGCCATCGTGTTCACTTTTAATTGGATGGGGACAAGTTAAACTATGTGTATAAAATAATTCAGACAGACATGCATACAGCTAACCTGGAGCCCATTCTCACATGCGCCATTACCGGTTTATATCCACAGATCCAGGGAGCTTAGGGTTTAGCTTCTGCCCAGCAGAATAATTGATGTTAGTTTTGTCCCAGATGACTCCTCAGCTTTGTGTGAGAAATGGGCAGTATTTAGTCACTTCTAGGATGTTTACTTAGCTGCTTCATTGGAGCTGGGGTAATGATAGCATCTTCAAATAAAACAAAACAAAACAAAACAAAAAAACAACCAAACAAACAACCCCCCAAAACCCAGAAAACAAAACAAAACAAAAAACCCAGTCTGTTTGTTGAAGTAATAGTGTGCTGCTAATCAAGGTGGATTAGCTAACTAGAGTAGACAGAGTGCGTTTCTGAGTTGTCCATCCTTCCAGAAGTTGTGCATTCAGTTAGAAAAGATTTCCAGTAATTTGAATAAGGACTTTATAATGAACAGGGCAAGCTAGGAACTGCATTATTTTGCTGGAACAATTCATCGTTTAGTTGTTTACATGTCCTATCTCTCTCTGCACAGCCTTAAACTTCTTTTTAAAAAAATGTATGGATGGATGCTTTGCCTGGATGTATGTCTGTGCTCCAGGTGAGTGCCTGGTACCCATGGATGGTGGAAGAGGTCATCAGATTCCCTGGAACTGGAGTTAGAGGCTGCTGTAAGCCACCATGTAGGTTCTGGGAACTTGAGCTCAGGTCTTCTGAAGAGCAGCTAGTACTCTTAACTGTTGAGCCACCTCTCTGGTTCAGTCATATGCTTCTCAACGTTCATTGTTATTCCACGGGACTCCTTTATCTACTCAAGTAAGTCAACAACCAATCATGGAATGTATACTGTGACATAGCACCAGGCTAGGCCCAGGGATATGGCCATGAAATGACTAAGCATCGTAAGTTTCTTGGTGGTAAAACCAGACAAAAATCATCATCGTTTGCAAGACATCTTTTCTGGAGTTGGGCTTATGAGAGGAACATCAGCCAACCTCCTATAGTATCCAGTGTGTAATAACACAGCTGGAGATTGATAGGGTGCTGGTCCAGCTTGTCATTTACCTGCTAAAGGGGAGGCAGAGAGAGCTCAGAGGGGCTCCGCAGTGAAAAAATCTGCTCATCTTCTAACTGGAAAAGAAAACTTAATTTTTCCTGGCAATTATGAGGGAACAGAGTATGCACTAAACTGAAAATTGAAAGTAAACGAGTCAGCCGGTTTGGCTTACTGTGATACGGTGACTTCGCTGTTGACTACATCAAGTTGGGTGGTTTATGATACGAAGAATGGCCTACTACAGGAGAGAATACGTTTTTCTTTGTATGGGAAAAGATGGCTCTTTACCTCAGGAGGGATTTAGAATTGGGTCACCTTTCTCATTTTCTCTGTACTGATGGAATACAGGCCATTGGAGTCTAGCTTTGTTTAGCTTTTCCTGCCCCATTTTGACAAAGTGATAAAGAACCTAATTACTAAACTGCTCAGATAACAGAGATGGGAGAATCGCTGTCTCAAAACATGGAGATGCACCTTTTCCAGACTGTTGAAGGGCCATCAATTTCTGGGCTTGAAATTTCTTCTCTGGGCACAGTAGCTTGTCATCTTGGGCTACATAGTGAACTCCAGACCAGCCTGAGATCCAGGGTTAGATCCTGTCTCAGACAACAACAAAACAAAACAAAACAACAACAACAGCAACAACTCCTAGTCATGTCTTTCACTTAGAGTCTGAATGAAGAGCTGAAGTGTATAGGGTAGCCAGGCTTCTGGTAAGCCCCAATCTGAGTGTAGGAAGGCAAGAAACTCTTCTTGGCATCTGGGCTCTTTGAAAAATGCTCCATACAAGCCCACTGTGCTCAGTGAAACTGTGAACGTAAGCATCGAACCTCTTGCCCTCGGTTTTCATCCGACTCTCCCTGCATTTCAAGTGGGATCTCCATGTATGATCATAGGTAATCTGTCTTCTCCCAGCCTCAGTTTCCCGACCTGTGAAGTAGAGGCTCTTTGTATAAATTTCTTTAACAGAACCAAAATGGATAGAATGAAGAGACAGGGATTTAGCACACAGATAATATGTGGTGGACACTTGTGGACCATCACTCACTGTTACCATGACTACGGTATAACCGGTGTATACAGAGACTTGTTGGCTGACATCCAGAGGAACTACATGACATCACAGTGGCCACAGAGAGCCAGAGACAGGACATATGTCTGTGGAACCCAGCCCTGTTCACCCTCCTTCTTTCAGATGCTGATAACTCTTCATGGTACCCAGAAATTTTAGAAAATCTATTGCTCCAGTAACCAAACTCTGTTACACAGGAGTATGAAAACTTCTTTGTTAGAATGAACTATGTTCCTGTTGACCACCTAGCCTCAGTGATGCTGGATCTGCCTCTCTTTTTATTTTCATTGAAAACAGATACTTCTCTTATATACTACATCCTGATCAGTTTCCCCTCCCTCCACTCCTTTCACCCCCCAGGTTCTCCCCGCTTCCCCAGACCCCTCTGTTTCCTTTTCAGAAAAGAGCAGGGCAACAACAGATAGCCAAACAGTATAAAACAAGGTACAATAAGAGGAGGCAGAAGCCCTCCTATCAAGGCTGAACAAGGCAACCCGAAAGGCATTAAATGATCTCAAGAGCAGGCAAAAGAGTCAGAGACACACCCAGTCCCCTCTGTTAGGAGTCTCACAAGAACACCAAGCTAACAGCCATGACACATACACAGAGGACTTGGTGCAGACCCATGCAGGCCACGCTTGCCGCTTCACTCTGTGTGAGCCAATGTGAACCCTGCTTAGTTGATTCGATGAGCCATGTTCTCCTGGTGTCCTCCGTCTCCTCTGACTCCTACAATCTTTCCTCCCCTCTTCCACGGGGTTCCCTGAGCTCCGAGCAATTCACACTCTCTCTGGATCGATTTTTTTTTTTTTTTTTGGTTTTTTGAGACAGGATTTCTCTGTGTAGTTTTGGAGCCTGTCCTGGAACTCGCTCTGTAGACCAGGCTGGCCTTGAACTCACGGAGATCCACCTGGCTCTGCCTCCTGAGTGCTGGGATTAAAGGCATGCACTACCACCGCCCAGCTGGATCGATCTTTTTAATTCTTTTGCTTTTTTTTTTGAGATAAGGTTCCTCTGTGTAGTCCTGGCTGTCCCGGAACTCCCTCTGCAGACCAAGCTGGCTTCCATGCCCGGCGATCTCTTAAGAGACAGTTTCTTTATTCTGCATCTTGGTTCCCCTCTTTGTCTCTGTGAATGTCTACGCTCGTCCTCCTTAGTGTCTCTTCCTTGAACATTGAGAAGCTAGTGGCCCCCAGAGTCTTCTCTTCTTATAGAGTATCTCCTTGGTCATGTAGAACCCCAGAGGGGTCTAGACCCACAGGTTGAGAATATCTGCTTTAGACTGTTCTCCGTTTAGTTTGGGATCAAATTGACTGAATGGTTGGTGTGGGAGTGGGCTACACCAGTTCCACACACCTCTCTTTTCAGATGGCAGACTCATAATATACAAAGCACTGGGATTCCCGAGTCCCAGCCCGAAGGTGAGCGGTTTCCTGTGAGAGCAGACTAAAACTACAGAGCACTTCAATGGGAGACAGGAATCAAAGGGCAAGTCACTGAGACTTGGGGGTAGTTCATCCCCATAGCAGAACGTGGCCTTTCTTTACAAAAATGTAGTGTCTGCCAGGCACCTTGAACTCTACAAGCTACTTCCCACCTTAAGTCACTGTATTTACAGCTCCAAGTCCCCATCCCGACCCAATGAATAATCGAGCCCTGTGGATTTTAACTTCTGCATTTTTTTTTCTCTTGGGATTGCCTTTATTTTAAAATTCAAGAATCACTTCACTGCTTCAGGCTCCTGCAATTTTTCATCCGATTGTTGACTTGAATTAATTTTAAACAAACTAGGAGATCATCCTATTAGCATAGTCAGAGAGCATGAACCCAGTGTAACAGTACAGTTGATATCTGGAAGTAAGTAAATCTCCAGACCACTGATGAAGGGGGTGGGGGGCTCCCCCATCTCGGGTCTGTGTCTGGGAGGCTCATATACAAAGCAAAAAAGGACCCCTCACAATGCACAGACAGATCAGGGAGGCTTAATGCAATTAGCCACGGACACCCAGATGCTTCTTAACCACCGTCTTCCATTTTATCTTCTCATCCACTCACAGGTGCTTTTGATAAAGGTCAGGAGGCCAGCTGCTTACTGCGCGCAGATCAAAGCGGCACAGATAGTCTGCCAGGGGTCTTCCTGCCAAGCTTAACCTCACCTGGGAGAGTCAGTTAGCTCAAAACATTCCTAATCATCTGTGCTCCCTCCTCACGTCTCCTGCCGAGTGTGGGACTGCAGTTGACAGCCCCCCCCCCACTCCCCTTTCCATTTACTGATGCTCCCTTTGGAAGAGTAACCTCGCTCTCTCCTTTTTAACCAACCTATATTCCCTCTCCCACAAAACATGGTCCCTCCCACCCCCCTTGGTCAGGCTACTCTTGTTCAGAAAAGTCCATCCTGTGATGGCACTAGGCAGGGGTCCTGCCATCCCTTTACTTCTTCTGGAGCAGCCCTCCCTCTCCCCCACACCCCAGCAGGCATTGCCTTCTGACAACCCAAGAAACAATCAGAGAGATCATTTATCTGAGAATAACAGAGCACGGCGATGGGAATGTGAGGGTCCTAGTAAACCATGAGTGCAATTTGAAGTTGAGGGAAGGGGAAGAATTTAAAGGCATGGTGGGAAGAGGATGACACCAGGTATCTTGAAAAAAGAAATTCTTGGCTATGAGGATGAATAACAAGTGTGTTATCTGTTTAAGATTGAGAAGTGCTGGGCAGATGCTCCTACAGAGGGGGTGATGGTAAAGCGTGTGTGTGTGTGTGTGTGTGTGTGTGTGTGTGTGTGTGTGTGTGTGTCTAAGGTTGTGGTGGCAGCCCTTGTTCAATGATGTGATTTATGGTAGTCTTCTGAGAATAGTTCTCATGATCACACAGGAATAAGTTCCCCCATCATAACCCAATGGTTTTATTTATTTTGGTTAGGGTTCATTAAAAGTGACTCCATGTTGATCCTGATAATTCTTATTTAAGTTTTTTTTTTTTTTTTAAATAATGGAAGTAACTAACAATCCATAGTTTGCTTTCTTGTAGAAGATGAGAAAGTTCCCACTGAAACCTGGGATGTCCGCAAGCGACGCAGAACAATTTTAAGGTGTCTCAATGTCTTGGTGGTGGGTACTATGGGAAAGTCTGTGTCTCCTGGAGATAACTGAATTTACCTGGTTTTCACTCAGGCATTTGGGGCTGCCTCTGCACCTAAACTGTTTCCCAGAAGCATGAAGCTGGTTAGACTGGTTATTTTCACCACTAGCCTTCTGGAACTTACCCTCTGTGCTTACTTCCTAACTCAGAGTTGGACTTAAACTTTGCCCCTGTTTGAGTCTGACATCCCCCATGATGGCTCTAGTTCCTTCTTTAGACAAACTGGCCAGACATCTGATGTCACCTACATGAGCAGTGGGGTCATTTTGTGGCCTCTTTACAACCCACAACCACCAGTCACAAATACTACATTTTTCTCCTCTCGGAGACTTTTACAGTAAGCTGAGTATAGGGATGCAAAGGTTTTTTTTTTTTTTTTAAAGACAATGAACGTTCTCTTTAAGATCCTTTCATAACCCATAACCCTATGCAGGTGGAGTGTCTACCTAGCACGAAGCTGGCTGCATGTAGAATCTCATTACCTGTCACAGGGAAAGAGAAACGTGGCTATCTTTCTTCCTCTGAGAGTTACCCATATGCAGAAAGGGCAAGGGCATAAAAGCTGAGAACATAAATGGCAAAGCATCTCTCTGTTTTCTTCTCCTCTGCAAAGTGTGCAGCCGGCACTTTTTCTACTTCCAGAGCTCAGGGCAAACTGTTCTCCCATGCCAGGAAACGCATCTCTTCATCTCTCCCATCCATCTTTCAAGTGGGGCTCCCTCTCCAAAGGCTCTCCCTGCTCTCTCTAGCTGCAGCTACTTCTTTGTTTTGAATCTTGACTGGCACACTCAGCAACACTGCATTTTTGTAATCTGCAGCAACCTCAGGCATGTAACAAAGTCTCAGGCACTTAACAGCACTTGGTGAAGTGGGCTGCCCGTGCCATTTCGCAAGCCGTCTGGACCGTTGCAGCCAGTCAAATCTGAGTCTCTGGCTTAGATTTGTGTGTATATAATATCTAAAATGGGTTCTTTTGTCTTGAGTCCTTATGAAGATAATAAAAATATTAGCCACCTAAACTTATCTTTGTAGATGATCTGAGGCATAAATGATAACCGAGCCCAGGTCATATGAGAACTGTGTTGAGTCAGCAGGTAAATGTATTTATATATAAAGAACTATCTATTACATATGGGAATTCTGTTATTGTCCTCCAAGGAACTGATAAAATGCTTAGCAGCGTGGCCAACATTTCTGTTTTGGGCTATCATTTTTCCCTTTCTTCTTTGTATCATGCAAGTTGCATTAGCTCTTGCAAGTTGCATTAGCTTCTTTTTGGCATGCCCCTGATAGTCTTGATCTTGCATCTATCACCAAATTCTTGACCTTTCATTCATTGCCAGATCACTCCAATTTGCCTTCTTCTGCAGAGGTAGGAGGTCCCTTCTTCATGTCTCCACATCACAGGAGTTGCTGCTTGGTGGAACTCTGAGCTGAAACTTCATTCTCCATTGGGGTGCTCTTGTGGTGGCCACAATACCCCCACTTCTCACCCTGTATCAGGAGGCATGGAATAGGAGGTGTTACCGCTCACCCTTGGCATGCTCTGTCTCCAGGGAGGCCTATCTCATGGTGGCATTTGTGGTAGGTACCCTTATCTCCTCTGCTAGACTGTAACCTCTTGAAGATGTCAACAGTATCTCACTCCATTTGTACCCTCCAGGGCTCCTAGCAGGGTTGCATAGGATAGATGCTCATGAAGTGCTTAATGGATTGGATTGCATTAGCTATTGCTTTGAGTGCACAAAAAGGGGTGCTGGAACGCTGAAGAGCCTTAATTCACCTCATGGGGCTACCCGGAAATCCTGTCAGACTTCATTTATGCACCCCGGCTCTCCCTGGGTAAAGTCAATGCCAATTAATGCCAAGCTTCAGCAGCAGAGAGCAAACACATTTTCACCTACAGGCTGCTAAGTTCCTTCTCTGCTGTATATCTAAGTGATCATAAAGCAAGAAGCCCCCTGGGATTCTATTTTATTTAGGCAAAGGCAGGTGTGCTGGGGGAGCTTTGTATTTGTACGCAAACACAGAAAGCAGGGCTTAGTTTTGCAATTACTTGCAAAGGCTGCCCATGTTTTCCAGCATGTAAATTAGGACTTGAAGGAAAACATCTAATTGCATTTCGCTCCAACTAATTGCCAACTCAAAATTTTAGATTAGTGTGCACACCATACTTAATTTTTTTGTTGCTGTTATTAATAACACACTTAGCTCAGTAAGAAGGGAAATAATGAGCCGGAATTAAAGACTTGAGGGCCGCCCCACTAAGAAAAGGCTTTGGGTGATGTGGTAAGGAACCAATGAGAAATGTGTCAAAGCCATGGCTGAAATACCAGACAAAGGTTGCCTGGGTTTTGTGCCTCTGAGTGGGTTTCCTGGTGAAGGTTAGAGAGGAAATAAGAAGTGGAATTTGGAGTCATTGCTTATATTCTGCCACAAGGAGGGGCCATGGTTACAACCATGAATGTGTCCTTGACTGTGTTATACTGGTAGCCTTTCCGATGTGAAAAACAAAACCTCCTTAAAAAGGCCTTCTTAGAACACTGTGCCTCACATCCGGAGAGAATGGTTCAGTCTTTTGTGAGTAATATAAACGTACTGTGATAGCCTTGTGTTGCTAAATGAACATTACAAAGCATGACAGCATCATAGTCACATACACACACAAAATAAGGACATGCTACAGTGTTGACTGGAAATGAAAAAAGAAGCTTTGTCGCATGTTACGGAAAGGTACCCGGCAGCTTCAGAATGCTCCTGTTTTCTCGGCAATCATTATTTTCCAAGGGACACAATGAACTTTTTGTCCTTCTAAACACAGCAGTGAAAAAAAAAATGCATCTGGGAAACTCAATTTAGCAATACAGGTTTGCAAATGTATTTACCACGGAGAAGATTTTATTCAAAGATGGTTGTTTCTGCGTTGCTAAGTGAAGGGGCAGAAGGGAGGCTGGCTGAACTTTGGAAAAGCATAGGAATAAATGTAGTCTTGCCCAATCAGACCTCTGCGTTCCCCATACTGTTCTTTAACAGGTATGGTGCTAGATGTAGCGGGTACCCCAGTGAGAAGGCGCAGCAAGATGCCTATCATTGTCAAGTTTCCAGACAGGTGGAGAGCAGATGTTACAGAAAAAAAAAATAGACATAAGCAAATATATGCCTATAAATTGTGTTCGGTGCTGTGAGAGAAAGTACAGGGAGTGATTAAGATCACAAAAGTTGCATCTAATTGAAATGGGGGAAGGTTTAGGAAAACCTCTCCCAGAAATAACATTTAAGCCAAAACCTGTGGGATGAGGAGTATTTAGTGAAAGCAGGGGGAACAGATCTTTCCAGACAGATGGAAGGACAGGTGTGAAGGCCCTACAGTTGGCACATTGTAGGAAGTGGAAGGTAGCTCTTGGGATAGAGCTTGGTGACTGAGAGGGAGCGATTTGAAATAAGCTGGGAAGATTGACAAAAGCATGAACGACCCACACAGGGCCCTGGAAGCCACGAAAGGGAACTTAAGTTTTTACCTCCGAAGCAACAGAAAGCTGCTTAAGTGTGGAAGGGGTGGGGATGGTGAGAAAACCAGTTTAAAGAAAGCTCGAGCAACACAGGGAAGGATGGAATGAAAAAGACCAGGGGACCTGTTGGGAGGAAATGTCCACGGAACTGATGAGAGAGTGGGTAATTTTTCTCTTCCCTCTCAGTGGCCATTTGAATAAGAATAGGTCCATAAGCTCATATGTTTGAATACATAATTTGGGAACTATTAGGAGCTGTGGTCTTGTTGGAGGAGATGTGTTGCTGGGGGTGGCTTTTGAGGTTTCAAGAAAGTCCATTATTCTGGGTCTCTTTCTCACATCCTTCTGGTTGCATCTCAAGATGTAAGCTCTCAGCTACTTCTCCAGTGAGATGCTTGCTTCCCTACTGTTGTGCTCCCACTCATGATGGTCATGAACTCTAAACCCTCTGAAACTGTAAACCCCAAATAAATTCTTTCTGTAAGTTGCCTTGGTCATAGTATCTTATCCCAGCAACAGAAAAGTAGCTAAGAAACCCTCTCATTTATTCTCCATCATCCTCATGCTAAACAAGGTGTTTCCCCACCAACCCTGTGAGATTGCTGTTGTGTAGGTTGAAGCATTGGAAGGCTATGAAGGAAGACTAGAAGGTGGAGGGATGAGGAAGCTTGGATTTTACTCCCCACCTCTCCTTGCTTAGGGAGGCATCATCAACTGTTGGTTTGCTGGATAGAACCACCCAACAGTGCCTCTGTCCAAGGTCCCAGATCCTACAGACCACTCTTCTCCATGCTCCACTGTTGTGCTTGGCTTCCGCAGTTCTTGACCTCTAGTAGCGTGTCTCTGAGTTGACAGGCAGCTCCCTGCCCATGCTAATTTCTAGTTTGCATGGTCCACCCTTGACTGGCCTTGAACTCTTCCTATACTTTGTAGAAAGGACTCTATCATATTCGTCTATGCAGAACTTGCCCTTTGTTTTCCTGGATGTCGTCTAACTGAGACCATGAGTTACAACAGCAGTTTCAGTCCTAAATGATGATAGCATTTAGAGCAAATGGATGGATCTGAGACAACATTTGGAATTCTATGTGAGGTGGATGACGACAGTAGAGAAATGAGAGAGAGAGAGAGAGAGAGAGAGAGAGAGAGAGAGAGAGAGAGAGAGAGAAAGAGAGAGCCTTGGGATACATGCAGAGCTTCCTAGAATCTTGAGCAGGATTAATTGATCTCTGGCCAAATTTAGCCAGCATAGAATTGACCAAGGGAAATGAGTGGCCACTGGATCACCTCTATACACCATGGAAGTGCCCTGAAAGCCCTCATTAGTTGTCATGAAGTAGTCAACAACTGGAGTCAAGCTGGTGTTACTGTACCCACAGTCTTCCACCTTGGCATTCTAATTTATACATCTTCCTGGGACTACAGAACAAAAACCAAATAAAACTCTTTGCAAGAGTATGTCCTTAACCTAAGCAAGCACTTCTTTTATTAAGAAAGGATGTTTTGCCTAGGTATTGCCTAGCTCTTGTTTCTTTTAAAAGAAAAATTAATAACCCGTCTTGCATCTCCTGCTTTTAAAAAGCAGACCATTGCAGGAATCACCATCTGTTTTCCTGACCTCGGCTTATCTGAGGAACTCTGTTGCATCACATCCTAACTGGACCACTTGTCTGTGTAGATGATCTGGCATTCTTTTCCCCTCTTGTCCACTTGAATCACCAGAAGACTCGGGAGTCTGTGAAACCACAGGATGTGTGGAGGGACAGAGTGATACACTGGTGACTTCTTGCTGTGGCCAACAGCAGGCTGGTCATCAGGATGGTGGCAAGTCGTGTTGTGTCTGTGAACCTTTCTTTGGGTCTCTCAAGCTGCAGAATAAGCCTTCCAAGAAGATTTTTGGAGTTTCTTTTTTTTACAACATATTTATGCATCTCCAGGCATTGAAAATAATGGCCAAGAGATTTACACACACACACACACACACACACACACACACACACACACACGGGTGTTTTTAGACTACTGAAATCATTTTAAGAGCTGTGTGCCTATGAAAATTCTCTTCCCTTTCCTCCCCTCCCCCCTCTTTCCCTTCCACATCTATTTCTGGGCTGTAGCCACTCATCCGATAAGAATTCAGAGCGAGTGTCATGTGAGTATAAGGGACAAATGATATCAGGTGCTCTGAAGTTTGTGAAAAAAACTACAAGACAGAGATTTAGCCCAAAATGTCCAATATATTAGAGTAGAGTGAGGAGACCAACATTTGAATCTTAATGACGTCCCTTGTTAACTGAGACCTTGAGCAGGTTGCACAGTGATAGCCAACCTGTCTTAGTTCATCTGTCATATAAAAAGATTGAACTCTGTGTTCACTAAGCCCTCTAACTGCTCTATGCTAGGAGGCACAGTTTTGGTGGTCTTGAGCACAGATGAATATTTTGGTCTTAGAATCCCTCTGTGTTATTTAAAAGCTATCAAGGGCCCCGAGGAGTGTTGGGATTTTTATCTCTTGATAGTTATCATATAAACTTTACATCAAGGTAGTTAAAAATAATAATCTACAAAATGATATTATCTGACCAAGTGCCCACAGTTGCCTACCTGTTATCCAGTGAACTTCGGGTAGACCAAATCTTGATTAGACTTCCCTCCTCCCCTTGGGCCTGTAAACCAGCCTTCTCCCAAGTTGAGCAAATACTGAAGCACTAAAGTATGGAACATTCCCCTTTTAATAGGTCATTCTGAGAATCAGTGAACCATTCAAAGAAACATCCTGTACTTAGGTATCATGGTTTGGCCACCTGCTTCCTCATCTGCCCATCCCTTTTCCCCTGGCATGGCTTCTGGGAACTCTGCACACTGTGCTCCCTTGTCTGAGGTTTTGCTTACAGTCTCAGCTTAAACCATGGTCTAGAAATACCAAATGAAAGTTCCAGGGAGAAACAATTTATAAGTTTCACTTTGCAAGATGTCCTGAATCGAATGATAAAAGCTCATAGCACCCTGTGCTGGCTGAACGGGAGGGAATTACCCAGTGTACACAGGACACGGTGCCTCTCAGTTAATATTTAACCACCTCCATTAGAAGGACAGTTGAGGGAGGCATTGTGGTCCTGTTGTTGTATTGAATAATGTCCTCAGAGCCCAAGAGTAGTGATGATGGCAATTTTATTACAGCATGTCATTATAAGTATTCTATTTTATGATTAGTTGTTATTGTGCCTAGTTTATAATGCGCCTGATTTACACATTAAACTTTTTCATATGGAGTGTTGCTATCTGCAGTTTTAACTTTCCCTGGGGATTCTTGGGAGCTCTTCCCTTATGGGTAAAGGAAGTAAGTACTGTATGAGAAAAGGCCTTTTCTGTTGAATTTTGATTCACTCTAGGTCCTTAGATCAAAATATTTTCTTTATTGCAATAGTTTATTCTTGAAACAAAATTTCTTTATCTAAATCTAGTTTTTTTCCCCTTTGATCGTTTCAAAACAAGATAAAGGGCTAGATGAGCAGAGTGGCATGGTTATACATCTTTGCAAATCTCCTTAATGCCTGGCTTTCTGTTGTCTCCTGATTTCATCCTCTGCGCTGTGTTGCCATGGTTAGATACTGGAGAAAGTCTGGCCTCCCACAGTTGGAAGAGGAGGCCATGAAAGAGCCTTTGAAAGGGTTTCAGGATTCTTGGCACCATACTTCAAAGACCACTCAGGAAAGCTCCGCCACATCTGCCCTCTCCTCTTCTCCAGGTCTCCCCACATTTGGCCCCTTCTCAGCTGTCACTTCAAATATCATTTCCATGAAGGTACCCCCTCTGACCACCCCACCCAGCTGAAACAGATCATTTTCCCTCCTGTTCTTAGCTCTCATTTCAGGTGGTTTTATTTAGTTTCTAGTATTTACCATCATTTAAATTGTGTGTGTGTGTGTGTGTGTGTGTGTGTGTATGTGTGTGTGTATATACATGTGTGGTTTCTGTTTTATTTTGTATGCGGATTTATTTCTCTCTTCCTTCTAGGGTGTAAGCTCCTGGAGGTCAGGGCTTTGGATTGATCTCTTCTAGATTCCTAGCAGCCACACAGTTGGTGCTCAGCAAATGCTTACAGACTGCGATGCCCAGCATTGTACAGAAAGCTCAGCGTTTCTCTTAGGAGTGATGTCTAGAGATAGGGTTGTGGAAGCCATGCCAGAAGTAGATATGTGATGAGGCTAGAAAAATTCTTTCTAACAAAGAGGCAAGAGGATGCCAGGCAGATGTCTGGGGCCTGTGGAGTTGATGTAGCCTGTATAGGGGTGAAGAGAAATTTTCTTGTTGTTCTCTGAGGTTTATTGGAGTGGAACTGACAAAGACAGATTAAATAATAGAAAAGTTATATGAATTTATTAATATAAAAAGGGAAAGTTGCAACATGGGGGAATGCACAGGAGTGTGATTACCCATTATCTTGGCACAGTTCAACAAAGCACATATTCCTTTTTCTATAGGGGGAGAGGAGAATTGGACATGTAAGGGGAACAGCAAATGCTTGTTAAAGGAAGCTCGATGGGTTCAAAGGTCACAATATCTCCCACGAAGCTCGTTAGGTTGCAGGCAGACAATGGATCATAATGATTTCCTGTGGGACGGGACTAGAGGACGAGGGGACCTGACAGAAGTCTGCTGATAGACTTCATTGTTTCTTCTGTACCAGAGGCCCACTCTCTTTCTTTTGGCTAATGCTGTCTTAGTAAGTAAGAAGATGGAGGAATTGTGTTTCTCTGTTGATGGAGCTGGTCGGGTAGATAAGGGAAATTTGCTGAAAGCCACTATCTAGCTGGAAGGTGGAGAAAAAAGGAAGATCAAAATAACCTTGGTTGGGAGGAAGGTTCCAGGGCCTCTAGGCAGGCTAAAGCCTTGGCTCTTTGGGGTATAATTTCCTAAGCCCCACATGCCAGGGTACTGAGAGAGGTTGGTGCTGGTGTCAAACACAGTCCCTGGGCAGGATCTCCAGCTGAGGGAAGATGATCATTCTCCTTTGTAGTCTCTACTCATACTACAGACACTTAGGTTTAATCCTGACATCCTTTGGAAAGGATGAGGAGGAAATGGGTAAGCCCAGCTAAGTACATCTCCTGACTCTTTACCTCTCATGTCCTATTTCAGGTCACCTTCCTTCAATGCCTTTCTGGAACCTCCAGTACATTCTTTGCTACTGATATCTACCTCAAGCTCCTTCTTAGAATTCTCGGTGCTCCTTGGAGATCAATGGACACCTAAATGCTTGCTGCCCTGCAGTGGTTAAAAACAAGGATTGCTCCAGTTCATAGGGTATGTACACACACACACACACACCACCACCACCACCACCACCACCACCACCACCACCACCACCACCAACAACAACAACAAAAACCCCAGAAGGTAGAGAGCAGAAATCTCTAGAAAAGATCCCAAGTTGGAAGAATATTAATTCCAAAGAATTATTAATTCCAAACAGTCTCAAACAGCCTGTGATCTTGCAGAGGACCTGGCAACTTATAAGCATGACCAATGTACATGTTCTTTTCTTAGTCATCATGTTGACTGATGTGTGTTTGTGTGTGCGTGTGCGTGCGTGCGTGCGTGCGTGCGTGCGTGTGTGTGTGTGTGTGTGTGTGTGTGTGTACATTTAGAGGCCAGATGTCTGTCTTGGGCACTGTCCACCCTAGTTTTCAAGGCGAGGTCTTGCACTGGACTAGAACTTGCAAGCAGGCTGGGATGACTATCCTGTAAGCCCAGGAGCCCACCTGTTTCCTCCTTCCCAGCATGCTAGGATTATAAGTGTGCACTGTCAGGCCTAGCTTTTTTCATGGTGCCAGGGATTGAACTCAGGTCCTCATGATTTCAGGGCAAGCACTGTGCCAGCTGAGCTATCCTTCCAATTGTGTGTGTGTGTGTGTGTGTGTGTGTGTGTGTATACATGTGTGTGATTTTATTTTATTTTGACCCTTGTGGTATTTAACAGTTACAGTGGAGATTGTAGATAATATATGGCAAAAGACCATAATAACATGAAATTTTGGGGCTGGAGAGATAGCTCAGCAGTTAAGAGCACTGGCTGCTCTTCCAGAGGACCCAGGTTCGATTCCCAGCACCCACATGGCAGCTCACAACTGTCTGTAACTCCAGGTCCCTGGCATCTGGCATCTTTATGCCAATGCACACAAGATAAAGTTAAATAAATGATCAAACTAAAACAAAAACGTGAAGTTTTACTCAAGGACCAAAGGCACAATGATATTCTGCAGTAGAGAGAGTAAAATAATCCTTAGTAACCCTTGTCCCTGAATAGCTCCTTCCTGTTGAGTGTGGGTGGAACCTGGAACTAAAACATCCCTCTTGTGCTTATGTAATGTCATATGGTAGGAAGTGCTTTGTATCTCTAGCCCAAGTCCCTAATTATCTCAGCTAATCAAAGGAGAGTTATTGGGTATACCTGACGTAACTTAGTGAGCCCTTCAGGGGAGGGCTACAGGTGGTGTCTAGGATATGAAAGTGGTTCCCGGCTGGCCGCCAGCAAAATAACCTGAGCCTCAGTCATATAAGTGACAGCAACTCAGTTTGAACAAAATCCCCAAGCTCTAGAAAGAAGCCCCGATCAGCAGATTCCATGATTTCCTCCTACAACACCCTGAAGGACTCAGCTGAGCTACCCCTGGCTTTCTGATCTACAGAAACAGGGCAGAACTAAACAGGTGTAATTTTAAATTGTTGATTTTTGTTGTACTATGTTACACGGCAATAGGACCCTGATACAGACCCCAGTCGACATTTGCATATTTAATTGCCTGTCTTAGCTGAACCATGGAGCTTTCCTGTGATTATGGATCACAATGGCAACACAAGAAGGCAGGCTAATAAACAAGACACCTCGGCTGCCACCATAGAGTGACCCACAGGTTGTCCTCTCAAGTGACTTACTGATACTCTTTTTATGAGTCCTATAGAAGAACCATTACTACAATTTTCCTTTTTAATAATAAAATACTACCCATTCTCTTTTCTCTAAACAGTATATAAGTGCTTGAAGAACTTCTACTGATTCTCTCTCCATGCTTTTCTCTGTACACCTCCACCACCTTGGCCTAAGTTCTGTGTGCTCAGTACTTGCACTTTCTGAGCTCTTTTTGTTCTTATGCGGCACCCTTCACATAGCGGTCAACATGATCTTCAGGAAAACAACAAAACAAAACAAAAACCGAACATACATGGCTACATGGTGTCATTTCTCTTCTGCAGGCGTCCCATGGCCTGAATGTTTGTGTCCTCCTAAAATTCATATGTGGAAGCCCCAACTTTCCATGTAGATGCGTTTGGAACTAAGGTCTGTGTGAGAGCAGTGTGCGTTCAATGACGCCAGAAGATTGGGGCTTCATCTGATACTCTGAGTCCCTAACAAGAAGGAATGTCAGAGAGCTGCTTCTCTCTCTATGTGTATTAATCAATGAAGAGCCCCTGCTCTGCAACCAAACTGGCAGGAGCCTTGACCATGGACTTTCTCAGCGACACACTAGAGGCGTGATTGTGTGTTGCTTAGGCTGTCCAGGATTTGCTGTCTTGCTAAGACCCTTGTGGTGGTTTGAAAGAAAATGGCTCCCAAAGGGAGTGGCACTATTAGGAGATAAGGCCTTGTTGGAGTAGGTGTGATCTTGTTGGAGGAAGTGTGTCACTGTGGGGGCGGGCTTTGAGGTCTTTTTTTCTTAAGCTTCATTCAATGTGACAGTCAGTCAACTTCCTGTTGACTCTCAGCATCACATCTACAGGCACACTGCCGTGGTCCTCTTCATGTTGATCATGGACCGTAAGTGGGTCACCCTCAATTAAATGTTTTCTTTATAAGAATTGCCATGGCCATGGTGTCTCATCACAGCAATAGCCAACCCTAACTAAGACAGATCCGCTGAGCTCAAGAACACAGCTTTCCCTCACTCCTGGGATGAAACTGAGACTGTCCACCGTGACTCCCCTGCCGATCTTTCTTTCTACTTTGCTCGTATCAGCTTCATCTTAGGTTATGAAGAATGTCAGATTCTTTCCCTTCACTTTCAAGGAGCAGCTTCCCCTTGGAACACCCAGCCCTCTTAGAGTTTCGGCTCACATGTGCGTCCCTTGGAGAGAGCCTCTCTTCCTGGGATTCTGCCTCCTCCTTGTTCTCCACCACTCACACTGGTGTATTCTTGGGTTGTTTTCTCCTCAGCAGACTCCTGCACTTGATTGTAGATTCCTAAAGGGGAGAGCGAGTCTCTCTGTGCACCGTTGTGTCTCAGCAGCCGCCTTGCTGCATAGGAGCTGCGCTGCACAACACTTATTTGTGAAATGAGCGGAGCTACCGCCCTTTATTTTATTTTCCTTTTAAATGAGTATTTAAATTGATGGATTTCAGTGCACACTTGGTTTTTGTTCCTCCCCTTCCTTTGCACCTCTTATCCTTGTTCCCTTCCTCCTGGTCCCTCTTCTCTCCCCTCACCTTCCTTCTCTCATCCCATCAAGTATCTGCATTCTGTTCATTTCTTTTGTTTCCCTCTCTCACCTTTCCTTAAGAGTGTTCCCCCGCCACCTCATGGTTCTCTTTCCAGTTTCATGATCTATGCCCCTACCCACACACATATACATACAAAAATTAAAATCTAGGATCTACATATGAGAGAAAACATTCAATATTTGTCTTTCTGAGTCTGGCTTGTTTCAGTTAATATAATAACTTGCAGTTGCATAATTTTCTTGCAATGACTGAATAAAATTCCATTGTGTATATGGAACACACTTTCCTTACCCCTTCATCTGTTGGATATCTAGGTTGGTCCCACTTTCTATCTGCTCTGAATAATGCTGCATCCTACGTGGATTTGTATTTTTGTGGTAGGATTTAGAGTTCTTTGGGTATATCCCCAGAATTGGTACAGTTGGGTCATGTGGAAGTTTTGTCTTTGAGGAACCTCCCGAGTGATTTCCACAGTGGCTGTAACTCTTTATACTCCCACCATCAGTGAAGAAGGCCTCCTCTTTTATCACATTTTTGCCTGAATTTTTTATTTATTTCCTTGATGTTAGACATTCTGGCTGGAGTAATGTGGGATGAGATCTCAAAATAGTTTTAATTTGTGTTTCTCTGGTGGTTAATCAGAGAAATCTTATAGAAAATGCTTACTGGCCATTTGTTTCTTCCTTTGAGAATAGTCAGTCCAGTTCATGAGCCCATTTATTGATGGGAAGATTTGGAGTGTTTTGGTGTTTATTTTTTTTTGCACTTCGTTTTTTGCACCCCTATCTGGAGCAGAATGGGCAATTTTTTTCTCTCTCATTCTGTAGCCTGTCCAAATAGCTGACATCTGAGTAACACTGGTTCTTGCTATATTCCACAAAGGTCCATGGAGCCAGCAATCTGCATTCTGTACCCAGATCATCCTATCAGCGACTGAAGGCTTAGGGTGTGGCTTCTGATGGTTACAAGGACTCTAGTTCTTGGACGTTGATTTAGAAGAAAATATATGTTCAGAGAACAAACATTAATTTCTTGTTGTTGTTGACAGGGTTTCATGAATGTCAGGTTAGTTCCTCTTGCCTCCACCTCTCAACTACTGGGATTCCATGCGTGTGTCATCATGGTTGGTACACGTTAGGCAAGCACCCTACCAACCGAGCTACATCCAGTCCAGTTGTCCATTTTTAACCCAGTGGATGGCACAGTAGTTTTTGGAAAATAGTCTAGTCTCCTCCCCAGAGAGGTTTAGGTTGCAGAACCAGCTAGACAACATTAACAGTGGGTAGTTTCATATTCCATGGTGATATCTTTGGAAATGATGCTAATAACATGATATAAAAATATTGTAGCGAGCTGTTTTTCATTTATCTCAATTTCTCTTCCGTTCCCCAAAGCCAGTTCATATGGCCTTAGGTAAGGATGCTCCTTTTTAAAAAAAAATCCCTTCATTTTTATGTTCTCCAATTAATGCTCATTGGGATTTTGAAAAGTCCTCCTGAAAAATTCATTTCTCACTGAATATATTAAAAAACAACAACAATTGTAAGGTTTTGTCAATATATGAAAACAGGAAAGAAAAAATGGTGTGAGATAAGGTTTCCAAATTTGGACGCATGTGAATTGTGTTTTAACATTTTATGATACTCTCTGAGTCTGAACACAGAAACAATTCACCCCAGAGGCTCCAATATGGGGATATCTAATGAACAAAATGGGGTCTGCTGGGCTCTCCTATGCTTTGCTTTAGGGAAGGATACACTCTATCCTCTAGATCACACTGGAGACCAGCCTCATCTGTTCTCTCACTTACTCAGGAACTCAGTATTCTCTTTATAGCAGGCTTTTTGTCTTACTGGAAATTTCTGCCCTGCAATGAAGTATATTTACAGAGTACTCAGTGGTTGACTTAGCGCCCCCACCCACTACCGCTTTAACTGCACCATGCTTACTGACGTAGCTAGCACAAATGTTCTCTTTAGATCTCAGGAGGCCGTCCCTCCTGGTCTTCACAGCTCAGCCTAAATCTTACCTTTCTGCATCTCCACAAAGCCTTCTCTGCCTGCATCTACCCTCCTTTGGGTATTAGACTTTGTGCCCCTATGGGGCCAATGGAGAACAGCTTTGTGATTTGGGCCAATAGGGATAGAGGAAAGTGGAGGGGACTGTAGAAAGTTTTTCACTTACCAAATACTAAATTGTTTCAAAAGAACTCCATCATCCATGTTTGAACCTCAGTGGCGAATGATGGCTTCTCTTCTACAGCGGTCATTAGACCTAATGCTTCTGCCACTGCGTATTCATTCTCATGGTCTAAATTTCTGGGGCCTATGGAAATGGGGTTTTACTAAGCTATGTTAATTATTCTAAGAAAAAGGATTCTGTACTCTATGTCCGTTGCATGGTAGCTGCCCCAATTCCACCATAGGCGTGCAGCAGATGTATGGTGATTCTATGTTCCCAGGCTGTCTGATTGACATGTGAGGGCACACGTGTGCATGATGCATGACGTCTACTCTGGCTTGCTGCAGCAAACACTCCCCAGAGTGTGTGCCGCTTTAACGAGGGGCTGCTGGGTAAAGCGTTTCATAGCCAGATAATTTTGGGAAAAGCTGACTTTAGCAAGGTTAAAGTTTAATGTTTTCCTTTACTGCAGGTTTTTTTTTTAATAGCCTGAAAATGTTAATGAGCGCTATGCATTTTTAAAAGGGGAACGATAAAAGATGACGATCGTCAGCCTCAACCCTGCTGCATCTCAAAAGTACATTTCTATACTCTGGTTTCTCTTCGGATCCCTCAAGCCCTTTGCTTTCTTCCCGAAGCACATTCCCCAGATTCCCTGACAACTAAGGTTTTGAGTGAGAATTCTGTTTTTACCGACCTCATGGCTTCACATGGGATTTGGAAAGTAGAAGTGACAGACAGGCTCACTCCCTCAGCGCTGCTGATGCTGGGGATAGGTGCCATTGTTTAGAGACAGTTTGAGCTTTTTCGGGGTGACAGCAGTAATGACTTCCAGACTTCAGTAGGCAGCTATCATGAGGGACCCTTGAGCAGAACAGCTCAGGAGAGCCTCTAACTTCTGCTTCTCCAGTTCTTTAAAAAAAAAAAATGTTGCGATTGCTATCTCTCATATTAACTTTCTTTTCTGTTTGCATCATTGGGAATGAGTTCTGTTTCCTACACTGCAACACAACGGTAATGATACAAGGGACACAGAATATGGGATGACTTTGATTTCCTTTTTCCGGCATAACTCAAGGTCATGGTTCTTTAGAACAAATTTGGGGAAATTGCCTATGGGAGGAACACTGAAGTCAATATCAGAAGGTCCGAGCTAGAGCCATGGGTTCGCCACTTACTAGGTTGGGAAGGCAGCTTCTCCTGTGAGCCCTGAGCTTCTTTTCCTTATTTGAAATATAAGGACACTAATTCCTGCCCTGCAGACCTCACAGGGTTGTCAGGAGAATCAAATGGGATGATGAATGTGAAAGTGGTCTGGAAACTGTAAATTGTTATAGGAATGTGAGGCACGGCCATTAGTCATGCTGCCATCCATGAAAATGAATGTTAGATTCATCATGCAGGGACATCATTCTCATAAGGGTTGCCTGAGTTGTCTATGCTTCCTGGAAAACACTAGTGGTTTGATAGATTAATCAGTTGGGAACAAAAATACCACCAGCCTTGCTGAATAGACAATGAACCAGAAGGAACATTCCTCGGCTCCCAAGGTGGCCTCTTTGGAACACAGGCTTCTCTTTCCTCCCCATCTTTTCCAGATTAAAGTCTTTGGGGGAAGAAAGTCTCCTAATGGAGTCCTTTATGTCTTCAAAATAGACTGAAGGAAATACAGCAAAAAAAAAAAAAAAATATTTCCTTCATTTGCTTTTATGTTGGAGAGACGGGGAGTGTAGGCAGCCCCTACAGTCTGTGCCTGTAATCCCCCAAACCTGATTTACATAAATTTAACTTTGTAATCTTGTGGTTATACGACTGCATTAAAATGACAAATAGTGCGGCGCATGATGCAGCTTTCCGTGTTGATGTGGTAGCTGAGTGTTGAACTAAGGCTGCTCAAGGGGAGGTGACTCACTTCCCAGTCTTTCCTGCCTGGGGACTGGAATATTCAGTGAGTGTCCCTCATCTGGCGAGGTCCAGCGTCTGAGAGGAAGAAGCAAGTAGAGTTACTTAGTTCAAGTCTCTCTCTCTCTCTCTCTCTCTCTCTCTCTCTCTCTCTCTCATCACAATATCAAACCACATGCAGTTATATATCTCCTTGCAATAATCAGAAAATAAACCCCACTATCAGATTTCAGGCTTTCTGAGGTCATAGGGATATCTATGACCCCATCTCAACAACTTGAGTGTAGTAGACACAACAGTCACCTGTTTGAGAATAAGCGAACTAAATATTGTCTTGGACTAGTAGTTTTTAATCATGCCATCAGTAATATCTGGGTAGTTAGTAAAAGGGGATTTATATGGTTTGAAGATAAATTAGTAGGTGTAGGTGAGGTATCTAGACTCAGATTATGTCTCTCCCGTTTCCCCTTTCTTCCTGTTTCATTACTCTCCTCTCTTCCTTTACTTACCCTACTCCTGGCCCCTATCCTATCCCAAGGTGCAATAGGGGTGCCTGTTGTGCCCCAGATATGCCCAAACCATAAAGAACAGAGCATGCAATATCCTCTCATTGTAGGCTGAGAATCCTGTCTCCCAATCCCCTGGCCTGCTTGCTGCATCTGAAATGTTTAGACTCCACAAGGTTGGAGCCTGGTCCACACTGCACGCTGCTGTGCCTTTCACGCCTTAGACAGGGCTCCATGCATAGTATTTGTCCAATAAATATTTATTGAAAGACTCGGTCCCTTTTAGGGTTGTATTTACTCCTCATCTGTCTTCTGTGTCTTATGTCAGATTTGGCTCCTGCTGCTCTCACTCTACTTATCATAGAGTCAACTTCAGCTGCTTCTGATGTTCTGATGATCACATGATCACACTTTGTCCTAGTACAAGAGCTCCACAGTGTGAGCTAAGGAATCTTCCTGATGTTGGAGAACAGAGCTCTTAGTGGGCTTCTAGCTGATTTAGGGAGCAGGGATATGTATATGGCCAGAAGAATAATTTATACTAGTTGAGAGAAATTAAGAGCTGTATGGATGCTACAGAAGTTTCATAAAGGGAATAAATAATGGGAAGCCAGGATGCTGGGGAAAACCAAGAAAAAATGGAATTTGAAGCAGCTCTTCAGAAACTAAAGTTAGAGTTTAAACACCCAGAGAGGGTAAGGGGCTAAGGGCTTCTCCACCTCCCGCAGCACTTTTGAGATTAGGACTTGTAGAGGCAGAGAAACAGAAACCAGAGACCAGACCTCTAGAGAGTCATATGAATGCAAGGCTGAGGAGGAAAGTCTGACTATTGCCCCATAAAGGCTTATTGAAAGTATGAGAAATAAGGGGGTAAACTCATACAATGGTGGGTTTTGATGGGTCAGTTTTTCACCATGCCACTGTATTCTATCAAAACATGCTTTCATGTGAATTTTGGGTAGAAATTTTATCCACAGTTAATACTCTCTTCTCTCTCCAATTTCTAGGGCACTTTTATCAGTGAGTACCCTAATTGTCATCACAGAGCCTTCATCCAGTAACTGATGGAAGCACATGCAGAGATCCACAGCCAAGCACCAAGCCGAGCTCCAGGAATTCATTCGAAGAGAGAGAAGAGGGATTCTATGAACAAGGGGCATCAAGATCACGATGGGGGAAACCTACAGAGACAACCAAACCAAACTAGTGGGAACTCATGAAATTTAGATCAACAGCCTTGGAGCCTCCATGGGACTGGACTAGGCTCTCTACATAAGCAAGACAGTTGTGTAGCTTGATCTACTTAAATGGGCCCCTGGCAGTGGGATCAGGATCTATCCCTGGTGTATGAGCTGGCTTTTTGGAGCCCACTACCTATGGTGGGACACCTTGAACAGCCTTGAGGCAGGGGGAGGGGAGAGGGGCTTGGGCCTGCCTCAGCTGAATGGACCAGGCTCTGCTGACTCCCCATGGGAGACCTTTCCTTGTTAGAGGAGAGAATGGGGGGGGGGGTGTTGGGGGAGGGGAGTTGGGAGGGGCGGGAAGAGGGAGGAGAGGGGGAATCTGTGATTGGTATGTAAAATGAATTAAGAAAAACTCCTTTAAAAAATTTCCAATGCAATGTTTCCTCTCCATCCTTGGGCAAATAGCTTAAGCTTTCCCAAGTCTTAAAAACCATCCCTCACACCTGTGAGTATACTGGTAGCACTAACCAGGAACTTTCTGTGTGTTCTTCTACCTCCATGCATCTTTTAGATACTGCTACTTCCCATGCCTCTTTCTAGTTCTCTTTCCAGTATGGACCGTTTTCCTGTAGGGGAGTCAGTAGACTTAAGCTTTGGCTTCTAAAGTGAAGATAACTATTTAGGGAGCATCAAAAACATCAGAGGACAGTGAAGACAGAAGTTAGGGAGAATGTGGAGGAGAGCCAGTCCAGGACAAAGGAATTTGAAGTGTAGGCAGAAGGGGAGCTGGGCTGTGAAGGAAACTGATGCTATGAAGGATGCTGGTAGCCAGTGAAGACTGAGGCTGGGGAAACAGAACTCAAGGAAGGAAGGAGAGGTTTTAGCAAAGGATGCTACAGGCATTTTAAACACTTAAAGACTAGGAAGGGCCTGTTGGAAATGGAAAGAGCTCACTAGGAAAGGTGGTGTTTAAGTGGTAGAAACAGACGCTAGGTTTGGGTGAACTATTTAATGGATGTAGTACGGCATTAGAAAGCAGAATCCGCGCATGTAGACCCAATGCTTTGGACTGCTCTGTGAGGAAAGAGAATAATAGGATGGTAGAAGAAAGGGGACGTTTGGCTTTAGCCGGGAGAAACTTGTTTTAGGCAGAGCAAAAGGTAAAAAAGCTATTAATTTTATATGTCACCAAGTTCACACCTCATCAATAGAAACAGACAGGAAAGCATGGAGACCCATATTAAGGGAGGCAGAGTCTGTGAGATTCCAAATTTTCTTGTGTTGTGGGTTCATCTCTATTCTTTAAGTTTAATATATGTGTGGTGTTTCATTTCATCTCCTCACAGCGGTACATCGTAATTTAATATTTTTCTTGATGTAGGTATAAATAGAGATGCTAAGGCATATTTATGCATACAGGGTCATCACTAGGTACATGCACTAAATATTAATATTCCAATATCCTCTTCCCAGCTCATGAGTCAAGCAAAAACTGCTTTTTTTCATAGAAATTTTTTTTTTCTGAAGCACAAGCTTGAGAGGGCTCTCTGTTTTCACAGAAACCAGCAAGGTTATTATTACATTTTCCTGCTGAAAAAAGAAACATTATTCAGAAAACATGGTTAGCAAGGAGCTATGTTCTGCATTTGATTTTTGATCAGGTCAACATCCCCAACCCAACAGATTTAGATGTAATCAATGCAAATGGAAACCCTGTGCTTCTGGATTTATTTATTTATTTATTTATTTATTTATTTATTTATTTATTTATTTATTTACTAACTATTTATGCTCTTGCTCCTCACTTGGGCTTTTTGGGGACCCCCTAGGACATCACTTCTCTCTCCTTCCCTTCCATTTGTGGAAATCGATTGAGGGTGGCATCATCTTTGGCTCCAGAGTGAGGCTGATGACCCAAAGCTGTGAAAATCAGAACATTGCATTTCCTTGGGTTTTCCATTCTTTTGAGATCTAATCTAGGCCCTATTTAGGCGTTGTGTGGAGTTGTGGTGAAGGAACTCTGCAACCGTGAGAACTTGAGAGGGGAGATTGCAGCTGTCATCTTATTTCTTAAGAGAGTGGCAATCCATGGACCAAGCTGATGCAAACGAGAGCAGGGTCAGAAGATGGTGACTGAGGACCTTGCTCCTGGAGGCAGTGCAATCTTGTTTCCAAACAGTATTTAAACCATTGCCGTGCATGTTGGATTGATATAACTCAACACAAAACAACATTTTGAGTTGCATTTCTTTCTTTCTTTCTTTCTTTCTTTCTTTCTTTCTTTCTTTCTTTCTTTCTTTCTTTCTTCTTTCTTCTTTCCTTCCTTCCTTCCTTCCTTCCTTCCTTCCTTCCTGTCTTTCTTTCTTTCCTTTCTTTCTTTCTTTCTTTCTTTCTTTCTTTCTTTCTTTCTTTCTTTCTTTCTTTCTTTCTTTCTGTCTCTCTCTCTCTCTCTCTCTCTCTCTCTCTCTCTCTCTCTCTCTCTCTTTTTCCTGAGACAGGGTTTCTCTTTGTACTTTTGGTTCCTGCCCTGGATCTCACTCTGTAAAACAGGCTGGCCTCGAACTCACAGAGATCTACCTGGCTCTGCCTCCCGAGTGCTGGGATTAAAGGCGTGCACCACCACCACCCGGCCTGAGTTGCATTTCTGATCAGTGCTGTTGCAAGTGCCCTAGCAGAATCAGCCACTGCCACGCTCTTGAATGTGGTCTTATGCAATTCTAACCCTCTGGGTAAAAACTGTTAACTTCATTATATAGATAAAGGTCACAAAACTGCTAAGTGACAGAGTCAGGATCGGAAGTGATTAGGTTTTGTGCTGATCCATTATATCGCCATTGCTTTCTAGAGGGTGGCTTGGAAGGAATGTAGGGTTTGGGATGAACACTTGCTTTGTCCTGCTGGATTTACCGTCAAGGTAATGATGACACTGTTTAGTCTTGCCCTTGGTTTTAAATGTGCTTTATTTATGCTTTTTATGTTCTTTAGTTTTTCCTCCACATGGTTTAGTAATTCTTTTCTAGGCTCATATTAAAGCTAATAGGCCCAAGAGGCACTTATTAATATGATGTATGTCCTCAACTTCAAATATTTATTCCTGAGCCTGCCCTGCACATTGATTTGACTTTAATGTACCTTATTTGCCAGCAAAGTAAATGAAGACTTAACACGGGCGTGTAATACCCGCTCAATATACATCTGTGCAATGATTGCTTGAGCACCCATAGTATGCATCCAAATATTTACCTTTGGCCTTCAGAAATGATTCCCTTGCCAGTTTTCCTGAGCCATTCATCTCTGCTTGGACTGGCATTCATACCCTTAGCTTTTCTTTTGAGTGTCAAACAGTGAGAGTGACAGTGTATGCGCATGTCTGTGCAAGTTGATTTCAGAAGACCTGGCTGCAAGGTTCCTATTTTCTTATTCAGTAGTTAGTCAAGTTCTTTACTTTTTCTGGGGCTGTTCTTCAAATTTTGCTTTGAGAAATAATGGATATGAAGCCTCCACTAAATTATTTATTATCGAGACATTGCACACACTGGTGGGAAGGAAAGGAAGAAAGGACTAGGCTCCGCTTTATGCCAGGAACAGATCAAGGGGCATCAACTCATCTGAATAGGTGAGAAGTGCAGAGGAAGATGAAAGGAACATGAGACAGGAACACTTTCCACCAAACTCTGGCACTTCTCATGCCTTCGCCTTGTTTTGTTCTCTACAGACTTGATGACTTTCTTGTATGCTTAATTTGTATTTGCTTATGTTAATGGTCTATTTTATTCCCACTTGAATATAAACTTCAAGGGGACAGGATTTTATCAGAAGGTTTGGGGGAAGGAACAGGATGAGGAAAAGTGCAAGACTCTTAAGTATAGATTGGGAAAAGGGATGAGGACCTCAAAGAGAGCATCCTCAGCAATATCCAGGGTCTGGATGAGGAATATCTTTCATCTTTCTTGTATTTGTTTTCTATTGTTCTAATTGGCTCTCAAGATTCCTTGTTACAGAGGCCACATTAAATAGCCTCTCTATTCCTTTCATGGAACTAGGTATTCCCAACACAAAAAATGCTCATGCCATCACTATCTTGTAGCTGGAGTTTTCTCCAGTCCCACCTGGGCCCACAGACGCTCAGACTCAAGTAAACACACAGAGACTTATATTACTTATAAACTGTTTGGCCATGGCAGGCTCCTTGCTATCCAGTTCTTCTATCTTAAATTAACCCATTTCTATCAATTTATAAGTTGCCACATGGCTTGTGGCTTACTGGTACTTTCACATTATGCTTCCTCTGTCTCTGGGTGACTCCTGAATCAGCCTTCTTGTTCCCAGAATTCTCTTCTCTGCTTATCCCAACTGCTGTGGGATGGTCTGTATGTCAAATCTGTTGCTCTGATTGGTTAATAAATAAAACACTGATTGGCCAGTGGCCAGGCTGGAAGTATAGGAGGGACTAACAAACAGGAGAATTAAGGGAACAGGAAGGGAAAGAGAGACACTGCCAGGCGCCGCCATGACAAGCAGCATGTGAAGATGCTGGTAAGTCATGAGCCACGTGGCAAGTTATAGATTTATAGAAATGGATTAATTTAAGATATAAGAACAGTTAGCAAGAAGCCTGCCATGGCCATACAGTTTGTAAGCAATATAAGTCTCTGTGTTTACTTGGTTGGGTCTGAAAAGCTGTGGGACTGGCGGGTGAGAGAGATTTGTCCTGACTGTGGGCCAGGCAGGAAAACTCTAGCTACACCCACTTATACTATACTTCCTGCCTGGCTACTGGCCAATCAGCATTTTATTTATCAATTAATCAGAGCAACATATTCACAACATACAGAAAGACATCCCCAGCACTATTTTAATGTTCTGAGAATGAAGAGATTAAGTCACCTCAAATCTTAAGCAGTTCTACGGGACTGCACATACTTTTCACTTGAGTACATTTTGACAACCCTGTCTTATCAGGTCACAGTATCTTCACTCCTTCCTACCCAGCCCACTCCATACGCCCTAACTCGGTATATGCCTAGCAGTTTAAGTAGCTAGCAAGTGAATAAACACTGCAAGTGCATAACAGATGCACACGTCCATTTTGGGAGAAGTGCATTATGGGCCCAGCAGCTCCTGAGAGAGCTTTTGTAATCATACTGTCCACCTGTTCCTGTGGTGTGCAGCTGTATAACTTTGACATGGGCTTGGGTACAGTGTAGGAGAGTCTGGGTTGAAGCAAACCTTCAGCTATTGTTCAGTTTGGGCAGATTCGTTTCTTCTCCACCCACAGAAAGAAAGGATTCTCAGCGATTCAGAAGCTGCTCTTGCCCTTTGGTGAAAGTATTAAACACAGACACCAAGAACTCGGCCTGGATCAAAGAGCACAGACTTAATTTGCCAGGATTTTAAAGTAGGCAGCAGAAAGACAGCTGGAGGTCTTTAGAGTTTTGTGTTTAAAAAAAAATAACAGGGAGAGTTTTATAGATAATGTAATCTGACAGATGAGATCCATGTGTAGACACACATTAGCTTCTTTTTAGAGTCATGTAAAGGTGTTTCAGCTTGCATGTGAGACCTCTAAAATCATCCCACAATATTATATATATACATATATATGTATATATATATACACACACATATGTTTGTCTGTCTATCATCTATCTATCATCTATCCATCCCCATCCGTCCATCTATCTATCTATCTATCTATCTATCTATCTATCTATCTATCTCCATCCGTCCATCATCTATCTATCTATCTATCTATCTATCTATCTATCTATCCATCCCTATCTATCTATCTATCTATCTATCTATCTATCTATCTATCTCCATCCGTCCATCATCTATCTATCTATCTATCTATCCTCATCCATTCATCATTTATCTATCTATCTATCCCCATCCATGCATCATCTATCTAATATCTAAGTACATGAGAAGAGGAAAGAATCCTAAAAGCTCAAGATGGGTTCAAGACTAAAGATATTTCTTGACTTTTTCAGGAAGTCTCACTGAAAGTTAAGCAGCCTAACAATGTTGAAGCTCATGGGTTTATCATCCCTGTTTTCCAGCATATGAATTTTGCTTTTTATTGCATGTGTTTCTTTTTGTCAGACCAACTAGTTAAACTAACTAATCAAGTATGTTTTTCTTTTTTGTTAGACATGAAATAGAAAGCAGGGAAAAGACATGTGACTAAATTTGGCCTTTCACTGTTAGAATGAAGTATGGGGAGGGTCCTGGACTAGAGTTTTCTTGATAGACAGATGTGATTGCCTGGTGAATGGCCCAAAAAGTGCACCCCAGTCTACACCCTTATGTGCAGAAAATGTCAGGCTTAGCAGCCGAGGTGTAACTATGTATCCTAAACTATTTTCTGTCCCTTGACAGGTTTTGGGACAGTAACCTTTAAGCACTTAGAATATCCTGCTTGATAAGAATATCTTGGTTAATCTTGACCTTGAACCATACTGCATGGTTTAAACTGCTAATGTGAGAGGGGAACTTGGGCCATAGTATCATTTTGGGCTTTGAATGTGCAGGAGACTGAGTCACCAAATCTTTCCCATGTTTACTCCGTGCCTGCGGGATAGGAAGGCTTGAAGTCCCTTTTTGGTTTCTACACATTTTGCTCAGCATCACTCTCCTTCCTATGGGAGGGTCTGTCTTTGCAGTTACCTTTGCAGATGTGTGTGTGTGCCCAACAATGCCCATGAACAACTGGCAGTTATCTACTCACAAACTATTAGGATGTTTTCACTGCTTACAGAGCCATCCTCATGATGGTGCATTTAAATGGGAAAGCAGAAGCCTAATGTCCCTTTTCTGGAACATGGGCCCACGGCAAATGTTACCAAGTCACAGCCCAAGCATACCTCTGAGTAGAAGTGGAAAGACAGAGGGAGAATCACTAACGTATTCTTGTGTGGTGTCTGCAGATAATATGTGTGGCCTCTTGAAAGTGGCAGCTTTCAAAAAGTCATTAAGCTGCCACCTGGAGGAGAAATGCGTGACCTTTCTGTGGCCTGTGTATCGTGTTTCTGTAGGGAGGTGTCAATCATTACTGGACTCATTAAAATCATCCTCAAAACAAATGTCGATTTTCCTCACTGTTGTCTCCACAGACATGCATTAAGACTTGGACTCTGATGCCAAGGAATTTAATATATCTGTCCTCTCTCTGTTGGAGGAGGAGGACAGATATATTAAAAACAAACAATGAGGCCGACAAAACTTCCCTGGTGACACTGGCACAGTCAGCATTGAGAACCAAATGCTTTATCTTCCTCCCACAGTGTTCCTGATACCCATCCTGGTTCTGAAATGTGGAGGACCAGGAGGATAATAAGCCAGGAAACTCTGGCTGAGGTAGAGAGAGGAAGCTGGAAAGGCCAGGGACCATCAAAGGAAAGTCACAAAGGCTAAGATATTGAGGATGATTCCCAAGGGTCAGTTCAGGCAGCTCTCAGTGTCTCAGGATTCTGTCTTCGCTCAGCTCTTTATTTCAGTCATAAATGGGTGCCAGTCACATTACATGTCACGGACCAACCCCCCCATGTCAGTTCTTTTGTGTCTTTTTGCTCTCTCATCCAATTCCCATCTTCTGTCCCCTTGAACCACATTCCATTTTAGTTCCATTCAGGGATAGGACTGGCCTGACTTGGCTTGGCTACTCCAAAGGCTGCTCATTCATTCTGTACTCTCTTTGCACTCAAATTAAACTACCTTTCTGCAGTAGATGTATTCCAAATGGGTCTATGGAGTCAATGTCTCATGTGTCATCCCTCCGCTTCTTACACGCTTTTCACATAAAATTGTATATATATGCATTTCTTTGGAAAACTTTTTAACATCGGAATCCAGTCAAGTCACATTCACCCTTTTGAAATCACATCTAAAAGTTATTGGACTAAAGTTTTCCTTTTTCTGATGAAATGATAATGCGAAAATAAGTCTTAATATAAATGCAAAATAGGGTTATTTTTAAATTTAGCAACTTAAGGTTTAAAGGAAAAGCACAGTCGCAGCGTGTCTGAGCAGGGCTCATTGATATACGCACATATATAAAGTCCCTGATGGCTTTAAAAACCTATAGATGACATGCAGGTGTCTTTGTGCGCAGATGTCTCTTCTACCCCCAAGAATGTTGTAGGCACAGCTGGTTTAAAAAAAAAAAAAAAAAGAACAAGGAGATGCGAGCTGAGGGATGGGGAGGCATTAAAGCCAAAGTAAAGAAGAGAGTTTGAAGCCCTCAGCAAGTGGACAGTTGGTAACTCCCCATGTTGCAGTATTTTCCTCTCTTTTTTTTTAGCCTTGTGTTCCCACACAGTTAACAAGGGGAAGAACTGAGCCTCCACAGTTCCAGCTCCGTATTCTTGAGGCCGAGAATTCTCTTCTTTATAAAAGGCTGTTAGCCCTTCCCATCTTTGCAGGTGGACCAGAACACATTTTTTTCTTCCCCTTCATGCCTTTCAATGTCCTTCCTCTTCCGACCTGGTTCCTAGCACTGTATTAACTCAGCACACACATCCAAGGCCGCACGCGGTGCTTCTCTTTCTTTCCCCGCGAGCTCATCCGCCATTCTTGCAGATTCCGCTCCCACAATGCCTCTCGGTTCTTCTTCAACTTCGTTGCTGCTGCGGTCTGATCTCAACACAAGTCATCACACTTCCGTTACTTATACATCTGTGCTAGTTCCTGGTCTCTTGGCTTCCCAGTCCTCCTTTTGTTGCAATCTATTGTTTGCAGTAGAGAAAATAGTATTTCTATTCTCATTTATTTCCCCTTTCCCCCTAGTGCTAAAGATTAAATCCAGGGCAAATGCCCTTCTACAGAGCTGAATCTAAGCCCACTCTATTCCTCGTATACCTGGACCATCCTTTACTTGCCCATACTTTGTAAAAGGAGATAGTACAATATATCCGTCACCCCATTCCTACTGTGTAGAGTACATTAGTTACTTTCCTGCTGCTAATAAAACACCAGGACCAAAAGCAGCTTAGCGGAGACTTCACCTTATGGTTCCAGAGGGGATACAGTCCATCATAGCGAGGAAGTCACAGTAGCAGGAACATGAGGCTGGTTTGTTAGTCGGGAGCACGGAGATCACATTTCATCTACACACAGGAAGGAGAGAGGGGTCGGCCTATAAAATCTCAAAGTCTTCCCCCAGTGATGTCTTTCACTTGGGAAAGCTCCACCCCGGAGAGATTCTATAACTTTCTCACACTGTACTGCCAGCAAGGACCCAGTGTTCAAATATGCGAACCTATGGGGGACATTTCTCACTCAAACACTATGTAGAGTGTTGATGACATATTGATGACACCAGCTGAACCATCTGTATCCATGAGGATGTCCTATCACTTGATGGCTTCTTTCCATGTTCACATTGGATTTAGTGATTGTTGAAGAACCCTGATGGAGAATAAGACACATGGAACAGAGACAAGTCAGCTGAAGTGACCTTCTCAAGGCCATCTGGTGCTGTCCATCTACCACAGGACTATAGACAGATATACATGATTGGGCCAAGTTGAGTTCTTAGCAGAGTCAGTACCAACCGGCTGATGCTCTGAGTCTTAGTTTGGGGTGTTTTGTTATGTAGCAATAGCTGATCAATGCACCTACCATGCTTCTTTCTAAAACAGACCCCATGCTGCTGTACAATCCTGACACTGTAAGGTTTATTCAATCTGCCTCTTTCATTGGACTGAGCCTTTCTAAGTGAGGGGCTACATTTTAATAGCCTCAGCATTTAGCACATAACCTGGCCCAGAGGGACATTTAATATATATTTACTTAATAATTCAAGAAATGTAAATACATACTAACTCTCACCCCTTCCCAACTGCTAATAAAGTAACTGAGTCAAATATTCTTAGTTTTCAGTTTGCTAATTCTTCCAGAAAGGCTCACACCAAGAACATCGATTTCAGCCAATAATATGTGCTTTAGAGTGAAAGGGAAGGCTTGTTTTATAAATGTTAAAACTGCTGAAAAGTTTATTCCTTTAATCTTATATTTGTAGTATAAGGCCTTTGTCTAGAATGACAAGAAGAAGCAGTTGGTGACTTCAGGCATGACTCACAGCTTGTGACTTCCCAAGGAAAGGTCATGTGCTGAATCTTGGATTGGAGAGGATATTGCTCTCCCAGGTTAGATAATTACGACAAGGAAGGTGGGAGGTGATAGAATGTTGGGCAAAATCTGAAATTGCTGAAAAATCTTTCCTTCTCCTTCCCTGTAGACAAGGGCAAGACTTGTGTGGTATTTTAATTTAACCATCTTTTCCCTCTTGGCAAACCTAAATCTAATGGGGTAGAGCCACACTGGCATTTGTTCTCATGCAGAGGGTGAAAAGAATGAGTTGTAATTTGGATTTTTTTTTCATAATGTATGTGCAGACATTCGACAACCTATATGTCTTTTTTAAAGAACCCTTAAGTAAAGCACTGTCTTTATATGTGCTGTGTCACTGGAATACAGCACCATAGAGGATAGCCCACAAAGAAAATGAATGCATTTCTTACAGTGCTAGTAGGGGGCAGTTCAAGGTTGGGGCACCATATCTTGTGAGAACTCTGTTGCTGGGCCACATGGTGGAGGGCATCACGTGGTAAGCGAGAGAGGGTGCAGGAAGACATACATATCCTAGCTCAGGTCTATCTAGTTCTTCTTGTGCTGTAAATCCCGTCATGGGGGCCATACTTTCATGGCCTCATTCAATCCTAATTTTCCTGCACAGGCACTCCAAAATATCACCAACACAGGAATTTAGAGAGTAAGTTTCCAGTACATGACTTTTTAAGGGATACATTTAAACCACAGCATTCAGTGGATTTGTTTTCTTTCCTTATGAAACATCTAAGTCGTACCTGGACCGCTTATCGACCGTGGCCTGCCTGGTAGAACATTGTGTACCCAGTAGACATTTAGCGAATTCATTTACCATTTCTCAGTCAGCCCTGTTTTCCTCCCCTTTGAGCTTTCTGAAACATTAGTCATTCCTGTCTCCAATCTCCCGGTCCCAGAATTGGTACAATATTTGCTGCATATTGACACTTGGACACTGACTAATGGCATCATCTAGGGAAGAGCAAGTATGTTCATGAACTTCATTTCTTTTCTGCCTCCCATTGCCAAGGATAATTGCTTGTTTAAGCAAATGTGTCTGACTTGAATTGCAATTGGAGATGCTTTGGGGTAGTTTGAGTATTGAATTTCACATGCAGTGACCAAAGGAAATTTAGGTTAATGTCTCCAAAACTTTTAGTCAATATGGAGGCCTTTCTTTACAGAAAGAAATTGACCTTGACAATAGACAGACCAAACCAAGGGTGAGAAGCTCATGGGAGTAAGCTAGGTAACAGAACTGGGGTCAAGGGGGTGGGTACTGTGGTGAGTTAGTTGATCACTGGGCTAGACTCTTCTTCTCAAGTCATCAAATCTCTAAAAGAAAAAGTGGCAATTCAGATTTCATTTGAATGTGAAGTTTGTTGTTGACAACTAATGCATGCATATGGGCCAGTCTCAGCTGTTGGGTTGTCTCGTCTAAGCTAAACAGGAAGAGTCTATAGATTCCCAAATTGTTCTTTCTTCACTCTATGAATTAACCATTATTTCACTCTAATCTGTGGCAGTAGCATTACATAATGGAATTAGAAATCACCTAGGGGACACCCTAGGCTGAGTTCTGACAAGCACCGTCTGTTGAGCAGAGAACTTGCTCCCGAGTGTCTTTGAATATATTCTTTATAAAAGTTGCAGTACCCTGTGTTGGAAATGAATGGATTAGGGACTAACTATTTGGGAATAGGGGCATTATGACTCAATGAGACGCTCCTCACAAGGCCAGCTAAGGTCTAGACACAGTTGGGTGGCTTGAAAGACCCTGGAGAGGTTCCTGAAGGAACATGGGAAATAATTCATATCTTACTCCCAGGAAAATATCTTCCTATGTCATTCCAGGTAGTGTGTTTATAAATTGTTACATTAAAGGTGACTGTGCACATTGTTGTCTTTTCCCGGCCCATAATGACATAATTGTGCTGTTGGTAGGAACTGGGGCAGTGTCCTCATAATGCCTTGATGGTAGACTGGCCAACAGGATTCTTCCCCTAGAGTCCACTATCCCCCACTCCTACCCCAAGTACCAGGCACTGAAAGGGTTAAGTTCATCTTTGCTCTACCAGATCAGAGCACTTTCTCACTTTCCAGTGCCCTATCCGGATTAAATTTAAATATCTTGTGGTTTAGTTGCTTCGGAACACTGAACCCGCGAACTGGATTGACAGGACTCCTGGAAACGTAGCATGGTTCAGACAGTAGGATGATGTACTCCCACTGCTACCTTCCAGTGGTGAGGGGCGAGGGTAAAAACTGACGAAGAGAGGGAACAACAATTATGCTATCGAAAAGCCAGAGGTCCTTTGTTCCAGTCCCAATACACAGCAGAAACACTAAAGTGCTTCGCATGAAATTCATCTTACATTTCCTATTATCGGAAAATTGTGACTGGCTAATTTTAAACACAGATTTTGCTTTTGTTCCTCGCAGAGATGCAGGTTCTGCACAAATTATCCCGTGGTAGCTGTGAAACAGTCAGAGAATTCCCCATGTTTGGTGACCTCGGAGTCACACTTCAAGCTGCGCGGCGGTCTCTCGCAAGTCCAGCGGAACATACATGAGTCGTGACTGGCTGCGGAGCCAGGAGGGGGTATTTTAGTGTTTTAATCATCCGGTTCCATTGGTTTTGGTGGTTGCTATACATGTTTCTATTTTTATTTCCAGTTAGAACCACTGAGAAAGCTGGATTTCTGCAGAGGCTTTTGCGTGTCATTTGCAAAAATCAAACGCCTGAGAAAGGGATCACACTTGCCAAGTTCCACACTCTGTCATGTGCCTACCCCTTAATGACCACCTGAGAGCCTGGCCAGGGAGTGCGGGCGAAGAAGCGAGTGAGGGAGACAGTAATGAGCACACAGAGCTTGGGTTTCACAAACAAGCCTTTGCTCTAATTGCTCCCTCCTGTTGCGGCCACTGTGGCAGCAGCAGCCATTTCTGACCTTAGCCGCTGTGGTCTACCTTGGTAACAAGAAGCCGCATGTCACTAGAGGGGACTGGGATCAACAGAAGCCAGTGAACACACTTCATTCTGGTAAACATCCAAATCACATGCGGGAGACAGGTAGAGGTGGAATTGTGTCACCCCGTAAGCTCTATTGATGTCCTCATCTCCAGTGTCTGAGAAGGTGGCCTTTTTTTCTTTTTTTTTTTTTTCCAGGTGAAGTTACCACGGGATTGACGAGTTAAGGGAAGGTGAGGTTCAGTGTCATTTGTGTCTTCTTAAGAAGAAATGAGACAGACATATAATGAAGAAGGCTCTGTGATGATGGAGGCCAAGGTGGGAGAAATAAATCCATAAGTTATAGAGAACAGACCACTAGAAGCCAAGAGCCGAGGAAGAACAGACTCCCTTGACAGTGTCCCCAAGAGTGTGGGGAGCCAAGAAAAGAGCCCCTTGACAAGTTTCACAAGGAGTGTGGCCCTGATGAGCCTTGAACTTTCAGCCTCTGGGATTGTGGGACAGTAGGTTTCTGTTGTTTTAAGCCACTTGGATTGTGATACTTCATTAGTTATCGTAGGATGCTGTCACAGAGAGCATGCTTCAAGGGTCAGGCAAGTGGTAAATTTGGAATTTAAGGCTCTGTTATATGTTAGAGTGCTCCAGATATCTGAACTTGGGGAGTGTGTGTTATCTCACCCACATAGTGACACTCTCCCTCACCTAGACCTTCTATCAGGGGACCAGGAGAATTCAGAGACTTGGAGTCTTAACTAACTCTAACTTTGGAGTCTTAACTCAGATTTTGTACCTGAGGGCCTAGGCAGCCTGGGGGGCGGGAATGTCACTCAACCATTTCACTTTTCGGGTTTCTCACTGTCACTGGGGGTAACAACAGTGGCTTCCTTAGAGTGGTCCGTAGGATGGAGGGAGGTGAACCATTGCTTCAGGACCCTCTAGTGCCATACACCAAACCACAGCTTGTGTTGCATTTATAGCCACGCAGAGAAAGGAAGTACCAAGGTAAGAGAATTGGACACTCTGCCGAAGCGCCGAAAGAGGCAATAGGGGCTGGATAAAGAATCATGGGAAGTATTTTAGACAACTCATGCAAGCAGTACTACCAATGGTGAAGTTGAGCTGACACCCAAGGGATGAAGAGGCGTTCATAAGATGAAAACTTGGAGGAAGAAGAACATGTGAGTGGTGGGAGTCATATACACAAAGACTCTGTGGTAGAAAGAATAGGGCCCTGGGATCAGGCCCGTAGCCCAATGGTAGAACACCTGCCCAGCATGCATGAGGTCATTGGTTCAATCCCCAGCACTGTCAATGATACACAATTACACACAGGGCAGATTCAAAAGTATGGGTTGGTAATGAACAGATAGATAGAGGGCTACTGTATCAACGCTATTAAAAATGGCTTAAAACTTTATTCAGTTATTTTTTACACAGTGTATGTGAGTCAGAACTCTGGGTGGGGATGCGTTTTTCTACTCAGTGGCTCCAAAGCCAAAGTTAAGATGTCATGAGGCCAGAGGTTCCATCTGGGGCTGGGATCTTCCTTGGTCCCCATTGTCTGGTTCATTTATTTTTCAGCCTTCCCATGCAGCTCCTTCATTCTTAACACCATGTTAAATCTCATTCAGGTTTTGAGTCTTTTGATTGACTACTTTCCTGTGCTTTTAAAGGCTCATGTGGTTAACTGGGCCCATATGGATAATCCAGGATCCTCTTTTTATTTTTATTTTTATTTTTAAAGCCAGTTAGCCCCCGAAACATTTTTGCTGTCATACACTCACAGGTGTGAGAGCTTATCAAGTCCCCTGTCTCGTGGAGTGGGGCGTGGAATCTACTTGACGGGCATAATTCTGTTGAACACATGCTGTGGTGACCCTGGGGAGGAATCTGATGATACAGGGCCTTATGGGTCATAGTAAAGATTCTGGAATTTAATTTAATGGCAATAATTATAGTAATTACTATTACTCGGTAACTACTATTTGTATGACACCTATTTATTAGCACTGAGCACTCTTCTAACATAAATACAATCTCATTTGATCCTCCTCGTGGAGGGTCTTGTAGAGAAGAAAAGCTGCACTCAGTTTTCTGGGGGAGGAAATTGATGCTGCAGAGTCCAAGTGATGTATGTACCCAAGACCACCCGCCTCCAGATTTCATTAGTGGGCCAGGGAGGTGGCTCATTTTGTAGAGTGATTACCTAGCACGCATAAAGCCCTGTTTTGTTTTATTTTTTCCCAGGCACCACATAAAACAAGTGTGGTGTTTTATGCCTGTGATTCCAGCACTCTAGAGGTGGAGTCAGGAGGATCAGGAATTCATGGTTGTTCTTGGCTACATGTTGAATTCAAAGTCAATCTGAGATGTCTTAAAAAAAAAACACAAGTGGTCCAAGTGCTGAAATTAAGTGACTCCTGCATGTCCAGCCTTAAATGGGACATCTATGTCAACCCTACCAAGGCCCAGGGAATATCATGGAAGGTATATGTGTGAGAAGAATGTAAGAGCCTGAGGGTGGGGAGAGCTGTGAACTGCTGTCTTCCGGACATGTCATGGCCATTGTTCTCATGGACCCACCACAGCTATCGTTACTGGAATGAGACCAACACCAAATCAAGCTAGGATCCGTCAACATTCCAGCAAGTAGCACTGACTACGCTCAATGGGTTATAAACAAAAACAAACACACAAAACATAACAAAACAAAACGCAGAGAACATGAAGGTAGAGGGGCACCTGTAGTGCGGCATCTAGGAGAGTGGGGAAGAGTTGGATGGATGTAGGATCAAGATATACTGTGTTGAAGGAAAAATACAAGATATTAAAAAAAATTAAAAAACCATGGAATTTTATTAGCATCTTAACTTTAAAGCCTACCTTATTTATGAATGCTTTTAAGAT
Organism: Peromyscus eremicus; assembly: GCF_949786415.1. Taxonomy (NCBI): domain Eukaryota; kingdom Metazoa; phylum Chordata; class Mammalia; order Rodentia; family Cricetidae; genus Peromyscus; species Peromyscus eremicus. The sequence goes on along the minus strand of NC_081434.1, from coordinate 35,433,976 downwards.
GTGTAGTTTTAGGTATTGATTTAGTGGTTGATGTGGGAGGGCCCAGGCCACTGGGCCACCTCTGGACAGGTGGCCCTGAGTTGTGTAAGAAAGAACGCTGAACAAGCTGTAAGAAATAAGCCAGTGAGCCTCGCTCCTCCTCGCTCCTCCGTGGTTTCTCCTTCTGCCCCTGCTTGATTTCTTGCCCCAATTTCTCCCAATGACTGTGATGTGGAAATGTAAGCCAAAGAACACCCCTCTCCTCCCTCCCCAAGTGGCTTCCGGTTAGTGTTTTGTCTCAGCAACAAAAAGGCATGCTGGGATAGGTCTTGCATTTTGATGCTAAGAACTCACCAACTGCTGTGAGCTGTTTCCTAACAGCCAGACAGGACCATCTAGTCCAAGTGGTTAGTGTGGGACTCAGTTTGACTTGGAGCTGGAGGCAAGAAAAAAAAAAATGCCACCTGCTCTTTATCCTTTTGGCCAAGACATTTGTCTCCCAGTCTACCCTGCCAAGGAGAAAGTTCTTGAGCTCTGGCTCCCATCAGCCCCTTCTCCCTGCCAGTTGCCGACAGCTGGCCTCTCTATTGCAAACGAGTGGTCAGGAGACACGGGTTATAATGGTAGACCCCCATTCTAGGTAGCAGACAAATTTTCTAAGCACCTGGGGGCAGCTGGACTTGGCTTCTCTGAGTAAGCAGGTGGAAGTATTTTAGGGGAGGAGGGATGAGGTGAACCGCACGCTTCCCTTACTGGAGCTGCGTATGTTCTAGAAGATAGCCTGATGTGCTTTGCAAAAATGGTCAAGCTTGGTCCCGGGGTACCAACTGATTCTGGCTAACTCATCATTAGCTTCTAGTTCCGTGCCCACTGGGTACTGTTTCCTTCTGCTCATTGTAGCGAGAAACACTTGCTCTGGGATCTGTTCTTAGGTCCCAGGGCTCCAGGAGAGAATAAAGAAAGTGTGCCTACTCACATTGCCAAAACTCATTTCTTTGCAGCTGGAGTGGAGAAACAGATATCAACATATTTACGCCATGCAGGAGGGGAAAGAAATCCACCCAGAATGAAACTTTGTTTGCCATGTTTCTTGCCAGTCTTTCCTATACAGGGGGTAGGAAGCATTCCCAGAAAGAGAATGCCAAATGCATTTACAACAAACTAAAAAAAAAAAAAAAAAAAAAAAAAGGGCAATTCTCGAGGGAGCAAGATCTTCAACAAATGAAAAAGTGTAAATGGTAATATTCCAGCAGATTAGCTCCCAGAGAAGCCCTCAGGCAGAACTGTAAGCCATTATAATTAAGGATTTGGGAAAATATCAGTATTTAATTAGAGTCTCTTTTCTTGGGGAAATGCTGTTGTTTTGTTATAACTTCAGGTGTAAACAGCTAAACATACCCATTTCCAAAATGTGTTTTGCTGGAAGCCTAGAATCAGCGCTAATGTTAATTTGCTTATCACAGCTTCCTTGTGTGTTTTCTTTGTTTGTTTCTGATCAGAGCTAAATTTTAAGGGCAATTTATCTTCAGTTCCTAAATGCAGCCGTCCTAGGCTGTTACAGTTGCTTATCCACAAACATCGGTGGAAATCCCAATACTTCAATTCAACTCCATAAACCCACCAGCTGACCCATAATCTAATTAAATCCAACTCCTCTGATATTTAAGCATATTCCTGGGGGTTGTTGTATTACAGACATGGAGCTTTCAAACCCCCTTCCATCCAATGTAATCAAATGTCTTGACAGTGGGAAGATGTTTTCGCTTTAGCCTGTAACAACGGCAAACATTTCACAGATTGGTTTGTCCTATCTGAAATGCTGACCTGAAACAAACAAAGACCATGCTAACCACATGGGCGGGAGTGCCATGTGCCTGACTCCCATCCTCCTTAGCCCTCACTTCCTGTGCCTATAGTTCTCAACAACAAACAACCCTTTATTCCTTGGACTGTAGAGAGACGTGTGTAACTCGCAATGTTTTCCCGCCATGATGGAGAAGATGAGGCGTCATCAATACTAACACTACAATTTAACGCTTCAGAGGAGCAATGTATTGTTACTCTCTCTGTAGCCAAGCACACTAATTAATATTTATTGCACCTGTCAAGCCAGTAGCCACAGCCAATCAGTTCCTGTGGCACTTCAGTAGGGCACGGAACACCATACACACATACACACTCCTTAGCAGACATGTTTGGGTCATCAGCAGAGACAAAAGCCTCTTCCTCCAGGGAGACAATATAAACTCCCTCTCTTCTGTGGTGAAATCAAACCATTGATTCGATTGTGTTAATTTTTACCCTTGCAGGGAGTTTCTGTAGAAAATATGCGAGGTTGGAAGTGGGTGGGTGAAGAAAGGATGAGAGACAGCTGAGGGTCCAGGGTCAGCTGTCCAGAAGAGTTAGTAGAATGAGGACTTTCGGGAAAACACAGCCTTTGCTTTTCATCCGACACCCCTCGAAGGTAACAGGCGTGGGTGCGGGGATGAGGGTGGCTATAAATCCTCATGAAGTTTAATCAGAAGTGGCAGGCCACCTAAGATTAAACCCATCACGAGGACCGTTTGCCCTAGAACTTCGTGCAATCCTGTCAACGGAGCTTCATCACCAACAGGTAGCTGGCAACAGGATTAATTAAGCAGGAGTGAAATAATAAATGAATTCTGAGATAGCACCTACAGCAAGGAATCTGGCACGTGGAGCGGAGAAGTTTCTATGGATGCTGTGAATCACTCTATAGCGCATCCAAGTTAGCCCAGCACGGCTGTGGAGCCACGTTTACTAAAAAATTTAATTAAGGGAATGTGTAAACCGTGCAGGAGAAAAGTAGGGCACCAAATGCTGCTTTATTGGGTTAGTTTACTTTTCTCTTCTAATTCTATCTGGAGCACCTGTGTCATTAGAAACCACATGACCCAAACTGCCAAGCTTTGGAGAACCAGGGAGAAAACACGTGAACTTTTAACTGAAGACTATCTGGGCTAGTGTATTTTTTCCTTGGAAATAATTTGCTTTTCTCTTGAGGGTGATATTACTGATGATAGGAGCCAAGCCCCGGTGGTGATCAAATGAAAGAGCCGCCATATTCTGAGCCAGGAAGATGCCCAAGTACTAAGTGGTTTGCATACATTACCTCATTTAATTCTTAGAACTCTTTGAGGGGAGAATTATGAGTTCTATTAAGCAGACAAGGAACTAGGATATCGAAGAGTTTCACAACCAATGTCACCAAGGCAGAATCTGTTCCAAACTCTAAAGCTGTCTTCCTGACTACTCCCTTTCTGTGGGATGCAGGCTTCTTTGGGGGCCAGTGGTGGGTCCTGTGGGAAGAATCCATTTGTACGAGCATTAGTACTTCTCTAATTCCCCCTGGCTCCTGTGTGGACCATGGTGACAGAATTCTTCATGTCCTGAACTCTTCTAGTTCATTCTAATTACTTTTTGTGATTACTGTTGCTACCTCCTCTGAGGCCCTGGTTGGTTTCTGGGTCATCTTCAATATTACTCACTCCTAATAACAGTCCACACTGTTCTAGACAGTCCTTAAAATGAAATTGCCAAAGCCTTCCATATTCTTAGACTACTCATGTCTCACATAGAGATAGGCTTGGCACATCCATCCATCTGAAGTCTGCAGCTTCTTTAACTCTTGCTCTCAGAGCGTGTTTTCATATCATGTTCAACCCTAACCACATGGAGATGTGTCTTTCGTGCTTGAGACTGCCACAAACTTTTGGAAACCAGTTTAGTGATTTTTTTTTAAATTGGTATATGTGTGTGTGTTGAGGGTCACTTATTTGTGGCTGATAGTGACCAAGTTTGAATATGGGTTCTTAAAACTGGATCCAAATACTGGGAAGACTCTAGCTGAGCAGTTAGATCACTGACCCTTAATCATTCTTGGGCTGGCCAGCTGGCCACAATCTCAGACTTAGTTCCCTCATTGTGTGATGGATGAGGATGTTTGTATCTTCTTCAGCTCATTGCTGTAAAGGATAAATTAGTGACATATAAAACCCTTAGCTCAGGTGGCTGACACTTGGTGAGTACTGTTATTCTTACATGTGGTTTTGTGTGTGTTTGTGTGTGTGTGTGTGTGTGTGTGTGTGTGTGTGTGTACCCATGTGCTTGCATGAAGAGGCCAGGTGATTGATGACACTGGTATGTTTCTCACCATTCTCTGCCTTATTCCCCTGAAACAGGGTCTCTTACTGAATCCGGGGCTCCTGGGATGGGTATCTCATCCCTGTAATGCTGGGGTGACATTTGTGGCCATAACCCATACTTTTTAAATTCAAATTCATGTTCTCATGCTCATACAGCCTTGCATGTGGCTTTTAAAGGTGGTCCTGGGGTTAGCAGCATCCCCTACGAAAATAGATGTACAAATCCCTGGATCCATCCCCACAGACTGGCTCAAAACTCTGGGGTGGGTCCTCATGACTTAAATTTTAAAAGCCTTCATGGCGATGTGGGACTCTAACGTTTGGAAACTGTTACCCTACCAATGATTTCTCATGGACACGAGAGCTCCATGTAGACTCCCTTCTCTTCATTCCTCTGAGTAGTGACCATGGCTTATTTCCTCATATCTTTCTTAGCTTCCTTATCCATGTAAGGGTCACAGAATTCAGCTGGCTTCCCTGTGCAAACTTGAATTTCTTCTGGGAAGTTCTGTTCTGCTATTGGCCCACATGCTTTGGTAATGTCTTTTCCTTCCTTCCCCACACTGCTCTCCTGAAAATTGTAGGGGCTAATTCTATACACCGCAGACTGTCTGCCTCACCCTTTGCTCCTAATAATAATAATCACTGAAAGATTTGCTTTGATTCGATTACTGCTTCACGCTGAAGGAAAAAAAAATTTGTTTTTTTTCTTTTTTTGAGGCCTAACAAATGACTATTACTATGGAAAAGCATTCACCTGTGTAAAGCAACAATTCACATTTGTGTCTTGGATGTTCCTTCCTTAACATCTTTAGAAAGTTTTTTTTTTTTTAAAAAAAAGCTGTTAAATTCTAAGTGGGGACTTTTGCTCTACACAGGAGTGATGGCATTTTCCTTTTACCCATCTGAGGAATTTAATTCAACCCTAGAAGACTGGCACACGCATCGTTTCCTCCTCAGCTCTGTTTCACTGCTGAGTGAAGTGTTTTGAATTAATTTTGCTAAATTATTAATAGCTCATGATTGGAAAACATTCCAGCCTTGGAGTTTATGTTTTGCTGTGCACTGCACAGTAATATGGCAGGCCTAATCTGCACATGAACAGGTCTGCTTCTGATGGCTAGGTGAGATGTTGGCTTCTGCTCATCCACCATGAATTCTCCCAAAGACCGACGTTAATAACGGACAAGAGAGTTAAGTTTTCATGAAATCAGGACAGCTTCCTGGAAAGACAATGATTAGAGTTAGAGCATGGGGTGGCCATTCATTGATTCCACAGAAAGATGGTAGGCACTCTGTGAGATAGGGAAAACAATAAAGTTTTAAAGGAGACACTCGGGCCCCATTTCCACGGAGCCTAGAGCAGAGCAGGGCAGGCAGACATCAATGAGAGGGTCACCAGGATAACACCAATGACAAAGGAAAGCTGGGCATGGACATGTAAGTGTGAACTTGTCATAGGGATGCTGATCGCACTATTTCAGATTAGGCAGAAATGGTTTAGCTCAGAGAGGGGATGTTATGGATGGGAAAAGGCAGTTCAGCTGTAGCCGTGACATGTAAGGAGCAAGCAGAACATCTGAGGGGATCGAGGAAAGGCTGGCGTGCTGGAGGCTGGGGAGCAATGGGAAGACCACTAAGATTCTTATAGCAGGGGAAGATGTAAAGGGCTCAGGTTTTGGCAGGCTCACTGCGGTTTCTTCTTCTTCCCCTCTCCATCCCTTCTCTTCTCTCTGGCTAATCCCTCCTTTCTCTGCTGCTTTCTTGTTACCACCAGGTCACCAGCTTGTTTTACCACATGTTCCAATTATGATTCTCTCTCACCGCATGCTGCCAGTTGACCTTGGACTTAAATGACCAAAGCTCTCCCTCTTTTAGATTGATGGTATCAGATATTTGTTAAAGGAAAGCGATCTGACCAGCCCATGGCGAAAGTAGAGATAGACGAGAACCGGAGAAACCACTTTGGGTTTTTAGATAAAACGTGTGTAATGTTGCAAGATAGAGATAAGGTTTTTATCAGCTAGTCTTTAAGAAAATACTTGAAGTCAGTGGGGAGGGGAGGGCCTGATTCTTTCACGGGTCCATCATCCCAGCTAAGTTAGCTGGAAGTTAGCATGGCAGACCGAAGTGGCTAGGTTTCCCTTTATCACTATGTGAAGGTATGCAAGTTATAGATGATTCCTGAAAACCAATTACTTGTCTGAGAGCAAATTGGTTGGATGGCTGGGAAACCAATGACGGCCCAGTCAAGAGCTTATTGAAATTTCCATCTAGCACTACTCTGAAGCGATTTATAAGTAGGGGAATAGAGAACGTATCACATGTTTCTTAAAGAGAGAATGTACATTTGGAAGCGTGCTGGAGTTCGGTGGAAACATTTAGAATCATTTCTGTGGAGCCCCTGACATTCCAAAGGGTGGTTAATCCCTCTGAAACTTTCAATGCCTTAATATGCTCTGTAAATACTTCTGAGCAAACACTAAGGGTGAATACATTGCATTTTAAAGTGAATTCTTCATCTTATTTACAGTTGCCACGAATTCTATTTCAAATACCATTCTGGCAGAAACAGCTCTAATTTGAGAGAAACACTCGATATTTCCACCTAAGACAATGAAATCCTCAGGACTCAAGGCTCCACGGCCTCCTCATTTACCCTGCTAACAAAGGCTTTGCTTCTGCTGGGGAAATAACTCTCATCCCCCAGAATGTGTCAGGTCCTTTGCTGAGCACAAGGACACGGATGGTTTCTATGACACCGAGTCCCCCTGGGAGGTGCTCATGGTCCACAGCAACTGAAAGAAGGTTTATCTGAATCTGGGTTTGGAATGAGTTTGAAGCTAGATTTACAAGGAGCGACCTTTGAACAGTTCCATGCTTTTGATTATCCATTCCTCGAATCATTCTCTTTCTTGAGGCTCTGGTCTCAGGCTGGGAACCCCACAGTTTTGCAAAGAGCCTGTTCAGATGCAGAAAAATAACTCAAGGTCCAAAGCATGCATGTTCATTTATTCATGTGGCTCAGGGGTGCTTTGTATCCTGGACATGTTTAATGAGTTTTTCTCCTTCTGTGTGTTCTTTCTACACTTAACATTTTTTTTTTTTTTTTTTTTTTTTTTTAGCTGCTAAGAACTGAATTGTGTGCCCCTGAAGATCATTTTTTTTGGAGGGGGGAGTTTGAATCCTAAAGACCTGAGAACAGGTGTGTCTAGAGTATTTGAAGTAGTTAGGGGGGAAGAAGGACCTGCAGGTGGGTTCTAAACCAACACTGCTGTGATGTTCTAGAAGAGACATCAGTGATGCATGTACTCAGAGACAGGAATGGGTGGAAGAGAGGCCTCAGGAAAAACCACGCAGGCCACCATGCTGACCTCAGACCTTTTTTTCTCAAGAACCATTAGAAGATAAATCTCTGTCGCTTAAGCTACCCATCCTGTGGGTATTTTGTTTCAGAAGCGTGAAATATACAGTTGTTTGTGATGCTTCTTTTGTTTTTAATTAATTAATTTTTTATGGTTAAATTTTTTAAAAATTTATTTTGCATATCAACCACCGTTTCCCCTCCCTCCTCTCCTCCCATTCCCTCCCCCATCTCTTTTCTACCCTCCCACCCACTCCTCAGAAAGGGTAAGGCCTCCCATGGGAGTCAACAAGGCATGGCATATCAAGTTGAGGCAGGATTAAGTTCCTCCCTGATGAATCAAGGCCGAGTGAGGCATCCCACCATAGTGAATAGGTTCCAAAAAACCAGCTCATGTGCCAGGGACAGATCCTGGTCCCACTATTAGAGGCCTCACAACCGGACCAAGCTACACAACTGTTACCCAAATGCAGAGGGTCTAGGTCGGTCCCATGCAGGTTCCCTAGCTGTTGGTCTAGAGTCTGTGAGCTCCCAGGAGCTTGGGTCAGCTGTCTCTGTGGGTTTCCCTGGCATGATCTTGGTCCCCCTGGCTCACACAATTCCTCCTCCCTTTCTTCAACAGGACTCCCGGAACTCAGCCCAGTGCTTGGCTGTAGATCTCTGCACAGGATGCTCTTTTATTTTGGTGATTCATTCAATGGAGCAGTTGTACCCACATGGCCTTCCAGACCCTGCCTATGTCAGCTCTGCTACTGTTACCAGCATCGGGGGAAAAATTTTCAGTGAGACTTTAAAAACGCCCCAATCGAAGAAGACGAGAAAATCCCCCCCCCTCTCCTTGAACTTTGCAAATGGCAACTGTAAGGAAAGGTTTGATTGTCACCAGCTTGAAGAGAGTGGCTGAGATGCAATACTGAGCCCACAGTGCATGCCCCTGTCCCTCGCTGTCGGGCAGTACTACCTTACTTTCTGAAAGTCTGATCATTGGACATCTATCAGCAGGACCTACCCAAGGACAGGTGTGTGCTTAGGCAGGCACTCTCCTAGGAGTTCCAATGAAAGAAATGACAGAAAATTGCATTTCTTAAGGAGGAAAATAACACTCAGGAACATTAAATGATTTAATTATGCCCGAGAGAGCTTTTTAAGCTAAAAATGCCATAAAAGCAAAGTATATCAGAATTATAAGTTTGAGAAAGCAGCCACAGGAAAAAACCTTGAGACCAAAGTACCCAAGTCAGTAATGAGACACAGTTTAACGGAAGGCAGTGAGGTCCCTCCATTAGCACCCATTTTTGCTTGTTTTTTAGGATGAGCGCAGGAAGAATGGAGCAGTAATTTTGCATATTAGGGAAGCTTAACAACCTCTAGCAGAAAGAAGTGCCTACTGGGCATAAAGATTATTTCACTTAATAATTCTCACATATATTAGCATATATTTAAATGTATGTTGTTAGAGTTAATTGATAATTATTCTAGTTTTCTTAAGGTCATACATACAAAAAAAAAATACCCAACCTAGAGTCAGCACGTTGGTGAGAAGGTAGCAGATATCTTTATTAATGCCTGGAAGTTTTTATAACATGCATCCACCTGCCTCCTCAGGGGATTGTCCCAGGACCCTCATGGTTGCCCAAATCTGTGGGTGCTCAAGTCTCTTCCACAGAGTGACATGGTGTTTGTATATAATCTAATCACAATCTCTTACATGCTGTAAGAGAACTAGGGTTTTCATTTTGTGGTGATGGAGACAGAAGCAGGGGCTTTATGCATGCTAAGCGCAAGTTCTACCAATGCGCTATCTCTACAGCTCTTCTCTTATATATCTTAATTCATCTTTAGGTTTCTTATAATATCCAACATTGTATCAATTTTATGTAGATAATTGTTATACTGCATTGCTTTGGTGGAATCATGACAAGAAGAAAAGTCTGTTTGTGTTTAGTACAGACACGCTGTTTATTTTTTTCCCAGAGTTTTTTTTCTGTCTTCAGTGGGTTAACCCTATGGTACAGAACCCATGGGCTGACTGTACAGTTGAAGGGATATTATACACACGTATATTAACCGAAGTACTCCATCATACCAATTCCTTACAATATTATGACTTTGTTTGGGGAAAGACACAAAAAGGTCACGTGGCTCTTTACTTTCAAATGTTTTCCTTTATCGCTTACATAAATTCCAGAACCACCTCTGTGTCGTCCCGTTTCAGAGTTGCAAACTTTAAACAGAATACAAAATGGTCTGTGTAGAAAAGGCTATGAAGTCTCCCACCCCGCCCCCGACTGAACAGTTCCTGGGATGGTGCGGAGTTTCTTTTACGATGCCAATTAGCATGGGCCTTGTCTTTTTGCCATGTGATAAATTAAAAATGCATGATTGGGATGCTGGAACGCGAGCCGGTTTCTGGACAGAATCCCCCGGACACTGCCACTCTTCCAGCTGATCTTTGTGCCCTCCCTGTGTTGGCAAGTAACGACGCTTTCACCCACTCTTCACATCTCTTCCTGACAGATGGTTCCTTTTTTGCTAGTCAAGATCCAATCTGGTGATTTACTTTAATATGCTCTGGCCTAAAGAATGCCCATGATAGACAGCTAGCACAGCCTCCTGAAGCAACATTTTGCAAGGAAAAAGTTAAGTAGACACATGCTACTGAGGCTGTGTTCCATTTTATGCACCCCATAAATCAGAATATTTGTCAACAACAATTAAAATGTAGTTTCCCTGGTAATAAACATTACAGGGAAGAACAAATCAAGTTTCATTTATTCTGTCAGAAACCAAGGACGAGAGCTCCATATTATTTTGCAGACAATCTCTGAGGAGTAAACTAAGCACAATTACATTCTTGATTTTAATTAAAACTCTGGGTACCTTTCAAGTTCCGTTAGGGAGACGTCCCGGGTCTGCTTAGCTGAGGTCTGCACCGAGAAGTTAATTTGACACATAACATATTTTTCATGAGGTAACTGTCGTAGGAAGCCGTTGATAGAAGCAGCCTCTCTAGTGCCTGTGGGGCCCACAAAAAGTAATGACTTCTCCTGAAGCAGCAACTTCGCCAGGAAGTGCATCTGCATAACGGTCCCCGAAGCCCTCCCAATAATGTCATTAAGCTGGAAAAATCAAAGGAAAAGGCGCCCGAAAGATGCCGTTAAAAATGTTTCGTTGCTCACTGTACTCAGAACAACAATAGAAATGGAGTCATGGAATCATTGCAAATCACAATAACAGTGAAATTACCCCCAAATTCCTGAGAGGTGGTAGGGGCAGTGATTATGAGCTGTGTGGGGGCGTCCTGTGGAAGGACCCTGGTTTGTTTTGTTTTCTTCTTTTTCTTCTCTCTTTGAGGATCTTGTTCCTCTTTGTTATTGGATTTCTTCTTTTAGTGTTTCTTGACCAGGGGCTGCCCTACAAGCTGCTGATTTTTGCTTGGATTATGTTTGTGGTTGGTTTTTTCCCTCCCCTGAATCCTACCCACAAACCAGGCCAGATTTGATCGCTTTATCTCTCCCACTTAGGGGTGATGTATTGTCTTGTTTTCCACAATGCTGCAGAACTCTGTATACCCGCTGCAAAGTACTACAACGTACTCTGCAAAGTAATCAACGGAACTGCAGTGGGGATGCTGGCTGTGGCATTGCTGACTGGGTTTACGACCGCAGTTTGAAAAGTCCACCTCCGGCCAGTGGATGAAATATCTGGTCTCCTGCTGGAGGTGGTGTTCTGGAATGTCCTGGAGGTTTAAGAGATAGGGTCTGTTTGAAGGAAATAGGTTGCTGGAGAAGTGTTGTGTGTGTGTGTGTGTGTGTGTGTGTGTGTGTGTGTGTGTGAGAGAGAGAGAGAGAGATTTTCATATTAATTCTTAATTTCATCTTGATCATATTTACCTCCCCAAACTTCCCAGATATCCACCCCTTCCTTCCCCTTCCTCCTTTGTGTCTTTCCTTTCTTCCTCCCTTCCTCTTTCCCTCCCTCCCTCTTTCCCTCCCTCCCTCCTTCCCTCCCTCCCTCCTTCCTTCCCTCCCTCCCTCTCTCCCTCCTTCCCTCTCTCCCTTCCTCCCTCCTTCCCTCCCTCCCTCCCTCCCTTCCTCCTTTCCTCTTTTCTTTTGGTTGTGAGCCTAGCCTTTAACAGCTGAACCATCTCTCCAGACCTTTCTTTCCTTTTCGAAGGAGACACTGACTACCTTGTGGCAGACGCCCGCGGATCCTCTGGCCTTTACAGTCTTTCCACCCCCACTTCTGTGACGTACCTCGGAGCCTTTCCGTTACTGCTGCACCCTGCTTCCAGTCTACCACAGATGACCTGCTTCCTTCTCACAACAGCCTGCCATCAATGGAGCCAAAGACTGTGGACTGAAGTCTCTGAAGCCACGAGTCAAAATAAATCCCAATTCAGTTAAATTGTTTCTATCAGGAACTTGGTCCCAGCAAGGAGTGTATCTAACACAATGCAAGAGGACATTGGGTTGGCAAAGGGAAGGATCCCTCACACATTCCTCCTGTCTGGTCCCCCCACAGCCCCCTCTCACCTGCAACTCAGTCTGACAAGTACACCTTCCTCTAGGGGAAAGGGTCACTGGTGGCCTTCAGAGACCATCTCATCCAGCTGGTCTGTTAGCACAAGTGGTAGGGCTAACCCAGGGAGGGAAACATGGTCTCTCCTGTCACACCCAGCCACTGCTAGTTGGACTCTGAAGTCACACTTAACTTAAACTTCCAAGTCACAGCTTGTCACTCCTAGGCGAGTACCAATGCAGGCAGCGGGGCTTTGGAAAACACGCAGGCATAAGCACCCATGGCTGGGATGTAGGTGCTCAGCCCTTTGCAGTGTTACCTTATCTCCATGGCGCTGACAGGGCGCAGGTCTGTTATTAGTCTTCTCTTACACCAAGGCAGAACAATATTGTGCAATGAGTTCAAAGCTCCCCGACCTGTGAGTTTAGAGGCAGTGATAGACAGCTAGCACCTAGATATTTCACTCACCCCATATCTTACTATTTGTGTAACAAACTACTTGTATGAGATGTGGGGGTGACAAGAACATGGAGATGGATACAACCTGTATCATCCAAAGAAACTCCCATTTTCTTAAGGCACATGACGTTTCTCTTTGTTGGATATACTGAAGAGTAATCTTTTAGTTTGTTTCCTATACTGTCTTAAGTTCTTGCCAGAAACCGTGTTTAAGGCTCCTACCAATCCTCTGAGGGAGCGGATGTTATGAATCCCACTTGTCAGATGAAGAAATGAAACCCAGGTGATTGCAAGCAGCCATCAAAAGCAATGTAATCACCCAGCAACAAAACCAGTGCCCAGCCCAGGTGGTGCCAAGCTGATGCCGTGTGCCGAAGCTATATCATGGGGTAGAGAAATGGCCCAAGGTCGCATGGTTAAAGCTTAGAGAACTGGGAAACCCTAGGCTGGTGCTAAGAGATAGTCCTGCTATAGAACAGTTATTGTCTGAGAGGAAGAGGACATGTCTTGTACAACTCCTTCCCCGCCCCACACACCCTTGTTCTCAATACCACCTAAGCATCAGGACCTGGGTACTCAACACTTACCTGTCTGCTAAGTAAAGAGGCTGCAGAGTAGGAACTAGCCCAGGGCCCACCCCACCCCACACCTCAGTTCTAACTGCCAACTTCTTGTTCTCACTTTGCCGCCAACATTGCGATGACTTTTATGTGACCAGTAGCATATCTTTCCTACTTAATTTTTCCAGGTTTCTGCACATCAACTCATTTTTCCAATAATAAGTCCAGGGCTCTTTGGAATTTGGAATTACTTTCAAAGTATGGAAATCCACAGGACAGCTTACACTTTTTCTCTGAATGGATAATGAACACAAGGAAGATGAAACACACACACACACACACACACACACACACACACACACACAGAGAGAGAGAGAGAGAGAGAGAGAGAGAGAGAGAGAGAGAGAGAGAGAGAGAGAGAGATTAAACAAAATCCCGCATAGCATAGAACATACACAGTTATCTCTGCCACACAATCTAGATGTTTAGGTGTTCTGGTGCTTTCACAGTAACATTTTCTGGGAGAGTTTTAACCATTAACAAATATGGGACTGGGTATTAAGTGAGGCAGTGGGTACCCTTGATATTAATGCATGAACACGTTCTTTAACTTGCTGTGTGTTTCACATTAACCCAGCGGAGTGAGTAGCAGAAGCTTTCCGTGGCCAACAACAGGATAGCTTGAATTCTGGCATCTTCTGCCACCCCTGGCTCTTTGGTAGAGTACTTTGTTCCTTCGGGGGGCCCTCCCTTTTCCCTTTGGACTTATTAAATCCAGAACGTCAAGATGGCTTGAAAGAGTGAATGAAATTTTCCCATAACTTCTTCTATAAGGGCCAGTTTCCTGATTTGTAAAATGAGTGTTGTGAAATCTGTCTTCAGTGCTGTGAGAACTAAATTTATGATCTTGATAGCTCACTCAAATATATTCTATCATCTACCTATATGTGTATCATCTACCTATCATCTGCCTGTCTCTTATATATCTATCCATTACCCTCATATCATCTACCTATTGTCTATCATCCACCTATGAGTCATCCATGCATTTCTATGTGTAGCTATTATCTCTCTCCGTTTCTCTCTGTTTAGTCCTTACAATATCCAGTGAGGCAGAACTAATCTCCTCTCTTTTGTGAGACAATTAACAGAAGATCATGTGGTAAGGCAGAGCAGTGAATCCCCAGATCACTGGCTTTGGAGCTGACAGGGATTCTCTGGGCCCTGGAGCATGATAGGTAAAATGATACCAGACAGACATCCTCAGAACCAGAATTCGGGTCATTTTCCCTGGAAGATTGGAAATGACATCAGCAAATTCATGAAGAGCATGCAATCAGTAGGGTCATCGTAATCCGGCGAGAGTAGCCAAAACCTCTACAGGAGACATGTCTACTCCCTGATGAGCCTCTGTGGGCATTAGATGACTTCTTACCTGATGGTTTATTAACCTGTTCTCACAAGTAGAGAGACCCAGCCTGGCTGTGTGTTAGGGCAGAGGGCATTAAACAGAGAAAAATATTCTGGGCAGACATAGTGTGGCGGATAGCCATTACGGATGATATCATTGTTCTCAGTACAGCACTTGGTTGACTTGAAAAATTCCCTAGTTTCTTGCTACATGCAATTCAGACCTGCCATTTAACCTCTGCAGAGTTAATCTGGGTAGCCACGGGACCTCTTTAGTCACAGGAGTGCAAATCTCCGGTCTAGAAGGTCAAACACAACATCACCATCACTCTAGATTTCTCCTCCGGCATCCCTTCCCCCTCCCACCTTCTCTGGAGCTCCGATAACTTCAGATCCCCCAAAGAAATGGAACATACAGTCATTCAAAAAAATGTGTATTGTTGCAAAGGTCAAAGCAATAAACTCCAATTCAACAGACTCTGAGAAGGATTACAAACCTGATCCCCCTGTCTGGTGAGAAGCTTCATCTTAGGAGGGGAAAAAAACCCATAAAACAGCATGCCATCAATCTACTCCAGGGAGAGGGCAGGAGGAGTTGTGAACTTAACTCTTCTGGTCCCAGGGGGACTCTGGGAAATCTCCCAAGGATAGGCTGCAAGCAGCTAACACAGGAGCTGACAGGGTGTCCTGTGAGTGAGTGAGTGGATGTGTGTGTGTGTGTGTGTGTGTGTGTGTGTGTGTGTGTGTGTGTGTGTGTGTGTGTTTGTCTCAACTCAATTACAGCACCACACCTTGCAGTAACTGACTAGCCAGATTTTTTTTTTTTAAAAAATGACTTCTTTGCGTTATAGAAAGGGGCTCACTTTGGGTAGAATGCCATTTCCATTGCTGAACAGAGATGAAAAAAAATACCACCATATAACAGATCTGTAAAAGTTGGGAGAACTGAAGGTTAAGCTGTATAGACTGAAACTTAAAACTGATCACCCTTGGCTCTTGGGTGGGGCATGTTGATGATTTATTTAACACTTGTGAATAAATATCACCATAGGTATGCCTGCCAATGCCCCTTATCCTTCTAAGCAAAGTAAAGTTTATTAGAGGAGGGATCATGAAAAAAAAAAAAAGCATGATTTCTTTCACTAAGGCCTGCAAGTTTGAGTTCAAGATTTTGGTGCGAAGCAAATCAGAATTACGTAACACTAGGTACATAGCTCATTCAAAATGAGTGTGGGAATTGAAACACATGAACAGAAAATGTGTAGATGGCAAATGCAAGAGGAAAAGTCTTTGTATCTGCTAATGCTCACCATCTGCAACCTGAAAGAAAATAAGAGTATGTGAGGAACGTGTCAAAAGTTTTAGCAAAAAGAAGGCTCCAAGCAGACTGCTTCCTCATGCTTTGGGCAGATCAGAACTCATTATTCAGGTTCTTGCTACTCAAACTGATATCTTTGGACCTGTAGCAGCTGCTGCACAAGGGAGCTTGTTAGCAATGAAAATTCCCAGGTCCAGCCCACGGGTTGGAACATGTGTTTTAGATAAAATCTCCAGGTAATGGATGCACTGGAAAGTTTGGATACAGTATTGTCTTTGTGAGAAGTCATTTTTGTTTTGATTTTTCTCCTAGTAAGTATTTACTAAAAACAAAACAAAAGAAGAATCCTCTAACACAAACAACAACAACAATAACAACAAATCCACCAGAATAATATTTCAAAAAGAACTAACACTCACATTATCTGGCAGATATTTTTCTTTAAAAGAAGGAAGAGGAAAACTTAGGCTGACTAATGATGCTTTCACTTGACCTTCCCCCTAGGTCCTAGGGCCTAGCACGTACCCTGTGTGTTAGTAGGCTAAATGCAAATTGAAGTTGCACTGCCAAACGTCAGAGGCCACTCCAAGTAGCAGTAATGGCACCCGTTGAATGCTGTTAATTGCATGAAAGCATAGTTTGGTTCTTGTGACTGGAAGGCTGGCTCTCAGGCATAAGAAGATCCTTTCTGAATGAACAAATAGATATTAAAGTTTGAACTATTAAGTGTCCTGTTCACGCTGCTGCTCTCTGTCTGACTTAGAGATTGCTCCGACAAAGGGCTTTTGTTGCTGCTGTTTTGTTTTGTTTTCAAGCTACTGTCCTGTCCTCCATTTTAGGAAGCTTTCCTGCATCCTGAGATCCTGATAAGCACACAGAGGATGTCGTCTGCCTGTGGTGAATGGCTGAGAACAAAATTTTATCTCTCACTCTGCTCTCCAGATAATTAAAGGAAAAAAATTCAGCTTAGGACTTTTTACTTCATGATAGGAAATCCAACGAAGGAACCTGTATTGCCATCAGTATTGTATTTGTGTAAGTCTTTGTGGACTCTAAATTTCAGGGAAAAAAATCTTTCAGGAATTTTTTCCCTGAAATTTAGACACTTAAAAGGGTTTAGGAGTTGATATTAAAAACTGGCTTCAGGCTAAAGGTAAGAAGAAAGAAAGGGGTCGGGGAGGATTAGTAAGAATAATGAATAAGGGAAGGTGGGGGAAGAAGATGGGAGGGCAAAGTGATGTAAATATTTAAAACAACTTAACAAACCCCATTTATTGATTCTCCACATATTTATCAAAGGTTAAGTGTTCTTCTTTGAGAATCCTGTAATACCCAGAAAGTAGAGTCCCTGTGCTCTTGGATGATGTCGTCACATGAGTGGTGGTGGGAACTACCTACTGAGAGTGTGTATTGAGTGTGAAGCATGTGTGTGTTCTTCTACCTGTGCTCAGTCCTCAGCACAACACCAGAGAATTAAGACACAGCAAGGTCCCTAGAGACACTCAGACCACATGGAACTTCAGTTATTTATTATTTTCCTGATTGTTTACTATCTGACATTTGTCCTCCCTTCTATTTTGAATAATTATAATTTACTCATCATACATAGAAATGGAGGGATTATTAGTCAAAGATTCCTTTTTTTTTCTTACAGAAAATTAATACAGGTTAAAGTATTGTCAATTGGGTAGTCTTTGTTTGGAATTTGGTCTTTGGATGCCCTAAGTAGCAGAAAGCTCCAATTCATCCTTAGGGATGACAGCCTGGAACTAGATTCTGAAATATTCTCTGGCTTTATCTCGTTACAGCCAAGTCCTTCACCTGGAAATTCCTCCATATCATTGGTTAAGGCAATGAAGTTAGTTTCTATGCATTATAATCAAAGATATCGTTTTGGTGTTGGCCGGTACCACAGCAATATTTATCAGTTATTGAAATTAGTACTGGAAGTGGGGATATGTAGCAAAGGAAAGTGTATAATAGTTCCCCCTTATACTTAAAGACATCATCCAAGATTCCCAGTGGAAACTTGAAACAACACACAGAACTGAACCCTGTATACAGACACTGTGATACAGTCTTCATCAACTAAGCAACTGACTAATGGGTAAGAAATTTAGACAGTACAGATGATTCACATTCCAGATGGAATGTGAGGTTTCATCAGGCTATCACAACACTGCCTAGTTAAAGCTTCTGAATTGTTTATGGGATTAAAATTTCTTTTGGATTTCATATATTATGTGTTCTTTATTTGTGTGATTCCCCATCCTCCTTCTGTCTTCTCCTGTGTCCCCCTACTCCCTCTCAAATTCATGACTATTTTTCTTTAATTATTGTTTTACACACACACACACACACACACACACACACACACACACACACACACACACACAAAATGCAACATGCAGAATCTGTTTAATGTGGCTTGAATGTATATGTTTTTTTAGGGATGACCACTTGGTTCTGAATAACCAATTATGGGGCTCATACCTAGACAAGACTGATTCTCCATCTATCAATAGTCATTAATTGCCTATAGCTCTTCATTTAGATGTAATGCCTTGTGTATGATTTCTCCTAGCCATGTTAGCACATCAACTGATGATACCATTGCTTAGGTGCTATTTAGACAACCATATCTTTGCAATTTCAGGGGTGAAGCTTTCCTGTTATATATATAGAAGACAAAATTTCTGTGCAGACTTCCTCTGTCCCTTACAATGTTTCTGCTCCCACTTCTGTGATATTCCCTGAGCCTGACATGTAGGGATTGTATTATAGATACAGCAACTGGAGTAGGGCACCCATGGTCAGTCGGTAGTTCTCTATGTTTTGTTTAGTTGTGACTTTCTCTAATAGTCTGTGCTACAAAAAAAGAGCTTCTTTGAAGAGAAGTGAAAGCCACATTATCTGTGGGTATAAGGATAAGTATTTAGAATGCATAGAATTTATTCTGGTTTAGGGACAGGTGGCAGTAGGGTCTTCTCTAAGTTCCATATCCTCACCAGCCATGGGCAGTTGGCTAGGTTTACAATACAAGGTCCTAATTCCTTCCAATTGAGTAGACCTTAAGTCCAATTAGATGGCTGTTGGTTACTTCCAAGGTATATATTTCACTAATGTACATTTGGGGTTATCCTGCTCTCTTGAGGAATCCTGTGGTTTATAAGCATCACAGTTAGGTAAGACTATTGATTGCTTTTCTCCATTGGCAGTTTGCATAGCACCTTCAGGAACTAGGAGAGCTAATCCTCAGGTAGGGGGATTCTGGGTCAGATATATCTGGAATCCTCCAAGTCCTGTGTCCAAAGTGTGTAGCATCTTTAGAAATAGTATCTTACCTTCAAGTCTTGGGAGGAACCAAGGAAAATGGTGATAACTTATACTATTTTGGGAGTCACTTGGATTCCCCTGACCAACAACTCAAATGGTGGTTTCTTTTGAGTTGTCTGGTACTAGAATTTTGTCGATAGACCATAATTCTTTGGGGGAGTATTATAATCCCAGGTACAACTATGTATACACACACACATATGTATGTATATATAGTATATAGTGTTACAATCATAACATAATATGATTCTCTATGATGCTAAGTATAACTATGTATACATACACACTTATATATATATTACATATATTATATAGTGTTACAATCATAGCATAATATGATTCCCTATGGTGTTAATAATAACTATGTACATGCGTGTGCACGCGCGCGCGCGCGCACACACACACACACACACACACACATACACACACACATATATTCCCTATGGTGTTATTTATCTCTGATCCTCTCCCTTTCCTATTTAAAACTCCTCATTTTTTCCTGATGTCTTCCTTCATAGTACCCGTGTCTTGCTCTTTCCCTCTCTAGGGCTCCTTCCCTTACATGCTCCCTTTTTACTTTCATGTTACTCTGTGTCATATACTCACATCCAATGATTCAGAGCTAGCACCCACAGATAGTGTTTATAGAATTTTTCATTTAATATTTTGGGCTATGGTTATCCATAGGAAACTGAAATGATTGACAGGAAACTTCAGATCAGAGGAGACTACAGGGCTATGAAGATTGTCACAGCCCTCAAAGAAGTCACAATCATGACCTCTTTGTGTGTTCTGAGACCTTTCATTTGCCACATCGAACTCAATTTTAACCAAAGTTAAAATCCTATCCTGTTCTTAATCTTTCTTATGTCCATCCACAGGTAATTTCAGAGGTCTGACAGAGATGGAATTTAATAGTATTAATCAAGAAAATTATCAAGGGGACTGGAGAGAGAGCCCAGTGGTTAAGTGCATAGATTGCTCTTGTAGAGAAATGGAATTCAGTTCCAGCACCCATACTGGATGATCACAACCACCTGCAACTCCAGCTCCAGGAGATCTGATTGCCTCTTCTGGATGGCTTGGGCAGGAACCCTCACTTGCATGCACACACACCTGTGCACATGCATGTGTGTGCACATACACACAGACATGTAATAGAAAGAAGTATCAAAAAATAAATCAAATGGAAGAGACACCAAGAAAGCAGGGCTACATATTGAGAAGATATACAGAGAATGGACATGGGTCCTTTTTGAAATTTTTGGTTCTGGAATTATTGTGTGATTCTTTTGTAGGAAAAAGGAGTATTTGGAACAAAGCACTGTGCTGACTGTGAGGAGCATTATCAGACAGATGAACAAGATCCTTCATCCACAGCCCATAGCTTCTGGGTGTTGGCTCACCTGTGAGAGGCTTAAAAAACAATCACTTGAAAAGACTGCTCAGCCAGTAAATAACATTTCATACAGAGATTTCAATCGCCCAAGGGCATCTGTCTTGATGGCTCTATTTGTGGATAGTAAAATTATCAATGTTTATCAGGGGGTGAAATATTGACAACCCCATTTTGTATTTTATTATTTGAAAAAAAAATTCTATTATTTTTTTTCAAACAAAAAAGTCTGCAAAACCACACCACACATAATGACACATATCAGTGTCTCATGCACAGTCTTGGTTTCTAGGCAATTGAAATCAGATTTGAGCAAGGACAACTAGATGCTGATGAGAATGTTACTATTTTTAACAATGAGATTGACTCGATCTCTCTAAAAAAAAATGATAGGTCAATAGCCCTATTGGCAGGAACCCTGTCCAAAGTTAACACGCTGTTTAATGTACAGATCTAAGTGGAGAAGACACAGGTGCCTGGACCACCACATCACCTTGTGCTATGCTTCTTTCCATTCCTCTTGCCATCTATGAAATAAAGCCTAGTTATCTCAAAGACTTCATGTTCTTTCTTGTATAGCTGGATGAATGACTTGGGGAACACTATGCCTGAGGCTGAAGGTCTGGCCACTCCTCTGCCTCCTCTTCCTCCTAAATTCTCTAGTCATTGAAGTTGTCTGTGAGGGACCAAACGACGTGAGGCTGCCCATCATTATACTCTAGTTACTCAATTTAGTTAATAGAAAGGTAACTTTTGGTACCTCAGAAACATCAACAGCTCCTCTAGGTGGTATTATTATTATTATTATCATTATTATTATATTATTATTTATTTATTTTATTATAGCCCGAATAGTCAGGAAAGATATAGATGAATTTCTAAATGGTCTTATTAAATAAGAAACACAGAGCCAAATATAGGGGTGAAAGCCTTAGAGATCAGGGAAATAGTGAGAGCCGCCAGCTAGCCTTAACACACCATGCTGCTGTAGCTTCCCAAGAGAGCTACTTCTTGTCTACCTAGGCTTTTATTGCCTTGCTTCTCTGCTCTCTCATTGGCTCTTAGCCCAGCTACCTCACTTCCTTGCCACTGCCTGTTTGTACAGATCTCCAGGTTTCTATGGTTGGTACTGGGATTAAAGGCATGTGTCACCATGCTTGGCTGTTCCCTAGTGTGTCCTTGAACACACAGAGACTCTGCCTGCCATGTGATCAGATTAAGGGCATGTCCTACCACTGCCTGACTTTTGTGTTTACCTTAAAATGGCTTGCTATCCCCTTTGATCTCCAGGCAACCTTTATTTTTTAACATACGAATAAAATATCACCACAGAAAGAAACATAGATACTTCCTGTATTTTGTGGCAGGGCAGAGGCTTCGTTTTTCTGCAGAAAATAGAGTCAGTTTTGGCAGTAGAGATGCCACAGGCCTCATTAACCTTGAGGGGAAGGGATGATCCAAGTCTTCTTAAGCCATCTTGTGCCTTAGGAAGTGGGCACTTCATACACCACAGTTAGGTTGCTTGGAGCAGCGAGAGGAGGGGACCCCAGGAACTAAACACTGCCTCACGCCGAATGAACTTAGCTATTGAGGCATATGACTGTCAAGGATTTTGAGGGTGAACATCAACATCAGTCTGATGTTGTGGGAGTGATGCCCCAGCATGGGCCAAGTGTCCTGCTGAGCTCCCCGTGTGTCTGGAAAAGGAGATGCGATTGGTCTTTGGATGTCTGTGCGAGTTCCTGATGATTGGTTGAGACACCTTGATGAGGAAATACTAGCTATCCTTCCTGTGTGCTAGATATGGTCTCAAATTATTGTTTGCAACCGTGAAAAAGAGATATTTCACTTGTACTACTGCTTTTTTCAACGTATTTTTGTTACCAGTGGTATTTAGCTGAGTTTATATTCCAACTCATAACTTACACATAGTTTCAGACAAGTGGAAACTTTCCATATTTTTATAGCAATCACAGTTTAATCTGTATGCATTCCATACATTTCTCCAAAATATTCTGTTGCCTAACATATAGTGACAAAGCTAAGATGATGCAGCCAGCTTCATCTACTGGTCTAGTTTCATCTTACTGGTGACTAGCACAAGGCCAGAAAGAGAAGGAATTCACTTTTGCTTGGGTGGAGGCCTTCACAGGCATGGTATCATTACCAACCATGTGCTATTCATTCATTATTCAGTGAAATATTCACTGAACATCTAACTTGTGTCAAATGTACGATGATGTGGTATCTTAGGGAATCTACAGATGTGTAGGACAGAGGGTCCTGTAAATAGATGATCACCTTACTTTGTGGATAGTACTTCAGTAGAGCTATGTTCAGACTTCCAGAGGAAGGAATGACTTGAGAACCTAACTCTGGATGTAGTGAAAACGCTATACGGGGGGACTGGAGAGATGGCTGGCCCAGGGGTACAAAACACTGGCTGACCTTCAAGAGGACCCGAGTTCAGTTCCCAGCACCCACATGGTGGACGTTTACAACTGTTTGTAACTCCAGTTCCAGAGGATTCAATGTCCTCTTTTAGCCTCTGTGGCCTCAAGTGATAAATATCTGTACATGCAGGCAAAATACACGCCCCCCCCCCCAATGACACACAAAATAAAAATAAATAAAATCTCAAAAAAAAAAGCTACACAGAAGATGTAAAATTTCCCTCAGGTGGAGAGTCATTTGTCAGGTGAATGAAGGAAAGGATGTGTCAGTCTGAGAGAGGAGGCTAGTGAGCATGGAAGGACTATTGACAGACATCAAGCTTCAGCAGGAACAAGAGGAGAACATTACTCGAGGCAGCGCTCAACCTAGAAGGGCCCAGGGCATCAGGCCTGAGTGAGCAGCAGAACCATTAACTTGGGAATGAATAGAAGGCCTGTCTTGTACCGTTTTCAGCAGGTGTAGTTTTCAGAGTTAGCAGGCAAGGAGAGACGAATGCTTGAATTCCCCAGACATGCACTATTCTGTAATCACCAACAGCGGCAGACGTAGTTACCATTAGTTAATAAAAGTGATGTACATGTGCTGTTGAAGAAAGCCACTCGAGCGGGAAGAATATAGGTGGAGATTGGAGGCAAGATTCTGGTATGCACAGGAGACAGACCCGTAAGTGACAAACATATTTTTATGCATTGTATAAAGTCATAGCAATGTTAGGGAATATTAAGCACCTTAATACCCTTGAAGGATTGGGAGCAAGGGAGATATCTGGGAAGCAGTGGGTTGTGGGCTGTGTGCGCTTACACACCCAAACTTTAAAAACTTATTATTTCCCCACTGTGGCCAGTGTCTGTGAGATGTTTATAGTCAGTAGGATTGTAATCACTGTAAGTAGCATAAAGCCCTATAATCCAGGAATTTATGTGTGAGAGTTTGGCCTCCCAGCCCTGTAGATGAATTTCTAAACAGTCGTATTAAATAAGAAACACAGAGCCTAATACCGAGGTGCAAGCCGTCGAGATCAGAGCAATAGCCACCAACTAACCTTACCAACTCACCACCCCGACGTAGCTTCCCAGGAGAGCTTCTTCCTGTCTAACCTGAGCCTTTATTGCCTTGCTGTTCAGCCTTCTCATTGGCTCTAAGCCCAGCCACATCACTTCCTCGTCATTGCCTGTCTATACAGACCTCCAGGTCTCTATGGTTGGTACTGGGATTAAAGGCATGTGTCACCTCGCTTGGCTGTGTCCTTGATCATACAGAGACTCTGCCTGCCATGTGATCGGATTAAAAGCGTGGGCTACCTCCACCTGACTTCTATTCCTGGTTCACTAATGACCTCTGACCTCCAGGCAAACTTTATTTATTAACATACAAATAAAATCACATTTCAGCACAATTAAAATCTCACCACACAACGCTACATAAAGAACTACAGGCAATGAAAGAATGCTGAGTGTGGCAGAGGTCGTCTTCTCCAGCTAGAAGCACACCAATTGTTTATCCAGTACCAAATGGTCAGCCCCCCAAACATGCATGAGTAACATTATACAGACCGAGCAGGTTAGATTTGGGAATATATATATATAATCAATAAAAAAGAAGCCATGAATTTGAAAAAGAGAAAGTAGGGGTCTATGGGAGGGTTTGAAGGGAGGAAAAGGAAGGCAAAAATTATGTAATTATATTATCATCTCAAAAATAAAAGAGAAAGATCATCTCATAGAAACAAAGCTGTTTCTTGGATCTTGGGGGTGGAATCATTTAGGGCTGGGCTTACTATCTGTATTTGAAGGAGTTCTGAGTCTGCCTTAGCAGCCACACGCTACAAAAAGAGACTACTCTGGGCTGACCATTTGGTATCAGATAACCAGTAGGTGTGCTCTTCCCTAGGGAAGATTATTTCTCCCGTTCTCAGCATTTCTTAACTGCCTATAGTTCTTTTGGAGGGAGGAAAGAGGAGGAAGAAATGATGTCATAATAATCACAAAACCTTAAAGAAATAATAATTAAAAAGTTTCGTTTTCCAAGGGCTGATCCTTGGGGCAGTAATATCTTAGAAGCAGACATCTCTCACCTTCCAGTTCTTCCCTTATTAGCAGAATGTATGATGGCTGCCACACCCCCAGTCCTACATCTTTACTCCGGCAGAATGAGGAGAAGCAAGAAGGCGGAAGGAAAGCGCTCTTCAGGACATCTCTGTGTATCGTATTTACTGGAATTGTCACTTCTGATTGCACTATGTGACATCTCCAGTGAACCCTTTTTGGAAGACACACACAGGTGTCCTTCCTGCTTAATGAAATTGACATAATAATATGAAGAGTCAAATACCGTGTACTATGAAGATTCTTTTCTATTATTCTTCATCAACATTTATCTGGCGAAATTTTGATGTTGATTCCTATTTTTCAATTTTACCAGGACCCGTTGCTCGGTCCTGCTAACTGACTTATTGCGTGCATAGAGTATGACGGGCGTTTGGCTTACGGGTAAGTGTGAAATGAAGAAATCAGTGGGTGAGTGAACAGAAAACAGATGGGAAAGGGGTCACTGTTTAACAGTATCTCCCAGCTGACCATCTCCCTCGTGGTGTCGGAATTGCCATCTGAGGTGATTTGAATCCCCAGAACTCCCAGGAACTCATCGGAACCTGTCACGAGCACACTCTCCTCTGTCATGTCTGAAATGTGAGAAGCAGCTTCGGAACTTAAATATCTACACTATATTCTGACACACGTGTTTACAGAGGAGGGGCGTGTTCCTTCAAACACCCGACCAAAGGTCCACCTCTTCTCTATGACTGTTCTTTGTTTTGTTACCCCAGGAAAATCCACGTGGTCAGTGTACCACTCAAGGACAACATGCCAAGTTTCACAAGAGGCTTATTCAAGGTGTAAGAGATGTAAAAGTTGTTTTTTGTTTTTGTTTTTGGTTTTTTTTTTAAAATAAATTCTCTATCTGTATTCACAGCACAAAGGTGTCAGCATGTTTGTGTATGTGTGTGTGCAAATATATGTGCCACTGTAATGTTCATGTGCACACCTATGTGTGCACAATGTGACATGAACATGTGTGCAGGTGTGCCCATGCACATGTACATGGGCGCACATGTATATTTTGCACATATGTGTATATACATGTATATACTTGTGTGTTTGTGTATGCCTGTCTATATGTGTGGAGATTCTTGTGTCTGTGTGGGTTATAAGTATGTGTCCATCTGTGTGTGCATGAATGCCTGTATATGTATATATGTGTGTGAGTGTGTGCGTACCTATGTGTGTATGTGTGTCCACAGGTGTGTATGACTGCATGTGTGAATGTGTGTGTGTACATGGCATGTATTCGGAGATATGCACATGTTTGCTTAGACATATTCATGGCTATGTATGCACCATCACATGTATGCATGCATGTGCATATACATGCATTTATGTTTCTCCATACAAATAAACATATGTGTTTGTGCACATGTTTATTTTGTGCACATGTATGTGTTTGTATACATGTGTGCATGTATGTGTACACAGGCATCTTTATATCATCTGTGTGTGTCTGGGCATGTGCATGCCTCTAAGTGTGCTTGTGTGTATGTGTATGGGTATGCATGTATGTTTGTATGTTGGGGACCTGGGAAGGTTAGATCCTGGTCCTTGGGATGAGAACAAGAACATACTCTGGCTATTAAGTGGTGAAAAGTCAAATCACGGAAGCACAAGAATATTGGCAACTATAAAACAGTTCGGATCTCTTCTGAAAGGTGCATAATCTGGTGCGGACTCCAGGCTTGTTGGGTTTCCTGGCTTCAGGAATTCCCTCCCGTCGGACACAGTAACGACCACAGCAGCTCATTTTGCTAAGTTCTGATCCATCACTCTGATAAACGCTTGTGGGAAACACTGTAGCGAGGGGAAGGAGTTATTTTGGTTAGTGGTTTCTGCGGCTGCAGGCCGTGGCCTCTGGCTCCGTGGCTTCTAGACCCTGACGAGTCACACCACAGAAGGGCACACGGTGGAGCAGAGCTGTGGACCTGCTGACAGCGGGAGGCAGCGGTGGAAGTCAGGGAGGGGCCGAGACAGGCTCGTATCTCTAGGGAAGGGGCCTTTTTCCACCAGGCCTCGCCGGCCACTGTTCTGCCACCTTCCAAAGCGATATTCAAAGACTGACCCCGCCTGGAAATCCACTAACTGGGCTCCAGCCCTGGTGAAGGATCGATCACCTCAGGAACTCTGTCACAGACACATCCAGGGGTGCTTTGTTAATCCCTACGCGTATCTCAACACAATCAAACCGATAACTAAGACAGACAATTGCATTAATGTTTACAGAGCATTTGCTTTTCAGAGTCTGGAAAAAACAGTCAACTCATATTAGAATTCATTTTCCAGGTGAGAAAACTGAGGCATTAAAGGGTTAGCATGCCCAAAGTCAGGAAACACAAACATGTGTTTCATTTTTGCCCTGTCTTCCACTTAAAAAATATGATCATCTTGTTTAAAAATGGGCTCGCGAGAGATGGAGAGCACACATTTGTGTGCCAGGACAGAGAGAATTATAGTCCTGTAATTATGTCGACCATGTCATAAAAGAGTAACTGAGAAAGTCAGGCCAGTAATGTAGCTCATGGAGTAGGAGTTCCCACTACTGCTGTAGCATCATCCCAGACGAGTGGTGTTTGCGGCCGCACATGCTTCGTCCTGAGACTTCCGAAGGGTAAGTTCAACACGGGCTGGGTCAGCTCGAGTCAAGCTGTTACTATGACTCCGTTGCCTTTGGGAAGCTCTAGGACACAGATGTGGTCTTACCTGTCACAGACTCTGGAGGCCACTGCCATGGCTCAGCTCCTGGCCCCTTCCTTTTTTTTTTTTTTTTTTTTTTTTTGCAGAGTAGGTGATGGACGATTGCTCAAAGTCCCTTCTCGCCTCCCTTTGCGTAACTCTGACCTCTTGTTCTGTCTCCTTCTTCTGTATTTGAGGACCTCTGTGGTAATACCATACCACTCTGGAAAGTCTGGAATTAGTTCTCAACTTATAGTCTTCTCAGTCACAATCTCAACCTCATTGGCAACTGATTTATAGAATCCCTGGAATGGGATGTAGATGTTTTCGTAGGGCATTTATTCTTCTTACCATAATAGACTCCAGTCTCCCTTGCTCCCTCTTTTTCGTGATGTTGAGGATTGAACTCAGAGCATTGCTCATGCTAGGCAGACACTTTGCCTGCTGAGCCACGCCCCATCTTCCTGACAGCTACATATACATGAGGTGAGCTCTGGTTCGACTTTCTGAGGATTCAGCACAGAACTCCCCTGCCCTCATGGAGTTTACCTCTAGAGATGAAGAATAAGCTGATAAACACATTTGTGACAAAGTGTCAGAGTGTAGAAGGTCCCTTGAAGATGAGGGAGGTTGAGAGAGAGGGGAGAGATCAGCGGCAGCCGTGGATTCTATGAAGCATTTAAACGTGGTAACTCAGGCTACTCGGAGAGGTGTTGTGGGAAATGAAGCCCTGTATGAAATGAGGGACCTGGGGCTGAGCATTCTAGGCCAGATGATGTAGAAGTGTGCAGGCCACAGTGTGAGAAAGATGGGCATTTTTGAGGAGTAGCAACAAACTCGGCATTTCTAGGGTGGACTGCACAAGGCAGAAATTGGCAAGGGATGAGGATAGCTGGGGTCCATAAACCAGGGAATTAATTCCGTGAGAGATACAAAGGAATGATTGACCCAATTTGGATTTTGAAAAGATCATTTTTTTTTTTTTGAGATAAGGTTTCTCTGTGTAGTTTTGGTGCCTGTCTTGGGTCTTGCTCTGTAGACCAGGCTGGCCTCGAACTCACAGAGATCCGCCTGGCTCTGCCTCCCGAGTGCTGGGATTAAAGGTGTTCGCCACCACGGCCCAGCAGATCACTGTTCTTAAAGGACAGTTAAATACCCTGAGATCAGGAGGAAGGAAACCAGAGGGACAGCAGAAAAGTGCCTGCATGAATCTAAACATCTGGCAGCAAGACCTTGGATGACAGATTCAAGATAGAACTTGCTGTTTGGGTGGAGGGGATCACAGGAGAAGACAGGATCAAGAATGAGCTTTGCCTGGGGCTTGAACCACTGGGCAAGTGTGTCTGTGTTCCGCAGAGAGATGGCAAATCTTAGGAAGGAATGGGTCCTAAGTGGTGGAACTGATAGATTTCAGGTGTGTTGGACCTCTCTATTAGAGATTGGAGGCTGTGGTCTGCCAGAGAATGGAATTTTAGGAAAGGGTGAAGGCTAGCAAGACCATTCACTCAAGGAGCCAGCAAAACATGGACTTCCGCTGTGTTTTCTATCTCCTGATAGGAGGTCCAAATGTCCAGTTCACTTGGGGGCCAAAGGATATTTGAGCCCACTGATGGGGTCTGTATCATTGGAAGTGACTCACTCCAGCAAGAAACAGAGTAGGGGAGGATTTGGAACACGTTGGAAGGGATTTTAGTAGCTTTTGTAAAATATCTGGCCCAATGCCCATTTGGGCATTGCTTTGCTGAACACCTGCTCTCAGTACAAATACCTCCTGCAGAAAGATGCCCGTCCCGTCTTCCCATCCACCCACCCAGAACACCTGGACCCGTCACTGACGAGCATTGGCCCTCAGCCCTCCTTCATTTATCTTTCCCTCTCTCGCTTCCATCTCTCTTTAAAGTGGATTTCTTTAATTAGACTTAAAATGAGAACCTTTGCTGAATGTCTCCATGTAGGTAGCTAAATAAATAAGCGAAATTGTAGGAACTAAAACCTCTCCACTCCCCACACCGAGCTGTCGCTGGGCATGCTTTCTGTTTGAGTTATATCATTGTGCATATTGCTTGGATAATTCTTAGACAGGGCTTAGCCACCATCTCTGAGACTGTATTTAGGAGTTAGTGTTCCATGGAAGGTAATGAGAGACGAATGGATCTTAAAAGTATGTCATAAAAAGCCTTTTAAAATATGTGAGCTTCAAGTGCCCATCCATAAAGCTAGTTATTAAGAAGGCTGCTTTAGAAGCAGTGTTGTGAATTGGTGCAGGCCACCAATAATCGATAGATTTTTAAATTGTTCTGGTTCTACACTTGTTAACAGCATCTCTGCTATGGAAAAAACAGTTAAGAAATTGACAACAAATGCAATAGCCAGCCCTCTCTCTACAGACCCATGGACACTAAATAAAATGGTTGTCTTTTGAAAGGACCTCATGGAGTCCCAGATTGATAGAAACAGGCACTGCTGTTTCACTTCCAAAACAAACCAGATAGACTTTGTCAGGCTTTTCTGGACAGAGACCAAAGACAAAGAACTTGGTTCTGAGACTGACTTTTGCATGGAGAGGGTAGCCTTGAAAATCTGTGTGAAGTCCAGGCAGCACTGAGAATCGTAGTCACACAAACAGCAAATAGGTGGTTCCGGGGCTGTATTCGGATATGTGGCCAGACAGAAGGAAACAGCTCACGTGGCATGCAAGAGGGGAACAATGGTCCCTGTGACCACCTCTTTGACTTCTAGCTCCTGCCATTCGCAGGGGGAACGTGGCCTTGGAAGCAGGTGGGACTGCCGTTCCTGATTCTCTTTTCTAATTACATGAAGTGTGGAGAAAGGATATTGGAAACAGAGACCCAGCTGTGCCCACTGCCAGTTCAAACACAATGAGGACAAAGGACTCCAGACGCAAAAGGGAAGCGGTTTTAATCTCAGGTGTCTGCACTCTTCTTTCATTATGTGAAAGGGAGCCAGCAGCAATAATGGGAGAGACATAATAAAATGAACGGGTCCCCCCTTTCGCAGTGACTCCTGCCACCAAACCTTGAATCACAGTCAGTTGGGAAAAGAAAGCCCACAGGACAAAGAGAGGAAGATGGAGCAGGCAGCTAGCTGGCTGTAGAATTTAAGGGGTGTAGGCAAGGCAAATCGCAGTAGGGCCTTTCCTCACGAGGCTGCATGGTCTAAGTCAAGGAGAGACGCTGGTTCATAAGGAGAAACAACACTCAAAGAAATCGTGGTATTTGCCTCACGATGAAGTGAGCACTCACCTGTTCTTCTTTTCTATTCTGTCTCTCTTTTCTTCACACAATGCTAAAAATAATTCCAGTGTCTGATCAGTTGTGAGCTGTCCACCAAAGTGATTGAGGAACTACTATCTCAGGGCAATAAAGACAATTCAGACTCTTCTCTCCATGTGTCTTAGATGCTGTGTGAATGACAGAACAAACTTCCAAACACAGTAGTGCAGACCCATGTTGTTAAGTTACTTCAGTAGCTAAAGTTTTGCTGATTACATCATGGGCTATTTTTAGTAAGACTTCTCTGTAACCATGGAGACTGCTTTTGCTGAAAACTCTCACACTATTTCCTTCGAAATTAGCCATGAAGAAGAAAATCTTTGCAGAAAACTAATAAGGAACAAATGAGTTAGATACAAGAGTAAAAACAAAAGCAACTTAGTACTCATAAAAAGGTTTATATGCATGTTGACAGCTGTACATTTATTTGGACAGTTATCTTCTGTAGACCTGTATTTACATATAAAACCACTTGAATTCTTATTTTTCTTTTTTTTTTTTTTGACTGGCAACAGCCTGAGAACGTGACACAATGTAGTTTATTACCATGGTTCCCTGTGGCATGACATTCCCAAGGGAAATGAGCCCCCGAGGAAGTGGGAAGCTCTGTCTCCTAGCAACAGACATGTTGGAAAGTTTCAAAGGACCATCTTTCTGACCAATGGGGAACTTGCTGGGGTGTGAACAATTTGTGTAAAGAGGGAAAAACCCCACACCATGCTTGAGAATGCTGAATTGGACCACTTAAATATGGTCGTAGGATGCAAGGGGGCTAGTCAGGTAGCTGTAAATGGCAGTTACTTAATGCACTTTGGTAGTTCTATCCTTTGGGAGGCAGGATGAACACCCTAGTTACAAGAACCCATGAATGCATTATATTACATATCTAAAGGAGTTTTGCACATGTAATCAAAGTTATAGACATGAAATTAGGAAGTTTATTCTGGTCTATCCACATGGGTCCAATGGTGATGTGGTCTTTTGTATAGAATTTTCTTGGCCGGAGTTTGAGATATAAGAGAAGGAGATGTCAAAGCCATTTCAAATGTGAGAGAGATTGGACCCATGCTTGTAGCTACTAAAATAAAGGGGGTCATTTGTGAACTGTTCCAATAATGTAAAGGAGAATTGAACTAGCCCGGAATTTGCCTCCAAGAATTCTAAACCAAAAACGCGGGCTGAGTATGACACCTTGACTTTGGCCTTTTGAGACCCTAAGCAGAGTCCCCCCACCAAGCTTGCTGGGCTTCTAACCTTACACAATATGAGATAATGAATTTGTGCTGTGAACTGCTGTGTCTGTGGTGATTTGCTGCTGCAGACACAGGGAAACAATACACCCAGAACTGTTGTGGTCATAGAAATGTGGACATTTCTGTTAGTGCAAAAAGAGAACTTTTGCGTGTAGGGTGGGGGAGTGGGGTGGCGTGGGGGTAGGGGGTGGGGGTGGGGGGGCACACCTTACAAATCTCATCATCCTATGTCAAAAGCCTTGAAAATATGATACTTTTGACAGGAATTGTGTTTTTAGGACCATATCTAAAAGACGAAGATTTGATAAAAGCTGATAATGTTTGCAATGTTCTGTATACCAGCACAAAATTGGAAATAGTCTAAAATTTGGGCAATAGGGTTCTAGGTAAAGAGCTAACTGAACATGTATTTACTAGACTATGAGCCCTGTTAAATGTGTGCTTGGTTAAAATAATGGTTGATCTAGAAAAGTAGTCATGGCATATACAATTACAAGGTTGAGGGGAGTTAGTTGGAAAATGTGCTTATGGATTAGAGAGACTGGAGAATGCTATAGAGTGCGATGCTGCTTTTCTGTGGATGGGAGAAAACATGCTTTTAAAAACTTTCTATGATGAAAATAACTTGCAATTGGGAAGCCCTAATAAACATCTTGAACAAAATAAAAATAAACAAAAGAGCTTGATGCAGAATGGAGCTGCTCCAAGTAGGGTAATTTGAGAGTGTGCAACCAACAGAGTGTTCACATTTAGTGGCTTTGAAACTGGATTCTAGGACTTCAGATTCTTCCTCTCCCTCCCTCCCTCCTCCCTCCCTCCTTACCTCCTTTTTTCCCTTCCTCCTTCCATCTCCCTGCTCCCTCTCAACAGGATTTTGCTATTCACCCTAGGATGTCCTGGAACTCAGTATGTAGTTATTGGCCTCAAAGTCATAATCCTCCTGCCTCAGCCTTCCCAGCACTAGAATTACAGGCATGCATTACCAAACTTCCTTCTTTTTAAAATTATATTTTTTAATATAGTTGGTTTAGGAATTGCCTTTGTATGCTCTCCTTTGTATTAGATATTGGATTCATGCAGTTGTAAATAATAGAAACTCCATTCAAAGTAGACAGACCCCAAGTTATGTAAAGTTCAGTGACAGATTCTGGTAAGTAAGAAAGGTAAGACTGGATTCCAGTTCTATAGGTTCTCTAGTAAAGACGTTAGGGTGTTCTCTCTCTCTCTCTCTCTCTCTCTCTCTCTCTCTCTCTCTCTCTCTCTCTCTCTCTCTCTCTCTGTCTCTCCCTCTCCCTCTCCCTCTCCCTCTCCCTCTCCCTCTCTCTCTCTTCCTTCCCTCCCTCCCTCCATCCCTTTCCTCCTTCTCCTTCTCTTCTTCTTGTTTGTTTTTCAAGACAAGTTTTCTCCGTGTAGTCCTGGCTGTCTTGGAACTCACTCTGTAGACCAGGATGGCCCAGAACTCAGAGATCCGCCTGGCTCTGCCTCCCAAATGCTGGGATTAAAAGCGTGCACCACCACTGCCTGGCCAGAGCTCCATATTTCTATCCACCTCATGGATAAGCTTTTTCTCTAGCCCAGCAGAAGGGGTTTTACTGAAAAAGTCATTGAGGATGCTGGCTAGTCTGGTCACCCAGACCATGGCAATGGGTATTCTCAAAAGTTAGACTTGTGGCAGGGGTGTCTCACCTGAGTCAAGAAGAGTACTATTCTAGAGGGAGATCAGGGTTCTGTTAGCAAGAGGGAGAAGATAGAGTGCCCAGAAACAACAAGATTTACCCACCAGGAGGTGGGCAAGGACATAACGGAGTCCTGGACTCTGATCTTCCAACCCAGGCTCTTCTCCTGAAGGGTGCTGAGCTTTGTCTTACCTGTGGGCACTGTGGGTCACTGTCACCAGCTGCTCCATTGCTTCTGCCACCCCCGTGTATCTCATCACTTTAGAAACTCGAGGAAAAGTCTTTCCACATCTGAGGAACACTACGGAGTACTAAAAGCATTTCTGATTGCAGCAAGGGCTGACATTTTTGCTCCTTACCAGCCAGCAATGAGTTTCTGGATTTTCTAGTTCAATGTCTGTCTCATGGTAAGAAGTCAATAAATATTTGTCGAGTGAATGGCAGTTTCTGGTTTCTGAAGTTGGAGTAAATATTTGTCTCTCTTCTTTGTTCAGGTCTTAACCTCACAAGAACTTTAATATCATCCCCGGCATCTTCTTCACCAAAGAAGTCGAGGCCCCACCTGATTCCACGGAACCCAGCGATTCACAAGTGGCCATTCAAATTGCGTTGTCTATTCATGCGTTGCAGTAACCAAGGTAACCATTATTGCACACTGTCTTCTTTTGCACATTATCGCACATCTTCCACAAAATGGGAGCATCGACACGTATTTTTCCATACCTCCTCTTACCCTGTAATCCTCAGTTGCTACATGTGATTGTGGGAACTTGAGGGAGACATTTTAAGCTTGTAATAAGTTCTTAACAGTCTTTTGGAGGTTTGTGCAAAGTCGCTGTAGTAGAGTGCTTGAACCTTGGGGACAGGAGAGGCTGCGGCACCTAGATATCCTGATTTTTATTTATATTTCCCTGTGAGAGCACTCACATTGCTGGACATTCTCTGCTAAGTTGTACAGCAGGAGCTTTACTATTTAAGAGAAAATGATGCCCTGAGGACTTATCCATGATATCCATGTTGGCTAATAACCTACACAGTTCAGATGGCAGCCATGGGTGACCTCTAGTCTCGCTCACAGATTCTGTTCCTGATGCTCTGAGAGGATCCTTATAAGAAATCATCTTGGACTGGCAGTAATTGCCTTGCACATTCTCAAAAAAGAATGTTTAAAAAATACTCTGGAGTACATGAAAAGGACCAGAAATCAGAGACAGTGTATGCTTTTGGATTAATATCATTCCTTGAATTCTCTTCAGAGGATACTTGATAGATAATTACCAGAACAAATCAGTGAGTGACTGGAGGCCCCACGAGGCAAAGTCTGTCCCTGGATAGAACAGCAAAACAGGAAAAATTGTCACTTGGTGAATTTGTTGTTCCCTACCCCACTGCTGTATCCTGTTACTAGTTTCCCCGTGATTTCATGATTCTTTCTTCCCCCTGGTTCTCTGGGGCCATGTCTGTACATCCCACTACACTGCAGGCCAGTGTTGCTCAGCCTTCCTGGTAAACAAAGACTCAAGGGCATTCTGGTTCTTCGGGCACATTTCTACAGTGATGGATCATGGCAGGTGACCGTTAGCTCATCTCACAAACTTAACCAAACTGTTGAACTAGTGTTTTGCATCTCACCTGCAGGTCAGCCGGGACTGTTTGGTGATGGTGTGTTAGCACACTGCATCCTGGTCTGCTGGAGGACCTGATTCACTTCAGGACGCCACAAGAAATGCGCTCTAGTTGATGCGTCCTTTTTTGTTCAGTCTCTCACAGTCGGTGGTGGGCTCTCAAAAATAATCAGCCATCGTCTCAACACCAGTATTTCTTGGACCTGTTTATGCAATGAGGTGTTGCCTTTGGCATCCTTTGGAGAGTCTTGTTTTTGTTTGCTTTCTGGTAAATTCAGGGTCTCATGAACTTCCTTCTCTAGTTTCAAAGCCCACATCAGAGATTCCGGAGGAATCTCTTGGACTTTTCTCTCCTGCTCTCCAGCCCATCTGGCTAATCATAAAACCCCCACCTCAGCATATGCTGTTTCAATCTCGTCATCACTTTGATTTCACTCCTTGTTACCTTTCCTTACGCCCCCACTACAGGTTTCCTTTCTCTAGTTTCCCCTGAAAAACCCATCTCGCGTATAACTTTATACTTAATTTTCTGACTATGCCTCAAACGTACTTGTGTTTCTCCGTTTCTGTTCAGGGAGCTCGCTTCACCATTTGCCTCTTTCTGAAGCCTCATCCTTTCAATATCTCTTCCTTGACTCCTCTTCATCTCCACCACTCCAATACACACACCCCCACCGCAGACAGTGGGGTGTGTATGTGTGTGTGTGTGTATCCTCCCTCACAATCATCCTTCAAAACACTTCCTGCATTAATTCCCCACAGATGGCACAACAAATTACTACCAATAGAGGCATAGTACAAGAGAAATGTATTCTCTTATAGTTCTGAAGGCTTTAAGCGACAAATCTGAACCACAGTCCTCTTGAAGGCTTTGGGAAGAGCTTCCCTTTACATTTCTGAGCTTCTGATGGTTCTCAGTGCTCCTCTGCTTGTGGCAGTCAATACTCTAGTCTCTGACTCTATGTTTCCACGGCCTCCATCCTTGTATGTCTGTCTTCTTTCTGTTTAAAGACATCTGTTCATTCTAAAACCAAGATGATCCCACCCTGTAAGCTCTGACTTAATTATATCTGTAAAGACCAGATTTCCTGGGATTACTTCGGAGGTACCAAAGTTTTGAGACTCAGATGTGTATGTGGGGAGCACAGTAGCCATATTCCCAAACTCGACCTTTGGTAATACTCATTTCTTCTTACCCAGCTTCTCTACCATTTTAACTTGCAAAATCCACCCCAGCTTTAGAACTGAGTCTGAATTCTAACTTCTCCACAGGGCTTTGTCAGAGTTCAGAATCACTTTATCAGACTCTCGCACACAACTGCTCACAGTACGGTTTCAGGAGAATGTTGAGGTGGAAGTATTTAAGGAACTCTCTGTCTCCTCTGTACGACTTTCTGAATTTGAAGTCAAATCGCCTGGTATTCCCATCAGAGACCTCCATGTGGACACAGTTATATGGTACCCGAACCAATGGACTGTAGAGGTGTATTGTGATGATCTTTTTGTCCTTGTGTGCAGAGAGGGATGATGTTATAGGCTGATGGCAGCTGCAGTTTCTCTTGCCCCATTCAAGTAGGAGAAGGGTCAATGTAAACAAGGGGAAATAGTTACACAAATCCCACTAAACTGGAAGCCACAGGTAAAGTATCAACAGAAGAATATTTTTGAAATATCTGGGCCCCAGTATCAAGATTTTCATTTGTTCAAAATAAAACAGGATGGAGAAGTCTTATAATTCACTGACTGCCAGACATGAGTGGAGCTCAGTAGCTATTCAAACTGTCATAACCATGAGCATGTGATCTGCCTAAAGCCGTGCAGCTGGTCCATGGTAGAGCCAGGAACAGAGACTCTAGGTCTCCTCATTCAAAATCTAAAAGGTAGTTGCTTCTAGTATTTTCTGTTGCGACACAACAGATCTGGTCTCCTTTTATGAATCATTCTACACTGTAATCAGTAGTAAAGATGACAAAATTGGCTTTCTTTCAAAGAACCATTTTTTTTAAAATACCTTTGGCACAGATAGCCTAAATTGGGACATAAACATATACAAATAGCACTCAGATGTAGTTGATGTGTTTTTTAATGCACAAAACAGCCTGTTTGTTTTCCACCTCATATTTTCATATTATCTTTAATGAGCAAAAGTCAATGTCTCCTGAGCTCACTGGGTCTAAAGGTCGCTAGTACCTCAGGAAGGTTGTGTTCTGATTGCTTCTCCCCACATCAAGTACTCTGTTAACCAGGGTGCAAAACACTTTCCTTGGTGACAAAGGGAACCTCTGGGTCAGAAGCCCTCATCATATTT
The DNA here is from genome assembly GCF_949786415.1 of Peromyscus eremicus. Taxonomy (NCBI): domain Eukaryota; kingdom Metazoa; phylum Chordata; class Mammalia; order Rodentia; family Cricetidae; genus Peromyscus; species Peromyscus eremicus. The sequence goes on along the minus strand of NC_081434.1, from coordinate 35,396,080 downwards.
TTTTTCTGTAATCTTTAGATGTGTTGTTATCAACACAGAGATCGTTAGAACCTATTCTTTCAAAAATCACACATACTCATTATCATCATTTTCAGAATAAAAAGTCAGGACCAAAAGATCTGTGCTTGATTTGTAAAATTACATATTTGGAAATCTTGCAGCTATACAAAATTAAATCCAATTTAGCCATGCATTTAGGAAATCAAGGCCTTTCACGGAAAAAGAATGGAATTGGGCTCTCCAGGAAAATCAGGGATGGGTGGTCACTGCGGTGTGCCGTCGGCATTTCAAAAGCCATATGTAAATGATATGTATACACAGACTCAATAATATCCTAAAAATGAGGATTAAATAATGGAGTTGCTGAGCTTGTGGTCACTGATGAGGAATGGAATTGTAAGGAATGTTCAGAACGCTTCGGAGAGCCCTTACAATCTCATGGAAGCGACAAGGACATTCATAATGACGCTAACAAATGTGACTGAACTCACACAGTGAGCCTGAGGCACACCCTTGGATTAGTCAGAGTTACCCTTAAGAGGTTGAAGTCTGCCACTCAGTCCTTAAAACACATCTGTGACAGAGATACCAACAATAAAGTTGGTTCTAATGGCATCTTGATTCACCACTTTTTACATGAAGACACTGAGGCAGTGAGAAGGAAGAGACGTACCTGAAGAGGCACAGGGAAATAGACAGGCTGCTTCCTATCCGTATTTCTTAATCTTTACACCATTGTCAAAATGTATTTACACATCACCATATATTTGGCTAAACAAGACGTGAGTGAAGATAAGGAAGCCTGCAAGGGTTGGTTAATAAGGTTCCAAAACAGTGTATGGGTGTCAGTCAGGCACATGTTTCCTTTTCTGGCATGGGGTTATTAGGCAAGTTACACAAGGGAAAAATGCCCACATTTCTAGCTCGTGAAATGACAGGTCCGTCTGACAGCCAAGTCTGCAAACACAACATGAAAAGTTTGGGCATCCACTCAAGCCCCTGGCACCATGTGGACGGAACACACTGAGGGCCAAACTGTGCTACTGCATGGCCAGGTGCTCGGGCACTGTGCAGGTGCAGTGAGACAGCAGGGTCTCTGGCTTCCTGGCTCCACTCAAATATCTATTCCTGTAACTCTCTTGTCTTCCTAAAACTCTTCTACTCTTGTGTGTGTGTGTGTGTGTGTGTGTGTGTGTGTGTGTGTGTGTGTGTGTGTGATTCCATCATGGGGAGCACGGAGAGGAGCCAAGTGGATTAGAACTCACAAGTAAAATGATGGAAGCTTTGGGAGGGTCCTCTTCAGGGAGAGCACTCTTCTTTTCAGTTTTCCTTCCTCCAGACCTAGGGTTTTGCTCATCTCATGCATTCCTCTTTTAGTATCAGACGTGGAATAAACTTTGATTATGTCCAAGACCCTGATGTTTGCAGAAGAAACTCAGCAAGGCTTCGTCGTTAGTAGTGCCGCCACGTAGTTTTGTGGACTTTGATTAGTGAAGCTTATCCATGGAACGGGCATCTGTGTCTCTCTCACTCACCCCCTTCAGGAGTCCTTCCCCTTTGTCTCTTCTGACAGTAGACTAGGAAAAGGAAAGCTAATATTTGTCTGGGACTATTATGTGTCATGTAGACTACATACATCATTTCCTTGACTTCTTATCATAACTCTGCAAGACCCCATTTTACAGGTGTGGAAATAGGCCCTTAGAACTGAAGAGGCAAAGGGAAGAGCTCACTCTCACTTGAGATGACTGTACCATTGGCACACTGCCCGTGAATCCCTTACCATGGAGCCCATGTGCGTTTTAACTGAGAACAGTTTTAAACTGAAGGAGTGTGGCCTTTCTGCAGATTTCTGGGCATTGACGATTACCTTCAAAGACTCATCATCCTTGCATCATGGGTCAGAAGTTTGTTATTCTTGTGCATAGCTTCCCCAGGTAGCACTGCCCAAGAACTGGCTCCGTATTACTCCAAGGGGCAAGAGGCCTCTCTCAGGAAACCAGGTTTGGTGCATATTCACACGCTGCAACTCTTACAGGCAAGAATGACTACCAACGAAGGACATCTTTGTCTTGGCAATCAACTGCAGTTGACTACAGATGGATAATCAGTGCTCCTATTAATAATCTGTTAATAGAGGTTTCCTGATGACTCTGGTTTATCCAAGTTTAGTAGCTGAGGCTCATCTGAAGTCTAGGCTTTAGTCACACAATACTTCGGCACTTCTCTGACTAGAGGTGACGGTAGCCTTAGAATCTGTCCTCACTTCCTACGTTCTCACCTGAAAGGAGTTCTTACCAACGGAAAACTCATCCACATTCCACTGCTTCATTATCTCCTGTGCTGAAATAATTTCCAAATCGGGATCGCCCATGCTTTGTTTCTACAAATAGCCCCAAGCCTACTGGATATTTCTAATTGGGTATCACAATCACTTCAAATGCAGATTTTTTTTTTTAAAAAAACGAACAATTGTCTTTATGTAACATAAGCTCCTGCACCCAATAGTCTGAGTCCTTGTAATTCGGCAGTGGCACTCACTACTGTAGCTCCGTTCCTGACCTCTCTCTTTGTTACCCCTTTGCATGTTTGGACACAGTTTTGAAAACTAAAATAAACATTGTAGGGCTGACTCTCTTATCCTGACGTCTTAAGACACCTGCCTACCTCATAGATTCCACTTCTCTTGAACCTACAGGCTGAGCTCTGTCTTCAAGACAGGGATTCATATTTCCGGACGAAAGAGAATTTAAGAACATGCTGCCAGTGACTTACTGTTTTCCTTTCCTTCAGTAACAAGAACTATAGTTCTAACCATGTAGTTAAATTTTCAAAATTATTTTCATTAGCTAAGTAATAGGTGGATGTTCTCCTTACAAAAATTACTGTTAAGGCAAAAATCCCTGTTTGCTCTCTCTACCGGCACAGAGTAAATTCTCACTTTCATAGCCTTACGAATTGTTGGGCAAGCTTTAACACACAGCAGGTATTTATAGAAAATATAATTTATTACCTTTCTTTTTAAATTAAAATGTTCATAAATAAAAACATCAAATTGCAGATATGAATTCTGCAACATGCATCTTTGCTCTTTTTTCCCATTTATTCAGCAAATAATTACCCAGTAGCTATTAGATTTCAGACATCGTTCAAAACTACTGAGAGTGCATTGAAAAACTAACAGAAAAAAATCCAAATTCCTGAATTCATAGAGGTCACGTTGGCAATCTGCTCATACGTTACAAGTAATACCATCTTGTGCTTATTAGTGACCCCGAAGGACTCTAGGGAGCAAGGATGCTGGAATTTATTTGGTCCTTCCTGTTTCGATGGGCATTTAGATCACTTCTAGTGTTTTGCTACAACAAAAAAATGCTACCAAGAGTGCCTTGGGTGCATGTGTGTGTCTTTGTAGGTTGGATGACAAGAGGTGAAACTCCTGAACCAAGAGCCCTCCAAGGAGGTTTCTGCACTTCCATCAGCGTGTCCAAGAGCTCTCACCCAGCTCTTTACTGTCAGTCCTTGATATCTCCAGACTTTATGTATTGTACTGAGCAAAAAATGATATTTTGTTGTGGTGACATTTTAATTGTGCTCAAATGTGATTTTATTCGTATGTTAATAAATAAAGTTTACCTGGAGATCAGAGGTCATTAGCAAGCCAGGAACAGAAGTCAGGTGGTGGTAGCCCATGCCCTTAATCCAATCACATGGTAGGTAGCGTCTCTGTGTGGTCAAGGACACAGCCAAGCATGATGACACAAGCCTTTAATCCCAGTACCAACCATAGAGACCTGAAGGTCTGAATAGACAGGCAGTAATGAGGAAGTGATGTGGCTAGGCTTAGAGTCAATGAGAAGGCAGAACAGGGAAGCGATAAAAAGACAAGTCACACAGGGAGAAGCTCTCTCTCTGGGGAAGTGATGGCGGCCAGGTGGTAAGATAAGGTGGTCTTGGCTCTTCGCTAGTGCTCTGATCTCTTGGGCTTTTAACTCTGTTAACTCTGTATTTGGCTCTGTGTTTCTCATTTAATAAGACCATTTAGAAATTCGTCTACAATTTGTTGTTATTTAATGTGAGTCATGTTTTATAAAATGCCAATCTATACACCAGAGTGGGCGACATGTATAAACTGGGTGATAATCACCATTAATATTGTTAATTATTGAACTGGTCTAATCTCTGTTGAATTTCAAATTCCTGCAAGAGTGCAGAAATATGAGAGAGTCCCTTACCCACACACCCTGTTGCCTTTCTTTTCTTCCTTAGAAAAAGAAGCCTGGGCTAAGACTTCTCCCCAGTACTGGTCAGTGTACAAGGAGACATGGATGTTGTAGACAAAAGGTGTGTAAATGGAGAGGAGGCAAGGCCAATGTTCAAAGCTGTATTCCTGAGACAGATAGACAGGCAGACAGACTGACAGACAGAAACACATGTGAACAATACCCCCCCCCCACACACACACCCTGCGCCAACACAAGCCGAGATTAAGAGTGTTGACATGTGCTCACTCTTTGGAAGCTATAAGAACAACAGGGAAAGACCAGATGGATGTCCAGAAGGTATTACAATCAATTCTTCTCTGAATCCTATGTTGACAAGGGTGGGCCAAGGTCCCTGGACTACCCCCTATACTAATGTGGCTTTTATGGTGACTACCTGCCTCAGAAACTTAGATTCACTGTCTACTGTCTCCCTTCTTGGAGTAAACCAAAGGCTGTAAATGCTGCCACCATTTCAAAGAACCTGGTCACCTTGGGAATTCCTTTCCTGTTGATGTTTGGTATTTAGGGGACTTATTTTCTAACCATTTGAAATTTAAAATATATGTACTTTTGGATTTTTGACCTCAAGCACCATAACAAATGAGTCATAAGAAGCATGACTGGGAGTCACAATTCTGTCTGTCAGACAGATGTAAGCACCAGAACTCTGATACACGAGGTCTCTGTGAGACTGGCTGACCTATCATTTTTTATAAGTTTATTACCTCAAGCATCAGTGGAGGAAGACATGAAGGACAATGCAGGCAAAAAAACTGTCAATAAGGGTCACATTGAAGAGGTAAGTAAAACAGCTTCTTATAATACAGTTAATGACCCAGTATTAGAAACCTTCATAGTGTAAGGGACCAGTGACAAGAGGAAAAGATTAGCTACAGACAGACAACTTTGAGTGAGGGCTAAGAAGGGGTAGAGAGGATGCTAAGATGCCACAGAGGCATGTGTCTTTAAAAGAGCAGTGACATCTCTGAGGGCCCCACAGCAAATTTTAATGGCCATGGTCAATCATCTAGCTGTCAGCTATAAGATTCTTGGACTTTCTATGGGCCTCTTCTCAGGTAGCTACTACAGTCGGTCTTCATGTCTGATTTCATCTTTAATCTGTCCCTGCTGAGGGATGCGGTGGGCTCTGATAGCCGAGCGCTGGCTTGAAGGAGAGATTTATCAACCTAAGCTTTTCCACTAAGCTCTACCCCAGTGCTTGACAGGTGTAATGCAGAATAGCATTACTGAGTTTCAAACTTCGTAGAACGAGACTCTTAGCAACTGTGGGGGTGGGTGGGTCACAGTGATAACAAAGGAATCTAGAAGTGTTTCCTGCCTGGGCTGTAGGGCAGCTCCTTTGGGACCTTTTGTATCAACTTGTCAAGTTGTCCCTCGTTGCTTCTTTTTGAAGAGTCACCGCCCACGGAACCTTTGCGTTCATGAGAGAGCTTCCAGGGTGCTTCTTTTCCATGAGACAAACCACCAGGAATCTTATCAAAGACTATTAAGCAGTAAGCAGACTAGACTGACACCCCCCCACCCCCATTTCCCAGAATAGTTAGGCTGATCCTTGATAGACACTCTCAGGAGTGTGCTCATGACCTTGTACCCGGCTCAGCATGGACTTTCAACAGGAACAGCTCTGGACAATTCTGTCAGAATAGCTGATGGTACTGAGGTGTCAGTTGCTACCTCTCCCCCAGAACACTGGATATCTATTTACTGTCTGCCTGATGTCCTTCCTGGGAGCCTAATGACATCATGGGGTCCTTGCTTATTGTAGGAACACTTGACAGGAAGAATGTTGATCTCTCAGTGGTGAGCCATCTCACGTATTCACACAGATAGCATTTCTTGCTACAGAAAACTGGGTGGCCTCTGGGACTAAAGGGGATACCTCATGTTTTCCCTCCCAGTGATTGTTCTAAGCATTTCCCCCCAATTTCTGTTCCCTAAGCTCCATTTTTTACTTTCCATTCCTTTCCCAATGAATCAGGCTAACAATGTCCCTAAGCTTTCCGAACTCGGTTGCTTGAATTCATTTTTAGGAATTATTGACCCAGTAGAACTTAATGGCACTTTGGAGTCGAGGCCCCTGTGTAAATCCTTCATCTTTTGCAGATTAACAGTCAGACGGGACCTGGAAGGGCTCCAGTGTCCACGCGCTAAAATCTATACCAGATTTTCAATCGGAAGGAAGTGACAGCTCCTTCAGGGGCTTGGGTCTTGTTTTCACTCTTCATTGGAATAATGACAACAATGACATCCCATCGATGACCCTTTTCCTTCCTTAAAGAGAAAGATTTTTTTTTTTTATCCTTTCAAGCTAACACACTCCACTTAACTGCTTGAGAGTCAGGAACACAAACTCCCAGTTTTTTTCCCTGAATATTCTGTTCACAACCTGTAAAATCTGATTCTTAACTATATCAGCCCGGCTAGGTGTAGAGAGAACAGCTCTGGCCACAGCCGCTAAAAGCAGATGTGAGCTTAATTTAACCCACAGAAGGCAGGGAGCAGTGTATTCTGAGGTTCTGTGTCAAATGTGGTCCCTTTGTTTCTGGATTCTGAAGTGGAATTTGAATTTATGCATTTTAGTGGTGCCTTCACCTACCCTTAAAAAAGGGACAAACAATGACATCCAACATCTGCCTTCCTGATGAAAGGTGAGATAAATAACTTCAGGGGTTGGCCCCCATGAGACAAGGAGGTAGTGAGAACTGGAAGCAAGAGTGGTTTCCCAAACAGGAAAACCTAGCCCTGTCTGAGGCACCCACGGCCTGGGCTGGCAACCCTCACTACCCAATCAAACCATCTGCCCATTTCTAATCCCTCAACGTAGAAAAGACAATTCTACCACCCTACATAAGATGCACCAGCTGAATGGATCCCAACTTATCAGAGAAACTATAAATTGCACAAGACCAGGCTGCGGCTAACGTAATAAGCCCCGTGATCTCTGTACCATACATTCTGGGCTGTTATTTAAAGTCTCCAGGGAGATCGGTGCCATAAAAACCATTTCTCAGGAATTCTGCCAGCTACGGAAGCACACTGCTCTTGCTAATATATTACAACTTGTTTATCACAGTCCCGGGCTGCAGAAGCAGCAGCAGCAGAATTACCAAGGGAGGGGAAATGATTCGAGTATTCGCTCCACAGGCAGCCATATTCCTGTTTTCTGCATAGACAGAAAGAAGCATGCACTTTCTTTTTCTTGTCCTGTGTCCGCTCTGTACTTCCTCCCAAGAAAGAGCTTGCTAGATCGAAGGAAACTTAAAGGGATTCTGTTCATGTTTGTTTCTCATGTCACTACTTAATAAATAACACACAGCCATGGGGAGAGGCTGCAAGATTTGAGGAAACTGAATGAACATGAGGGCCATCCAGATAGACTCCATACAGTGACTGTGTGGCCTCTGATTGGCCACTGTTTGGAGCCTCAGTTTCCTTGTCCGTCCTTTGGTTTCTTTTTAAAGGAACAATAGTGCCTTATTGATAAAAGATGTGAAGAGTGTGTGGCAGGTATGACAGCGTCTGGTAAGGAGCAAGGATGAGGGACATGTTAGTTTCTGACACCTGTGTAGCTGATGACATGGTGAACAAAATCTGAGGTTCTGAAATGGGGTTTTCATAAGAGAGCTCACAATACCGGAAATGAGATCCACCTCCATGAATTTCACAGTCCTGCCTGGTAGATGTAACTTTAATGCATCTCTTGTGTTGCTGAGATAGACGGCATCCTTTTCTGGTCCTGAAGGCTGCCAATAATGACCCTGGACCCTTCCCCACAGAACTTCATTTTCTTCCAGGGAGGTTACAAGTTCAAGATCAAAGTTGGCTGGTGGCTTCCTTTTGAGGCCTTTTCTCTGTCTTTGCCGAAGATCATTTTGTCTCTTTTGTGTTCCCACAGTCTTCCTTGGTGTATGCCAATGTCCTTAACTCTTCTGCTGTAGTTTGGATCTTAATGAGCCTATGTGTTAGAGGATTGGTCTTCACCTTGGTGCTACTGGAAGGTGGTAGACATCTTTAAGAAGCATGTGAGAGGGTTTAAATCAGGGGAGGAGTGCCCTTGAATGGGAGAGAGGGATCCTGGCCTCTTTTCCTTTTTGATTTTCTAGCTACCATGAATTGAGTAGTTCTCACCCACCACCCACTCTTGCCATCATGTGGTAACTCAGAACAGACCCAAGAAAAAATCAGTAATAGATTAAAACCTCCAAAACCATGAGCCAAAAATCAACCTTTTATCTTTGTAGGTTGACTATCTTGGGTGTTTGTCAGGGTAAAGGAAAGCCGATCGACACATTACCTTGTGACGTCAGCTATATTGAACAAGGACTCATACCACTGACCTCGGTTTAATTCAATTGCCTTTTTAAAAACTGCATCTCCAGATGAAGTTACCTTCTGAAGTATTAGGGCTATCATTTCAACAAATGAATATGAAGGGGTGTACAATTAATTCAGAAGATTCTCTTGCCCTGCCCTCCCCCCATAATAACATAATAGAAAGAGAAGTTGATTTCATCTGAGGAGTCATCATGTATCTGTTCTCTCTCTCTCTCTCTCTCTCTCTCTCTCTCTCACACACACACACACACACACACACACACACACACATCTATCCATTTTTTATTATCTTTTTATCTATGTGTATGTCTGTGGTATATGTACCTGTTCATGTGAGTGTATACATGTGTGTGTATGAATACAGGTACACGTATGTGCATGTGCACACAGAGGTCACATTACTCCTTACCTTAATTTTTTGAGTCAGGGTCTCTCATTGAACATGGAACTCACAGATCTGGTTAGGCTGACCACCCAACAGGCACAGAGGATCCTCCCATCTTTGTCCCCCTTTCTGGAGTCACAGATATGCACTGCCACATTTAACTATTTGTGTGGCTGTCGGGGATCTGAACCGAGGTCCTCAGGCTTGGATGACAGATGCAGTATTAACTGAGCCATCTCCTCAGCCTTCATTATCCTATTTTGAAAATACAAAGAGGATTCGGAAACCCCCTCATTTAATTGTGAACACATGAAAAAAAACTATAGAAATTGCAATAAACATATTATCATCTGATGATGTCCTCTGCCTAATTGACTACCTGGTGAAAATTTTAAGGAAAAAAAATTTTCAAGCCTCCCCAGTGATGGATTAGTAATCTGACGACTGTGAAATCCTTTAGGTTGCTGAGAAGTCATTTCCCAGCTTAGTAGAGCTGGTAGTTATCCCGTGCACTGTCACGGCTGGTTTGGTTTGTGATGGATAACGGCTGGATCACAGAATTGGACAGCTGTGCCGTGAAGAGGCGCTGCACATCAGAATAGGGACTTGTTTCTCAGCTCCAGGGACTCTGGTTGAAGAGCCTGGAGAGGCGTCTTATCTTTTTGTGACCTGTGTAGGAAGTCAAAGCATGGGAAGCCAAGAAGCTGAATCATGGGGCTTGGTTCTAGAGAAGTGTATTAGTTTCTAGTTCCTGCTATAATGAAGTATCACAGGGGTCAACTTGTTATTTCTAGTGTCTGTAGGTCTTTGTGCTCCTTGGTGACCTTCTCTCCATCTTCTCAGTCAGCAGTAGGGCATCATTCAATCTCTTTCTGAGTCTCTGTTCTTGTCTTCCATCATCTTACCACTTCCGTTCCTCTCTACTCTTCCTTGTGATGACACATGGCTTACAATGATACCTGTGGACAGTCTCATTGATGGTGATATCGTTCTGCATACTGTGAATATGTGTTGCTCTGATTTGTTGATAAATAAAGCTGTTTGGCCAATGGTGAGGCAGAATAAGGTTAGGCAGGACATTCTAATGAGAGAGAGAGAGGAAGGAGAAAGGTAGAGCAGAGGAGATGTTGCTAGCCGCTGCCAGGAGAAGCAAGATGTAAAGTACTGATAAGCCACAAGCCACCTGGCAAAGTATAGATTTATAGAAATGGGTTAATTTAAGATGTTAGCAATAAGCCTGCTGTGGCCATAGTTTAAAAATAATATAAGCTTTTTTGTTTTTACTTGGGTCTGAGCAGCTGCCAGACCAGTGGGTGAGTGAGATTTGTCCTGATTGTAGGCCAGGTGGGACATAGGAAAACTTTCAGCTACACTCATTTTAAAAATCCTTATCAAATTTACAGAGTTCCTTTTGTGTAAGGTGACATGGTCACAGGTTCTTGAGATTGGGATTTGGATCTCTTCAGAGGACCAATGTTCTGCCTTCTACTGGGAGAGGGACTATCTGAGGAGCTGTATACCAGGAGTTGGAGGCATAGATGGATTGCTGTAGATTTACAACATTAGAGTACAAGAAGCTCATGATATTCTTTTTCTTTCCCTCCTTCCTTCCCCGTGCTTCTTTCTCTCATTCATCTGTCAATTATTCCTAAGGAAGTGTCCCTCTCTTCAGATCACAAATTTCCTTTTACTAGATTACAATCTGAGGTTTGAAGAAAGAGAAAAAGGACCCCAGCCCCATGGGTTTCAAATGACTGAGCACCATAGGTTCCATCCCCCTGTTTGCTCCCTTTCCCCTCCCCCTCCCTTGGATCACCCTTTCTTCCCTCCTCCTCCCTCTCCCAGCCTTCTTCTCCAGGCTAACATTTATTGAGTACTTACCATGAGGCGATAAGAGTGCTTGCTGACTTATGTGCTATTTATCTTATAATCTCTGCTGCATTTGTGAGCACCAGGGCCTCCTGCCATGACAAATACATCACAAAATTTCTGGGGCTTGACCTCACAGAGGCTTATTTCTCATTCCCATAAACTTCTAACACAGAAGCTCTGATCCCAGGGTGGTTTTCTTCAACAGTGTTGTTTGAGACCTAGGCCCTGTCCATGGTGCTGCTTTACCATATCTGAGACCCCATGCTCTTCTGCATACAGGTGCCTGTGTGTGTGCCTGTGCGTGTGCATGTGCGTGTGCGTGTGTGTGTGTGTGTGTGTGTGTGTGTGTGCGCGCGTGTGTGCATGCACTAGTAGAAAAGCTTCACTCCCCTCCTTAAAAATCCAAACCAGCAGAATTACACCTTTTCTGTTCACACCCTATTGTCCACCACGTGCAGTTCTTGGTCAATGGTGGATCCAGAGAATGTACTGTCTGGCTGATGCTTCCCAGCAACAATTCATACTGATCAAGAGTGAGATTTTGGACAAAGTCTATCTTATCTATTCTCTGAATAACTCTAGATTATCACATATTATTATCATCTATTTATTGATGGCTACATTAAAAACCTCAGTGTTCCAATGATATGACTGGGTAGTATGTGCTATAATCATTTTCTGCAATGAATGCTTCATGCTAGTACACACATACAGACACACATACAGACACACACACACACACACACACACACACACACACACACACAGATAGAAGGACAGAGAGATCTATTTCTTCTTTTCCTTCATACCTACCTACCTTTCTTCCTTCTTTCGTTCCTTGCTTCCTTTCTTCTTTTTGTTTCTGAGACAAGATGTCTATTCTAGGCCATTGCCCAGTTCCTTATATAGCAGAGGATAACTTTGAACTTCTGATCCCCTTGCCTCTACTTCCTCTGTGCTTGGATTACAGGTCGATGCCTCACTCCTGTTATGATATTCTGGGGATTGAAACCTAGAGCTTTGTGCATGCTGGGAAAGCCCTGTACCATCTGGGCTCTGTCCCCAGCCTTCCCAGTGCTCTTTCTAATGCAATGCTTATCACCCTCCTTGGCTTCTCATAGCTATTAGCCATCTCACAAGCCACAGATTATCAAGTCTTTCCACACTGTTCCAGGAGGCAAACCAGCAGCAACTGTTTGCTTCATTCCTTTCTTACTTTGCCTTTCATTTATTAAAGTCTCAGATCTCTAACACTTGTCCCAAACTCCATGTTTCAAATATCTTTTCCTCTACCATAGTCTTTGGCCAACAGTATGGACTATGATGACCAGTAATCTCAAGCCTGTTACAAAACTGTACGTGGACATCAGCCTCACCGAAACATTAGGATCCTTTAATTCCTTCTGCTCCTCTATCTATCTGTTTATCCACTCTGATATCCATACTGTGCAATATACTTAGTAGGGATGTGACCTGGGCTGTGTTTTAGTCAATAGGTGCTCATATTTCTCAGGACTCAAGAGCATCAATATTTATTCTCTCCTATTCCCATTGTTACATGTCCTATCTCACACAACATTCCTCTTAGAGTTATTTCCTCAGTGATCTACCATATCTAACTTTCTGTTTAATTTCTTTGCTTCATGTTTTCCAGGTTAGTTTTTATAAAGCTGAGTTCTGATGACACAGTTTTTTAGCTCCAAACTTCTTATGACTCCCTATCGACTACAGAGTGAGGTCATATTAAACCTTCTGTGATCTGGCCCTGCTTCATCTTTCCAGCTTTATATCCCATTCTGTTCTTTTGTGCTTCTCATCTAAACTGAATTGCTTCTGAATCTCCACACATCTTCCTTTCTAATCTCTTGTCTATGCAGATATCCCATGTATATCAGGTTATTTCTCACATTAAAATCTCTGCTCCAGTGGAGGTTTTAGTGTGAGTGAGGACATCTGTACTCTATAAATACACAGTGGATGAATGGCTAGGTTCCAGCCTATAATACCCTCTCTGCTCTTTAGCACATCTAAATATGGAACATAATACTTAGTGCCTTTGTCATGGCAATAAATCCACTGTACACTATATTATATTTATTTAATGTATGCATCTTATTGCTGCTATTAGATAGTGCTCAGGGCCATACATGATTTACCTTATTCATCTTGTGCCAAATCATTTTTTACCTGCTCAGCACCTGGGTGTAATACTGAATGCCCAGTACAAAAGTGTGTGTGTGTGTGTGTGTGTGTGTGTGTGTGTGTGTGTGTGTGTGTGTTGAATGGTCAGATCCTGATAGAATGTTTTGATGATTACTGAGTCTACATAAGTCACCTAATACTGCTCTCAGCACCCGGTAGCATCTCATCTAGAAACACACCATGCAAAGTGTTAATGGCTAACTGTGCCAAGCCACTTCCAAAAAGACATTAAATAAGAGGCCCAATGAAATGAGTCTTTACTCCCAGAATTTTAGAGTTCCTGGACCAAAGGAGAGAGATATTTGGGGTCAGGGATCCTCTGGCCATTTTAGCTTTTCAGTGCTATCCTCAAGACAGGGATGGCCTTTCTGGCTACCCAGAGATAGCTAATGTCTGTTGAGATTAATACTGTAGAATGAGATGCCCCGTCCACTGATGGAGTCTGGGTTATTAGAGTTGAGGTGGCTGGGTCATTCGTTCATCACAGGGATGGGAAGAATATTGATTGTATGAATGAATAAAAGCACTGGAGTCACTTATGAACAACTGAGAAGTCCAGTGAAGAGACTCTGCCGTGGCCACCTCTCTGGATGTTTCTTTATGAAGAGGAGTGGGATGCTGAGGAATACAGAAAGACCTCTCTCACTTTGATTAGTGAGCAGACACATCTCAGGGTATGCCCTCTGATAACTGTAAGGGTTCTCGTCCCCTTCTCTTGGTACCAGTCCTGGGGAACTCTGACAAAGGCCAGAGATTGTATCTTTATTAGGGACATTAGCCACCAAGAGAGCATGTTCAGGGTTTCACATGGCTCACTGCTGAGCTGCAGGCCAGCAAAGCCACTGGGCTCCACATGATTTAATTAGAGACAAGATTTCAAGCTTTGTTTGTGTCCCCAGGATTTGGCACGATGGCACAGCTGGGACTGGGCATCTTGGCTTCCCCTGTTTAGGTAATTGGTATATCGGGGGGGGGGGTGAGAGTTCTTGGACCAATGGTATGATTTCTCTGCTGAAGGTTTTGATGATCCTGAATACATTTCACTGATCATAAATGAGTCATTGGATATAATAGAGCTAAGGACAGCACTTGGAAACTCTTTTGCTTAAATTATTCTTTAAGACTTGGGTAAAGAAGTCTAGGCACGGGGATGCATGACTTCCAAGAACTCATGGAAGGAAGGATTGCCAAGAAATTGGGGCCAGACTGAGATACACAGAAAGTTCCAGACTAGCTCGGCAAGCAAGTGAGACCCTCTCTTGAGCAAAAACAAAGCAAACCAGACTTGGGAAAGATAAGACTTGAAACCTGATGTACTCATTCTAACATTAGTGGCAGAGGTGAACTCACTTGTGTTTGTACACGTTAGAATGCTGTCATCTTGAACAGGGAGCGTGACACAATAATCCATCATGTCATCAAGGCCCTGGCCATTTGTTTCTATTTCTGTTTTCCGCTATAACTCATTCTTGATGCTGTTCAGTACCTCATATCCAGATGGCCAGCGTTACATCAGGTAGAGACGACCTCTGTGGTGGCCTCGATCATTTCTGAACACAAGGCAGACAGCAGTAGTTGATCTCGACAGACTTTCTCAATGAGCTAGGCTTTGTATGTGGAGTTCTACTCAGGAGAGGCCCAGCCAGCCACTTCAGATCAGTACATACACGTACCTATTTAGAAGTTTCTACTGACTCCCAGGAATGCCAAGGATTTAGCTCACTTACACTGTCTCTCCTCCCTCTCCAACATCTTTTCAGACTCCTTGGTTTTCTACTGATCTTCTTAGAAACTTCAAATAAGCTAGTGGAGTTCACCCTTTGGGTCTACCAAGCCTTAACAGGATTGCTTGGCTCTGATGTCTGCTTCATCTTGTTTTTACAACCTACCCCCTGGCCCTCCCCCTGGCCTCCCCCCCGTGCCCCCCCCCGCATGATCCTGATGTTGCCATGTTGCTAGCAACTCCCCATCTTTTCAGACAGTGATTTGGGTCCCACTCACAGTCACGCAGCTTCTGCCACCCAACTTCTGGGATGACATATCTGAGCCACTATGCTTGCTTAATAGTTTTACATTCATATAATCTGCCCTTGCTAAGACGACCTACTTTAGCCTTAACCTCTTTGCCCACTTTATTTTCAGCCACAATATAGTTTTTAAACACTTGAAATGCTACACACATTTGTTCCTTATCTCCCCCAAACTAGAACTGACATTTCAGGAAAGAAGGGAATTTATGTGCTGTGTTTAGTGCTGTGATCCTAGTACCTAGACTACTGTGGACCTAGTTAGGTAGCTAGTTAGTACCTGCCTGAGTCATGAATAGGATGTGGCCATGTTTCAGATCATAGCGAACTTTCATTGGCAGAACCAGCCCTTCAGGCATGAAGAATTTGTGACCCCATGATATGAGTGAACCATCTTACCTTCTGGTTCCTGGAACATGGACAACTTCAAATGAAAGCATTTTGCATACTAGGAGCTCATGAAAAGAAATTGTCTTCATCGTTGATCTAGTTCAACTTCATAAACCAGATTATGCTATGGAAATGGAACCCAGGATGGGATGGGAAAGAGGATGAAGAAGTAAGAAGCTAAAGAACAAGGTTGCTTAGGGTAATCACAGTTTGAGAGATGTGGGATTATGTAGCTCAGAATACAAACCAAATGGAAATGTAGAGAGGGAAGAGCAAAACTTAAGTTACTTCCTTTCAGATGTCCTAACACATGCTTGTGAAATAGTAGTATGCTCATGTGAGATAGACAGCATGGGTTCTACCCTTTATTGCCATTTCTTGACTGTGTGACATTGGATGAGTTAGTCAATCTCCCTCAAAGTTAACTCATATTAGTCATAAAACTGAACTCCCATTGTATAAGATCCGTGTTGTCTTGCTCAATCATGCATGCACAAAATTGGAAAAAATGGTCTTGATGTTCTAGGGACAACAAATGTCCTTTTTTCCTTTCTTTTTGAGATGGAGCCTTTACTGTCCCTAATCTCTCAGCAATCCTCCTGCCTTAGCCTCCCAGATGTAAACCATGATGCTTAATCAATTGTTTTAAGTAATAAAAATAACTCCTTTCATTATGTCTCATGACAAAAATTCTGACACGACATTATTTCAGGCTAAGTTAGGGGCTCAACAATGTTAATGGTCAAAGCCAGCACCTAGTTTGGGCCTTCTTCCAGGATTTAGGACACCAAAGGGAGTTTGAAGGACAGAGTGTGGAAGAAGGCTTCTTCTCACATTTCTCTTTAAAACAAACAAACAAACCAGAAGGATTTCCCTTCAAAACCTCTCCATCCATTAACATTAGTTTAGTCTTAGTCACAAGGGATCATGGTAAATATTACATGATATTTCAAGTAATAAATTCAAGTAAACATTTCATGTCCCCATCACGAAGGCAAAGGCTTATCTCTGGGGGAGAGAACTGACTGATGGATAGACAACTATAAAATACCTTAGAATCAGGTGGTTGAGGGAATGTGTTGTTGGTTGGTAGTTTTTGTTCTTTTTTTTGTTGTTGTTGTTCATCTATAATGTATAGCCTTGGCTGGTAGATAGCCGAGAAACAGATTTTCATGTAAACTTGAAGAGCTTCTCTTGATTGCTGAGTAAGAGGCACCATTACACACACACGCACACACACACACACACACACACACACACACACACACACACGAACTGATTTACATCTTCCAACATCTTATGGAGGAGACAGACTTAGCCCACCAGCCAGAAGTGCATAGGAAGTCATCAAAACCCTTTAGAAAGCGACACAGGTAGAAACACAAACATTTTTCTGACTCCCACTCTTTGTGTCATCCACCTGTCCTATCCAGGAGAGCTGGTCTTCATCTTGGCAGGCCAAGTTACTGCCTCTGATGCCTCATGCAACACAGTCACATATGAATGAGCTCATTTGGATGACCTGAGAGATCTTTCTGTTATTTTTATTATTCTTCCATTGACCTGAAATCATGTTTTTATAAGAAAGTGTGCTTAGGTATGATCCAGTGATTCTTAATACTGCCTCTCCCCCTCTCCCATGTTTGATTTTTTTTCCTCTCTCACTACTGCACTCTTGTTTGTAGCTCCAGTGGCTGGATAAAAGCCAGAGCAATTTTTTGGTTGTCAATCATTTTGAAAGGCAACTTTCTTGCATGACTTGGTAAGATCTGAAAGGAAGATAGCCACAACGGAGAGGCTGTGGCAAGGCGTCCCTAGGCAGCTGGGCGTCTTGGGCATCCACATGTAATTGCTCTATTTTATTCAGCACAGCCTGCCTGCTGGGTTCATCAGACTGCCCAGTGGCACAGAAGGTAATCAGGGCCAAGGCCGTTTCAGAAAGCCAGACACGCGAAACCAAAGTTAAAAATATGTTAAAAATTACTGGGATGTGATTTGCTCTTATAGAACTCAATTTCTGGATAAGAACAAGAGGAAGCAGTGCAAAACTGGGCCACCAGAAATTATCGTTCCTGAAGAAAATGCTGGGAGAGCTGGGAACATTTAATAACTCTGGTGTCCAACTGCCCATAGTAAGTGCTTCCTTAATGCACAGACAAGACAGGGAGATTCAGAAGAGCAGGCAACTCAAGGCATTTCCATTTTATTTAAGGAACTCTTTGATCTGTTTTGAAATTTAGGATTCTGCTTTTGACTTTGCTAGATAAAGTTGGAGTTGAAATGAATTATTCATATGAAATATTGCCTCAATAACACTGCATCAAATAAACATAATGAAAAGCTGCCCATGTTATATAAGGGAAGCTAAGTCACAACTCTTTTGAATTGCAAAGTTAAGCACTTGGGGGCTAGACTCTTCTCCAACATTCCTCTATGGACGAATCCACTTAGGAGGATGCTATGCTCAGAT
Source organism: Peromyscus eremicus (assembly GCF_949786415.1). NCBI lineage: Eukaryota > Metazoa > Chordata > Mammalia > Rodentia > Cricetidae > Peromyscus > Peromyscus eremicus. The sequence goes on along the minus strand of NC_081434.1, from coordinate 35,378,113 downwards.
TCTTTTTTTTTTTATTTCTGGCTAGACATGAGTTTGTGGTTTATGAGTTTAAACTACAGTTGTAACTGTGGTATTATTAAATCTCACAGCCCTTGTCCTCATTGCATCCAAGTCATTGGAGACCAGAGAATATTTTCCATGACATTATATCCAATACTATAAGATAAGCAATATTTCCTTGCCCCCGAACTGTATTATGATATTTTCAACGATCATTATAGTGTATTCATATGCATGCCAGCGAGAGACAATTGTGAGGAAAGCAATACTCTTACTTATCAGCAATAAGTGTGTGTGTGTGTGTGTGTGTGTGTGTGTGTGTGCACATGCACAAGTTTAACACTGCTGTGGTTAATAGATTAAGAGAGAGAGACTAAGATAAACTCGACTTAAATAAACAGTGTACGTCAAGGGAATCCAGCTAGGCTGAAATTCAATAGCTAACACTTGAATTCTTGCTGACGATTCAACTTTAAGAAACTGTGGTTCAATAAAGGTAAAGGAAAGAGCTGAGTCAGCCCTGGAGAAGACAGAAGGCAGAGTCAGTTTGTGTCTTTTGTCCTCTGAACACGTGAGGTCCTAGGGGAGCAGGTCTATCTCCTTGAAGTGGATGTTCAATGCTTCTTAACCACTAGCTCAGGAGTCACTAAAGGACTTTGTGAAATTGGATTCCTGGATCACACTCTAGACCTAGACTGGTCTCTGGGACCCACCCACAGTGAAGGGAGGGAACACGAGCACCAGCTCTGAACTCCTCTGTGAGGCAGCTTTGGGTGGAATCACCATCATATGCTGGGGATGTCTTTCAGTATGCTGTGACTGTGTTGCTCTGATTGATTGATAAATAAAACGCTGATTGGCCAGTAGCCAGGCAGGAAGTATAGTATAGGCGAATAAGCAGAGAGGAGGATTCTGGGAGGTGAAAGGCTGAGTCAGGAGACGCTGCCAGCTGCCACCACCATGAGAAGTAAGATGTAAAGTACTGGCAAGTCACAAGCCATTTGGCAATTTATAGATTAATAGAAATGGGTTAATTTAAGATATAAGAACTAGATAGCAAGAAGCCTGCCACGGCTGTACAGTTTATAAGTAATAAAAGTCTCTGTGTGTTTACTTGGATCTGAGTGGCTGCAGGAGCCAGGTGGACACAGGAAAACTCCAGCTACAATCATATGCTGAATGTTTGTCTCCTCCCGAAATCCATCATGCCCATGTGCTCAGGCCCCGAAGGTAGGTCTTCCTCGTGGGGTAGTACCTTTGTATGGAAGCAAGAGTGCTCCTCTTCTCTGATTAGAGGATCCAAGGAAATGCATGTGAATAGGCAGTGGGGGAGTGGTTGAGTAGAAGTCAGGAAGTGAACTCTTACCAACTTTGACCTTGGATTCCTTAGTCCCCAGAACTGTGAGAAATGGATGTCTGCTGATTAATACATACAGTCTAAGGAATTTTGTCACAGTGGCCTGGGCTGGCTAGGACAGTGGTACACTGCTCTGCCTCAATTTCCACATCTATCCAATGGTAACAGTTGTGCCTACCTCTTGTGGTGGTTGTGAGGATATAGTTGGGGGCTGCACAGTGAGCTTGGTCCTGTCGGACAGCTGCGCAGAAATTTGGACAGGAGTGAGATGGAATGAGATCTGGGCTTAATGGCTCCAGAGTCTATGCTCTTCGTGTTTGGGGTAAAAATGTAGATTAAAAACAGTGACACACGCTGATTCTGTCCTAGAAGGACACTCTGTGAATGAGTGAGAATATACAAGTAGTTCAATTACACTTACATGCATTAAATAAATACATGAACAAAAACAGAGGCTGAAATTCTGATACCCCAAAGCCAACTGTCCATAGTGCAGCTTTAACCATAAACAAAACATGGACACAAGCTGTCTACCCTTGTCAGTGTGGTATGGCGGAGTTAAGCCAATTGGCTTCAAAGTTCTGCATGCCTTCAGAAGAATGTTATTGCATGATAATCACTCAAGGTGATTATTATGGTCAAGCTAGGCTGTAATCCAAGTCCTCAGTGGGCTGAGTCTGGAGGATGAGGAGTTCCAGGCTAGTGAGTGTGGAGCTACACAGCAAGACCGTGCCCCAGGAAGAAAAAGAGTTCAGAATAGTTCCTCCTCCACACTGCTTAGCATTGTAGACTTGAAGTCACAAGTGACTTTGTAAGTCATTTCTTTTTCTCTTTTTTACTTTCTGGTAATGAAGACGAGACCCAGGGTCTTGTACACGCTAGGCAGGTACTCTACCATAAAGCCATATCCAAGTCCTAAGCTGGGCTTCTTTTCACGTCCAATTTGGAGTCTTCTAACTCTTAAGCTCCTCTCTAATAAGCATGGCAAACTTTTAAAAAAATTCAGCTTGGTCTCATTTTACTTTTTGGTGGATTAAATAAGTAAATATAACATGGCATTGATTTTATATATTGTATAGCTATAATATGTAAATATGATAGAACAGCAATAATGGTAGCTTATGAAAGAGGCACTACGTTTGACATTTTAAGTCTGTGCTCCTGCTGCTTGCTGAGGCTTTGACTGGCTCAGCACCATGTGAAATGCTCTTTAGGTGCTAAAACAAACCCTTACAGCACTTGCTGTAAGGCAGGCACAGTTCTGAGTGCTTTGCGTATAGGATCATTGAGCCCCTAGGAATCTATTGTTCTTACTGCCATTTTACAGCTGAGAAGAGTGAGCTCTGGAGGGTTATAGAATCCGCCCAAGGCCCACACATTAAATGCTAGAGCTGGGACTTGAATCTGGGCATTCTGTCTCTGGGATCAGCTCTGAAACAGAATTCTAAACTGTATCAATGATACAAAATATCTTAAGCAATATTTTTTATTAATTCTTTGAGAATTTCATATAATGTATTTTAAGCACATTTACCCTTTCCCAGACTCCTCCCATAACCACCTCCTCCACCCTCCAATCCTTTCCTACCAAACTCTTGAAGTTTCTTGTTTTTGTATTCTTTTTTTCCTCCCGATGAGACTGGTTTGTGTTTCCAGCTACTCTTGGAAGTGGGGCTTACCCTGGCATTTGGTCAACCCACCAGGAATCAGATCACTAAAGAAAACTGACTTTCCCTTTGCCGGCAGCTTCCAAATGGCAGTAGCTCTTTAGCTAGTGGTGGTATTTCATGTACACCTTCCCTCCCTATATGCTGGGACGTTGTCTGGGTAGAGTTTGCATACGTCTTGTACAAGCCAAATATTTTTATGATTTAATGCTTAATACATATTCACCTGGTGCAGGACTGAAACTTCCTTTGGCCTGTGTGTTTACTGAAGACGACATCATGTTACCAAAGAGAAAAGACTGTCTGTCTTGCTTTGTCACTATTGTGTTCAGAGCCTATTGGACGAAGGAGATGGCCGCTTCCAGGGATGAGCCCCCTTAACTGGCTATCCAGTTTGTAATGGTCAACCTTGAAAACACATACACAACATGAACAAAAATGGACTCAGCATATTGTATATATATATAGTATATATGTAGTTTATATATATATATATATATATAAATTTGTGCACACATAGATGTTTATGTAACAAGAATAATCGAAGAAAAGGAGGCTATCAGCTTGAGAGTGGGGAGGCATGGGAAGGGCTTGAGGGACGGTAGCTGGAAGAGGATGAAGGGAAGAAAGGGAGGGGAGAAGGTATAATTCTATTTCAATTAAAACATAATAAATAAAAACGAAAGAAAAGAATACTGTACTTCGCTTTGGGGGATGATTTAAACAGCACACAACATTTTAAGGTTCTTTCTCCTCTCTCCTCTTTTGTACTGTGCACCAGGTATTTGACTCAGTTCTGAGCATTCAGTGGTAAACAAGATGGCATGGGTTTGCCTGTAGAGAGTCAATGGTCTAGTGAGGAGGAGAATAGTAGAATAGGGGAATAATTGTAGGACTCCCTATGAATATCAAAAGTTACAGATGTGCAAGTCTTTTTATAAAATTGAGCCACAGCAGTTCTCTACAACCTATGGACTTGCTCAGCTTCCTCCTGTAGACCCAAGCCATCTCCACATCTATAAAAGCTATGCAAATAGTTGTCAGTCTATATTGTTCAGGGAATAATAACAGAAGAAAAACCTGTGCATGTTCCATGCAGACACAACTTATTACTTTAAAAAAATATTTCAATCCACAGTTCATTGACTCTATGTATGTACAGGGATGACTGTAATGATTAGCTGTGTGCAATGTGGACTGGGCCTAGGGGATGAAAGATGCCAAGGGGGAAGTGCATGGCTGGTGTCTTCAGGGTCGGAGGCAGTGTACTTGAGAATGTACCATATACACTTAAAGCGTGAGTTAGCTAGGCAGAGTTGGGGGGTGAAGTTTTAGGAGACTTCCTGGAAGAGAAAGTATGCTGGGCACAAACTTGTTGGTGTGGTAGAGTATGGCTTGTTGTAGAAACTGAGAAACTGAAGTGTCCATATTTTTCAAGAGAAGATTGGAGAGCAATGGCAGATGAGGAGCTGAGATAAGGTTACAGAATTTACACAGAGATGGTAAAGGGTGTGAACACCATACTTGGAGCAATGGAGTCTGTTGTGGTTTCAGAAACATGGTGTGGTTAATAGTTGGAAAGGACCACTCAAGTAACGGTCTACAAGGGAGCAGAGATGGAGTCAGAGATGTCTGAAGGAAATCAGAAGTAGCCGATGACATCTGACTGCAGCTTACACCATAGTGGGTCTCTAGGATGGAGGGATATGAGCAGAGTATTTGGTGTGAACAGTTAACCTTAGGAAACTCTTACAAGAGAACATGAAGGAGCTGAGCAAGCTTAGGCTGGAGAGGAAGAAAAAGGAGAGGCATGAACGATACTTCAAATATTTACTATAGCATCGCTTTTCAAATGCCTAGTTTTATTGCCTCTCTTTTAAAAAATGACCATCCAAGAATCCATCTATTCAACTACTGTGTTGACACAACAAAATAAGCTAACTCAAGTTTTTCTATATATAGGTACATTACATGGTAGAGCTGGGAGAAGCCTGAGGCTGTTTCCCAGCCCAATTATTGGCCACAGACCCAGGAGTAAGGAAGAGGAGGAGGGCTGTTGGAGAAAGTTGCATGTGAGCTCCAGCAGCTTGCTGCCTCTGCCAGATACAGGCTGGTGCAGGATGTGTACATTATGAGCTGAAGGGAACCCATGATGTTGCTGAGGTACAAGGGAACAGAGATCAGAAAAGAGCACAAAGATTTTCTGCTGATTATCCGGCAGTTGCTTGTATGGGGTGAGTTTTTCATGTTTGGATGTTTTCAAGGACTCCTGGTCCTGTATGTGCTAGGCAGAGCTTTCCTGTTGAGGCTACAGCTGTCATCCTTAGGGTCCCCATGCTGTCAGTAAGTATAGTATCTAATTGCTTCTAAGGAGTGACATCTCGTTTCCCCCAGAAGAGTTCATATCTCCCATATGCCATGCCATTACAAGCCAGTGTGAGGAACACGAAATTATCTTCACAGGACATTTCAGTCTTTCCAGAGAGTATTGTTTCATTGTTCCAGAATTTTCCATCAGCTTGCTGTCTTACGCTGCAGTCTACAGACAGCATCTTTGCATCTCAAAACAAAATTGGATAAGGAATCCACACTGTCTTAAGCAAAAGCTACCTCATTGAGCATTTTTCCCCCCAGAGAATTTTGTTTCACAATTCAATGCATCCTTTCAATTTTGGGGAAGAAAATTCCAGAGGAAAATGTGATCTGAACCTTGCTTCTAGTTTGACTCCAAGACGATCAAGGGGCTCAATGTGATGACAAGGCTCAGAATGTGCATAAGTTATGAATGTGGGTTCCAATTCCATCTGAGAACCTTTATGTGTTCCTTATAACAAGAACAAACGGCCACTAAGGGCCCTCCCAAAGCTGTCACATTCATTTTACTTACACCCGAGTTTTCACTGAGGTTTGCTAAGTAGAGAGAAGCCTTTTGGGCCACACGTCACCTCCCTTCCTTGGGGTGATGCTTTTTAGAAGCATTCTCAACAGGAAATACATTTCATTAGTGCTCAGAGAAGAAATTGGTGAGATGACAGATCCCATGATTTGATGGAAGCTCGATTATAATTGTATAAAATAATCTAGCAAGTGCAGATGAAATCCTATTAAGGCCTAGAAATCCAATATCTCATCTCTATGACTTTTAATTGATCTTTACACATATTGTCACTGCAGTCAAATAGCCGAGCTGATTCCAGTATACATAAACAAATGTAAGCACATTAACTCTGTTAATAATTTTAACAAGCAATCTGTATTTCCCATTAGACCGTCTCAGGTTTTTGCCTTGGCATAATTAAAGATATCATCAATGATAAGCCTAATGTGTTATTTAAAGGATGCGTGCATTGAAGTCTTGCTTTTATCATTAACTACATGGTGATGTAATCTGCATAGCCATCATTAAAAAAAAAACAACTAGACTCTCATTCTCAGAAGCAAATGTGTATGATGATGGAGAGAAGGAGCCCTGGGGTGGTGTAAAGACTATAGAGAGAGTCAGAAGTCTGAGTTCCAATCTTGATTCTAGTTCTCATATGGTCAGGCATTACCTTTTAACCTTTCTCTACTTTACGACCTCCTGCAGAGCCACATTGACATTTGTGGCACAGATTCTAACTCTCTGTCTGTAATTATTGACTGTTGGCTATAAAAATCATCACATTCAGGGTAAATTTTTGTGTATATTTCATATAAGTTCAGGTGTGTATGTGTGTCTCTCTGTGTGTTTGTGGTAATCAGGAAGTGTTTGTCTCACTCATTCCTGCAACATTAAGCCCTGTGTCTGGCATGTGATTGAATAACATTTACTGAATGAATGAAGAATGAACTCTCGTCATTCTCCATATGCCATCCATCATGTGGAGAGATGTAAGAGGGGATGTAAGAGATGAACTGGGTTCACCATCATGCCTCATGCTATTATCTTTAAGGGAGAAGAAAACATTGCTAAGGTCCTCTGGAAATACACCTTTGATGACATGATACCAAATGCCTTCTCCCATTCTTAATGAAACAGAAGTGACTCAGAATGTACTGCTGCCTCGGGACTGTTTCCCTGAGCTTGCCCATTAGGCCAAACATAGTACAGAGATACTTCTGTGAGTCAAATGCAGGCAGAGATGTAATTTGTTAGTTTCCAGCTTGATCAAAATGGGAGCGATTCGTGTGTCATACAAATATGACATTTGAGAGTGTTCTTTGAGTCCTCAGATAACATTAAACCCTAAACCTTGCTGTAAACAAAAACAACTTTAATACCAGCCATGACTAATCCTGTGCCTTTGTTCATTAGCTAGAACAAACATTCTGATTTACCATCAAATATCTAAAATTACCATCAAAGCCCTAGAAAATTCCTCCCTTGCATGTGATCTTATCTCAACACACACCACAGATAAGATTCATTACTTTGATAGACAATCTCCACGCACAGGTGACCTCAGTAAACAACATTTTCTGAGTGACTTTTAGCAAATGAGGGGCTTATTCTGGGGTTTATCTGTTAAAGCACATCCCTTTTTGAAATCGTCTTTGCATATATCTGTATATTCTTGATTCATTTTCATGGTTGGTTCTTTGTTTCTTTGGAGGGGGCTCTTCTCTCTGTTCCTCATTTTACTGGGTTTGCTTTTGAAGAGAAACACTTTAGGTGTTCCTTAAAAAGATATGTAATTTAATGAACATTAAAACAGCAGCGACAGAACAACAAAAAGCTAGCTGATGGAGGTAAGATGGTACCTTCATAAGGGGCAAGATTCCCACAGAAAGATGATTAGTGCTTGTATTACTCAGGGTCCTCTAGAGGAAGAGAACTGATAAAATGAATCTATCATGTATCTATCTATAACATCTATATCCAGTCTATCTATATTATCTGTTTGTCATCTGTCTATCATCTATCTGTATATCTATCTGTATGTGTGTATATATGTATGTATGTATGTATGTATGTATGTATGTATCTATCTATCTATCTATCTATCTATCTATCTATCTATCTATCTACAAAAAAGGAATTTACAGGCTGTGTGTGGGCCAGCTAGTCCAACAATGGCTGTCTATCAATGAATGGTCCAAGAGTCCAGTAGTTGTTCAGTCCACAAGGCTGAATGTCTCAGCTGTTCTTTAGTAGACACTGGAATCTTGAAGAAGTAGTTTCTAATGCCAGTGAAGGAATGGACTTGCCAGCAAGAGTGAGAACAAGCAGGCAAAGAGAGCAAGCTTCCTTCTTCTGTGTCCTTTCTATAGCCCTCCGTAAGAAGGTATGGCCCAGACTAAAGGTGGATCTTCCCACCTCAAAGAATCAGTTTAAGAAAAGAACAATTCCTCACAGTTGTACCTAGTCACTTGGGTTTTAGTTAATTCCAGGTGTAGTCAAGTTTGACAACCAAGAATAGCCATCACACACGCTTCCTCCTCTGTCACTAAAACGCCTAGGAGAGGATGGGGAGAAGCCACTTGAGAGCATTAAGGATTCCTGAAACAAATGAACGCAACTTCAAGGTGGCAGCACCCTCTTTCTGATCAGTGACCTTTCGCTTAGTTTTTTCTTGTTTGCCCAAGCTCGAAGATTTTGACATATTCCTCAACACTCTTAATTCCTCTCCGTCTGGCACATTCCCAGCAACATAAAAAAGAGAGAAAGATGGAAGCTCTTATTTTATCTTCGAGCTTCTTAAATATTTATGTTCTAATTTGTTATTGACTTCATGTGAAGTTTTATCAAAATATAGATGGAAAAGTTTAAAGATTGCTCCTGGGAGAGCACTTAATCCATTTAAAAATAAATTTCTAATGGCCAGATTTTCTGGGCTTAAGCATGAAGCTATGAATGGAAGCAAAACCAAACAGGCCTGGTTTATACTTTGACATTTGTAGACGAGGATAAAGAAAATTTGGTAATGGAAATGCTAATCAAATATCATTGGGAATGCTCAGTTTTTTTTTTTTTTCATTTAGGAAAATATTTGATGGAAGCCTCTACTAGATTTCTATTTTAATTGCTTTTTATTGGAAAAAGGAAGAATAAAGCTTAATTAAAAAGCAGCCTAGGTTTAACCCATGGGGCCTTTGCTGCATCTTATTTTCCATTTCTGTCTCATTCTTGGTACTCTTATGCTTTCAAAGACACTGAATGTTAGTTCTTCAGGACGTAGTGACTTGTTAAATGCAGGGCACAGGCTGTCTGTACAGCAATGAGTACCTAATGGGGACATTTTAAAGAACAAATGGAAAGACGAATTGAGGCAGATCACATACACATGTATTCTTTCTGGTCCAGCCATATGACCATCACTTCCTTGACCTTATCTTGAAGATGCACAGGGCACCTCTACTCACCCTGCCATAGCTGCTTTTGTGACATGTGTGGTGTCTTTCTATCTGCAGACTCCGGTGACTTTGTGATTTTGAACAGAGTTTTTCTAACAGTGAGATTTGGGGGTGGGGCCTTATATCACTGGGGAGACTGCTGAATGGCTGTTTCAAAAATTCTGACACCTGGCAAACTACAGGTATTGAAATTGTTTTATAAAGATGAGATACTGCATTGTGTGCTTTGACTGTTATTTCCAATGGCTTAGGTGAGAATTTCCCATGTCTTCGTCCTCATAGCAGTCCCACTTTACACATGATTGTAATGGGCACTTGGACACAAAATTTTAATTAAAAATTATTTTGAGATTTCATAGATAAGTGTGTTTAAAGTCCTTTCCACTCTTCCCTCTGTCCTCCTCCAATGCTTTCTATGATCCTTCAACTCACTCTCAAAATCCTGGTATGGCCTCATTGGGTATGGGGAAAGTTCTTGCTAATGAGCAAGAGGCGGCACACCATCCCGACCTCTTCTGCACCCACAGTGTCTTTCTTGACTTGAAGATCCTGGCTCAGAGATAGGTCTGCTTCAGCTAGGATAGGCAGCCCCTGAACTTGATGTCCCATGCTCTGACACATCCCTTCTACAAGTTCCATCTTCCTGACCTGTGTACCGAAGGCAGGGTTTGCAATGGAGAACGTGAGGCGGCTGTCAGTGTGGGAACTGTTGGGCAAGCTGAGCTTCTAGACCTCTCCCCCGTGTTTTAGAGGTGTGCCAAGGGTGATTGTCTGAGAATGGAGCCATAGGTACTAGAAAATCTGGACTGGGGACTTTCCAAGTCTCTCGAATCACCTGCATGTCACCCAAATCTAATAGCAAGGTCTAATGCAGCTTCCTAGTGCCTCGCCAGGGCTGTGTTTGAGGTTTTTGTGCAAGCATGCACAATATATTAGGATTCACCAAAGAAACAAGACCTTGTGCAAACTAGGGAAGTGATCTACCACTAAGGTATACACCAAACCCTAAGAGTATGTGTATATTTTTTTTACAAGGATTGGCTCATGCAATTATAGAGGCTGAGAAGTCCCATGGGTCTTCCATTTGCAATCCAGGTGCCCAAGAAGGTCATTGGTGCAGTTTGAAGGCCTGAGAGCTGGAGAACCAATACTGTAGATTCCTGTCTGGGTTGGAAAGTTTAAGAACCAGGAGTGCCTAGGGCAGGAGAGAATTGGTGCTCCAGATCCAGCAGTCTGGAAGAGGAGATAAGATGAGGGGGGGAGTATGAGGAGAATAACAGAGAGAAGAGAGGAGGTGGGGAAGGGAGGAGGGAGATGAGGAAGAAAGAGGGAGAGTGAACATATTCACCCCACCTTTATGTCCTATTCAGGTTCTCAATGGACTGGATGGTGCCTATCCCTACCATGGACTATCACGTGATTTACTGAGGCTTCCCATAGCCCAGTTAAGTTGACAGATAATATTTAGTCATTGATAGTCTTCCTGAACCTGTGGCTCTGGAGAGACTGAGCATGTCAGATCTTGCCCAGGCCACTGTAGTACCCAGTAGTGATCTCAGCAATCCTGGGGGAAAGCAAAGCTAACATGATGTAGTTCGAAACTCCAGGAAGTGCTGAAGTACAGGGCATCCCCTGGTTAGTCGGAGCCACAAGAAGGAACCAAAGTCTATATAGGTCATGCTGTCAGGACAGGGAATCTCTTTTTGCTCTCTGTGAACTCAAAAGTATTTTCCATACACTAGAGCAGAGATTTACAATTCATGATTATTGACAGAAATCTAACTTAGACCCATTACCCACAATGCACACATGTGTTGGCCCACCTTAATGAATGTTACACTTTTTTATTACACACACACACACACACACACACACACACACACACACACACTATAGCAAACGTCTCACTCTATAGTGAGGATGGCCTCAAACTTGTGAGATCCTCCAGCCTCAGCTTCTTGAATGATGGGGTTCTAGTCATGCATTGTCACACATGACTTTCTTTTATATTCCAAATATGAGGTATATTTAATGTGCATGCATATTGTATATTTGGGTCGAGGGTGTGAGGTATGTGTGGCGAGGATGGATAGTTTAGGGAGACTGAACTTGATAAGAGAAAGGTTTTATTCCATTTAATAAAAATCACCATTTTTCCAAAGTAATATTTTTTATTGATTATTTGGGAATTTCACACAATGTGCCTCAATCACACTCACTATCCGTTCCTCTCAGGTCTACTCTCCCATCCTTGTGCCCTCCCCATCAAAAGCGAAAAAAAAAAATACACCAAGTCCAATTTTGGTTGCCCATACGCTCATTGGAGCATGGTCAGACTCCCAGTGGCCAGCCCCTTGTAGATAACTGAGTCCTTCCCCACAGCCCTGCCAGAAGCCATCAACTGTGAAGAGCTACACTCCAGCATCTTTATCACACCTTTTGTGGACTCTCTTTAATGGCTTCTTGTCTGGACTGTTTCTTTGGGGGAGGGTTGTCACAGAAACCTCCACTTTCTCTCATTTCCAATTACGAGTCTGCAGTCATTGACACCACTTCAAAAGAAGCTTCCCTGCCCGTAACAGTCAGTGGCAACACAGGTCATGGATTTCCACGTGGTTTCTGGTGACAGCATTGACCATGGACATCCACACTGCCTCTAGTGGCAGCCCAGAACCCAGACCTCAACATGGTCCCTGGTGGCAGCACAGATCACGGACGTCAACATGACCTCTGGTAGCAGTACAGACCACAGATATCAACTTGGTCTCAGGCGGCAGCATGGACCTCACACATCCACTTGGCCTCAGCTAGCAGTACAGACCACGGACATCAACATGGACCTCAGCAGCGGCACAGACCATGGACACCAACTTGGCCTCAGGAGGTAGCATGGACTACAGACATCAACATGGCCTCCAGCAGGAATATGGGTCATGGACACCAACATGGCCTCAGGTAGCAGCAGAGACCACAGACATCCACATAGCCTCCAACAATAACACAGACCACAGGCATCAGCAGTGGCAGCATGGGCCATGGGGGTCTTTTGAGGAGGCTGAATCCAGAAAATGAACTGTTCTTCACCTCAGATATCTCCAGGGTGATCATGGACAGTGCCTTTGGGGGCAGAGCCTGCATTAGCTCCAGATTGCTGCATACCACCCTGCTGGCCCTACGAGGCAAGGACATGTTCCTTTGTCCACAGTGGCTGGGCTCCCATATACATTGTGGCTGCCAAATCCCTGGTTTCTCTTTTCTCTGTTGTGTGTGGCTTTGCCCTGCCATCTTCCTTTCCAATTTCATGAGTCCACTTTTTAAAAGCCAATAGGACCTGCCTTTTTGAAAAGTTGTTCCAGGGTTACTTCATGGTCTGCAGACTCATCTGTCTCCCCTCAAAGCCTCTGTGGGTCTCTCAGGCTCCTTCGAGTGACTCTATGGTCCTGTGGGTACAGGTGACTGCTGCCATCTTGAATGCACCTCCTGAAATCACCATTTTAATAAAATTTCTACTTAACATAGATTTATATGTAAAGATTTATTATGTTCATTTTAATAAGACTATTACCTAACATCTATTTGCTTAAGTCATTATGTATGTATGAATCTCTCTCTCATCTATCTATCTATCTATCTATCTATCTATCTATCTATCTATCTATCTATCTATCTATTTATCATATATCTATCTATATCTATCATATATATCTACTATCTATCTATCTATCTATCTATCTATCTATCTATCTATCTATCTATCTATCTATCTCTATCATCTATAGTCTTCTATCACCCATTATCTATCTAATCTATCAGTCACCTAATATTCTGACAAGATAGTATTTTCACAGTTGGGATGTAGCTCAGGGAAGAGTAATCCCATCCACCACAAACAAAACAAAACAAAAGCCCTGGATGGTGTGTAGTACATACTTGTAATCCTAGCACTTGGGAGGTACAGACAGGAGGATGAGGCAAGCCTGTGCTACATATAGTGTATAAATCCAGCTTGATCTACATTAAACTCCATCTCAGGAAAATACCAACAAAAAGAGGTAGTAATATTATCAAATGGCCATTGCTATTTCACTTGGGCAGGTCTACTTTGAGAGTGACAAAGGTACTTCTAGAAGGCCTAAAAGTCAGTTTCCAATAGGGCAAGAATTGGTTCTGAAGATTTCACTCATCTGTCAATGTTAATTGTAAGTACATTAGCCAGATGTTATGTTGATGCTAAGTATTTGTTTATTATCTCAGTATCCATGCCAACTTCTTTCTTTTCATAGAGGTTACATAGCTCATATTTCTGATAGCTAGCAACCATGGTGACCAAATAATACTGACTAATAAAATAGAAACAGGAAGTTCTTTATTACAGTCTTGAGAAGACATTGTTTTCTTGATATAATGGAGTACACCATCTGTCTTTCTCTTTTTATAATGTAAGATCTTTATTCTTTGAGAAATTCATATAATGTATTTTGATTATATTCATGCCCTACTACTCCCCCTAACTCCTTCAGTATCTATTCCACCTCTCTACCTACTCCTAAATTTCACATCCTCTTGTTTTGTTAGTAATCTACTGAGCCCAATTTGTGTGGCCCAAATAATCTCGGGTATGGGGCCATCTTCTGGAACATGGTTGACCTACTAGAGGCCAACTCCCTTAAAAAAGACTGACTCTTCTTTCCCCAGAAGCTGTTCCTTCTCAATAGCTCTTCAGTTAGGGGTGGGGGCTTAGGAAGCTCTTCCCGCCTCCACACTAGAATGTTGACTGATTTAATCTTTTGTGGGACTTGTTCTACAGACAACTACAGCTATGAGTTCAAAAGTGTAGATGTCCTGGCATGTCCAAAAGACACCGTTTCACTTTGGTCTCCCTAACCCGTGGCTTTTACAGTCTTTCTGCCCCATCTTCAGTGATGATTCCTGAGCCTTGGGGACAGTGTGTGTGATATGGATGTCCCATATCTGGCTGAACCCTGCCTCTGCACTTCGGTCAGTTAGGAATGTCTATTTGACTGACATCCACTGTGAAAAGAAAATCCTCTGCTTCCTTCATAAAGACTGAGCAGCACTAATCTATGGGTTTGGAGTTACTAACTCATAGAGTAGTTTGATACTATGTCCATTTGACAAGATAGCAAGATCACCCTTGTGGGGTGTGAGCTCCCCAGCCATGGGTTCCTGGCCAGATTTATAGTACCAGTCATCAATTTTCTCCTGTAGAGTGGGCCTTAAATCCAGTTAGAAAGCAGTTGGCTACTCCCCATAACATTTATTCCACTATTACACCAATGTATATATCCTAACATTCTGGTCCTTATTATAGCTCATGGGGTTCACAGTTGAGTAAGACTATTGATGACTTTTCTCCATCAGCCACCTACACAGCACCTTCTAGTACTATGAAAGCTAGCCTCCGGGAAGATGTTTCTTTGTTAGTAATAACTTGATATCTCCATGTATCTCAACAGAAGTGTATGGTATCTTCAGCAATAGGGTCTTACAATTGAGTTCTGGTGGGCAACCAAGAGCAATGACAATAGCCTATATTACCTTGGGAGCCTTTAGGACACTTTTGGACAACACCTTGAGGGGACATATCCTACACAGGGCACTTGACTTTTCATCTGGCAGTCCGTGGTTTCTGTGATGAGCACCATCCTTTCTGTGGGAGTTTCTGGTTCTTCTCTTTTCTAGTGCACAATACAGATCTTGTAGGTAGAATTTGGTAGCCAGGCCATGACTATGAAGTAAGGCGGAGGGGATTAGACACTGTGACCTAACAGCTGCCGCCGACTGAATCAACTCTGGAAGCTGCCTCTCAGACTTTGGGTTTAGACTTGTTCAGTATAGTTTCTCCAGCATTCGTAATAGAGTACAGTTCCTGGCAGATACAGGCAGGCAGTCTGGAAGTGGGTAGAAGAGAATTAGGATGGCCTTCCTGATTCACAGTGCTATGTGCAAAGCAACTGTTTTCAGCTTGAGGAGTTTAAGTTGTGTTCACCCCGGACATGCCTGGGGACCCTGTAACACAGAGACCTATGAGACATGTCTTGGCTATTAATGCAGAATCAGTGGCAGCTCCAGCATTAATCCTGCAGGCTGGAGATAAATGATGCTCAGCCTCTGCCAGGCTGAATCTGTACCAAAACAGCATTAATACCTATTTATATTTTTCTATCAATATTTCATAAATTTGAAGAGAAACAGCTTGAAAGAATTCAAATGATTTTTCTCTGTATGCGTTCCAGAGGCATCAATTATTGCTGTGGGGGCACCTTCAGCATTGCCTAAAGCTGCAATAAATCCCCTAGCCTTAACTTTGAAGATTTGAGAAATGCTAATACTGAGAAGTGTATGAATTATTACTCTTGCTCTAACCCAGCAATGTGCCCCCAAAGAGTAAACACAGGCCTCATTTCATTCGGGAGTGGATGAAAACTTCCCCTGCTTGGGTAAAGGGAGATGTGATAGGGCACCAGGGGGCATGGGCAGGCTTCTTAATTGTTTTAAATTCAGTTTCTCATTGGGTGAAGCAGCTGAAGGTTCTTGAAGAAGAGCTTTAATCAATTTTCCTATTTTTCTAAATATTTTGCATTTCCCAAGTTACTTGATTCTTACAAGAATATTATTCAGTAGGTGGGTTAATTGTGATTACTCCCATTTTACAGATGTGGACCCAAAGGAGTAAAACATGATGGACTTGGTTTTGACTTCTTGGTAGCCTAGGGAGATGATAATTTCCACTCTTTTTTTTTTTTTTTTTTTTTTTTTTTTGGTTTTTCGAGACAGGGTTTTTCTGTGTAGCTTTGCGCCTTTCCTGGAACTCACTCTGTAGCCCAGGCTGGCCTCGAACTCACAGAGATCCGCCTGGCTCTGCCTCCCGAGTGCTGGGATTAAAGGCGTGCGCCACCACCGTCCGGCCGATACTTTCCACTCTTAATTGGTGGGAAGTTGGAAGTCCATCACCCATGCCTACTACCTTGTGGTTCTTGGAATTTGAAGAAAATGAAAGCCCAATGTGACCACCCATCATTCACTCTGCTCTTATCAACAGCTATAACCACTAAAGCATAGACGTATTTGCAAATACATCTCTGCTTCTTCCAAATTGAAGCATTAGAGGGAGGAAGAGGATGAAGAAGGAGAGAGGGAAGAACTGATGTAGAGGAAGTGTCATATTGCTGTCAATGGCCCCGACATAGATAGCTTCAATGACTCTCCAAAAAAATTTCTGTGAGACACATGGTGGCAGATAGCTTCAAGGGGTTGAATCACCTCCTCTGTCATAGAAGAGTAACCACTCAGAGAAGGAAGTATTCCAGGCCAATGATCTTGCTCAAGTTATGGCCTAAAGAAGAATTTGGTCTAAGGGATGATGTAGAAAGGAAAAGAAACAGGTTTGTATGAACCATCATGGTTCCACCTTCTTGATGACCCCCAGATTCCCAGACTAAATTCTTGTTCCACCTACAATAATTCCACGGGGGTCACAGTTTGAAAAATTGAGTTATCTTTGTGATTTTCTATTGTTTTCTTACCTTCTTCCATCTCATATGTTATTCATATAAGTTTGCAAGCAACTCCAAACTCTAACTGCTTTCTAGGAAGATGAAAGAATAAGAGATGATTTATGTTTCGAAAAGATACAAAACAGGTGGGTGATAAATGAGATACACAGCTTATTAAAGCGATTGTGATCAGGATTGCCTGTCTGTGAAAGAGACACACACAACTGAGTGTTAACAAGCTGCTGTTTTGTGTGAAGAAAACAGGAAACTCTGAGCCATATCTAGCTCCATCCCAACAAGGTCCAGTTTTTTACTTCAGTGACATTTTGCTTATATGCGCATTGTCTTTTGTGGTGCATGATTCTGACATTTAATTTTGTGTCTATAATTAGATTATTGAAGAGTCTCACTCTGTTGAGGTATTGATGTAAAATGGCTTCTATTTTTTCTTCAATCATGACCCCAAATACGTTTCATCAAAGATTCTTTTCTAGTTCCTTACAAAATGGATGGTTATCAAACCATCCAAATTGCTTTCCTCCGGGATTAACATGTGTAGATGTAACCGTCTTATCAAATAAGAAACACAGAGCCAATACAGAGATGAAAGCCAAGAGGTCAGAGCAATAGTTAAGAGCTAAAAACCTTACCCTTCACTGTCACTGTGGTCCTACCTCTCCGAAAGAGAGTTACTTCCTGTTTGTCTGTCTTTTTATAGTGTTTCTGTTCTGCCTTCTCATTGGTTGTAAACCCAACCACATGACCTCCTAGTCACTGCCTGTGTGTACAGACCTCCAGGTCTTCTATGGTTGGTATTAAGATTAAAGGCGTATGTCTCTATGCTGGCTGTATCCTTGAACACACAGAGATCTGCTTAGCTCTGCCTCCCAAGAGCTGGGATTAAAGGCGTGCACCACTACCACCCAGCTTCTGCTAAGGCTTGCTATTAGCTCTGACCCCCAGGCAACTTTATTTACAAATCACATTTTAGTACAAATAAAATATCACCATATTTCCCCTTTTCTATTTTAATAAAAAGAAAAAAGGAAAGAAGTTGTAACTAATGTAAGAAAAACTATATACAAAAGTACAATAACTATATACCATATATACAAGTAATAAATACCTAAACAATGTCTAGTCCATTTGTATTGAACAAATTCAGAGAAAATAATTCCATTGTCTATCTTATTTTGGTAAGTCCAAAATATACCTAATTCACTTTCTATCCTAACTAATCTTCAACTATAACTAACTAATCTTCAACTATAACTAACTAATCTTCAACTCCCTCAGAGATCTAAGAAGGAAATAATATTACCTAAGAAAAATAAAAACAGGAAGTACATGCAAGCAACTTCCAAAAAAATTTGTGAGTTGACAGAAACAGCCAGCTGCCTGGACAGTCACCTGAGGTTTCTCCACAGTGTTGGGGCATCATCTTCAGCCTATAGGCTTAGTGTATCTGACAGACTCATTTGTGAAGTAGGATGTACACAAGGTCATTAGTTCGACCTCCCATTGGGTGAGAGCAGTCCATGTACCAGAAACACTTGAATTCCACTAGTGTCCTGTCATGATTCAGGATTTTAAATTCTGGAAATTGTTGATGTTTTTTTAATTCAGCTGTCCATTCTTCTTGGCTGTGTATACATGGCTTCATCTCAGCATCCCGTTCTTCTCCACATCCCTCTATTAAATGCCAGTCTACTATTGAGAGGCGCGAGTTTAGTTTCTCTTCAAGAATAACTGTTTCAGCTGTCATTCTACTGCACATTAGAAGCCATCAGCCTACTGCCTGTTCAGCTGCCTTCGAAGAAAAGGGCACTGTACCTTTTCTGGATTGCGAAGGCCACTTCAGGGATGGTGCCATATGGTCCTGGCCTCAGAAGATGTCTTTTGATAAAGCCATAACCACACTTGTTTTGGCAAGAATCAGTAATCCTTTGTTTTGTGTCCTGTCTGTCCATTTTGTCCTGTTGTCAGCAGTTGATTCGGGGATACTTTGTTGTCCAGTGGCTAACTTTTGCCACAATGAAAGTTAACTCCATATGCAGTTTCTTCAATGTCCATATTCTCTCTGAAGTAGATTGGTACTGCCAGGAGCCGACAAGTCTCATAGTCATAACAAAAAGAAAAATTTTCTAAGTTATTAAAACATTTTAAATGCCATTTTCTGTAGATCTCTGAAGGGTTTGAAGATGACCTGTCTATCTAAAATACATCTGCTCAATCTTGAAAACATACCTAATATGACTACAAGTTCTATTATAATGTTTAAGTACTAACTTTCATTTCTTTATATCCTAATAGTTGGTAATAATAACATTCAAGGACCAGAAAATTGCATTACACTGTTAGATGAATGGTATAAGTACAATTAGAAATATACATATAGCATTTTCTAACAATATCAATTTCAATATATATAATTTGTATTCAATATAAAACAATCCAATCCAATGTAAAGTATTTAAAACTAGTAATTGTCTTTTTCTTTTTTTCTTTCTTTCTTTTATTTAAACAAGAATCTTAAATCTAATCTCCTTTGCTTAGCCCTTTTCCTAACCCTTGACAACAGCTTGTAATATTGACTGTGTATATTGTATATACTTATTGAATATAATTTGTCTTGTATTAGTTATAAGCTTTTTTTAAAAAATTTTAGACAAAAAGAGAGGAAATGGTATTGTGTTCCCCAAAATATTGTGTACCCTGATAAACTTATCTGGGGTCAGAGACAGAACAGCCACTATATACAAAGGCTAGAAAATGGTGGCACTCACACCTTTAATCCTAGCATTCCAGAGGCAGAAATCCCTCTAGATCTCTGTGAGTTCATGGCCACACTGGAAACAGCCAGGCATGGTGACACACGTCTTTAATCCCAGGGAGTGGTGGTAGAAAGCAGAAAGGTATATAAGGCGTGAGGACCAGAAACTAGAAGCATTTGGCTGGTTAAGCTTTCAGGCTTCTAGCAGCACAGTTCAGCTGAGAGCCATTTAGATATGAGGACACAGAGGCTTTCAGTCTGAGGAAACAAGACCAGCTGAGAAATTGGCCATGTGAGGTTGGCTGTGGCTTGTTCTACCTCTCTGACCATTCAGCATTTCACCCCAATAACTGGCCCCAGATGTGATTTTATTAATAAGACTCTATAAGATTCCTGCTGCAAACATGTCTAATGGCAACATTAGTTTTGTGATGTAAATATTCTGATGTACATCCTTTGTAGGAAGACTGAGGCACAGGAAATTTTTCAGCTCATGGGCTAAAAACCCTGGAGTGAACTCAGGGCCTGATGTCTGTGTTAGTCAATTTTCATCATGGTGACAAAGTACTTGACATGTCTTAGAAGTAAAGACTTGTTTTGGCTCATGGCTTTAGTTTTAGGTTTCAGTTCACAGTGCTCTGATCCTGTCTGACCCTGCTGCGTGGCCCTCTGATGAGAGAGACCATCTCTCCAGTGATAAGTAGATGGTGATGGAAGTCTGTTTACCTCAGTACCTGGGAAGCAGAGAGAGGGGAGGGCTAGAATCCCAATATCCCCTTCAAAGCCACATTGCCAATAACAGTTCCTTTTCACTAAACTCCATTTTCTGAAAGTTCTAGCATTCCCTAAGAGTTGAGAAGGCTGGGGATCAACCCTGGAACACATAGGCCTTTGGGGGACATTTCAGAGCCAAGTTACAGCACTTTGCTACAGTTCCCTTTATTGCTGTACCCCTGTGTCTAGGTATTCTGTATCCTTCAGGGCATTTGCCGTTGTTAAAAAGTGCAAAGCTCAGTTTAAAGCTCTACTGTCAAAATTGATTTAAGAAAATTCCAACAGATTTGTTGAGACATAAATCGCATACTATATAAAATCACCTATTCAAAATATACACTTCCAGTATTTTTAACTCCGTGTGTGTGCATATTTATATGTGGGAGTGTGCCACCACATCCAGACTCACCAAATTCAGGTCCTCATGTTTACATGGTAATCGCTTCACCTACTGAGCCTGGTTTCCAGCTTCCAGGGATTTTCAGCATGTAGATGGAGCTGTGTCACCATCACTACTGTGAAGTTTTAGAACTTTTCATCATTACTGTCCCCACTAACCATTACTTCTTGTTCTCCAGGCATTAACTTAACCCCAGTCACTTACTGTTTCTATTGGCGTAGGTTATTGTCTGAGTTAGGGTTTTTATCACTGTGAAGAGACACCATGGCACTGCAACTCTCATAAAGGAAAACATTTAATTGAGGTGGCAGCTTACAGTTTCAGAGGTTTAGTCCATTATCATCATGGCGGGGAGCATGGCAGTGTGCAGGCAGACATGGTGCTGGAGAAGGAGCTGCTACATGTTGATATGCAGGCAACAGGAAGTAGACTGAGATACTGGGTGGTATCCTGAGCATGTAGGAGACCTCAAACTCCACCTCCACAGTGACACATTTCCTCCAACAAGACCACACCTACTCCAACAAGGCCACACCTCCTAATAATGCCACTCCTTGTGAGATTATGGGAGCCAGTTACATTCAAACTACCAAAGATGTTCTGAACATTTCACATAAATGTAATCACAAGTTATGTACCTTTCATGTCTTTCACTGAACCCATTATCTCCAAGTTTCATCCATTTGGGGACTTATATTGGGATTTCATTCTTTCTTAAGGCCAAACAAATTCATTGTATGAAAGACTATATGCATCTCTTTGCTCTTTAGCCCACAGATACCTGGGTTGTCATTGTTTGGCTATTGATGGATTATGGTGGTTGGGATGAAAAATATCTTCCACATGTGCATGTATTTGAATGCTTAGTTCCCAAGTGGTAGTGGTTCTCAGTCAGGGAGGTTACTGAATGTTTAGAAAGTAATGCCTTGCCAGATGAAGCTTATCACTAGGGGCAGGCTTTGAGGGTTTAGAGCTTCACTCTACTTCCTGCTCTCTGTCTGCTTCCTGTGTGTGGATAAAAATGTGACCTCCCAGTTTCCTGTTCCTGCTATCGCATCATGCCTTCTGACTCCAGCCCTCTGAAACTGTGAGCCAAAATGAACTGTTTTTTCCTTAATTGCATTTGATAATGGTGTTTTATCACAGCAACAGAAAAGTGACTAGTATAGGGATCATGCATGGGCCAATTTTTGTGTGGATACATGCTTTTAAATTCATTTGTTGGATGTCCCAAACTGGCATTTCTACATTTAACTAGTATTGATTTGTTTAACTGGTTGATAAGCTGCCGGAAGGTGTTCCAAAGTGGTTGTGCTGTTTTGTATTTCCATCAATATTCAAGGAGGTTTTAATTTTTCAACATCTTTGTCAATGCTTCTAATACCTTCTTGCTAATGGCTGTCTTTTTCTTCCCTCACATCCCTCCTCCCACTCCTCCCCATCTTTCTCTCCCCCACGCCTCATCCCTTCTTCCAACACGGTAATTTCTCCCATGGGAGACCAGCTAAGCCTGGTACATTCAGTTGAGGACCAAAGCCCTCCTCGCTTTATCGGGGATGAGCAAGGTGTATGACCCTAGGTAATGGAATCCAGAAGGGCTGTCTTTATGGGTGTGATGAGGTATGATGTGGTTTTGATTTACATTCCTCTAGTGGTTAACGATGCCAAGTGTCTCTCATGTACTTACTGAAGATTTGTATAACTCCTTAGGAAAATTGTCTTTAAGATCCTTTCCCATTTCAAATGACTTTTTTAAAAATAATTAATATTTATTTTTGTATTTTGGATACCACATCCAATTAGGTATTATATGTAAATATGCTCCTTTCTGTTATTGCTTTCTCACTTTCTTGGTGGTATCCACACTGACTAGCTTTCACAACTCTGATGAAATACCTGATCTTACCAGCTTAGAAAGGAAAGGTTGCTTCAGCTCATTTCAAAACTTCAGCTTTGATGAATATTCACTTGTTTTTACCTTGTTACTTTTGGGGAAAGATGAGGGAGGATTGAACTTAGTGCCTGCTAAACATGTGCTCCACCACTGAGCCTCTACCACTGAGCCACAAGTGTTCCACCACTGAGCCAATGTGTTCCATCACTGAGCCACAAGTGTTCCACCACTGAGCCACAAGTGCTCCACCATTGAGCCACATGTCCTCCACCACTGAGCCTCCACCACTGAGCCACAAGTACTCCACCATTGAGCCATAAGTGCTCCACCACTGAGCCACAAGTGCTCCACCATTGAGCCACAAGTGCTCCACCATTGAGCCACAAGTGCTCCACCACAAAGCCATAAGTACTCCACCACTGAGCCACAAGTGCTCCACCACTGAGCCACAAGTGCTCCACCACTGAGCCACATGTGCTCCACCACTAAGCTGCACTCCAGCTCCTCATTTGTGTTTTTGTTAGCTTATTAAAGAAGCATTTTGTCTAAACAAATGCCATGAAGATATACTTCCCTAATTTCTTCTGACGTTAGTTGCAGCTGTTATATTTGGGGTTTTCATCAATTTTTAGTAAATTCTGTGTATAGAACAAGGAAGTGGTCCAACCTTCTTGTTTTGCATGAGAATAGAGTTGTGCCATCGCAGATTGTTGAGATTTATGAGACCACTGAGTTGTTGTGGCTGCCTTGCCAGGAATCAGTTAACCACAGTTTCCAGTATTTATCACACTTGCTCATCCACTCCATTGATGCACACCCTTGTCTTTAAGCTCACACCACCCTGTTTTGCTTGCTACACCTCTGCAATAGATCTCACCCACTTTCCATTGTTCGCTTGTTTTGGTTACTTGAGGCAGGGTTTCTCAGTGTTGCCCAAGCTGGTCTCCAACTCACAATGCTCCTGCCTCGGCTTCTTGAGTGTTGGACTTGTAGACTTGTACCACCGTGTCTACCTTGCAGGAGATTTTAAAATTATGAAGTGTGAGCCTGCCAACTTATTCTTTTTAAAGATTATTTTGTCTTTTCTAGGTCTCTTACAGTATTTTTTTTATAAGATTTTAGAAGAGCTTTGTCAAATTTTGCAAGAGAATCCATACAGATTTTGGGTGTGGGTGTGTATGTGCGTGCAAGTGCATATTTGTATGCAGGTGTGTGAATGGTGGTGGTGGTGGTGGTGGTGGTGGTGTGTGTGTGTGTGTGTGTGTTTGTGTATGCACATGCATGTTTGTCTATGTGGGAGAGAGAGGGGAATCTCAGGAGTCATTTCTCAGAAGCTATGCACCTTGTTTTATGAGGCAGAGTCCCTCACTGGGACCTGTCAGCCTCAGGAAACTGTCTGTCTTTCTTCTCTAGCAATGGGATTTCAAGTGTGCACCACCACACCTACCTTTTTAGGTGGATTCTGGGATTTGAACTCAAATCCTTATGCTCATGTTGCTAACACTTTACTGACTAAGCTATTTCCCAAGCTTCCTGGTTCAGATGTTTTTAAATAGGGGACTGCAATGAATGCATAGATAAATTTTGGAAAAATGTTTGTTTTAATATTATTGTTCATTTTCTAACCCACGTAGCTCTTTTAAATCTGCTTTCTTTGCTTTTAAAGATCTGGTCTCTGGTTTTCAATATGTTAATTTATTTTTTGAGAGTTTAATACACACATATCGTGTATTTCAATAATATTCACCTCCCATTCCTGCTCTCTAGCTCCTCCTGGATTTTTTTCTTATCCACCAACTCCAATTAGTGCTGCTCTACACACATATTTGTGGTGCCATGGACTGGATCATGGTTAACCTCCCAGAGGTCACCCCCCCAAAAAAAAAACCCTGACTCTCCTTCTAGCAGCTGTCAGTTCTCAATAGCTCCCAACAAGGAATGGGTACCCGCACATCACTTCCCCAACCACGCTGGACGGTGACAGGTTTGATCTTGTGTAGGTCATGGACCACAGGGACTGTGTGTTCATGGGTGTGATGATCCTGTCATAACAGGAAATGCCGTTTCACCCTCGCTTTCCCCTCTCTGGCTCTTACAATCTTTTCATCTCTTCTGTGATGTTTCCTGAGCCTC
The DNA here is from genome assembly GCF_949786415.1 of Peromyscus eremicus. Classification (NCBI taxonomy): domain Eukaryota; kingdom Metazoa; phylum Chordata; class Mammalia; order Rodentia; family Cricetidae; genus Peromyscus; species Peromyscus eremicus. The sequence goes on along the minus strand of NC_081434.1, from coordinate 35,353,265 downwards.
GGGAGAGGGAAGTGTGGTACTGATGTCCTGTGTGTGATGGAGCCACCTACAGACACTTTCTCCTCACTTGAACCAGTTGTGAATCTCAGAGTTACTCACTGTCCGGAGAAGGTTCTCTGATGAGGACTGAGAGTTGCACCTATCTGTGGGTACAGAGATACCTATTTAGAGAGCAGTTTAGTGTTCTGAGTACAGGTTTGGTGTTCTTCTGTTAAATTCATTTCTAAACGTCAGTTTGAATGGAGTTATTTCTCAAATTCGTTACAGGTTGTTTATTGTTTACAGAAATAGTATTGGTTTTGCATAGTGATCTTGTGTCCTGAAGTCTTACTGGTTTTGTTTATTATAATTTTCCAGCAGATTTATTAGAGTTTTCTTCATAAATGATCATGTCATCTGCAAGTAGATATATCTTTCTTTTTCTTATTCATCGTATCTTGAAGCTTTCTATTTTTTTTAAAATCTGATTTGCTGGACTAGAGCTTAAGTTCAATAGTGAATAGAAGTTGTCTGAACAGACACAATGGTCTTGGTTCTCTTTTCTCCCTAATTCCCTTCTTCTTCCCTCCTTACATCTCCCCCTCCTTTATTTTCCTCTTATCCTTCCCTCCTTCCCTCCCTGCCCTTTTTCCTCTCTCCTTTCATTCCTTCCTAGCTTCCTTCATCCAGAATATCTTTATTAGGACCTTAAGCCTCATCACAATCAAACTGTAAGAGAAAAATGCTTTACCCAGGAATCCATATTTATCCAAAATTTTGGTAGAAATAACTTACAAAATTTGGGGATCTAGGAACTATAAATATGGAACCTGGGTCCCAGCTTCTGGCTTCCTAGAAGACTGAGAAAGAAGTTTAGGTTGGTAGGAGTCAGATAAGCCATTTTTGTTTTATAACGGAGTATTTACCTCCCAAATGTCAGGCTGAGGTGTAATCCAGTAAATGGACACTGGCCCAGCGTGTACAAATTCCTGGGATTTATCCTCAGTACTGCTCAACACTCTATGTATGCATCTTTCTCTGTCTTTCCCCAACTCTATGGCTTAGAGAGGGACTCTACTTGGGTGGAAGTTATGCATTCACTGGTATCAGTGTTCCACATTCTGGATTTGGCCCCAATCTCAAGATTTTAATTATTTTAAATTAATAAATGTGATGCACATCATTGACTTTTCTTTTAATGAATTTAAATATTAGTCTAAGGCAGTAACCATGGGACTATGGTGATTACCTTTTCCAAAGAATTCTTTTTGTTACAAGACCGTCAGTTGATTGAATATTTTCTATGCCTAGTTGTAGCCAAATTTCATTTTTATAGGTGTTATGCATCTCATCTCTTAAAGTAGTAATTTGTTTATATTTGTCTCCCAAATTATTTGTGCTACTGTATCAGGAAATTATATAACGATTTTGTAATTTTCTTTATTAAAAATAGCTAAAGCAGTTGTTTTGAAACTAGTGGGAGCTGAACCATCTCTAATTCAACATGTTAATCATGGATACTTGGGGAAATTATTTCAGAATCAAGGTATTAAGAAAAATTATTATCTCTTTAAACAATAGATTTTCATTTGTGTGTGTACATTTCTGTTTAACTCTAGAAATGGGACTATATTTCTAGAAAAGGGCCTCATATATTTAAGAATATTTTACATGGACACAAAGTCCCCTATAAGCTTTCAATTTACTTAGAGGGTAACTCAGAGTTCAATAAGCTTCCTTCAGAGAGGCTGAAATAAGTTCCAGAGAATAGAACAGGTACAATATGATTAAGGATCTAGGAAGGATGCAGGGGGTTGATATTGAAAATTATTGTATGTAGAACAATTACTTGCTTGTAGCTGAAGTTTTATATGGTCCTGCCCAGCCCCACAGACCCTGCAGCTGCTTATAAAATAATCACTCAGAAGCTTATATTAATTAAAACTGTTCAGCCATTAGCTCAGGCCTACCATTGACTAGCTCCTATACCTAAACTCAGCCCATTTCTGTTAATCTATAAATCACCACACTTTCCGTGGCTTTACCTGTGTGCCATTACATGCTGCTCCCTGTATGGCTGGCTGGCGTCTACTGACTCAGGCTTCCTCCTCCCAGAAGTCTCCTCTTCTGCTGGCCCAGCCTATACTTCCTGCCTGGCTACTGGCCAATCAGCATTTTATTTATCAACCAACCAGAGCAACACATTCACAGTATACAGAACATCCCACAGCACCTCTCCTTTTCTGTTTAATCAAAAAGGAAGGGTTTTAACTTTAACATAGTAAAATTACATATAATAAACAAGAATTACAGTTACAATATCTAGTCTCTTTGTATTTTGTAAAATTAAAGAAAATACAGTTTGTAAATAATATAAGCCTGGGCAGGACACAGGAAAACTTCAGCTCCACTTGCTTCTGTCTCTGTGCTCTTCATACCTTAGCCTATTATACCTTTCTCTCTGCTGACACATCTTGAGGATAAAGATTTGCTATGATCATATGTGCTCCAAGTACCACCCTTTCTCATGTATCTTTTGTGCCTAATATCACGATAGCCACTAAATAAATGTTTGACTGATTTTAAGACTATTAGGAAGAGAAATTCAATCTAGCAGCCTTATGCAGAAGCTGTAAGCTCTCATCCATGCAGGTTAAGGTATTCTTGGTCTATGAGTAGATCAACGTCTTGCTTAGCCATCATCAGAAAAATTCTTTCCTGCTGTAGATGGAAACAAGTGTCAGAGAGTGAGAGACCTTGGAATACTCGGTCCTAAATGGGATGCCTCCATCAGATCCCTACCCTCAGAGAGCCCTGCAGAAGAGGAGGCAGAAAGACTGTTGGAGCCAGAAGGGATGAAGGACACAAGGGAAATGAGGCCTTGTAAACACAACAGGGCCGATGCTCATATGAATCCCAGACACTGTGGCTGCATACTCTGGGCCTGTGTAGGTCTGAATCTCCGAGGGATCTCACCCCTGGAGGAGACTGGCTCTCCTCTTTCAGTAGCGGTTGACCTTCTGTATCTCTCCCTGGTGGAATTTCTCCCATCCTTGTTGGCATGCTGGCTAGTGTTGCCGCTAGGCTTGTCTTGTTCGGGCAACCATATTGTTGATGTTTCATTCACTTTTGGCCTTGGGATCCAGGACTCATAGTCCAGTTGTGGGTACTAAACCACACACTTCTTTGGGTCTTGTTGGAGGTTAAATTTTGGGATCTGAATTGCTGTGTTACTAACTGGAGTTGTATCCCCCACCTCCTTTTATCTGGCCTGGTACCTTCATTTTCTTCTTTATACACTTCTCAGTTACATCTCTGGACATTTTCCCTGGATCTCTGGCTTCAGGCATCAGCTTGTTTGGGTCTTTCTAACGTCTTTTCCTGAAGACTGAAGTTGTATCCTTGACTCTCAGGGTGCAGGACTGGGGTCAATAAACAATAAATAGATCTCCGGGGACCGCCATTACTGTCCTTTCCTGTGCAATTTGGCTTCCCATCTTCTTTGTGAATTTGCCATTGCTTTTCGATCTGTCAGATTGACTTACTCAGTAGTGTTTTTCTGAGTTGTGCAAGGATTCCTTTTCTCTTCTCACTGTAGCTTGTTCTTGTCTTCCTCAGTCCAGCTCCATGTGGCTGAAGTCCTGAAGTCTTAGTGGACGCTGCCAGGTTTGTCTTTTGTGGGAAATGGGGCTTCTAATCGAGTTAGTTAAGATGAAAATATAAATCAATGATGGAGCTCTTTCTTCCATCATCTAAAAATCTCTTAGAAAGTGTGAACTATGTGTCCAGGAATAAGCATCTCTTTCGATCCATTCATCTATCCATCCAACATGGACTTATTGAGGAACTTCGAAAACAAAGTCATAAAATACAAGCTTAATTGTGACTGGGAAATTTAAGCTACACAAACACGCTGCAGATAAAACACTACTACTTTTAGACCTAAGGTGATAGCATGCATTTTTTTTTTGCTATAAAATGATGTTATATATTCTAGATCATGGAGGTAACTTTAAGGCTAAGCATATTTAAGTTCAAGTAATAAAAGTATAATCTCAACTCTATTACATGAGTTTTTTTTTTTAAAGGGAGCTGTCATGTGCTGGGCACTTTACATTCTTTGTGAGAAATTTTATTTTTAACCACAATTTAAGTATGAAAATGAGGCTCAGGGAACTTAAGTGACTTTTTCAAAGTCAATTGTCAGAAAGTAGCAGAGAGGGGGTGGGTGGGAGAGAGAGGAATTCTAGTTTAGGTGTGTTTTGGTCTAAAGTTCAAACTCTTAAATCTTACTATAGCATGTTTTTAAATATTTAGTAGAAACTAAAAGTAACATTTGAATTTGTCAAATCAGGTCATTCTAAAGTGTCATATATTCATTCATTTAATGATGACTCTGAAAAAATATCTATTCTAAATTTTTATATTACAAACTGATATTCCATAATCTCTTTCAGTTTTGTCCAGTACTACCCATAAAATTTGCTTAGCATCTAAGTTGTAAGAAAAATTATTGTGATGTATTGTGTCCCCCAATAAAATTTACCTGAGGATCAGAGGAAAAAGTCAGCCACTATATTAACATAGAAGTCAGGCAATGGTAGCACACGCCTTTAATCCTGGGAGGCAGGGATCTGCCTGGATCTCTGTGAGTTCAAGGCCACTCTGGGAATAGATCCAGGCATGGTGATATACTCTTTTAATCCCAGCACTAACCATAGAGGTCTGGAGGTCTGTACAGACAGACAGGAAGTGACAGAGCTAGGCAGGAAGAGGAAGTGATGTAACTGGGCTGAGAGAGCAAATGAGAGAAGAACGGTGTGGTAGACAGGAAGTAGCTTGCTTTGGAAGCTGTGTAATTGGTGATGTGTGGTGGTATTGTGTTTCCCGAAATATTGTGCATGCTAATAAATTTATCTGGGGTCAGAGACAGAACAGCCACAATATTAAACATAGAGGTTAGGCAGTGGTAGACACGCCTTTAATCCTAGCATTCCAGAGGCAGAAATCCCTCTGGATCTCTGTGAGTTCAAGGCCACATTGGAAAAAGCCAGGCATGGTGACTCACGCCTTTAATCCCAAAAAGTAAGCCTTTAATCCCAGGGAGTGATGGCAGAAAGCAGAAAGATATATAAGGCGTGAGGATCAGAAACTAGAAACATTTTGGCTGGTTAAGCTTTTAGGCTTTTGAGCAACAGTTCAGCTGAGATTCATTCTGGATAAGGACTCAGAGGCTTCCAGTCTGAGGAAACAGGATCAGCTGAGGAACTGCTGAGGTGAGGTAGCTGTGGCTTGTTCTGCTTCTCTGATCTTCCAGCATTCACCCCAATATCTGGCTTCAGGTTTGTTTTTCTTCAAGATTCCTGCTATAGTGAGGTGAGGTTAGCTGGAGCTTTTCCTATTCCTCTGATATCTCTCAGGCTTTAATCCAAGTTTCTGGCTTCAAGTTTTTTTTTTTTTTATTATTTAATAAGACCATTTAGCAATTTGTCTAAAAAAAAATAGCTTAAAAAGGAAAGGGTTTCTTAGGCAGGAGGATTGCAATTTTGTTGTTAAATTATCAGAGTTCGGTGTTCTCAGCTCCTTACTCAAATGTTAAGTTGGACTGTGAAACTGAACAAAGAATACTGAAAATTGTAATAGAAATTTGGTTGAGTTCTAAAAATACGTGTTGTCTTGCTTCCCAGTTCATGTTAGGAAGAGGTGAGGCTGGAGAGCAGAGAGGTGAGGATGGAGAGGAGAGAGAGAGGTATGGCTACCATGAGTAAAAGCTGCATCTTGCTGGGGAAAGGATGAGAAAACTATAAAGGCAGCCAAAGGCACTAAAATCTGGTGTTCGAGAGACCATTTAACGCCAGACACCAGAGTAACTGCGTGTCTCTAAGGTACTGCCCTGGTATTGCTTCTTTACAGCAATTTTGAAACATACCTGTGCATAGGCCTAATTTTATTAGGGGTCAAGTGAAAAATTAAAATAAATCCCAGTATTTTCTTTTAGAAGGTAAGAAAGCATGTGCTACATATGAGAGTACTGAAATCCATTTTTTTAAAAGAGTTTCCAAGAATAAATTTGTATTTGCCAAAAATCCTACTCATTTGAAATTTACATCCCAGGGTTCCTTCTTAATTGCTCATTGACCTGGGAAAAGTTGTGCAGTTTTTTTTGTTTGTTTGTTTTGATTTTTTGAGACAGGGTTTCATGTGTAGCTCTGGCTATTCTGAAATTCACTCTGTAGATCAGGCTGGCCTCGAACTCGTAGAGATCCACCTGCCTCTATCTCCTGAGCACTGGGATTAAAGGCATGTGCCACCACCACCCGATGTTGTGCAGTTTCTATGAGTCTAGTCTTTTCCTTATAAGATGTGTCCAATAATATAATAAAGATTGGCTGGCATCCAGATCCCAGCATGGGGTAGGGGGAGGGAGTCCTGAGGAACTTTTTTACTGTTTTCTACATTTTTACTAAATCTGTGAATTTAATTTTTTTTTTTTTGCATTTTATGTCTAGTAAAATTTATCTGCAGCGATGTTTCTTGAGGGAGTGAGCCGACAGTGCCTTGAGACCCATCCTTACCTGAATTCCTCATTGCTTCATATAATTCCACAAGAGTCATCCACATTTCTCATTTCTCTTTCTTGCCCAAGCATTGCATAGGAACCACAAGGCAGTCGTGATCTATCATCTAATTTAAAGTCCAGCTCAGGAGTCCCATAGACCATTTTGTCTGCGGCCAACTCACTGTGCAAACCAGGCCAAGCAACTCCACTTCTCTGAGCTCTGGTTGGTTTTGTCTTCCTGTATCCCTCTGTCTGTCTGTCCTTCCCTTCTTCCTTCCTTCCCATATTCCTCCCTCTCTCCTTTCTTTTCTCTTTTATATTCCTTTTTTTTTTGACGTTGGAGACAGTGTCTCACCATGTAGCCCAGGCTAGCCTCAAGCTTGAGATCCCTCTGCCGTTGTCTTCTGAGTGCAGAGAGTAGACGTGTGCGCCACCACGCTCAACACTGCCTTAATATTTTTATCACTTGCTCTTACAGAACTTTCTGTTGCCTTTTTGGAACTGTCCAAGTGTGTTTGTTTGGATAGATTTTAAGTATGTATTCTGTATAGCATTTAAGTCTATGGACTCTGAGGTCAGCTTGACTTGCTTCAGTACTTTCTAGCTGTGTGAGTACAGAGAAATCACATTGCTTGTCTGTACTTTCCCTACCTAATTGTAAAGCAGAGCTAAAAGTACCTCCTATCCAAGCTGTTGTGAGCATTATGTAAATGACTAACACACCTGCGGTATCTGAAATCATGCCTAGCGCACAGTGTAAGCCTCTTAAGGGACACAGAAATGAATATATTTTCGAAGAGTTGGCAGTTTAGTGGGGTAGATGCAAATAGATGTGTGCAAGAAAGCTGACTCTGGTGGGTGTGCAGGAGAGGAGAAATTGCAGGGCTGGGTAGAGCATGGAGGGAAGAACAATTAATTTTAATTGAAAGGACCAGGCCAGGTCCCATGAATTAAGTTGACTGTGGTTTGGACATTGAGAAATGAGATGGTAGCAAGGGAAGGGATCTTTGATAGAAAAACAACAACAACAACAACAAAAAAACCAAAGGAGCCAGCGTGGGAAAGAGGAAACTCCTTAGTGAGGTGGCTGTCCTGGAATGTGGAGGAGACACAAGGGTGTGTAATGGGGCCCGTGAAAGGGAAAAGAGTGGCCTGGGGTTAAGTCAGGAGCGGGCTTCCGATTTGCTAAGGGGTGTGGACCGAAAGCCACCAGCCGTAGGAAGTGTTGAAGCCTGTTGAAGTGAAGGGACTTGATCCCTCCCTTTGTAGTCTAGGAAGAAGATTGGTGATGCTGTCAAGGAGACATTAGAGAAGCGAGATGAAAACAGAGACATTGTAACTGTCTGGGTTCAGGACTGAAAGGTTTAAAATTGGAGGTGGTTGTGCAGGTGGAGGGAGGGGCCTCCGGCTGAAATCTGGGAAAATAGATGATGTCGTAATTTTGGCTACTACCTGTCTAGTGCAGCTTTCCCCCTAACGGCTCTTTCTGTTGACCTGCATTTTCCATGGAGTGCTCTCTCTCTCTAGTGATCTACCTATCTCCTGTCATCTAAGTGTAGCTAGACATAGAAGGGTGAAGTGGAAAGCCTTCCGTGAGTTATAAGCTAGCAGCTTTTAGTCTCATTTGTTTAAAGTGGGTGATAGTGTAGAGGCAGAACAAAGGCACACAGCAAATAGCTTTTGTTTAATGGGAGAAGAGTCTCAAAGCAATAATTGATTGGGGAGACTTCTTACTGGAATCCAACAGATTGTGGGTGCATCCAGCTTCTTCAACATACATCTGCATGAGGTATTGTGTAGAAGGAGTTTGGAGAAGATAATGTTGTGAAGCACCGTCTGTGGTAGAGAATGCTGGTTTTCATCACTGTCTGGGTTTTGTTATGGCAAACAGGAAAGGGGCCATCTAGATGAAGAGCAGTAATGATTATAGACAACATCTACACATTTCAAGGGAGAAAATTCCTGTACACGAGAGGGTGCATTTTAAGAATTGAAGTTCATGAAGGTTCTCCTTAAATTATTGTATCTGCCAGGACAGAAGAAGATTAAGTTCATGAATTCATGTGAAATACATACTAGAAACCAACCAGTGAATGCTGATGTAATAGAGTAACATTTAGAGATAATTGGAAACAGGAGGAACATTAAGTTAACAGTTTTAGAGTGGCAATGATGTCCTATGAGTAGAGATTGTCCATGAATCCCAGGGCCACACTTTAACAATTACTATGTAGTGACATAGATGAATAGATGAGTATATATAATTCTGTGAACATATATGATCTATCTATCTTATCTATCTATCTATCTATCTATCACATAACACATATATGTTATGAATAATAATTCACTTAATGGTTGCTTGTTAAACACTACTATGTACCAGATACTGTCATAAGTACTGTGGATATAGTAATGAATATAAATAGACTGTTTCTAGGGTAAAGGAGATTGTTCAGTGGGTAAAGTGCTTGCTGTGTGGGCTTGAAGACCTGAGTTAAAGTCCAAAGAACCCACTTAAAGTCAGGCAGAGCAGTGTGTGTCTGTGATTCTACTGTTTCGATGGTAAGATGGGAAGTTAGAGACAAGAGAATCCCTGGAAGCCAAGAAGTCATGTAACCTGGTGTACAGGGTAGTGAAAAACAAGAGACCCTGAATCAAACAAGGTAGAAGGTGATGATTGACAAAATGCATGAAGTTGTCCTCTTATTCTGCATGCATGGCCACCATACATCTCTCTCTCTCTCTCTCTCTCTCTCTCTCTCTCTCTCTCTCTCTCTCTCTCTCTCTCTCACACACATACACACACACACACACACACACACACACACACACACACACACACATACCCCATTTCTAAAGACTTTAAATTCTAGTAGAAGAAACAGACAAATGTCTATCAAATCAGATAAGTATAAGCTCTCACCATAAAAATAAAAAAAAATGTTAAGGGGATGGAGAATGAGAAGAGGAGAGAGGATTGTGTTCCTACAGGATGCTTAAGAGGGGTCTCTCAAGTCAGGTGCTATGTAAGCTAAGACTCAAGGGAATGCACAGCTTCCTGTCTCCTCAGAATTGTCATAGGGCATAGCATGTAGTAGGTAGTATTGGATTTTATTAGAAAGGTGAAGTAGGGATGATGTAGGGGATGCCCTCCAAGTTTTGGGGGATAATGTCATTTTATTTACTAAGCTCAACCTAATTTCTTTCTGGGGAGCATTAACCTTGTTCCCCAGAAAGAAAACCACTTTTGTCTTCATAATGGCCCTGGCACACTTTTAAAACGATTATTTATTATATTTTTTTTTTAAAGTGAAGAATGAAATGGCTTATGTTACTGAGGCCTCTGTTTCTACAGACAATACACATTAAATTATTTCTTTCACCAAATACTGCAAACAAGTTTAGGATATTCTCTTGTAAATCCTTAATAAATTTTCTCTGATACTTTTGGTGGGCAAACTTTGAGTATAGCTTTTGTGATAGATTTTTTCTTTCTTTTATTTTAAAATTATTTTTATTTTTTTAATTAAGAATTTTTTTTATTCATTTTACATACCAACCACAGATCCCCCTCTCATCCCTCCTCCCACTCCCCCTCAGCCTTCTCCCCAAGCCCACGCCCCATCCCCTCCTCTGAAGAGGGAAGGCCTCCCATGGGAGTCAGCAAAGCCTGGTACATTCAGTAGATGCAGGTCCAAGCCTTTCCCCCTGCATCAAGGCTGTGCATGGTGTCCCAACATAGATAGCAAACTCCAAAAAGCCAGCTCACGTACCAGGGATAGCTTCTATTCCCACTGCCAGGGGCCCCTCAAACAGACCAAGCTACACAACTGTCTTGCTTATGCAGGGGGCCTAGTCCAGTCCCATGAAGGCTCCACAGCTGTTGATCTAAAGTTCATGAGTTCCCACTAGCTTGGTTCGGTTGTATTTTGTAAGTTTCCCCATCATGATTTTGATGCCCCTTGCTCATAGAATCCCTCTTCCCTCTCTTCAGCTGGACTTCTGGAGCTTGGCCTGGTGCTTGACTGTGGATCTGTACATCTGCTTCCATCAGTTACTGGATGAAGGCTCTGTGATGAAAATTAGGGTAGTCACTAATCTGATTACAAGGGTAGGCCAGCTCAGGTATCCTCTCCATTATTGCTAGTAGTCTAAGCTGGGGTCATTCTTGTGGATTCTTGGGAACTTCCCTAGCACCAGGTTTCTCCCTATCCCCATGATGTCTCCCTCTATCAAGATATCTCTTTCATTGCTCTTCCACTCCATCCCTGTTCCAGCTCTACCATCCTGTTCCTTTATGTTCTCATCCCTCATCCCCTACCCTTTGTTGCCCCCCCACCCCAAGTTTATATAGGGGATCTTTTCTATTTCCCCTTCCCAGGGTGGTCCATGTGCCCCTCTTAGGGTCTTCCTTGTTACCTAGTTTCTCTGGAGATGTGGGTTGTAGTCTGGCTAGCCTTTGCCTTACATATAGTATCCACTTATGAGTGAGTACATACCATGTTTGTCTTTCTAAGTCTGGGTTACCTCACTCAGGATGATACTTTCTAGTTCCATCCATTTGCCTGCAAATTTCATGATGTCGTTGTTTTTTATTGCTGAGTAATACTCCATTGTGTATACGTACCACATTTTCCTTATCCATTCTTTGGTTAAAGGGCATCTAGGTTGTTTCCAGGTTCTGGCTATTGTGAATAATGCTGCTATGAGCATAGTTGAGCATGTGTCCTTGTGATATGATTGGGCATTCCTTGGGCTTAATGCCCAAGAGTGGTATAGCTGGGTCTTGAGGAAGACTTATTCCCAATTTTCTGAGAAACCACCATACTGATTTCCACAGTGGTTGTACCAGTTCGCACTCTGTCAGATCCTCCTCCTCTTTCTTTATTCAGGTCCCTGGTGGGGCGACACTCTGAGCAGCTTCAGAATGGAATTTCTTTTTTTTTTTTTTTAACCTTTCTAGAGCTTTATTGGGAGAGAGAGGGAGAGAGGAAGAGAGAGAGAGAGAGAGAGAAGACCGCATGGAGGGGGGAATATGGAAGGAGAGAGTGAGGAAAAGGAGAGAGAACATAGAGAGAAGGAATTTATTTCTTTATCCTTTGAATTTGAGCTTCAGCATGCATCATGCCTTGGCCACCATGCATTAGTATGTGATGTAGACAGAGCCTTGAATAGTGCTTATGATAGTAACCTTGACAACTCCATTTCTGCATGCATATTTATGTGTGATGTTTGTGTGTATATGCGTGTGTGTGTATGTGTATGCATATGTTCTTGAAGGCCAGAGGTTGACAGCAGGTATCTTCTCTGCGACGGGATTTGTTACTTGAACACCGGGCTCATTAATTCAGCTAGACTAGCTAGCTAGTTTGCTCTAGGAGTTCTTGTGAAGACAGGGATTTTAAATGGCTGCAAGGCTCTCTGGAGGTCAAAACTCTGTTCCTCCCATTTGCATGGCGAGAACTTTGCCTACTGAGCCATCTTCCCGCCATCATGAGTAGCTCTTGGTAACCCCATGAGCACTATTGTGTCTGGCTTACCTGCTGCATGGTCAGCAATGCATACTCAGTTACTATTACTTCTCACCATAGCCAGCCAATTTACAAGACACAAGAATGAGGGCATTGTCAACCAACTGGCCATGAACACAAAACGGAGCCTGGTAACATCATGTAGAGAAGAGATGAGCCAGCCCAGCTATGACCACCCCAAATTGTTAATCTTCAGGGTTGTTTGCCTAACTGGTGCAGCTCATATTCCCGTTAGTTATGTATATTTTGAGAAACCCAAAGTACATTTTCTTTTTCCTCCATAACTTAACTGTTAGAGACAGCAAGTCTATCCTCTCCTCTTTAGTTTTATGAACAGATTTCACTATTCTCATATTTTAGCTTCATCTGGGCATGTAGCTGTCCAGTTTGACATGAAATTTCCCAGATTCTCTTGTGGCTAAGTTATGGTCATGTGACATGACCAATAAGATATGAGCAGAATGCAAACTGGAAAGCCTTTTGACTTTTGCTTTCTCCCCTTCTTTTTTTCTCCTTGCCACTTTCCCCAGATGGTAAGTGGCACCCCTTAGATCCAAAGATGGAATTCCTATGTTGAAGATGGCAGAGTCAACATACTAGCTTTGATTCTATGTTGACTTCACAGAGCAGACTCATTTACCTACCTTAGACTATCACCTGCCTGCTACTGGCCTATTGTGTAAGAGGAATGCTGTGGGATGTTCTGTATGGCAAATGTGTTGCTCTGATTGGTCAATAAATAAAACACTGATTGGCCAGTGGCTAGGCAGGAAGTATAGGCGGGACAAGGAGGAGAATAAAGCTGGGAAGTGGAAGGCTGAGTCAGAGAGACACTGCCAGCCGCCACAATGACAAACAGCGTGTGAAGATGCCGGTAAGCCACGAGCCACGTGGCAAGGTATAGATTTATAGAAATGGATTAATTTAAGATATAAGAACAGTTAGCAAGAAGCCTGCCATGGCCATACAGTTTGTAAGCAATATAAGTCTCTGTGCTTACTTGGTTGGGTCTGAGCGGCTGTGGGACTGGCAGGTGAGAGAGATTTGTCCTGACTGTGGGCCAGGCAGGAAAACTCTAGCTACAGAGGAAAGTTAACTTTTACTTTAAGAATCCCAAAGTGCCTTCGGGTGTCTTTGTTGAAGCAGCTTACGCTGACCCTGCTTAGCAAGTACCCATGGATATAAGCACACAAGCACACTGTCTAATACAGTCTTCAGAACTCAGCAACTCAGTAAATGTTAGATGTGTGCCCTTTTTTTTTTTTTTGGTAATCAATACTGAGTACCTGCTATATTATTTGTTGGGCACTAGGTTGCATAGAAAATTACATATTCGTTTTCCATATTTTCCCCTGAGGAACTAGCAAACTGGTGAAGGAAGATAGAAAAGAACCAATATAACTCGGAAATTAAAGGTAAGGAGTCCTGTAACGGGCTCTGTCAGGGGTGGAAGCCGGAGAAAATGAAAGGATTTGGACATTTCTTAAAGTCACTGTGGTGGATGAAACACAAACCAGGGAACGAAGCAAATGCTCAGTGCACCTGGACAACCGCTTTGACAGAATTTCGAGGTCTCCTTTCACTTGTGTTTGGGGTCACTAAACACAAGTGTTTGTGTTTGAGCTTGGGTGGGGGCAGGGGGTGGCCACTTGGCTTTCTCTTTCCTTGCTTCAGACCCCCAACACTAGCTTTTCAAAGGTTTTTGTGTGTGTCTGGTACGGGGGTGGCGGTAGGGACGGAGGTGAGGTTTAGGAGGATTACTGACAATCCTGTAATAACTTTTGAAATAGCTTTTCAGATCAATTCCCATTCATTTCCCACTTTACAGAGACGAGAGGACCAGGCAAGGATCAACAGTTATGAGAAAAACTACAAGGGAAAGAAACTTCACTCACCACACTTAGAAATGGAAGCTACCTATTCCCACCCCCCCATGTCCCATTTTCTCTTTCCCCAATTCCTCCCGTGTCTTGCTGATATATGCCTCCTCTCATCCACAACGGATTTTATTTCATATGGAGAATATCCCCAGAAGCTAATAAGTGAGAAATCACTGCAAAAATGCATGAATGGAGCATATAAAGCATCCTGGACGTTCTTCCGCCAAGATGCTAAGCATGAAGTAGCTTGTGTCAAGTTCAGCTGCCTTGTCTATTTCATCTGTCGACACCAAACTTCCCACCGCACCACGTTTATTGGCTAACTTGCACCATTGCTGTGAGTCCCATGACCTCGCTCCCCGTCATTGTCCTGTTCTGAGGTGCTCCCTGTCCCCAGTGTTCATTCATATTCAGGCTTGGGGCATATGCTTCGTGAAAACTTCCATGTTTGCGTGCATTTTCCCTGTCTGTAAAATGGCTAGGTGATTTTTGAAATCTCCTTCAGATCTCCAATTCTACAATCTGTATTTCATTCTCGGCATATTGATTAAAGTATGGTGACGACTGTAGCCACGATGACAGCAGGATGATGAAGCGTATTACCATTAGTGTTAATGCAACAATCAGCTGTGTTTTGTTCCATATGGCAATTTATCTCAACAATTAAACCCAACTCCATCTGTTTGGGAATCAACAATATTCAGATGGGTTCCTGCACCACATCTTTAGAAATTATTTTATGTTTTTCAAGTTACGGCACCATCAATAACGGCTGTGTGGAGTCCTGATTAGAAAGACACCATTCAGTCCAAAGCCTGTTTTATTTGATAAAGGAATTGTTTTGCTGTTTGACCTTACAGGCGTGTTACGCAGGCTAATCGATAGTCTCAGAAAAGGAAAAATAAATCTCGGTTTTGGTATGGAGAGTGGGCATGAAGGGCATGGTTTGTGGAACAAGCTAAGCAAAGCCCTGTGGCTGTCAGGGGTGTATTCTACTTCTCTGACCTGGGGATCTTGGTGGGACAAGATGTGCTTCTGCCTGCAATGGAGACAAGACAAACGTTGCCTTTCCTATATCCGGCAGGGGTGTCCTTCTTCAGCTTGGATTGAGCTGCATTGACAGCATAGCAATAGGGGACATTTGTCTTGATCTTTATAACACCTGGCAAGAGGCATGATTACTGCTGTGAAAGTATCAAAATAAAGAAAAGAATGGGCTGTCCAAGCGCCCTGTTATTTATCACATTCGGAAACTCTAACCCAGACTAGCAGGGTAGAAATTCCTTGTCAAATTGCCTCTAAAAATCATTATTTTTCTCCCTGAGACCATATGGGAAGCAGGAAGAATCACCTGCGCTGTGCTGTCTTTCCTCTCCTTGATTTTCAAGTTGGGGAGACTGTCTTCTCTTGAAACAGGGCTGAGTCTACACAGGTAGAATTGTTCCATGGGACCCTGTGCATGTGCCTGCCCAACAATCCACATGTCAGTCTCTGTGCGAAGGAAATCCAGAAAATCACTGGCTGACAGTTTATTAACAGATATTGATGGATACAGGAACAATTCGATTTATTTTGAAGCAAGTGTGGGGATGTCTCCAGGCAAATTGGAGTCAGAACTGACTTTGTTCAACCTTTTATCTTCCCATTCCTTGTTTTCTAATTAGGAAAGCTTTTTTTTCTGGCTTTCTAAACATCTCTCCATCTAATTCATTGCATGGCTGTTGAATCCTGAACAAAATAGGTTTATGCCATTAATTTTAACACATTAATATTATGATGGAGACAAGTACACTCCCAGTCTCTGCAAGAATGATGCCCACTGCCTTTCTGAGATAGGACTGCAGGATTGGCACAGTCTAGAAGCAATTATTATTATTTTTTCTGGAGGGAATCATGAACAGTAGATAGGTCTAAGTCATGTTTGTTTTAAAGGGCCACTCCTTCAGCTCAGTGTATGCTTTAAAATAGGGTCCCCCCCCCACACTTTGTTGCAAAGTGTTCTTTTAGCAGATCTTTGAAAAAGAAGGCACTTGCTCACAGTTCCTCATGAAGAGCAATTCAGGAACTGGATCAATAGCCATGTTCTAAAACTTGCTCAGAATTCAACCTTTATTTGGACTTGACATTCTTCTATATGGTTTAAAGCCATGATTCTCAACCTTGGCTTTCCATTAGGATCATCTGGGGGCCTTTTAAAAAATATTGATGTCTAAGCCCCTTTCCAGATTAATTAAATAAGAATCTCTTGGGGAGAGAGCAGGGCACTGGTATTTTTAAAAAGCTTTTCAGACAATTCTCATGGAGAGTGGGGGTTAGAAGTCTGTGGCTCAGAGAGTTTTATCACCAGCATATAATCAAAGATCTCTCTTTTTAGTTATTCACTCTATAAATTCTTGAGAGAACACTACTCATCAAGGAAGGAGACTATGCACCGTAGGGAAATTTGAACATGTATATATTAAGGAATTTCTGCATTCCCATCGGAGAAACCATGAGGTTTACACTCATGCCATACACTGGTTAAGCCCTACAATGGGGGGGGGGGCGCTGTGAACATTGAGGAGTTAGTTTTGAGCAAGATAAATCAAACTCTGTCTTCAGTTGTCTTTATATTCAAGAAAGTCAACTTAAAAATTCGATATTGATGATGACACCCATCAAGAAATAAAAACAAAACATTGGGGTAGTGTTTGAGCCTAAACAGTGGATCCTAATGATAGAAAGGAAGCAGTTAAGTGGAGATTTGGTGAAAGCAAGTCCCAGGCAGAAGAATGGTGAAGGAATGTCAGAAAAGGTAAGAAGTCAGAGAGGTTGTAGGAACCTTGATGGACAGAAGAAAACAGGTAGAAGTTGGCGATGCATGTGCAAGTGTTCTGAGCACTTGAAGATACAAGATGTTGCTTTTATGGGCATTTGGTTTCATAAAAATGATGCTATGAAATGTGCCTTCGAAAAGAACACTCAAGTAACTGCCCATGAAGAGGTCATGGGATTATCTTCTGGAAAACAAAAAGTGTCTCCCACCAAGTTCAATACTATTTGGTGAATTACCAAAGGGAAATGCCATCTGATGTGCTGATAGATAGCTATTTCAGAGATTCATGCAAGGTCACTCATTAGCTGCTGAGTGAAAGACGTTTCTGAAGGTGAGACCTTTTATATTGACCTTGGAATACTGACCACGTTTTCATAGCAAAAAAAGGATGGAACTGATTTCATGGTCAAGGTCCAGCAAGAGTACTTGACAGGAGCAGGAGGCCCAGGAGAATGCAGGTCCTGGAGGCAGTGAGAGGAACCCCTGACAAAGACTTGAGGCAGCTGAGTGTAAATGATCCTTAAGAAACATTTCTGGGTGATTGTGTTGGTGGAAAAATGGATCAAATGATGCAACAGTGTAGAGAGCCCAGTGGGGTTGCTAAAGAATCTGGCATATCATGGGTTGATGTAAATGAATGTTCAACTTAAAGGGGAGTTTTAGAGAAGTCAGGCCACTTGAGTACATTACTAGGCTAAGGGGAATGAGCCAACAGACATGGCAAGAATAAAGACAGAAGAGACCACAGCAGCCTTAAAGCAGTCCTGGAAAAGACAGAAAGGGGTTGAAATTAGAGAGCAGAGGAAGGGAGAATTGGCCCCAAAGGAGAACTTCTTCCTTAAAGACTATAAGAGGATGGGCAGCATAGCACATGTGTGGATCCCAATACTTCCTCATCCAGCATACCATCACAGGGACTGGGGAGATGGTTCAGAGGGTAAGACCACTTGCTCTCTAAGCGTGAGGACCAGCTTGGAGCTTGAATCTTCAGAACTCATATAAAAGTCCTGGTGTGGCTGCATGGGTCTATAACTCTGGTGGCAGAGACAGGTGGATCCTGAGACCTCACTGGCCAGCCAGCCTGACAGAA
The DNA here is from genome assembly GCF_949786415.1 of Peromyscus eremicus. NCBI lineage: Eukaryota > Metazoa > Chordata > Mammalia > Rodentia > Cricetidae > Peromyscus > Peromyscus eremicus. Next base: position 35,335,408 of record NC_081434.1, on the reverse strand, counting down.
ACAACAAAACCAAAAGAACTCCAACTACCTTTTAGTTCATGGATGAGAGACTCTTCAAGGCAATAGGGTAGAGAGGGACAGAAAAAGACATCTGGTGCTCTGGATGCATGCACACAAATGGGCACACTTGTATGGACCACACACCACACACACGCATGCACAGAATTATGTGTTCCAGCAAATAGCAGGTTTTTTTTTTTGTTGTTGTTGTTCTAAAATCACTCCTCAGATCAGGCATTAGCAAAAGTCTTGTGTGAGTTGAGGAAGTTGGTGATGTAGCTTTTGTTTAATTGTGACTTTCCTTACACCTAAAAAAGCAACTCCTGCCTTTTGCTATCCAGCTGGGGCTTTTAACTTGTGTATTGGGTTGGTAATCTTTCTATCCTGCCTTGAGCCTAAGCAGTGGGCTGTTTCCGAATGTAACTGTTATATTACCAGTCGTAATAGTTTCCTCTTCCAGGGCACTCATGATTTCAAAATCAATAAACACCGCCCCAGCCTTCTGTTTCAGAATTTACTTATTCATGAGATGTTTATCTCTGTAAATTCCCAGGAAGAATTCATATTGCTTAATCCCATCATATTGGATTGAATACTTATCAGTTTGAAATTAGTTCTGATTAAATTTTCTTGGCAACTTTGTAACTGTTGCCAAGGTTTCTCTCCTATGGAGTTGTTTTTACTTTTAAATCTTAAAATAAGAAGAAACTCATTTTAGCATCCTGAGATTCACCGAGACCGGCCTGCCCGCTTGCAGCATGTCCTATTTTAGTGTTCATTAAGGTGAAGACCACATGCCCACAAACAATGCTTTCTGAAGAGCATTTTGCAAGGCTATGGGTTTCATTATTTGACACAAGCAGACTCCATCTCTGACACGTAGTGACACACTGAAAGCTGAATGACTTGTAGCAGAGCTGGTTTTCCAGAAGGCTGCTTCTGAAGGCCTTTTGTTTGGTCACGTGGTCAGTGGAAGCTTCCCCTCTAATCTAGAATGTGATCTGGCATCTAAAGAATTATTTTGCACTCAGGTGACCGGTTGAGGAAGAGTCCTGTCCTGCCCCCGTTGCCTGACTGTGGGGGAAGCAGCCTGCTCATGATGGCCAATGCCTAGGGAATAATGCTGTGCTGTGGGCTCATTTGAATAATCTCCCCACTCATTAAACACAGCTGCAAGGCAAGAGGCAGAAGAGTTCAAAAGGCAAGCCAAGGGAATATATTAGTAATAGAATTATCGTTTCGGCCTGTAGGCATGTTTTCCCAATATTTTTGTACTTCATTAATTACAACAAGAACACTTTTGTCACTTACTAAAGAAAAAAAAAGCTGGAAAAAAAGGAGGTTGGAAGGATATTTTGACTAAGAGTCGTAAGAACAACGTATACACGTTAAGGAAGTGTTAGGTATACTGCAATTAAATTTTAAGAAAATCTTTGGATGTTATCCAACAAGTCATTTCTTCATTGTATAATTTAAATCCCTGGTGAGCTGGGATTAGAAACCGTTGGAGAAAATCAGCTTCATGAGTCATTTTATCCTTAGTACCATGTGTGAACATCTCTACACAATTCCCAGAGCAGTGTGTGTGTGTGTGTGTGTGTGTGTGTGTGTGTGTGTGTGTGTGTATGTGTGTACCCACTTGCACATGCACTCTGCTGAGTTTTCTTTTTTCTTTTTGGTCTAAATCTCAGCAAACCTCTCACCCACACCCACACCAGGCAACAGATTTATTACAGAAAATATTGAACAAGAAAGAGAACAGCAGAAACAAAGGCACGAAGAGAAAGCAGCCATGCCCTCCTTTCTGCCTTTGAGAAAGGATGCGATGGGTTTCTCTGGAGTTTCAGATGCCAGGGTCATGATTTCACTCTTGCTCCATCTTCATCTATTAATCTTGTCTAGCGCGGCATCTTGGGAAGATGACTCACCAGCACACTTCAAGATATTGAAATACATTTAGATTTCCAACGGTTTAACTCTGAATTTCATTCTCTGTCCCTTCCTGGGTTGCGGATAGTATCAGGTTTTGTCACCCCAGAGACTCATGTCCTCTTCTAAACTGAAGCCAATGATAGCCACTCTGTCACACGCTTTCTGTGGGGGATTTGATAATGTCTTGCCTGGATGGGCTGGACAGTTCGTTTGTTTTTCTTCTTTTCACACACTGCCTAAATTCACAGAAAGTGAGGGTTGATGTATCAGAATCCCATTTTCTGTTCTCACATTAAATTCTTCCCAAGACATGAAGCAAAATGGTGCTTTTTTTTTAAAAAAAGAAAAATGCATTAAATAATGATTGAAGTTATTTTGTTAACTTTCCCAACACCTGCCCACCGTCATTGCATGAGAGCAGCTCTTCTTAAGTATACCCAGGGGAAGTGCACATAAGCCCCCATCCCTAACCCAGAAGCTACCTCTAATTGATAACCACCACAAAGAAGAAATCAGTTTTCTCCAACAGAATCTCATTGGGGCTACAGACCACTCTTAAGAACAGGCCCCAGCAGTAGATGGCCAACACAAAATGACCTCAATAGCATTTTTGGAGGTTGTCTCATAATGCTTTGTTAGAGCTTTGTTTCTATCTATCATCTATCTATCTATCTATCTATCTATCTATCTATCTATCTATCTATCTATCTATCTATCATCTATCTATCATCTGTCTATCTTCTATCTATCTGTCTATCATCTATCTATCTATCTATCTATCTATCTATCTATCTATCTATCTGTCTTTATATCATCTGTCTATCTACCTTACAGGTCCTTTGCATACGTATTATGGTTTCTGATTTTGTGTTTTTATGGGATTTTGTGTATGTCTCTGTGTCTTTATGTGCATTTTGTGTTTTCTCTTTGGCTCTTTCTTCTGTTTGTTTGTTTTTGTTTGATCTTATTTTGTTTTATTATTGTTTTATATGCCTTTTTATTTTCTAATGAGAGAGAGAGAGAGACAGACACACACACACACACACACACACACACACACACACACATATATATATATATATAGAGAGAGAGAGAGAGAGAGAAAGAGAGAGAGAAAGAGAGAGAGAGAGAGGATTTGGATGAGAGAGGAGGTCTGGAGGATATGGGAAGAGTTGGGGGAGGTGAAACTCCATTCAGAATATATTGTGAATTTCAATAAAAGAAAAATGGAAAAAAGTGTATCCCCAAGAAAAGCATAGTGCTACTTGCATTGCAGAGCTCGAAGAACAGAGCAATAGCTTGCCTCTGAGCTTTTGAGTTGATCCCATCTCTTCTATGTGAAATTGTTCCTGTTGGTTGAGAGATAAGAAATAAGCACAATAGGCTGAAAAAGGTGCACTACAAATAGTTGAGCCTTAGGTCTCTTAATGTGTCTCTTGTGTGGCAAAAGTTCATCAGGATTGGGAGCTTATCTTGTTGGGATGAAGACTCTTCTATGTATCATGTGGTCATATGTGTTTTTGTAATGGGAAGGCAGATTTGGTACCCAACAGAGGTGTTGTAAAGATATAATAAGAAAAGATTTTAAGATATTGGCCTCAAATAGTAAAGTTCTCTAGGCCACTGGTGGACAGAAGAAATGCCTTCATTATCTCAGTTTAGATTAGATTAGAACATGCTAGTATCTTTCACAACTCACTGCATTTGAGAGCACTACTGGCCCTGAGTGACGTCAGCCACCCCCCTCCCCCCCCTCCCCGAAAGATTTGAGTTTCCTTCTGTCTGCCAGTCATGAGGACTCACACTTCTGAAACCACTTAAGAAATCTTCCGCTTGAGGGTTGTCATGGCCACATGGAGGGAGGGAGTGTGTACATTGATGACATGATTGCTTATGGTACGGAAGGCTTTCTTCTGTAGATGGGAGTGGGCAGACACATGCACGCACACATAGAAACAGAGAGACACAGATAGATAGATAGATAGATAGATAGATAGATAGATAGAGAGAGAGAGAGAGAGAGAGAGAGACAGATGGAGAAGGAGAGGGAAAGGAAGAAGGATGGAGAGAGAGAGAGAGAGGAATGGAGTTTCCTTCAGACCTGACAATGAACTCAGACCCGAGCCTGTGCTGTGGCTCTTCCACTTAGAAGAAAAATTTAAGCTCCTGCTCACCTAGCACCAAGGTTGAGTCATCTATTCCTCATTGTCCCGTGCAAATGGAGACATTTCCTGTTACACAGAGGTGCAAACTCTTCATTACGCACCTTTATGGAGGGTTGTTCTCCTCCCATAGATTGGATTAGGGTGTGTTCAAAGAGAAGAGGATAATGGTTCAGTATTGCGTCTGAAGCTTCTCCAGCATGTACGCTTCACCCCACCCCCTTTCGCCTTGGCGTCGTGTATCTGTGGCAGACAGCCTCTCTTCCCTAACTCTCACTTCACCTCGGCATTCTGTATCTGTGGCGGGCAGCCCTCCTACCTACCCCAGCACCTTCTCAGCCTTTTCCTTATGGTAAAAAGAAAAACAAAAAACAAAACTGACCTGAAAATGGCTCCATGCCCATGCTTGCTTTCTTAAGCCCATCAGCACGGTGACTGGGCCAACCGGAAATGAGTGTGATTCATACTGAAAGTTATTAAAGTATACAGTTTGGTGTTGATTGCAACTATCCTTCACTCCCCCTGATCACACTTGCACTGTGTTCCTGGAGTCCCTCATTGACCGCCTGTCAAGGACACACCGCCATCCCCATTGCCGCCATTCTCTGCTTCTGGCTTTGTCTCTCCTGAGGACATCATACTTCATCCTAAGATCTATCAATTTCACGTCTTGGAACTCAGCTAGTTCACTTGGGAACTCTTCTGCTGCACACAGCAGGTTGACTCTGAGTGTCTTCTCTCATTAGCCCATCTCACAGAACTCACATCAGAATGCTGACCGACAGATCCTTCACTCGTTCCTTGCCTTCCTGCACTCGGGCTGCTAGAGCAAATACCATGCCAGGCAGCTTATAAACCACAGAAAAATGTGTTCCCTGTAGTGACTGGGGATGAGACAAGACACATTCCTATACCTTCTCCTAGGTAGAGGTGTCTTAATGTATTTTCACATGCTAGAAGGGGCAGGGTAGTCATTTGGGGCTTCTTTTACAGGGCACTTACTTCATATGTGGGCTTCACCCTCATGACTTCAACACCCTAGGTCTTAGTATCACCATCACCTTGGCTCCATCTCCTAACACTACCCACCGCCTTGGAGCTTAGGATTTCAGGGTATGAATTTTAGAGGATGCAAGCATTCTCATCACAGCATGCTGACTATGCCCCACCCAAATTAATTTCCTTTGTATATCTAAAACGTGTTCATTTCCTTCCAGTAGCCCCAAAACCTTAACTTGTCCTAGCATTAACTCAAAAAACCCAAATCCAGTATCACCTAAATACCATCTAAATTGGATTTAGCAAAGCTTCAAGGTATGATGGCAAATTGTTGTTAGACAAATTATTTCCAAGCTCTCAAACTATGAGATGAAATATGTTATATGCATCCAAACTGCAGCAGTGAGGCAGCCGCAGTATCAACATTGACATCCCAAAAGGAAGAAACAGGAAGGAAAAGGGGAGTGTCAGTTCCTAAGCATGTCCAAAACCCAATGGAGCAAATACCATTACCTCTTAAGCCTTCAGGTTAGTGCTTTTGACTGGACATGCTATTTGCTGGAGACATTGCTGTTTGGACCTCCAGTGCTTCAGGTGGTGCCACTCCCATAGCTCTGGTGAGTGCAGCCTCTACTGTAGCTCACTGATTAGTTACAAATCTGAAGATCCTTAGGTTGGAATGGGGGTGAGGGTGATAACATTATTGGTCTGAAGTCTCAGAGCTGGCCCCACCTTTGTGGCTCCATTAGGTGTTGCCCTATGGACAACTCTGGTGGCCTACCATTGAGGTAGCTTCCTGCCTGAGTGGTATTCCAAAGGTTCTTAGTGGCTTCGACCTTCACAATCTAGCTTCAATTAACTATGCCTCATCACTTGTCCACTTTGTAGGCTAGAGGGTAGGTACTGCCTGGTTGACATCAAAGTTTATCATTTATTCATTCCACATGAGCAGCTAGCTTGGTTCACACTGTAGTTAGAGCCTCCAGGGATCACCAGGCCAGGATGGAGGGAAGAGAGCCTTGTAGGTATGTTGCTTCTTCGATCCTCACACTCTGAGCTTATTACAAAAGAAGAAGACCTTGAGATCTCCAAAATGCTCTCTGTGGGGATAATTTTTCATTGCTTTGGTAATAATATTTGGGTTCCCTATACATATGTATTTTCTTTTCAAAATTCTTTTCAAAATGTTGCTTGACTTCATCCTTGGCTTTCTATTTCTTTTTCAAACACATCTCTTTCTTATGATATGGTTGGGCTGAGAAATTTTATCTTCTGCTTCATGTAAAAATATTTACTTTATTATTTATATGTATGTGTGTGTATCTGCATGTAAGTGCACACTAGTATGTGGGTGTCTTCAGAGGCCAAAAGAAGGTGTTGAGTTCCCTAGAACTGTAGTTGTAGGAAGTTGTACATGTGAGCCTTGTATGTGTGAGGCAAGTATTCTACCACTGAGTTACACCCCAAGTCTCAGAAATTTATTTCTCAAGAGTTTAAGCCCATGATCAAGAAACCAGTAAATTCAGTGCTTGATAAGGGCTCATTTTCTCATAGATGGCAGTTTTTCACTTTGTTCCCATATAGTTAAGGGGCAAGAAATAATTTTCCTCCTTTATTTTATGTGTATGGACATTTTCCCTGCATGTATCTCTGTGCACCATGTGCATACAATGCCCACCGAGACCAGAAGAGGAGGACATCATATCTCCTGGGACTAGAGTTACAGATGGCCGTGAACTGCCATGTGGGTGTTGGGAATTGAACCCAGAGCTTCTAGAAGAACAGTCAGTTCTCTTAATCTCTGAGCCATCTCTCTAGTCCCAAATGCATGAAATTCTAGAGGACAATTTTTAGGAGGGCATTCATCACAATTTTGAGGGTTTCACTTTCATAATCCAGTCACTTGGTGAAGGCTTTACCTCCTAATGTTATCATGCAGGCTAGGATTTCTGATCATAGCACCTCACTTCTTCAATGCCATGCTCTCCAGGTCTTTTTTCTAGTGTTCTGACTTCATCTGATCTTTGCATGTTAACTTCTCATGATTCTTCATTAAGTCCCTTCCTGGGGTCACTCAGCACATTCTCTCTTCCTATCTATCTAGAATGTCACAGCTTAAATGGTGGCTGTTAGGATTATGACTCCACAGCCTTTATCTCCAGTTCAGTTCCTGTGCTGAGCTCTCAGTATACCTGCCCAGCCACCCTCAGACACTATCTACAGATACCTGACACTTCATAAGTTTACAAAACAGCCCATCAGTTCTTCCACAAATGTGTGTATCTCTTGTATTTCCGGTTCTTGTTGGGGTATCATGTTTTCATGCCTTGGCTACTCTTCCAAACCTCAATGTCATCTCTGATCCACCAACTACTTGTTTTACAAGCTAATTTGTTGATTTCTTTAACCATCAAATCTCGTTTTATTCAGTTATAAAAACATTAATACTTCACAGACATATGAGGATTTTACAGATGCATGCATTAGTTAGTGTTATGAGTAATATATAATAAGCAGTGTTGCTTCTTATACTTGATTCCCTCCTTTCTAGCAGCTCTATACTCCATGTCCAGTCAACTACTATATTGTCTTTTGTCTGTATCTTTACCCACATCTACTATAAATGCATTTCCAATTTACTCACTTTTCAGATTTTAGTTCTTTCAATGTCCCCCTAGGCAAATTATTTGAACTGACTTTCTTAACTTCTACCCTTTCCACTGTCAATCATTTTTCACCACTTACCCAGAATCTTCTTCCTAAATGATACTTCTGATTATATAATCCTTTCCCCTGGACCTTCACCACATTCCTTTGTCTTTCTATAGCACTGAAATGCCTTCACAGGGTTGCTATGATCTGGTATCTGCTCGTCTCTCCTAGATCACCACAGACCCATTCATTTTTGAGTAGCAGTGACAGGCATGTGTCAATCTCTTTCTCTCCCCATGGACTTTGCACTTGTTCCCTCATGAAATACTCTACTTCCTTGTGTTTCCTAACTTAACTCTGAGTCATCTTTCAGATTGTGAACTCCAAGTACGGTTTAACTCTACCACCTGATGCACTATGCACTTTCCTTTTCCTTTTTTTTTTTTGAGTTTTAATTGACAAATAATACACACACACACACACACACACACACACACGCATACACACACACACACACACATACACACACACATTCAAGTTATGCAATGTGGTGTTTGATTTCCATTATATAATGGTTACAACATCAAATACATCATCATAATCTTCATCACATATGGCTATCATTCTGTCTCTCCATGTGTATGCATGTGAATGTGGTAAGGCCAGTTAAAGCCTGCTTTCAGCAAATTTCAAGCCAACAGTATGGCCTTAGTGGCTGTTGCCACCATGTCATACATTAGATATTCAGAGGTTACACAACTTATACCTGAAAGTTTGTGGGCTGGTTTTGTACATTTTGAGTTGCAATAAAAAGGCATCCAAGACTGGATAGTTTATAAAGAAAAGAGGTTTATTTTGTTCACAGTTCTAGAGGCTAAGAAGTACATGGAACATCTTCTGAAGATACCGATTTCATTTCCTTTGGATTGATACTCAGATATAGGGTTTACTCAGTCACACAGTGGATCTATTTTCAATTTAATGGAATATATTGAGCAGGTGCCACACCTGGGAAGTACCACATGCTGCTTTGACTAACAGAAGAAAGTGGAGGGGAAAACAGATTCATGGGGTAAAACTCAAGGCTGCTGAGCCTGTATTATAAAAACTATATCTTCAGCTAACTAATCCAGTCCTAAGAAGAGAGAGCTCAAAAATGCTGGAGAAGGGCATTTTTGATTTCTGAGCACTTCCATTTGTCTCTAACATCATGGCCCAAGTGTTTCCCAGAAGACCCCATATCCTACAACACTGAAGAACTAAGATTCAACTTGAGTTTTGTTGGGGGCAAATGCTTTTAAGTTGCAGCATACTCTTTGATAAACATCTACCCATTTCTTTCTTCTCCCAGCCTCTGACAGCTACAATTCTATTTTATGCTCTTATAATTTTGAGTGTTTGAAATGACACACATAATCAATGTCATGCAATATGTGTCTCCCTATGTCTGGCTTTTTGAAATTGAACCTCTAGGTTCATCCATGTTATTGCAAGATTATGGCATAATTATCTTCTTTTTTATGACTGAATGGTGCTCAATTGTCTATATCTGAAAATTTGTACCCAGGTTCTGTCCATTTTGAGTTGCAATAACAGAACCTTTGAGACTGGGTAATTTATGAAGAAGAGATTTATTTTGGTTCATAGTTTTTTCATTCATCTGTTGGTGTACACTTAGACTGTTCCTATATTATGAATATTACTGCAATGGACAGAGCAACAATTTTTGTTTTGAAATGATTATGAAATTCACAGGCAACCACTGCACAGATAGATAAACAAGAGGGACTACACAAAACTTCAAGCTTCTGAATAGGCAAGAAACAATCAACAAATTGGAAAGTCAACCTGCAGATTCAAAAAAATTACCTGCATCTGTATAGTGAATTCAGTGTTGCTCTCCAGAACATATGAGAAAATCATACAAATAAAACAAAAAACAAGGCACAAATCACATGACTAAAAAAAAAATAGTGAATGACCAGAATAGACATTTTATCAAAGCAGATATCCAGAAGGCTTCAGCATAATAAAACATCAAGGAGGTATGACTCAAAAGCACAGTGAGATGTCAGCACACAACTGTAAGCAAAGAACCCTTCGGGATGTGACTGTTAGTGCCATCACACTGAAATGGAACCACTGTGTGACTGAGCAAACCCTGTTTCTGTGTATCAAACCAATAGGAATGAAATGAGTGTCTTCAGGAGATATCCCATGTACTTCTTTAGCACCCAGATATTGTACTCATTGCACGCGATCTGGAGTCTGCCTACTTCTCTTCTTACAGGACTCGTAAGTCTGGTGGTTTGAATAAGAAATGCCCCCCATAGGCTCGTGTATTTAAACACTTGGTCCCAGATGGTGGCGCTGTTTGGTGAAGGTTAAGAGCCTTTAAGCAGTAGAGCCTTCCTGTAAGAAGTATGTCACTGGGGACAGACTTTAAGATGTGTATGGCCCTACTTCCTGGTCTTCTTCTGCTTACTGTGTATGGTGGTTTGAATGAAAATGTCTCCTATAGGCTCACAGGGAGTGGTCTTGTTGGAGTAGGTGTTGCTTTGTTGAAGGAAGTGTGTTACTGGGGGTGGGCTTTGAGGTTTCAGAAGCCCAAGCCAGGCCCAGTGGCTCACTCTCTCTTCCTGCTACCTGCCAAAATGTAGAACTCTGAGCTGCTATATCTGCCTGCATGTGGTTACGCTTCCTGCCATGATGATAATAGACTATACCTCTGAATGTAAGCAAGCCCCATTCAAATACTTTCATTAATAAGAATTGCCGTGGTCATGGTGTCTCTTCACAGCAATAGAAACCCTAACTAAGACACTGTGTACAGATGACATGTGATCACTCTGCTTCCTGACTGCCGGGCTGGCCTCAGCTGCTGCTGCCTCACCTTCCCAGTCACATGGACCTCATTGTCTCCGGAGCTGTAAGCTGAAATAACCCCTTTCTCCTGTAGGTTGTTTTTGTCAGGGTATTCTGTCACAGGGACAGAACAGTAATGAATACAGTAAGCTTGTGAATAGCACAGCCAGTTAAACTGACATTTCTGATAAACTCTGAATACTTTTCAGTACAAATATGTTCCATGGAATCTTGTCTTCAGAGACCGTTCTCACTCGAGGCAATGATTCCCATTGGTTTCCACTACCTAGAACTTGGTCTGATCCACTGTACAAGAACTTGGTCTGATCCACCTTCCACACTTCACTCGCTGTTTAGCGAATGCACACACCATGTCACTAGTCCACATGTGCATTTGTGCTTGTAGACTATGTGTTGGCAGGCTTCTGGGCTGTCCTGTTGGACCACTCTGATAATAAAACATGCTCAGTTTCATTACACACACCTCATGTGTGTTTGAAAGCAAGCAGAGACCCTAGCTGCAGCTCCCACCACAGTTCACGTTTTAATAATTCTTTTGTAAAGCCTGTGTTTAGAATCTTCACTGTGTCAGAGTAAAGCGTGACCTTCAACCACAACAGACGCAAACACGTAAGTGGCACACTTTGGCTATATTTAGATTGTCTGAAGGGCCTTTGTTCTTTCTAGTATAAGTGTTTTCTCCTTTGGCCTAGGACAGGCATCATCTAATCCCAAGGGTTTATTTGCCTGAAGAAGAGAATCATTAGATGTGGAAAGGACCAAGGGTTTGACTTTTCATTAATTTGGGATGCAAGTTCACTGGAGAATTGATATGGAGATGCCGTCTCCTAGGAACCTTTTCAAAACAGAAGTAAAAGCAAGGGATAGTTCACAGACATTCTCCATTCAGTGAACACACAGGGTTCAGGTGGCCAGCGGAGAGGCTCTCTTTGTGCAGACTGAAGGGAACAGAAGTAAACAAGTTTCAAGGTGAATGCCTAATGGTCTGAACCACCTAATGCCTTCCCTCCAGAAATAAAAGCAAAAGCTCTCAGCCCTTTTGTAAAATCTGAGAAAAGGAAAATGCCATACCACCTGAGCACTCCATTTGGTGACTTCCTCCTTTAATTGTGCTGGCTCTGGGATGTAGAGCTATGCTGCTTTCAGACTTGGGACAAAACATCATACTGTGTTTTTCAGCATACTGTTCCCAAGGCAAGTGACCCTGGGGATAAAGATCTTGACTGTTTCTCGAGTGAAATGAAGCAAAACCTTCCACCCACTTTTAATCTTTAAAATTTAGTTTGGGGTTAACAGTAATAGCAACAGCTTTTAGCCTTTTGAGTGACTGTGTGTAATTTATACAAGTCTGAAACAAAAAGAAAATTCTACAAGAAAAGAAGAGCATACACAGTTCTGCTTCCCAGGGGATTAAACACATTAAAATCAAGAGGCGCCCTCCTAGCAGGATTTAATTGAACTATTTCTCAGTAGCTGGTATTTAGTTTGTGTTATTTATATTTAATGTAGCTGTAACTAGGAACACTGTGAATTGGGTCTCTGGGCTAATCATGCTGACATGTTTTGGATAAAACGCTAGGGCTTTGTGTAGCAGACTCCTGTGCTTGGGCCAGTGGGCTGTTATTTCGTTACTAAGGACGAGGATGGGCCCTGATAGCCTATGCTCTTCCAGATAAGGAAAAGGAAATTGAACCTAGAGGCAACAAGAGTCAAGAGCGATGTGCAGGGAGCTAGCAAAACGGAATCCTTAAGGAAGTCAAGTTGGCTCTAACCAGGAGGCGTTGCCATAGTCAACTCACGTTATTGGTGATGGCGGGAAGACAGGTCAAGGAGGTAGCTGCAAGTGCTCCTGGGTAACAAGCAGCAAGCTGTGCCCTGCCTGTCCCTGGTATCTTCCTTCCTTTTTCATTGTAACTGTACAGTATGGTCCCCATTTCTATTATGTGGATTAGGCGTGTTAAAACACTCACTACTGACACCAGTGGTAGGGAGAATGGAGAGCAATGTATATAGTTTCGGGGTTACCAGCTCAGATACACTTAACAAAACAAACAAACAAACAAACAAACAAAGAAACAAACAAACACTTCTCCTTCCTTTTTGGACTTAGTGTTCCTAGACTAATGCCATTTCAATAGCATCAGGTTGTGAGGACTGATGATTGAACACCTCCATTCTTCAAGATCCCTAAGGTTGCTCATAACAGGCAAGGGAGAAAGACCTCTTTAGTTTTTAAGGGCAGCCTTGGACTCACTGGAGTAAGTCTTTGTTTTTGTTGAGAGTTCAAAGTCCGAGAGTATGGGCAGTGACTCCCTGAATCTCTGAAATCCAGCTGAGTCCTCTCGTCGGGTAAATGATTTACTCTGAGAAAGCCTCGGTTTCCATCTCTCAGGTGAGGATAATGATGTCACCTGTGCTGTGGGATGTTCTGTATGGCAAATGTGTTGCTCTGATTGGTTAGTAAATAAAACACTGATTGGCCAGTGGCTAGGCAGGAAGTATAGGCAGGACAAGGAGGAGAATAAAGCTGGGAAGTGGAAGGCTGAGTGAGAGAGACACTGCCAGCCGCCACGATGACAAACAGCATGTGAAGATGCCAGTAAGCCACGAGCCAAGTGGCAAGGTATAGATGAATGGAAATGGATTAATTTAAACTGTAAGAACAGTTAGCAAGAAGCCTGCCACGGCCATACAGTTTGTAACCAATATAAGTCTCTGTGTTTACTTGGTCGGGTCTGAGCAGCTGTGGGACTGGCAGGTGAGAGAGATTTGTCCTGACTGTGGGCCAGGCAGGAAAACTCTAGCTACACACCTGCTCTTCATGGCACACTTAGAAGACTGAGGGCAAGTGAGATCATACAGGTAAAGCCCTTAACATTGTGCTTCTTAAGCTCCAAGCTTACTAGTCAACTGAATGCACCAGGCATATCAAACTATAGGCAGCGAGTAACGAGAGCTAGCTTCTCTGTTGACTGTTCATACAGACATCTTGACAATGGAGAATGCAGGGAAGGGTTGAGAGTTACACTGTCCTTCCAGCTTCCATGACCCATGTCATAGTCCCTCTGATACTTGAAACAAGGCCTATATCCCTGTTTAGCTTGACATACTCGTGCCTGGCCTGTTCTCAATCTAAGTCTGGACTTCCCATGCACTGACGTTACTTCTTGAGATAGTTCCTCTTGTTAAGTGAAGTATTTTTAATCATTCCTCTCCCGTCTCAGCAGGTCCAAGTTCTTTACTTTCTTCAAGCTCCAGATCAATGTTTATCATCCCTGCTCAGCCTGTATGGTTCGCCATCTTTCTTTGGCAGCGTTTCTGAACCATTCACACTGTGTTTTACAAACTGGGTTACTATTATTGCCTTTTTTCTGTTCTCCGAGTAGCACTAGGTGTGTAAGCTATATTTCCTCACACAGATTTTTGTTTCTCAAGGGTCTGAAAGATATCCTGTGTCCCCTTTATTCCCCATAGCACCAACTTGGTTCTGAGAACGCAGGCGGGATAGAATACATTTATTTCTGTCACTAGCTTATTTATGGGGAGTTCAGAATGTCAGGAAAAGTGCGTGGAGACAAACACAAGCAAGTAATTTTGAAACTAAGTAAGACGAAGACATTCAATGGGGACTCAGGGTTGAAGGTGGGGAAGGAAGACAGGGAAATCAGAGGGGCCAAGTTTGGCTGTGCGATGCGGGGAGAGAAGCGAGTGTCAGTCTGGAATTATAATTGATGGACCACCGCTTAGCCCCACGTGAAGGAGTCAGAGGACTATCCAGGAAAAAGCGCTGTAGCCTTGGATGTGACGCTACTCCATCAGTCACTGCTGTGTGCTCTTATAAGCACCATGAAACCCCCTTGGCCCCATGGTTCTTTGATTATGCTTGCCTCAGAAAACATCTAAGGCCCTAGTTCAGCAGTTCTCAACCTTCCTAATGCTGCAACCTTTTTTTTGTTTGTTTGTTTTTTTTTTTGTTTTTTTGTTTTTTTGTTTTTTGTTTTTTGTTTTTTCGAGACAGGGTTTCCCTGTGTAGCTTTACGCCTTTCCTGGAACTCACTTGGTAGCCCAGGCTGGCCTTGAACTCACGGAGATCCGCCTGGCTCTGCCTCCCGAGTGCTGGGATTAAAGGTGTGCGCCACCACCGCCCGGTGTTGCAACCCTTTAATACAGTTCTTCACGTTGCAGTGACCTCCAACTATAAAATTAATTTTGTTATTTTTGTTGCTATTTCATAACTATAGTTTTGCTACGTTGTGATTCATAATGTAAGTATCTGTGCTTTCTGATGGTCTTAGAAGACCCCTGTGAAAGGGTCATTCACTCCAAGGGGTTGTAACCAACATGTTCAGAACCACTTCCCTAGTTGATTCTAAACCCTGTTTCTTGCCAGACGCGTTGGTGCAGGCCTGTAATACTAGCTAATTGGGAAGCTGAGGCAGGAGAATCTTAAGTTCAAAGCCAGTCTGGATTTTAGAATGAGTTCAAGACCAGCCTGGGCAACCTTGTGAGCATCTGTCTTGAAATAAAAAGTGAAATTATAGTTCAGTAGCAAAACACTTGCATAGCATGCCCAGGATAGTGGGTTCAATCCTCAATACTGAATGAATGAGTGTATTAATTCATTAATATGTATGAAAACACAGGTGTATTTTAAGGTGGGAAGGAAGTAAATACAATCAGATACAGAAAACAGAGTACCAGGGGTTCCTTCTAGTAACCTCAAAGTGTACAACATAGTGTGGAGCACTGGTTTCAATCTGCCTTTGACTCCCTGTGCGCCACAGCCTCCCAGCATAGGCTGATGAATTATTATATGGTAGGTACTGGTTAGTATTGGCAACAAGTTTCTAGATGAAGTGGGCATGCTCCTGCCTCTTGGAATTTTCAGCCTGTTAGAGGTACAGAACTGTGAGTCTACAGTGGTGATGAGTACCGCGCCTGGCATGAACATGCTAGCCCATGTTGGACTGGAGTCTGGGTAAGCTTTCATTGGGAAACCATCTCAGACAACAGCAAGTAGAGGACAAGAACGTATATGCCACGATCCTTGGGTGGGAGGGAGAATGGTAACTTGAGAAAACACAGCAGTATAGGGGGAGCTTAGAGAATGAAAGGAGAAGGTGACTTAGGAAGTTTGGGAGGGAGAGGGGACAGATTATGGGAAGTCCTTTTAACACGACAAGGGTACTACTTTCCGCTCCAAGAACAGTAAGGAGCACTGGGTAGGAAGGCAGGGGAGTCTGCTTGGTACAAAGTGAGTTTGAAGGGGGTGCAAGAGAGTCAGCTGGAGACACACCAGCTGGTGAGTGACTTGGCTGCAGCTTGGAGTAGGCAGACAATGATGAAAAGTGAATGCTTTAGCTTTGCAGGACTTCCTTATGTGCACAGTGATAGGCTGGACTAAACACTAGAATTATTTCTGGTGATTCCTGTGGTTTGATGGAATGGTAATACTTTGGGAGATGGTGTATTCCCATGCAACCCTGTGGCTTAGCTACACAGACTGGATTCTCACTTGCTGCCTTTCGGGGGAATTTTTCTTGTACCGAGGGGCTTCTCACAGAATTTCTCACATGGAATATTCATGATAACATTGCAGACCTATTTATGGGACTTCTGACAGATGTTGCTTAAAATTTTTATTTTGAGTCAAATTAGGCTCTAGAATATAAGCTGGGGAGAAGGGCTATAAAATGTCATCTCCTAGACAAGACACAGCACTGTAATCAGGCACTCATCCTGGCTGAGGATGTCTGCACTGAGTTTTCACAGGCCTGCCCACAGTTAGGCAAGGGTAGAGGAGGAGGAGCTCAGAGGACCCCACCCCTCACTGCTGAACTTCTTGTTACTGATTCAAAGAAAGGAGGACTATTGCCTACTGACGATGTCACCAGGCTCCAGGGTACAGTTTCAGTCCAATGATCACACAGATGGCCCTGATTAAACCATGTGAGTCACCCTGAATCATGAATCTAGAAAGGGACTGGTATGTGTGGGATGTTGATAGGATGGGAGGGAGGTGAGAAAGGGTGAGGGTAGAGAGTAACAAGAATATATTGTATACAATGTAGGATTATTTAAAATTTTCTTTTGACTGAAGTCTCTCTCTCTCTCTCTCTCTCTCTCTCTCTCTCTCTCTCTCTCTCTCTCTCTCTCTCTCTCTCTGTCTCTGAACATGAAGCTTTGGATTTAAGAAAACAAACAGCTTCAACCACTAGTTTCAACCCAGGATCCACTAGAAGAAAACATGGGGAACATTTGGAAATATTTTTCTACAGCAGGAATAAATTCCATGCAAATCTCAAGAATTTTATGACAAGTCATAGGCTTCCTCATATAATCAGAGGGGTTGGCTATTGTAAATCTTACTGCTTTTCCACTGCCTATAAAAAATGTCTGTTAATTGCAGAAAAATAAATGGAGAAAAGTATAAAAGGGAAAATTTAAATTATAATTCCACCATCTAGAGCTGAGTATAACTTGATGTTTTTACTTATTTATGATCATGATACTCTTTGTTTTTCTAAATTACTCTTTTTTAAAAGATTTATTTATTTATTACATATATATTGTTCTACCTGCATGTATTCCTGCAGGCCAGAAGAGGGCATCAGATCTCACTATAGATGGTTGTGAGCCACCATGTGGTTGCTGGGAATTGAACTCAGGACCTCTGGAAGAACAGCCAGAGCTCTTAACCTCTGAGCCATCTCTCCAGTCCTGATCATGATACTCTTAAGTGTAAATGAGTATGATATTTGCATGTATAAATCTATATTTCTTATGTTGGTTTTGTAGGGAGGCATGGTGTTTAGAGGGTCTTTCACCAGTTAGGCTGTGTCTTAGTTAGGGCTGTGAAGAGACACTATGACCATGGCAACTCTTCTAAAAGAAAACATTTAATTGGGGCTGCCTTATAATTTCAGAGGTTTAACCCATTTATCATCATGGTTGGAAACATGGTGACTTGAAAACAGACACGGTGCTGGAGAAGAAGCTGAGAGTTCTACATCTTGATCCACAGGCAGCAGAGGTAGACTGTGTCCCACACTGGGTGTGGCTTGAGCATATGATACCTCAAAGCCTGCCTCCACAGTGACACACTTCCTCCAACAAGGCCACACCTCTTAAGAGTGCCACTCTCTATGGGCCAAGCATTCAAACACATGAGTCTATGGGGGCCATACACATTCAAACTACCACAGGCTGTTAATTCAATTTACTACTACAGTTTTTGGGTTAAATTCAAGAACTGTCTATTTTCCAATTTACTTACCTATAAAACAAATATCCTAATAGCATAGGATCAAATGAGATAGAGTGTGCAAAAAGCTACTGCACTAATACTTTTATCTCTGTAAATAAAAAATGGGATAAATTTGCTGTGTGATTTTGTCTTAGTTTCTGTGATCTTGGGTCTTTTTTTTTTCCTCCCCTTGTTTTTTGTGACTCATAGATTCTTCTCTGATCTGAAAGGCAGATAATTCTCTATTTTTAGTGGACATCTTTGAGGCTTTTCTTAAAAGCTTTGCTTAGTCTGTATTTATCCAATTATGGAAGTTCAGAAGGACGTTCTGTGGCCTTCTTCTACCACAAAATAAGAATGTCTAGATCTGTGGCTCCTCTGGGTAGTTGGCTCATTCACTGCATGCATATAATCTTTGAGTTTTCAAACAGGTAGGTTAGTCACCTTGTTGCAAGATGGGGAAATGGGCTTTGTGAGGTTAAGTGTGGGACCTGTGGTCATTCTATTTCAAGGTGTGGAGCTTAGAATGTAACCAATTCTTTAAGACTCAACTTTTTAACTCTCGGCTCTTCTCACTATTGATGGTCCCTGACTTGCTTTTTGGACAACCAGAAACCAAAAGAATTACCCACCTTCCCTTTTCCTTTGTATAAGCCCAATTCACCATGGGCAACACTGTAAGAAATCATGAGTTTATACTGATTTTGTCCTCCCTACCACCTCCTCCAAAGTTCACATCCCATTTTCTGGAAGACACCACTAATCAGCTTTGATGTGCTTTGGTTTCAAAAAGTGCCATGGGGATTAAAATATGACCTTTGCTCTTGAGTAGATTTCTGATGATGCAGTATATTGTGAGTAATACATGAAAACGTGATTAGAAACCAATATGAAGCAGCAAAGAATTGTGTAAAATTATATTGAACAAGTATGAACTTCTGAAGGTTTAACATGAGGAGACTCGGAGTACTGGACACAGTTTCCATGGGGGTTTACCTCTATCCTGGCTTCTATTTCATCTGAAATTCTATAGTTATAATTGTGAAGGGGATTCAAAGTGCATTATTAGAGCTAAATGGTAATGCAATAGCAAAAGAAACTTCTGCAGGGGTCCTTGGATATTTGATGTAAATGTAAAACAGATTCCACTAAAATAATACATGTCAAATATAAAATCTATTGTTTCCAATTACTGCCACTTCACAGACTTTAACTACCTAATTTAGCCAAAGCATGAGGGGAAAATATTTTGCGCTTGAAAATGTAAATTAAAACATTTTCCGATGCAGCCACTACGGCATATTATTGAGCTTGGCAGACCCCTGCTCTGTCTCCCATGGTCCATTACCCTGGCCCGGTGCCTTGGAGCTTATCAAGGCTGCAAACGTGCAAGACATTCCTTGCTTCAGACTCTGCCTGTTTGATAAGGGCTACCACCTTGTGAGGTGGAGAAGACTCAGGTGTGCCGACCTGGAACTCTGACCAAAAATGCGTGCTAGGGAAGGTTGTATACTGATGTTGTTTATGCAGAGTTTCATTTTTCTTTTTTCTCTTGGAAAAAAAATATTGGGATAACGATCTCTGTGAAGACTTTGTGGACTACCTAGAAGTAAAAACACAATTCCTCTACTTGTTCTGCTCCATCTTTTATTAGAGTTGAGGTTTTATGTTTTAAAAAATTAATTTAATTTTATGGATATGGGTGTTTTGCTTGCAGGTATGGCTGTGTATCACATGCATGCCTGATTCCCACAGGGACCAGAAGAGGGCCTCATACATCCTGGAACTGGAATTGCAATGGCTGTGAGCTGCCATGTGGATGCTGGGAATCAAATCCAGGTCCCCTGGAAGAACAGCCAGTGCTCATAACCACAGGCTGAGATAACTCCACAGGCTGAATTTAGGTTCTTAATATAGTCCAGCTCTGAGAGCAGGAAGGTTGAACCACCCTGCAGGAAGTTTACATGAAGGAAGTTAGATCTAGGTGAACTTGAAGCCACAGCGTATTCTATGTGTCACACTTATGTGTTAACAGCCCTGTTTAACAAGATTTCTAGTTCCTTCTTGACCATGATTGTCCTTACATCTTCCTAGACTCTCATTCTTTGTTACTCCTCATAGCTGTCTGGCCAGGCTGTGGGGCTTGCCTTAGCCCCCAGATCTTGGACCTATATGACATGAGGCAAACTATGTGGTATCCAGAGGCCTCATATGTTTGACTTGTGTTAGTCATATTTTTCTCTCCTATCCAAATATTAACCAGGCTCCAAACTGCTTAGCTTTTGTGATTAGGCGAGATCAATGTACTCAGGGTTGTATGGCTGTAGACCAGTTTTATATGTCTACAATAAATACCTGAACAATAAAAATGAATGCAAAATAAACTTAAAAACCACCACCACCACCACCACCACCACCAAAACCCCACAAACTTAAAGAAGGAAGGGTTTACTTTGGCTGATAATTTTATAGGTTTCTGTCCATGGTTTCCTGGTTCTGTTGCTGGGGACCTGAAGTGAGACTGAACATCATGTCAGGGCACAAGGCATAACAAATCAGTTCACCTTGTTGGGGACAGGGAGGGAGGGAAGCAGGAACAGGGAGGAAGAATAAGAGGATGAGAAGAGAGGGAAGAGATGAGGCCATGAGGACAGAGTATGTCCACGGCACACTCCCGGTAACCCACTTCCCCTAATTGGGCCTCACCTGCCATGATTTCACCACTTTCTAATAATCGGTTCAAAATTTGAATCTCTCAATGGACTAATCCATTTATGAAGTCAAAATCTCATGGTCCAATCACTTCCCCTAAGCCTCACCCCTACACATTATGATTTAAAGACATGAGCCTCTGTGGTGGATACTTCATTTCTAAACCACAGCACTCGAGCTTGGTGCACAGGTATCTGTCTGCCAGAGTAAGTTATTACTGTATTTTCTTCCCATCATCTAGGTTTTTGGGAAAGCAATCTTCAAAGTGTTTTCTAATTTGGGGCTGCTTTAAATTAGCTGTCTTTTCTTATTCTCTTTCTCTTTGGAAAATAAGGTTGATTTTCCCTGGAACCATAGTCGGTATGGTCTCCTGGCTAGAGATAAGCTTTGCTTTGGGTCCAGATCATAACATGACCCATGAAAGCAAGGATGTCGAGTTCGTACTTAGACTGGCACAAAACAACCCCTTGAACGTGAATGCATACGTGGCATACTCATGCTCCTATACTCACACATGGAGGGCAGTGAACCTCTTGATTTCATCCCAGGAAACTGTCTGGTCCACTCTGCTTCTAAGAAATGTTCCTTTTCTCAGTGTAATAATGTGGCTTGGATGGAAACAGACATCATTTTATCATTCCCATTCACATGACCTCCACTGATCAGTTTAGGATAGACAATCAGTGCTAATTACAACACTTTCTAGATGCTTAGAACTTGGGATGGGCAGAAGTGAAGTACAATACCCAATAGTGTGGTTGGTCCTATTTCTTGCCAGGTGGAGAAAGATTGCATTAATTCGGCACATGCAACAAGAAATGGAGATGGAAGTTAAAAAAAAAGTGTGTGTGTGTGGCTGACATTTTAGGGACTTCGGACTGATTCTGCTCTCTGAAGTCATGTGTCCCAGATCTTCCCGCAATTCAATAGGTTCAAAGGTACCACTCTGCTTATGGCCAGTTAAAATTGCAATTGTATGTATTGCAGCCTGTGTTATCATTTATAGTGTGTAGTTAAAATACCACTAAGCTCAGAGGCTTATGACAACAATGCACACTTACTATTTCTTACTTCTGTGGGTCACAACTGTAGGAGCTCCCCAATGAAGTGATCTTGACTTGTGATTTTACATATTTACTTGGATATCGGTTGGAGCTAAAGCTACCTGGGGCCTTGACTGGGGCTGGAGGATCTGATTCCAAGGTGGCTTAGTCATGTGGGGATTGGAACGGTTGTTGATGGGTAGTTTCAGTTCCTCTGGAGAGCAGTCTATGTTCGTGTGGTATGGTGGACGTCTTTCTCTACTTGGAGCACTCCTGCTTCCACCAATGTGGAAGATGCAAATGATTCTTATGATCTATCCTTAAAAAAGACACAGCATCACACTGTTGGCATCCCACTGTTTATACCATCAGTCCACATTCGCAAGGACGTGCTTACCAAATGGTGATGACTCCTGGAGGCCATGTTGGAGGCTGGCTGTAGTGGCTCCAGAGTGATACACTGCGGAGACAGGTTTCTGTACATCACACAGGGATTCTGATCACTATGATAAGCAATATTTGCTCACAAGCTAACCGCCATTATTAATAACATCACTTATCTTTTTGGATTTTAAATTCATACAAATGCATCCCTCCCTTTCACTGTCTACATAATATATGAGTGATTCATGAATAGAGAAGTTCCCTTTTTGTCCACATAAATCTTTCATTGGCCAAAGTTCTCCACTGAGTGTGTGTGTAGAGAGAGTGTGAGAAAATGGCATGCATTGCCAAAATGGTTGCCTCTGCTCTTCACATTCCGGCTTCTTCACCATTCTTAAGTAGATAGTCAGAATAAGAAGACCGGAAAAAAAAAATCTGGCTTTTAGATCCAAATTGCCATGTACCAACTCTATGATTTTGGCTAAGTCATTTAGCCTTAATGAGTATCCTTCTTCATGTTGAAAAAGTGCTAAATATTTTATTTTACAGTGAAGCAAGAGGATTCTATGGTGTAGTTATCTTCAAACTACAGGTGGTCTCTGAATTATGATGGTTTGATTTAACTTTTAAGAAATATGAAATTATGAAAGCAATACCCTTTGTGTAGAAACTGCACTTCAGTTTTGAATTTTGATCTTTTCCTCTTGCAATTCAGGGACTATAAGCCACAGGTCAGTCAGCCCTTGATCCACTAACACTCTGTAGCATGCCATCTTGTTAAACTATGATGCATGATAGTTGGAGTATGTTAAACTACTCTTCCAACTTATGGCATTTTCAGCATAGATATTTCAATAAACATGGGTGTTTAAATAGGTTTGGATGTGCTTAGTGGAATGCAACTCCATTGTAAGTTGAAGAATGCTTGTACAATGCAACACAATGTAAGTTCAGAAAGGTATCATGGTACTGATGCAGAGTCAGAAACCAGAGTCCCAGCAAATGGTACCTTCAGCGCCATACAGCTGATTATCTCCTGTGAGTGTCAGTTCCTTCCTTTATAGATTGGATTAATAATAACTGGAATTTTACGCAAATATGGAGTTTAGGTAGAATGTTATGTACAAAACCAATAGGTAGGAAAGAAATTACAGAGCATTGTGGTAGTGTGGGGGGCAGGTAGGCATCATGGAAGCATCCAGTAGTGGTGCCTATACCAGACTTTAGGGTTACAGAAGATTTTCACAAAGAAATAAAATCTTGAAGGGAACCTGAAAATTGAGTTAGTGAGGCTAAAGGCGGTGGGAGACAGTTTGGGCAAGGAGTGTCCTAGACAGGAGAAACGGCCTTAGTAAAGAATGAGAGGCACGAGAGGATACGGAACACTTGAAACTTATTCAGTGTGCCAGGAGCCAAGGGATGGAGACCGAAAAGTGAGACATGAGCTAAAAGAGATGGTCAATTAGAAGGAACATTCTTGCAAGCACGAAGGAAAGCGTTTCTCTGGGTTGTTATCTTAAGGACAATGAGAATTTCCTAAAGGATTGCAAAATAGGAAGAAGATACAATCAGATTTTCATTTTAGAAGAATTATCCACTCAGGACTTCTCAAAGGGCTGTTGTTGGCTTTTTGGGTGGGATAATTCTTCATTGTGAAGATTGATCATCTTACTTAGAGTTGGCAGACTAACACCCTCCTCAAGATGTCCGTGTCCTCATTCTTGGAACTGGTGAGCATGCTGTGTTATTTGACAAAAGGGACTTTATAGACAGAATTAAATTTATGGACCTCAATCAAAAACTACATTGAGATTCTCTATACCCCAGCCAAAATGGCTCATAAACAAAATGAAGAACAAATACTTGTGAGAATGGGGGAAATGGATTCATAAACTACTGGGGACAGTTGAGGTACCATGGGAATGGGTATGGAGGTTCCTAAAAATGATCAAACTAAAACTTCTAGGGGTCGGAGAGATGATTTAGTGGTTGAAAGTGCTTGCTACTTGTCTTAGTCAGGGTTTCTATTGCTGAGACAAAAAACCATGACTGAAAAGCAAGCAGGGGAGGAGAGGGTTTATTTGACTTACGCTTCCATATTTCTGCTCATCATTGAAGGAAGTCAGGACAGGAACTCAAACAGGGTAGGAACTCGGAGGCAGGAGCTGATTCAAAGGCCATGGAAGCATGCTGCTGACTGGCTTGCTTCCCATGGCTTCTCAGCCTGCTTTCTTATAGAACCTAGGACTACCAGCCCAGGGATGGGACTACCCATATGGGATTGGCCCTCTCCCATCAATAACTAACACAGTGTCTTATAGCCAGATCTTATGGAGGCATTTTCTTAATTAAACTTCCTTCCTTTCTGATAACTCTAGTTTGTATATCAAATTGATATAAGACTAGCCAGCACACTGCTCTTCTAGAGGACCAGAATTTGGTTCCCAGGTCCTAAGTTAGGCAGGCAGCTCACAGGGCCTGTTTTTCCAGCTCCAGGGGATCTGATGCCCTCCACTGGCCTCCATAGATACTGCACATATATCACACACACACACACACACACACACACACACACACACACACATATACACATAAACAAAGAATAGATCTATATATGTTCTAGCTGGGTATATATACTCCTGGGTATATATCTGAGGGAATATAAGTTGGTATACTGCAGAGATACTGGCATATCCATATTTACTGTTGCACTAATAAAAATAGCTGCAATATGAAATGAGTATAGATCTACATAATCAGATGAATGCATAAAGTAAGTTGGATATATACTCAATGGAGTTTTATTTAGCTGTAAGAAAGAATTAAAATTATGTCATTTAGAAATGATCATATTAAGCAAAATAAGCCAAACCCACAAAGACATTTTTCTCTCATATGCAGAATCAAAATGATATCTACGTTTATCTATCTCTCTCTATATGTATATGTCATAAAAATAGAAGTGTAACTTTGTGGAAAAGAAAAGGATTATTATGGGGGGAAGAGGGCATAGGTCAGTAATGGGAGTGAAAAGTCAAGTACATAATATATTTATGTGAACAAGTTTTCATGAAATCAATCACTTTGTACAATGTATATATGTTACTAATTTTTAAAGCATTATATAGACTTCACATAGAGAATTGATTGCCTAGAATTGGTGAATTTAATCTAATCACTTGGCCCCTTCAAAGTGGGAGAGGAAGGCAGAAGATTGAAAAAAAGATGCGTCTGGAGAGAAGGGAAAGAGACAGGGAGACGGGAGGAGTCAGCCTCCCATCCCTGCCTTTGAGGGTGAGAGGAGCCAGGAGTCAGGGATGAAGAAGATCCCTAAGAGCTGAAAATGATCCCTAATGACATTCAGAGACCTGGAGTCTCAGTTCTGCAGCCACAGGGGACTGGATTCTGCCCACACCTGAATGGCTTCAAAGGGTGTTCTCTCTGGACTTCCAGTTAGGGAACGTAGACTTTCTGAAGCTTTGGGTTTTAGCCCAGTTAGATCGTTGTCAAACTCTGACCTACTGAACTGAGGTATTAGGTGAGTGTTGTTTTAAAATTCTAGATTTGCGGTACTTGATTAAGACAGCAGTGGGAAATGTATATGCCAAGCATTTCAGGATCTCTGTTTCCTTCCCTTTAATGTCAGCATCTCCTTTCTCTGTAAACCCTGGACACTCTCCGGTTTTCTCACATCTGCTGCTGAGCACCAGGAAGGTGTACAGGGAAGGCAGTGTGCTCCAGGGTATAGGAAGAGGGCTGGGTAGAAGGCAGAGGAACCAGTTAGGGGGCTGTTGGCTGTTTAAACTGAGAGAGAAGATGGCCTGGAGGAACACAGTGGACTTGGGAATAGAGAAGAAGATGAATCAGAGAAATAATTAGGAGGCTGAATCCAGGGGACACATCAGCGCTGTTTTATTAGTATTGGGGTGAGCAATCTCCCCTGCCTTGTCCTCCCCTGCGACCTCTACCTCTTTGCTTCTACCGTCTAAGAGTAAACTGCTTTTGCAGGCACCATACTTCCCTCTAGTAAACAAGAGGACCACACTCTGGAAGCCATTAACAGTTTCTACCAGGGGCAGCCAAAGACAGGAAATGACAGGCGAGCCACAGCAAACCTTAAAGGCCCCCTATGGACAGTGGCACCCAGATGGTGGAACACAGTAATTGCTGGAACAACTTCACTCGCTCCACACTGCAATTGATAGCAGGAAATGAGGAGAGATTTTATACTCCCTAACATCAGTAAGTCGGGAGATCCAAATATCCGAAATGAAATTTGAACCAGGGTGTTTGGCTGAGTGTCCCAAACTCTTGCCTATAGTTGGAGATCATTTTGCCCTAGAGAGTTTTACTTATACAGTCACACATCACATAACCCTGTTGAGGTCAATGATAGATCATAAGCCATGTGTAACAGATAAAGTGGTAGCCTGAAAGTTTATAACAGAGCTTAAACTTTCCTATAATTTTAGTGACATTGCCACCACTGGACACAAATAGGACACTGCTCATATGTTTGCTATGATACTACCAGTTGCATAAGAGCATAGTACATGCAATTACCTATAGTATGTGATATCTGATAACAGCAATAAATAGCTTTGTTACTTGTTTGGGTATTGTGGTAGTTTGAAAGAAAATGGCCCCCAAAGGGAGTGGCACTATTAGGAGGTGTGGCCTTGTTGGAGTAGGTGTGGTCTTGTTGGAGGAAGTGTGTCACTACCTGCATGCCACCATGCTCCCTGCCATGATGATAATGGACTGAACCTCTGAACTGTAAGCCATCACCCCAGTTAAATGTTTTTCCTTCATAAGAGTTGCCATGGTCATGGTGTCTCTTCACAGCAATAGAAACACTAAAGACAGGAAATGACAGGCGACATGTATTTACTGCACTGTACTTATATTGTTATTTTTGAATGTAATTTTTCTATATGTTAAAATTTGCTTACTGGAAAATAGTTTCTCTCATTACAACAGCAGCTACTTTGTATATCTGCTTACTGTATGTTTTGGTTGAGTCAAGCGTTTAGGCGGAGTGACTAACTTGAACATTTTGGGTGTATGTAAGCATACTCCATGATGTTTGCACAATGGTAAAATGGTCTGATGACCAAGTTTCCAGACCACATCTGCGTTGTAAAGAAATGAATGACTAGCCGGGCGGTGGTGGCGCATGCCTTTAATCCCAGCACTCGGGAGGCAGAGCCAGGCGGATCTCTGTGAGTTCGAGGCCAGCCTGGGCTACCAAGTGAGTTCCAGGAAAGGCGCAAAGCTACACAGAGAAACCCTGTCTTGAAAAACCAAAAAAAAAAAAAAAAAAAAAAAAAAGAAAAAGAAATGAATGACTATACTTCATACTGACAGATTTGTTTATGGTCCTGTAACCAGATCCTTGTATTAAATTCTTTCTGTGTGAAATACTTAGTGAGTATTCCATCATCTTGCCTGGAATGTGATGGAGCTAGGTCGTGCCAACTTCAGGCCAATTTCATTCAGTTTGTTCTTCCTTGGTATGTCACAGACATCCCATTTACCTCGACTCCTAGTCTTGCCCAGTCTGGGTTCCCTTGCCAGTAACTGGGAGAATCGACCCCACACAATTAACCCCTAGCCTTGAGGAGATGCATGAAGCAGAACATGGGACCAGTCACCTGAGATTTAGTCATGACAAGTGTCATGGAACCTTCTCAAGTTGATCCTAGGTGAGAGAATAAAATTCTTCTTCCATTTGTACTTTTCTTATATTTAAAAATGATTTTTTTTATTTAAGTGAATGTGTGTTTTTGTGTTAATGTATACCACATGAGTATAGATGCCTGTGGAAGTCAGAAGACAGTATTCGATCCCCTGGAGCTAGAGTCACACAGTATGAGTGCTCAGGATTTAACTCAGATCTTCTACCAGAGCAGCAAGCACTCCTTTAAAAAAAAATTAAAGATAGATTCTTTTTTCATACAATACATTCCAACCACAGTTTCTCCTTCCTCCACTTCTCCTAGGTCCCTCCCCACTCTCCCACTACCCCAGATCTTCTCTCCTTCTGTTTCCTCTTCAGAAAAGAACATATCTCCAAGAGATGACAGCCAGACAGGGCAAAACAAGATACAATAAGACAAGGCAAAAGTCCTCATATCAAGGCTGGACAAGGCAACCCAATAGGAGGAAAAGAGTCCCAAGAGCAGGCAAAAGAGTCAGAGACACACCAGTTCCCACTGTTAGGAGTCTCACAAAAACACCATGTTAACAACCATAACACATACGCACAGGACTTGGTGGAGGCCCATGCAGGCCCTGTGCTTGCTACTTAAGTCTCTGTGAGCTCACATGATCCCTGCTCAGTTGATTCGGTGGGCCATATTCTCCTGATATTCTCCATCTCTTCTGACTCCTACAGTCTTTCCTCCCCCTCTTCTGCCTGGTTCCCCAATCTCTGAAGGGAAGGACTGGATGGAGACCTCCAATTTAGATTCTCTCTCTCTTTGCATAGTGTCTGGCTGTGGGTCTCTGCACCTGCTCCCATCTGCTGCCTGAGAAGCTTCTCTGGTGATGACTGGAGAAGGCACCAGGCGTATGGGTATAGTAGGATATCATTAAGGGTCATTTCACTGATTTTTTTTTTTTTTTGGCTTCCTAGTCGTGTTTGGTTCTATGCTAGATCTCTGGGCTATCTAGTCACTGTGCCTGGCCATCCAGGCAGTGTAGGGCCTGGGCTCTCTCTCATGGGGTAGACCTCAAATGAAACCAGACATTGGCTGGCCACTCCCCCAAGTTCTGTACCACCATTGACCCAGCACTTCTAGCAAGGAGAACAGATTGTAGGTTGAGGGTTTTGTGGCTGGGTTGGTGTCCAGGCTTCTCTTTCTGTAGCCTGTAGAATACCTCCTCATGCCAAAGAGACTCAAACACAGGGGTGAAGGCTCTGTGCAGTCACCAACTTGACCTATCTACATTCAGTGAGCTGAGTGGAAGTTGTCCATGGCAATGGGGTCTCGCTGTCAGTTTTCAGAGGGCGACCTTCTGTCCTAGCATCAGTCTGGGTTGTTTAGAGATCTCCACATGACCTCCTTAGCCAACAACTCAACGTCACACCACTGGAAGCCTCAGCAAGCACTCTTAAGAGTCATATCTCTATCTTCATTTTCTTTACTTTTTTAAAAAAAATTTTCATTTTTGAGATTATACTATAATTACATCATTTCCCCCTTCTCTTTCCTCCCTCCAAACATCTACTTGCTCTCTTTCAAAATTCATGGCCTATTTTTTTATTAATTGTTGTTACATGTATATATGTATATGTATATGTATATGTATATGTATATGTATATGTATATGTATATGTATATGTATATGTATATAAATACACATATTATATATTTCTATGTATAACCTCAGTCTGTATAATGTTATCTGTATATATGTTTTCAAGGCTGACCATTTGGTATTGGATATCCAATTGGTGTGCTTGTAACACAAATTGCTAAACAGTCTTATTAATAAAAAACCCAGAGCCAGATATTGGGGTAAATTCTGAAAGATCAGAGAGACAGAACAAGCCACAGCTAACCTCACCTCAACAACTCCTCGTTGGACCCTGTTTCCACGAATCTTCAGACTGAAAGCTTCTGAGTCCTCATCTGAATGGATCTCAGTTGACCTGCTGCTAAAAGCCTGAAAGCTTAAAAGCCTCTAGTTCCTGGTCCTCATGCCTTATATACTTTTCTGCTTCCTACCATTACTTCCTGGGATTAAAGGTATGTGTCTTTCTCAAGCAAGACATGAGATCAAGTCCTTGGATTAAAGGTGTGTGTCACCATGCCTGGCTCTGTTTCCAGTGTGGCCTTGAACTCACAGAGATCCGGATGGATCTCTTCTTCTGGAATGCTAGGATTTAAGGCGTGTGCTACCACTGCCTAAACTCTCTGTTTAATATAGTGGCCGTTCTGTTCTCTGAACCCCAGATAAGTTTATTGGGGTACACATGTGCTTTTACCTGGGGAAGACAATTTCTCCTAGTGTGTATGTGTGTGTGTGTGTGTGTGTGTGTGTGTGTGTGTGTGTGTGTGTGTGTGTGTTATTTCAGGTGTAGTGACTGATGACTCTTGCACGTTATCCAGGCATTGACATTTCAGGTGACATGTTCAGTGCATTATACTCAGGCTAATTGTCAGACTTGGAGTTTATGGAAAAGTTCTACCTCACAAGGTCTGATTAAAATTTGCCTCTCTTCATCCCCAGGAGAACTGAAATGGGTTGCGGTGAGAGCAGCTTGCTCAGGGTCTGATGAAGTGTGGTTCTTCCTTTTCTACTGTTGGCTAAAGTCTATTAAAGTGGTGTTATTTCTGTGTCCAGGGATGATGCTTCTGAGTACCCCTGTGTTGTGGAATAGTATTTTAAGGTGTGTTACTTTTTTTAATGTTGCATTTGTTTAACTCTGTGAAGCTGTGTTACTGTGCCTGTCTAAAACACCTGATGGTCTAATAAAGAACTGAACGGCCAATAGCAAGGCAGGAGAAATGATAGGTGGAGCTGGCAGGCAGAGAGAATATATAGAAGAAAAATCTGGGGGAGAGGAGATCTAGTAGCCAGACAAGGAGGAGGGTTCCAAGAGCCAGCTACCTAGATATGCTGCAAGCCATGGAGTAAGAGTAAGAGAGTGGGGAGAGTCCAGAGGGAAAAGGTAGATGGAATAAATTAAGTTAAGGAAAGCTGACAAGAAACTAAGCCAAGCTAAGGCCAGGCATTCATAAGTAATAATACACCTCCACATATGAATTTATTAGGGAGCTGGGTGGCGGGCCCCCAAAAGAAAAAAGAGAAAAAACAACACCCCTGTCCACTCATCTATCTCTCTTAGGAGCTGTTTTCACCTCTATACATCCTCTGTTTTTCACGTAGGCATTGGGGAAACACCAAGGACATATGAAGCAGATCATCCTGCCCAGCTTGTTGGTGCCATTCTCTGGATGTTATGTCTCAAGATTTGCCTGATTGTATAATCCATCCTGGATGGTTAAATCTTCCAGGAAACTCTAGGGATCTGTTAAGATGCTGTGAGTTGGGCAACTATCTTCTGAATATTTAGGAACCGTGACATCTATCTTTCTGCTCTCGAATATATTTCTGACATGGTCAGACCTCCAGCCCCAGAAATAGAAGCAGAAGGGCCCGGCATAAGGTGAAGTAGCTAATAAAACTATAAGTTAGGACTTTCTCTTCTATGAAGGGAAAATCTATAAGTGACAAGATATCTCAAGAAATCATTTTTCTTCCCCTGTCTTGCACAGCCCTTGTGCTCCGCACATGCACAGATTAGGTTTACAGATCCTGTAAGGCAATTCATTCTGCCCTGAATCTAATGCCAGTACATTTTGAAGGAAGTCAGCACAATGTGTTCCAGGCAGGAAAAATATTGTCATTATTTTTTTAACCCCCCCCCTATTGTTTTGATTCAATCTGCTGTGAAACTGTGACTAAATCTCTTTACATTTAATTTTTAATTGTGTGGTATCTTTCCTTCAGAACAAGGTTGAGTCCTCAACCCTTGTCCCCTAACATCCCAACTGTACAGTTGTATAAGGGGTTTGTTTCCGTAAAAATGATTACTGGTATCTATAATGGAATTGTAATAACTCAATACTGTTTTATAAATTTTTGATTCACTCTGCATTTTTTATTTGACAGCTTGCCAAGTTCTGGTTTTTATCTGATCATTTTTGCATCAATAATGCATGAGGTTGAGATCTTCTGAAGACGGACACTTCCCCCCCCTTTGCTCAATGCTTTGCTTTTGCCAGCAAAAAATATTGATTTGGATTTAATAATCTGTAGTCCGTTTGGTTTGATCACACTTAGCAGGACACCCTAATAAGAGCTATGGCCACATATCCGCCAACATAGAATCAATTACTCTTCCTTAATAAATGCAATCATTGAACACCTGATCCATACTATTGCTTGCTATGTGTAATTGATTACAGGGTTGACACAGTCGAGACATGAATGGCCCCAGGTTTCCCTATTCAGAGCCTTTCAACAACAACAACAACAAAAGATAATCAAAAGAACCCAATGCTATAGAAAGATGATGCTTCTGATTGTAATTTGTCACCTCCATCAACATACATTTTGTCAACATTCTGCTCTTACCAGATTGAAACAACAACAACGCTGCTGAAGTCAGGCTGTGCTTGCTCCCAGCTGTTCCTGTTAAGGATGATGGCATGAGTAACAAGCCCATCCTATCACCTGCCTCCAGCATTGTTATAAATAATCAGCATCAAGAAAATGAACTGACTAGAATTCAGGAGGGCCCGCCAATAACACATCTTCATCCATTGTCTTATTTCCATGCAACACAGCCAAGGATATCCTTTAAAATTCAGTGTTCCCATCTGAAATAAATGACAAGATGCTGATAAGTTGCTTGCCCAGTGGTAGAGAAATAATGAAATAAGCATCTCTGGGATACAATGTACACATTAGGGCATTTTAAAGCTCTCCGTGTCATTTGAATGTGTAGCTGAGGGTGAGACCCAGTGGAGCTGAGTAGTAGCAATCATGGGCTCCATAGACGTGTGGGAACTTCGGGACCCCTTCCACGTCTACTGAATCAGAATCTGCCTTCTAGCAGTCCCCTCCCAAATGACTTTTAGGCACATTAAAACTTGAGAAGCATTGATTTAAAGTCCCGTCACATAAAATACTCTCAAGTCAGAGAAACTGAGTGCTAAAAGATCAGTGTATTCAAATGTTTCTAAGGGAAGTGGGATATGGCTGTGGACTTGCCTTTGAGAGGTTCCAACTAACTCTGGTTATGGCAGCTGCCAGCTGTGTGATGCTGGGTAAGTCTCCTGTGGTAGTTCAGATACTGGCTACCCTCCCAAAGGCTCCTACACCAGACACTTGGTCTTCAGTGTGACAATGGGAGACAACAGACTTTGAAAAGAGGCATCCTGGGGGCAGTGGGGATGTGCTACTACTGTGGGTCCTAAACCTCTTTGGCTTCTTGCCTTGTTGTGTGGTCCCTGCTTTATGCACAAATTCCCACTAGGACATGATGTAGCCATAGACCCTTCCCTGTACAAAGCTAGTGTCAGTACCATCATTGGAAGCCTACAACATTATAAGCTTTCTTTTTTCTGTAATAATTTTTAATTAAAATATAATTATTTCCCCTTTTCTTTCTTCCTTCCAACCTCTCTTGTCTTGTCCATTGCCTCTTGAATTCATTTTTCTTTGATTATTAGTTACACACACACACACACACACACACACACACACACACACACACACGGTATAAATATATGAATACAATCTACTGAGACCATTGAGTGTTGCTTGTATGTATATGATTTCAGGGCTGTATTGTATAACCATTTAGGGGGCTCATCTCTGGGGAAGAGAAATTTTCCTTCTCCCAGCAACCATTAGTTATCTTAGTTTATTTTAGGGGTGGGGCTCCTTAACATTTCCCCCTTCCCAATTAGCATGTTGTCACTGTTAGGTTCTTGCTTACATAGCCATAATGTTGTGATCTTGTGGGTATAGTTTCCCTTCCACTTTTAGGGAGATACACTGTCACAGAAAACTCCTTGGTCCTCTGGATCTTACATTGGTTCTGCCCCTGACTCTTCTGTGATGTTTTTGGAACCTTAGGTTCAGGAGTTGTATGTAGATGCATTCTCTGGGTCTGGGCTCGCCAGATCAGCTGTTCTCTGTATTTTGACCAATCCGTGATGGTCTCTGTCTGATCTAAAGATTTGGAACCGCAGATAAGAAAGAACATGTGGTTTGACCTTCTGGGTCTGGGTTAGCTCACTCAATATATTTTCTAGCTCCATTCATCAACTGCAAAATTTTATGGACCACATTTTCATTATTTATTTGTCAACCAAAGGACATGTAGGTTGCCTCTATTTCCTAGCCATTGTGAATAGAGCGGCAATGAACATGGTTCAACAACTATCTGTAGAATAGACAGTTGATTCCTTTGGGCATATGTCAAAGAGTGAGTGCAGCTAGGTCAGATGGCAGACTGTTTCTAATAAGCTTAAAAAATGAAGTTAGCTGGTCTTAGGTATTTTTATAGCAAAAAGTAGATTAACATATTATTCTAAGTTTCAGTTCACTCATCTGTACAGGGTTATGAATAGCACCCATCTCCCTAGAACTACTGTGAAATTTCATCAAAACATTGCATGCAAATGCTTAATACAAATGTCAGATTCATTACAAGCAAACGATACATTCTTTTTTTGGCAATCTTAATGTTTAGGTTATCTTCCTTGGGGGGAAAATGCGATTTTTGCTCAGATGTCTAAAATGCTGGTAATAATTTTAATTTAAAATGTATCTGTTGATCCATGAAGCTAGTTCAAGCTCCTGCTGAAGTCAGCCACAATGTCAGCCTGGTGTTCTCAGCTCACATTTGATGCTGTGCCTCATTTACAGGAGGCACAACATAAAGGTTAATAGCAGCCCACAAAACCAGTACAGCGTCAAGGAAGCTCAGCCATAATGCTTCCCTAGCTCTCCAGTCTGGGTGACTGCAGCTTCATTTTCTTTGGGGGCCACTCATCATTGTGTGTAAAAGGACTCACAAAGCTGGCTTCCATGTGGGGCTAACTCTGTTCACCTAAATTTGGCCTGATTTGGATAGCTGTCTTGGCTCTTTCCCACCAAGTCCAAACAGGGATGGGAGATTTTATTAAAATGACTTGGGCCCAGCCTGCTCTGTGCTCTGAACCATTGATGGGAGCCAAAAATGTCCCCTGGTGTCCATAGAAACATTGTTCTTATTTTTCAAAATTAATCTAGCTGGATTTGCAAGGCTGCATCACCTCCATCAGGGATGCAGACAGCCAGGACAAAGAGCTGTTTGGATGTTCCCAGCTGGGAGCCCTGCCCTCAGCAAATACAGTTGATATAAATAAATGGTCTCTTGCCTGCCTACATTCATGCCCATCTGTTTGGAGGGCATGGTGCCCAATCAAAAGTTGCCTAGACGCTCGCCATGGGCACCAGTGCCAAGGAGCAACGATTTCATGGCAGCCTGCCTAAGGCTGTGAATGCCATCTTTTCAGTGGTGGGTTCTCATCCTGGACCAGAATGGGAGTGCTGGCACTGCATGCTTCCTTACTGTTGATCACACCTGTTGACAAGGGCGTGCCAAACTATGAGAAAAGAGAAAGAAAGAAAAGTGCCGTGTAGGAGCATCCCTGGGCTCTCAGGGCCTAATGAGCTCACTGAGACAAATTCTAACTAAGTAGAGAAAATCTTTGTCTGTGGATGTTCTTCTGGGACAGAAGATTGGTGGGTCAGACTTGCCGGGCTTCACTGAATGGGTGGAGCACAATCTGTTCCTAGCTGGCCACAATGCCCCTGTCCAATACAGGAAATACAATAGAACACTGGTCTTTAATGACATTGGGAACCAAAGGAACTTATCCCCTGGCTCCCAGTTTTCACCCACCTACTGAAAACAATAAAGCCTGATGTGCACAAGTCACAGGTTGCAATATCCAGGAGCTGAGTATACTCTGGGTTGGTTGAACTTGAGAAAGGAAATAAAGCCACCCAGGAGAAAGCAATGACCCGGGGCATAGCTATGCTCATCAAAGTGAGTAAGTTTCCTCGGAGACTGGTAAGCACAATCAGAAACGAATTCATATACTCAGATCACTAGGGGACCCAGAGAGCATTCTTGCAGCAAAAGATAGTAAATTACTAATCCCCAGGCACCATGGACCTCTAGAGGGCTAAAGGCTGTGGTCTAAGTGATGAAATGAATTCCATGGTGACAGGTAGTGAGCAATCTGTGTTGTTAAGAAATTCAAAAATTCAGGCATGCTACCTTATACCCTGTGGAGGAAAAATAGGTTGAGCAGCTGCTGGCAGGAAGCAGCATGCCTTGTTTTTACATAAATGGCCATGCTGTTAGTGCAACATTCAGTTTTGATCCTGAGTTTCCATTGCTTGCTTAGCTCTGAGTATCCTGTCAACTAAAGTTGTGGTTAAATCCATGTAGAAGCAAGAAAATATCCTCCCAAGGGGTCTAAGTGCTAATCACTCGTACTTTTGAATATGTGTAGAGTCCCTTGCAGAGCAGAAGAGACCCCTACAGCTGGAATGAGCCAAGGCTTTTGAAAGGTAGACATTATCCTGGAGTATCTTAGGGCATCTGCTGCCATTACAAGGACTTTAATCAGAGCACACGGCAACTTGGTGAAGGAAGCTGAGTCAACGGTGCATTCTGAAGATAGAAGAAGAGGCTTCAAGCTGCTAGAAGCTGAAAAGACAACGGAACGGCTTCCCACCTCTGAGCCCTCGGAAGGAACCAGCCCTGCTGGTGTCTTGACTTTAGTCAAGTGTCTGATTCTGGAGTTTCTATAATCACTCCAGAATTTGCAAGGACAGTTGTTTTTAGGTGTGTGTGTGTGTGTGTGTGTGTGTGTGTGTGTGCAGGTGTGTGTGTACACGTGCACCTGCAGGTAGTTGTAGTTCCCCAGGAGTCCTCCACCTTGGTTTTTGAGGTAGGATCTCTCTCTGAACCTTCAGCTTTATCAACAGATTAGACTGGCTGGTCAGCAAGTCCCATTGTCTGGCCTTTGTCCACCTCTCTAGCTTCAGGATTACAAGTACAAATCAATACCCTGGCTTTTTAAATTTGGGTTTAGATATTGAACTTGGGTCCTCATAGCAGAGGTAGTCATGACGGGCTACCTCTTCAGCCTATGTTTTGTTTAAAGTTTCTAATGTGGATTTGCTACAGTAATGACAGGAATGAATTTTTTTATTGTTGTGTAGTAGACGCAGTATGGCCATGACATTAGAGCTACAAGATAGTAGAATGGGATAGGAAGAATATAATACATTGACATGTGGATAAAAGTAACAGCATTTGACCTGTGAATGATAGTGGTAGCAGGCACAGTGAGCCTCCTACCCAGCCACAGTTGAAAATCTGAGCAGAGTTTTGACTTACCCTGGACTTACGTGCTGGTGGCCAGGAGTTGGGTACTCAGTCATTACACCTTTTGTGTGTTACAGGTTATGTGTTTTATGCATTATGAAAAAATATTGAGGACCCATAGATCTTTTCACTCTCATCTGTAATTTACCAGAGGCCCGAGTGACTCAATGAAGATGATCAATGTTACGGGGCAGATATTCACAACACTTGTTAAAAGGGGCTGATTCCGCATTTATGGCAGAAGGACAGTGTCCCATCGCTAATTCTAGGCAGTTAAAATTTAAAACTTCATCTTTAATTTTATTTATGTTTCTCTCAACTGCATTTGGTGACATGCGGGATCTGAGTCTGTGTTTTTGTCCCCACGGTGCCAATACATTTTACTTTTTAATAGTAGATTTGTGGGTAGAATTTTTGTAGCAATGATATAACTGACTGTTATATGTGTGTTTATAACTCACAACTTGCACATTTTTCTTCATATTATTGTTTTACCATTTTTAGGGTATGCGGTTCATCTGTAATTACTGCTTAAATTGTCAGAGGCCCAATAAAAAATCCACATATGAGTTGGGTACATGCTGATAAAACCCACACTGCTCAAGAGTTAGCTGTCATTGAGTTACCTGTCTTTTCCCCTCAACACACTGACGTGTTGTGTTTTTTTTTTTTCTCTTAGGTCCAAAGGATCATGATAGAATCCAATGTCTTTTTTTTTTCCCTCTCAGTTTTCCTCCCTGACATTGTGCAAGTGTAGGTTTTTAGAAAAGGACTCTTTATATCAGGACTCATCATTCTGCTTACAATGCTTAGCCTGTCAGGCAGAATTCCATGTGAATTATTGAAAACACAGCCATCCCTGCCTGCTCCAGTGGCAAGCATTCAGGTCACAGAGACAGGGTGTAGGTTTGGAGCACTTGTTCAGATTCATGAGCAACTCATTGTCAATTACTGTCTCCCTACTGTGTGCTGGACACCGAGCCTCACATGTTTAACATTACGAATATCCCAAGCATCCTAGTGGATTATCTGAGACGTGGTGGGATAGATACACAGACCATGTGAAATAGCTTGGGCTGTTAGTGGTTAGTTCTTAGTTTATTCTTATGAGCAACTAACCTGTTAGGGCCACCTCTGCTGCTGAGTAGCGCTATCAGCACATGCCTGTCCATACAGCTGTCTATCACTCCATCTCAGCAGCTGGATCATTCTTCTTGTTCATCACTTGCCTGCTTTCAGCAGCCTTGGCCGGCAAAGCAAACACCTCAGTCAGGTTTAATACTTTCATGCCTACAGTTGACTTCCTGTGGTTCATTCCTTCACTGCCATGCCCCCTACCCGAGAGAGAGAGAACAATAAGTTTGCACATTAAGTTCAAATAATTGAATTAAGCTGTCTCTTATCCTTACACATGCGCCCCAAAATGACAAAGAGCCTGCAAAAGGAAGAAGGGTAAATGAACTATTTTACTGTTTTTGTTAAAGAAATCAAATATTTAAAAATCATCATAAAAGCTTAATAAACTGAGAATTTTATAATTCTCACATTGCTCACCCCTGTCCAATCAAATTAAATGATGTCTCTTCTAAATTGATTGCGTTTTTTCCCATTTCCTAGGAACTGACGTATTTCGGGGAGCATTTCATGTCCCTTGCATTCTGAAAGGAAGAATCACCTCATTATTTTTTCATCTAGTAGCTGGACTTTCTTCTGCCAAAGCTTTCTTTTAGTGATAAAAGTAAATAAAAATATAGTTTTTTTTTTATTGGTGAGGCATTTCCTGAAAGCAATTTTCATTTTTTGCTGGCAACCTGAGTTAGCGGTAATTCAGACCTCAGTTACACGGCTAGCCTTGGTATTTTAAGATGCCTATCACTGTGAAATGAAAGCATTGCAGTAGCACCCGATAGACCAGAGAAGGAAATAATCAAAATACTATTCACTCTTTCACTTATCAACAAACCTTTACTGGACATTAAGTTGCTCTGCCAGACTACCTTTTCCTTCTGCTGCTTCTTTTCCTTCTGGTCTCCAATGAAACTGCCACCACATCTAAAAACAAAGATATCAAAGATGTTAAGTTCAACCTCATCCTGAAAACACAGTAAAACGGGGCCAGTGATGTGCAGCTAGTTCTGTTAAGGAAAGCGGCAGGATGGGCGAATAGGGCATCAGGAGTCAGGGACCATCTGGGTGTGAGCACATAAGTGTGTGGGCCTGATATTAGAAGGCAACTCTAAGAAGAGAGTCCAGAAGGACTTCACCGAGTGCATGGTGTGGGTCTGGCACCTCACTCTGTAGAATTTCATGCTAAAGTTAGACTGCTGTTGTGGGACAAGGCCTTTAAGAGTGGTGGGTTGTTAAAAGAGGTTGACGATTTCTCTTGGGTCTAGGTTAGTTCATATGAAGACAAGTTGTCATGAATCCAGTCTCTCTTCCACATGAGCCTGCTCTGAGACACGAGGGTGCTCCCAACATGTCAAGCAGGCTGCACTTTTATCTGGAGGTTTGAGTATGATAGAATATATTCAAGTTATTGACAACTTTTGTTTACTTGTGGTTGTATGAGTGAGGACCCCAGACTTGTTCTGGCTTTACAGAGGTATCCATTCTCAGTTCCTATAGGATTCCCAATGTTTCTGGCCATGTGCTCTTTGCTCAAGCATGGCCTCTGGCCTTATGGGGGCCATCCACCAAAACAAAGTCTTGTACTCTGTAGCAAAATCACAGGAGTTGCTTGTTGCCTTTAACATGTTCTATTGATAGAAGCAAGTAATGGGCCTTACCTGTACCCCAGGAGAGGGGACCACATAGAGTGAGCACCAGAGTGAAGGACAGAGTTGAGTTCATGCTAAGAGCTGGTCACCACTTGAGATACTAAGAGTAACAGGAATGGATAAAGAGAGCATGGTGGTAACAAGTGATGGTTCTGTGTAGCTGGGGTGAGATGAAGGCGTTGTGTTGGAAGGATGAGAAAACTGGGCAGGCATCACCTTTGCTAACATTCATAGAATGCCTACTCCATGCTGAAGAAGTACTCCATACACATATAAAACATTCCATCCTTGAAAACCCTCCCATGACGTGTACATTGCCACCACGAACGGAGTGAAAGTGTCCAGGCACCAAGATTAAGTAGCTGGTAAGTAATGGCTCTGAGTTCACACTGTGTGGCTTCTGGGTCTGTCCCTAGCAGTCAGGCAACACTCTCCTTGGGCAAATGTCTAGGTCTGTGTGAACAGATGATACAGGGTCTTGCTAAGGAATTTGGATCAGGAGGCAGTGAGGGCGTACTAGACAGGCTATAACCGGGTCCAGGTGCTCAGAGTGCCACACTGCCAGAGGCATGGAGCCTCCACCAGCCCAGGGACAATGGTGTCAGTGGGGCATATGCAGGGATCGTGGGGGTGGAGGGAGGGAGCAGAATTACATAATGTGACTCAGTGGCTGTCTGAGGGCTGATAGTACAGAGGTAGAACTGAAAAACAGGGATGCATTTAGAACTTGGTTTAATGGTGAATGGAGAAGGAAAGGCATCTATTAGGACTCAAGTCACTAGAAGCAAGGACTACATCTTGCTTTTTTTCTGGATCCTTTATATCCGGCCCAGCAATTTGCTTGTAGCCATCCAAGCAAGCGAATGCAAGAATGCATTCCTCATATCTACTTTGAACCTTGTCCTGCTTCAGCAAGTTCTTCCCATTTCTCTTCCCCAGGGCCTTCCCTAGTCTCCAATAACTGCTGTTCTTTCACCTTCTAAGACAGGGTTGTGGACCCCACATGTGTGAGATTCTACAGCATTTGTCTCTCCATGCCTGGCTTTTGCACAGTGGGGTGACAATGATCAATAAAAGTGTGTTATAGACTTCAAAAGCAGAATAGGGTTTTCACAGTCCCCCCACCCCAAGAAAGACCAAAGGTGTATGATGATGGATTAACTTATTATCCTGATTTTGCCATTCTAAAATACAGTGAAGTATTACATTGTATTTCCTGAATTGAATAATTGGGGGGGCTAATTAAAACTTAAAAATAAGATAGCAAACAATTGTACTTGCCACACACGTAATACCGTTCAAAAGATTTCATTTGTATTAATTGTTTATACTCCACTTGTTATACTCCCATGGCATAGGTATTTGTATTTTCTAGACGAGGCAATTGTAGGTACAGTATGACTAAGTAACTCATGTTGCCACTCACAGCTAATGTCAGAGTTAGGATCTGAACTCAGCCAAGCCAGCTCCAGGGTCCACATGCTTACCCACTATACATTAAACACACAGACTCACAGACACATACACACACACACACATACACACACACACACACACACACACACATGCACACACGCGCACACACACACTAGTATTTCAGAATACCATTGTGTGATTTTACTAAAACAGAATGGCTGTTTTTGATACAATATGAGGAATTTATTAACAGCCTCAATGGCTCTTGTCCCTAATTTGCAGTGTCACATTCTGGGACACTATATTTTAAGGCTGTGTCTTGCTTTCCAACTCATTTGAGGCACTCAAGTTTAAGGAATAGGTTCTAGTCTTCTTGTTCCTACTGTGTTTTGAGTAGTATACTGGGTGACCGTGTTTGCAATGAATTGTTTTCTCATATATTTTATATGAATAATTGATACATTTAAAATTGCCTCGACAAGTTTCCTTCCTTAGATAAATGCTGGAAATGATTGGGTGGTGGGTCCTTGCTATTTCCATTTTATAACAAGGAGCATAAAGAGGCAGAGGAGATTGGTCAAATTGAACCCAAAAGTTCAGTTGAAAGGGCTATTATAACAACTGAAAATATGTTTGGCCTGTTTGTTTTTTCCACTTGGAGTAAGAGGTAGTGATGGGACTGCAAGGGTAACATATTTAATAAAATGGTAGTGACTCTTTTATCAGT
Organism: Peromyscus eremicus; assembly: GCF_949786415.1. Classification (NCBI taxonomy): domain Eukaryota; kingdom Metazoa; phylum Chordata; class Mammalia; order Rodentia; family Cricetidae; genus Peromyscus; species Peromyscus eremicus. The sequence goes on along the minus strand of NC_081434.1, from coordinate 35,293,498 downwards.
CATTACTAGTATGATTATTACCTTTTACAGTCATAATGGGAAAGAACAAGGACATGAAACACAGGGTACATTAACATCAGAAAATGTCATAGTGGAGCCCATTTTATGTGTAATTAACGCACGCTAACAATAACACCATATCTTCCAGATACAATAGGTGTTCTGCACTATGAACTCACAAAGACTGCGACAGCATGCACAAGATCCATGCAAGTTTAAACCAGACAAAATCCAGAGCATGGGGAAGGAGAAGAGGACACCAAGTCCTAGACATAACCAAGAAGTCACTTGTAAGAGTTATCTGCTAAGGGAGGAAAATGGGTGTCACTGGGTGCATCAGCTGTACTCCAGGACAAGCCCCGTGCCCAGAAATAGATGGCTTACAAAGACTAGATACTTTCTGATATACTGTTTTGGTAGTTTTTGTCTTATTGAGTTTGTTTCCTTTGATTTTAGTTGTTTTTTTTTTTTTTTTTGAGAGAGAGAATGAAGTCGGGTAGGTAGAGGGTTGGGAAAGATCTGGGAGGAGCTGGGGGCGGGTAAAGAATATAGTCAAACTATATTGTATAGAAAATTTAAGTGAAGAAGAAAAGGCGCATTACAACTAAAAGGGACAGGAAGTCGCAAACCCTGACACCGAGCAATTGCTTAATTAAGTAATGAAATGACCATCGCGTAGCCTTAAAGGGAGGGTCTGTTAAGTGAAAAATAAACGAAAAGGAAAATGCCAGGGTAACAGACCGTGCCACACAGGGTTTCAGCTGTCAACCCCCAAGCGTTGCTTATCTTTGTCAGTCTGACCTCTCATCCACTCCCCAATTCAAAGTGAATTTAGGAAAATAACCCTCATCAGCAGTGTGGCTGTCAAATCCCTCTCCAGGCACGGCTTGATGGCCTTTGTTTTTCCCTGTGAAAATCACCTCGATGATACCTTAATCTGTATCAATTTTCTCATTTCTTCCCATTACTCGAAGCCCATCTTCTCTCCCCTGTTCTTTCCCTAAGAGACAGCACGCCTTGAGAAACAAGGCAGCTGTGTGTCTCCTCTTCGCTTCTTTCTTTCTTGCCCTGTCTTCTCGATGTCCTCTGCCTGTGTCCCAGAAGACTGGTGCTATCGTCTGCTTTAAGGATCAGATCAGGTTTCTTGAGGGGGAATGAATGACTTCTAAGATGGCCCTCGTCATCCCTGCTCCCTATTGTCCACATCTTCTCATAATTTCCTTTTGAGAATGAGCCAGACTTAGCGATCTGCCAAGCATTGGCAAGAGTCACTTCCACTATAAAGATAGGCAGTAGTTAATGTTCTCCTTGCATGACCTAATACCTGACAAGACACCATTTACGGGAGGAGAGATTTACTCAGGCTCACAGTTGGACAGTATAGGCAGGCAGTCATGACACAGAAGGCGTGTGGCAGAAGTAGATCAGCAGGAGTGGCAGCAGTGTGAAGCTGCTTGCTCACGCCTCACATCTGGGTGGGGGATCAGGAAGCAGAGAGCTGAGAAAGAGGAGCTCCAGGGCTCTGCTTTTCCTTTCTTTTTCATTTTATTTAGTCCAGAACCCCAGCCCAGAAGTCGGTGCCCCTCACATTCAGGGTATATCTTCTCCCTCAGTTAATCCTTTCTAGACATGACTTCTAAGGCACACCAGAGGCCTGTCTCCCTAACGCCCTTGGCATTTCTTAGTCTAATCAATCTAATGAAGATTAATTCTTGCTGGTTGCAAACCATTGAGATGCCTGTCTTGCGAGCAGGCACTAACTCCTGTTTTCTCAGCTAGCATGCTGTGATGAGGCAAATTTCCAGGATGCAGAAGCCCATGTGTAAGCAACATGAAAGCTGGGCAAGTGAGACTTCAAACCCAGTAGTATGTACCATGACGTGATTTTCCAGAAACCCGAAGCGCCCGTAGGGACACATCTCCAGCATAACTTTTAGAAGACACCAAATACATGGGCCACTACCTTAGTCATACCATTCCAAGAACTGTAATAGAAGACCCCTGCTGAGCCACTCATAAATTTTGCCCCATAGAAACAGTGAAATTGTCAGCATGTGATGCATGTAACTACCAAGTTTCACAGAGATTTCTTACACAGCAATAGTTTCCTAAGCCTTTTCGTTATTTTCTTTTGAGACATAGAGTTTCTCTGTGTAGCTCTGGCTGTCCTGGGACTCGCTCTGTAGACCAGGGTTGTCTCGAATTCAGCGATCCATCTATCTCTAGCAATACATTACTAATATATTTTCCTGCTAAGCAGCTTTCCCACATTGAAGGTACCTCTTCCTTTGGTAGCTCTATTTTTGATTTCTTAGTCTAACACAGTATTGTAATTGTTTGCCTTGCTTCTCTGCACTAAGCTCCTCAAGGGCAGTGACCCGATTCATCTCCCAGCACAACACCTGGCTTTGCAATGGTTGTGTGTGAAGCAGCAAACACGGGCTTGGCGGCCCTCCCTGTAGCCACGGCTCAGCCACCCATCACCTACAACCGGCTCTGATCCTTCAGTGGTCCGTGCCTTCGTCAGCCGTTAGAGCAACCCCTCCGTGGCAAAAGGGAGAAAAGCAAATTTTCGTCTTCTTTCATCTTTCCAGTCAGGCTCAAGAACTAAGTTTTACAATCCAACAGATAAATGAGGACACTCGTGTCTTGGGTGGAGTTGCCCAGCTGATAAACAGCAGAGCCGAAAGGCAGCATCTGAGAATGCGGGATTTCTCCTCCCCTGCTGCCTGATCATGGACAAGGTTCCCTGAACTCTAGGGCAAACTGTCAAAATGAGAATAATAGTAAAGATTATCCCCATGAGAAACGTGTGCCGAGTTCACACTGCAGGGCAAGCATTGGTTCTACACCCTCCAAGTGTATTTACTCAGGAAATTCTCATAAAAAGCCCCATAAGGGGGCGCTACCATTCTCTCCAGTCTACAGATCAGAAAACTGAGGCCAAGTTCAGCTTGTCCAAGGTTCTTGAAGTGGAGCAGGGTGGGCACTCACCGGAGGTGGACTCGGATAAAACATTAGCTTAGGCTTAGGGAAAATGACTTCTCTTGGGACTTTTTTTCCCCCTTCTATCGGGGAGTGAAATGACAGCTCAGTGTTCACACGCATTTGAATCTGGGGTTCCTGAAGTTAAATTAATCCATTTTCCTTTGTTAATGAGCATCGGATTTTCTCTGGAGAGAGACCCCCTTCTGCTCTGGATCCCTACTGCTGTGCAGGAGCTCTAATTAAACCTATGCAAAATACCTTTTTAAAAGGGAAATAATGAGAATCTGGAATCAGAGAGACACGACTCTGAGAGCAACCTGGCTCACAATTTGGCCAGGTTCACTCTCTGTCTCTCAGCGTCCTATGGCTGTGAGCAATGGGAAGGAGCTGCGAAATGTAAATTAATTTTGGGGCAAAGAATGATTAATTGGAATATTTTTCTCAAGCAGGAGGATAAGGCATTATGCTGTTCAATCCGTTTGTCAAGAAACTAGAAATTCATTTCTTTTTCTTTCTCCATCGGTGGTAAGGGTCACATAGAACAGGAAAAGAGTTACATGTGATTTCTGAAGAAGAGTGATTCCTTGCACTGTCCCTCAAAAGCTGCAAAAAGCTCTCCCATTGTTTCTTTTGATATTTGCATCCATATTCCTGAATTGTTTGTTCACACTACCACCTTCTGCTTATTCTGGTTTCGGGCAGCTTCTGGAGAGAATTTTCTATGTCAACCTAACATCTCCTCATCAGGCATTTCCTCAAGAATGAAGAAAAGGAGGCGGAGGGTTAATCCACATAGAGATTGCAGCTATATTTACACAGGCACTTTGAGGCAGATGGGCAAGAGAGGGAACAGCTGGATGAGACAATGTAAGGGCAGTACCACGTAGATAGGGGACACCTATTGTTACTTTGGAGTAAAACATGCAGACCAAAGCAAACTTGCAGGGTCACTTAAAATCAAATGAAGCAGAAAAAAAAAAAAAAGCTGAAGAACACAGCAAATGTTGGCATGTTCGTTATCAGTATAAACATGAGTAGTAGTCTTCCAATGGGATGCTTCTGAAATCTATGACAAATGTACCCAGGGTTGCAATATTATAGAAAAGAACACATTCTTAACCTTGGAGTCTATTGCTGGAAAGGAGTCCTAAGGAAATAGAACCACAGAAGCAAAACATCCTCTGTGAACCAATAAGGTCATTACAGCATTAGCTCCGAATAAGGAAGTGTTAGTATGAAATATGAGGTGCTTAAATATAGTGCTTAATAAATTAATACCAATCTGTAGATATTTATTCAGCTATTAAAGGTGATAAGTGCAAAAAAATAAAAGTATGAAAAATAAGGCTTTCTGTTAGATGAAGAAAGCGAAGCCAAAACCAATTTGTATTGTTCCATGTCGGCCATAACAAATGAGTGTGTGCACCCTTAAGCGTGGCTACAGTGCTGAGAGCGTGGATATTTGAAGAGAACAAACCAATTTGAGTCTGTGTCTTTTGTTTACAAGCTCTGTTTCTTGGACTATCAAAATAATACTTCTTTGAGTCTTGTTTATTGCATCTATAAAACTGGAAGAAAATCTCAGCCTTTTAGAGTTGTTACAAACATTAGCAAAATATACAATCAGAGGCTAATACCCAACATATTGCAGTAAGGACTTAGCACACAGTGACAGTATTGCTCATATATAGGCCAGAACTGGAAGGCGATGCTCTGAGACGTAAGAGAAAAACTTCATGATGATGTAATTATTATGGGTGCTGCTTTCCCCCTAAGAATTATATTTATATATAAATTACTACATAAGCTCATATATAATCTTATCACATATAGCATATTTTTAGGAGAAAAATAAAATCCCACAATTCTATCCTTTAGCTTACTTTAGCTCCCCCAGTTGCATAGCCAGCTAACTAGAATAAGTGTTTGAATTCAGTGCAATCATACAAAGGGGGTCTTTTTAGTTAAGGCTTATATCTATAAGAGTGCCATGATTGAATAAGCCTGGAGTGAAGAGAAAGGGAGGTTAAGAGCCTTGCTCTCTCAGGAACTTCTGTTCTCTTTTTATTGCCCTTGGCTCTCCCAGCTCTTTGTTCTCCTCTGGACAATTGCTACTGGAGCTGGTACATTCCTGCTAAATGGCATTGTAACCCCAGTATTCCCTCAACTCCATGCTATGTCTTAAATGGGCATTTGCATGGCAGATGGCACAAATGGCCTAGCAAATATATCCTGGGTCAACGTTAAAGAACTGCCAGATTGATGGCTTTGTTGGCGGCGTGCCTCCAAGCACACACATGACTGGAAACTGCACAGGGGCTCAATTGTCCAGACCATGCTGTGGGCTTTCTTTGCCTCCCTTGCTAGGAGTGATCAGCAGGACAGGTGAGGATGGGACTGGTGTGTGGTTGGCTTCACTTTTAAATAGACGTTCATGTGGGCAGATGGGTTGGCACACAGTATGCAGAACTGGGAACTGAACCTTTCTACCCCTAATCCTGTTCGCATTAGATTGGCTCAGGAATGGAAGCCAAAATGTTAACCTGTTCATTTCCAGAATGTTCCATCGGATAAAGGCGATCTTCTTTCAAGAAGTGCCATGACAGCCGATTTAGAAAAGTTGCAGGACGTTTCATGTACGTGGTCCAGGAAGACTGTTTCACTTATTGTTTCTTTGTGCCCAGTTACGTCTACGGAAGGGCTAACCATTGCTTTGGCTTCCATTTCTTTCTTGTCTCTGCAGCTTTCATCTCTGTTGCCCACTTCTCACGGTGGTCTTCCCAACTAGGCTATAAACTCTTGGGAGCAGGGAACAAATCTGTAGATGTTGGCTTCCTTATGATACTTGATAGAACATCTTCCCTGTCTTCTCTGTTGACACATAGCACGTGCTCATGCGACAGGTACATCTTGGCCTGGTTTATAATGCTATGGTAAGAGCCTGTCTTGCCCTTCAAGGTGCCCCTGCCCTGGCCCACAAATGGCTATAATCTTACTATTAGAGTGAAGAGTCTCAAGGTTTAATAAACTAATAGATGACTCTGAATATGACATGGCGCAGATAAACATCTCTAGGAGCATCTCCCTGGTCAATACCCTCTAAATCATATTCCTCCAGATGGTGACCTTGAAATCTCCTACCCCGAGTCCACTTACAAATCCTGAATGGGCTTCCTCTGGGAGAAGGGCTCCATTCCTGTTCTTGCAAAGGAAGATTCCAAATGGGGGAATTCTGTCCTTGGATTTTGAGGGAGGTAAAGGAACAACTCTTTGCAAGGAAGAGTAGAGCTTGAGTTGGGACATGTGAACCTGGGACCTGGGATGTAGCTAAGTGGTAGGGTATGTGCCTAGCATGTGCAAGGCCCTGGGTTCAATCCCCAGCATGGGAGCTGGAGGGTGACAAGTCAGCTTGAAAATGTGAGCCTAGAGATTTGTGTACCATGAATGCCAGATGATTGTCACCATTCCGGGCGAGGCTGGGATCAGAAGAGAAGGTGGATCTACAGGAGGCTGGATGCTAACGTGCCCCATGCAGCCATTCTTTAGGAACAGCCTTCTGATGAGACTCAGGTTCTAAATTTAAATGTAGCCTTCAATCTTCTGGACCAAGGCGGGGACTATGCAATCAAACTTAATTTTTCAAATCACATACAACTGTAAAAGATAGGGACACTTAAGAGGTAGGCTTCTATTTGGAGTCTCACTCTTGAGTCCTGCAAATTTTAAAGGTGGGCTAATGTCTACGTATTCAACTTGTTTGTAGGATAGGGCTGGGGTAAAAAGTTGGTATCTGTGCCTACATTTTGTTGTCTGATTGAACCTTTCTATGGACAGATGTCTTTAAATATAGTAAATGTCTGCGAGGAAAGGTGGAAAGCCCAGTCTCTGTTTGACTTCCCATGGATACTTATGTAAATCAAAAGCCACATTGCGTCCATCTTTATTCTACCCGTATTGGAAGCCCTCCCAAAGTTAGGGAAGACTCTGAATTACAGTCATTTTTAATAGGACATAATTTCATTACATGTTATCCCCAAGCTGATGAGCAACTGAGTACTGCTAAGTTGAAGTCCTGTGGGTCTCCTTTCGCGAAAAGATAATTAGCTCATTAATGGTTCTGCGCGAAATGCAGCAAAAAGCCCGTACAGCCCCTGAAAATGATGTTTGGCGCAAGAGGCGAGCATTTCATAAGCGTTCTTGTATACAGCTTGCTCGCTGAGGTCATCTTGTCCTCGGACCTTATGAACTTTAATCTAGTCTCTAGGTAAGAATGAGCAGGACCCAGCTCGCCAGGCTTTGCAGTGTTGACTCCTGTTGTGGACAGGGCAGGTAAGAATCCTGACCCAATGTCCAAACATCCAGTCTCCCCTCTATGATACCTTGAGGAGAGATCGACCATCAAGACAATGATTGTTACAATTTATAGAAACATTTCATTGTCTCTTTTCAAATGATTTTCTTAATCCCACTATAAGCAGGAAGAAATTAAATTCGGAGGGAAAACAAGAGCTTTAGAGACCATCTGCTCAGACTTTCAAATTTAAATTTTATACATAAGAGCACATTAGCTGTGGGGGGAAAAATGCGATCACATTTTTTTAGCTGTCTGAGCAATGGAGAAATTTCCCTCGTTGGGCCTTCTGCGTGGAAGTAAAAGCGCCGTTTTGCTGAGGAAAATGAAATGGCTTCGGTATGGGGGAAATTTGCTATTCACCATCTCATATTTATGGAATGCTGAACTTACACAGCTCTTCATAAAATATGAAATAACAGCCCACGCCTCAGGAGTTCGCAGGAGACGTTAGACAAACAGTGTTCCCGGGCACCTCGGAAAAAAGCAGAGGCCGTGACAGCCTGCAGGTGGCGGCGGTGAAGACAGAGGATGACCAGGGCAAGGGAGAAGGAGCCACGCATGTTGGGAGGGGGCTAAGGGAGCAATTTCTGTACCCTTTTCTAATCCTGGCTCCTAACACGGAGCCTGGTCCATACAGTGTGGACCGCTAGGATCTGAATCCGCTTTCTTGTCTGGGGATAGAGAAGAACGCAGTAGCTCTAACAGCTAAGAGGAATCCAGGGCCATAGAGAGCCGAGAAGAAAGGGTGACGGAGATAAGACTCATACTGGCCCCTGACCCCCCAACCAGCTGCAGTTGGTGACTTTCCTCGAAATGTTCCAGACAGCACAGCGCTTGATTAGGTCAGCCTGCTCCTGCTGGCTCAAACCTACCTGCCTGACGCTCCGTGACAGCAAGAAAGGTCACAGCGAACACGGAGACAATTAATGCCCAGGCCCTTGCCTTTCTCCACTGCCAGCCTCCCTCCCAGGCTGCAACATCACAGGAACTTGCATCTTCGCTTGCTTAAGGAAGTCTGGCCAACAAGCCAAGCCTCCTGCTCTCCGTCTGTTTTGCTGTGAGACGATAAAGGAGGCGCAGTGAGCCCAGAATGATGGAGTGGACGCAGACCCCGGCAGACAACAGCCCTTTATAGCTGCCCTAAGATCTCATGCCTTAAGCAAGTAGTTCAGAGAGGAATGCCAACCATCACTTAGAAAAATCGGGTTGGAAAAAAAAAAGAACAGTTAAAGGGAAAGCTGTGAACTGAGGTTCATGGAAAACCAATTCAATCCGTTCCACTGGCTGCTGTCACAGAAAAGCTAAAATCAACTGGATAGGAAGCGAAGGATGGGGAACACAGAAGCCTACCAGAACTCTAAGTGCTGCAAGCCAGATTCCATCTAATCATCAGATCCCACCAAATAAAACTGCAGAGTGTCACAGGCTCAGCAATCAGACCTCGTGTGTTTGAACCTCAGGTCTTCTGTTTTCCGGCTGCATGACCTTGAGTAGATCCCGGGCTTCCTTTCTCTCCTAGTGATGGAAGCAGTACTTCCTTCTTAAGGTTCGAAGGATTAAATGAGATAGACACTTGAACAGTAATTAGCAATGTCTGGCCCTTGGAAAGTCTGCCACAGATATTGGGGATTCTGGGTCTAGTGATTTTTAAACTACGCCTCAAGGAGTCCTAGGCTTCTTTCTAGATCACATGCAAACTCCTGGCCAGGACCTGCTTGGGTACTTGTGCTACAGCAGCTGCCATAGTTGCTCAACCTTCAGGTGTTCTATTTTTAGTTCAAATTTTACTTGAGAGAAGCCTTTCTTTATTTTAAAGCATTATAAAGAATTCAACCCAGAGTGTTTCCCAGCCAGATCCTGTTGGTGTAGGCTGGTCATTGTGCTCCTATGAGAACTTATATACTGAGCATTGACTCATCCAGACCTTTACAATCCCGGCATGCTCAGGGTATTAGAAAGTTTTTTAACCACGTTGACTGGACATCCTGATTTTCATCTTTGGTCTTAGTTTGGCTCTCTGAGTATAACCACATTCTTCTCCGGAAAAAAAAAAATCCTTTCAGATATTGCCCCAAAGCTGTGGAATCACTTGAGATTTCCTTGATGCAAGCTACAGAAATTGACTCTGGCAACCTAAGAAGAGAAGGAATGCCTTGCTGAGGCAAAGTCTGCTTACAGAACTGTGAAGGGGTTGGGAGAGCAGGGTTCAGAGGAGAAGGCAGTCATCAGGGTTGTGGTTTCCATCCTGACTTTCTGATTTGGAAGGGCTTCCAGGTCACCAGTGCCCTCCCAAGAGTGGGGCTGGACAGGCACAATGTCACCAGAACATCCTCTGGGGAGCGAGCTTGCTGAATCATGGGAGTCTTTTTCTTCCCCCTATGTGACTGTCCTCCAGTGAGTCACTGAAAGAATAGTCTTTTGCAGGTGACTCACTAAAGCCTGCCTCCAGTCCATCCTTGCATTCCTATGCTGCAAAACAGAGTTACTTCCAAGTCTGCAAAGTCCCTAACCCAGTGTTCGGGCAATTAGAACGTCAACAACCGAACTGCTAGACTTACTAATAAATGAAGAGCAAACAGTGCAGCTAAAACTTTAGACAAATGGTGAACATGCTGAGTAAGACCTGTGCATTCGATTAGGCAAGCCTACTTTCAGGGTTTTGTTTGGAATAGAATCTGCTGTAAGACTATGTTGATCCATCTTTGTGCTTCATTTTTCAAACCTAAGCTCAGGAATTAAAATGGTTCTACGTTAAATCTGATCCCAGTGGTTTCAGCTGGTCCTGACTTGCAGGAAGTTCTACACTCTTGGCTTTACCAAGTTGGTGTGGTGGTTTTTCCACCTTGCAACCATACTTTAATTTTATGAGCAGATAGGGAGGAAGAGTAGGTCAGGAGGATAGTCAATGGGAAGTGAAAAGAATGGTGTCTACCAAGGTTCTAATTTCAGGAAACAGAATGTTCTCAGGTTAAAAAAAAAATCCATCAATCATCAATCAATCAATCAATCAATCAAACAATCAAACAAACTAAAGTAATTATATGAGGACATGCAAGGTTCCCAGATGGCATGCTGGATTTAGATAACAGCAGGATCTGACATCTAGGCACGAGGAACTACAGCACAGGCTGATAAGCAGGGTCAGGCTGGACTGAAGGTCAAGGGGGGCTGATGCTTAGCTGCAGCGTGATCTCTCTCTGCCCCATCGGCAGCCTGTGGTCACAGGTAAGTTCTAGGCAAGGAGTAGCCCAGGCTTTCAGCTGAGGGGAATTTTGGTCCAGCCCTTTGGTCTCCAAACTGGGAGACTCAATGCGGTTCTGAAAAACAGATCAGGCTGCAATTAGAGAGGCTTGTCTATAAACAAAATAAACAAGCAAACAAATAGCTTTCCCGTGGAGACATTAAGAGAACAGCCACTTGCTGGTAACACACCACAGCCAGCCTCCAGTCCAGGCCTCTCAAGTCTCCTATTCACTTGGCTGTTCAGTGTCTCTAGTAAAGTGTGTCAAAGCAGTGTCACAAAAATATACCTAGAATCAAACTCACGCTCTATCCCCACCTCATTTCAGCCCATCTTCCAACAGAATGTCCAAAGCTATTCCCATTCTGACACGGCCTTTGGAGTTTATTTCTTAATATCGCTTGACTCTGATTCTTGCCACTTTTACCACCTCTTCTGCCCCAGTCCATGGTGTTCCTACCTCTCCCCTTTGCTACCACAATGATGGCAGAATCCCTGTTGAGAACCTTGTCACTCAAAGTATGGCCCACAGACCAAAGCATCTGCATTTCCTCGGGTTGGATTGAAATGTAGAATGTCAGGCTCTCTCCAAGACTTTCTGAAGAAGAACCCCCATTTTAAGAATACCTCTAAATAATTTGCTTGCCAATGAGTTCGAGGGGCCCCTTTAACACCACCTTGGTCCTTGGTCCACTTCCGACACCCTTTCTTTGGCCTTTTCTGATCTGAGCTGACCTTTACACTGAGAAAGCAGAAACAGTCAGATTGCTCAGACATGCTTCCAGCCTCCAGGTTTCCCACCCAACCCACTTGCTGCCAGATACTCAGTCTTCCTTCTAGATCTCATTGAGTGGTTTGGGCTCATATCGAAGTTCATGCCCTTCTTCTCCTGAACAAACATCACATCCATTTCCACTCCCTGGAGGCCATTGCTCCAGCCATGAGCTGCTTCTTCTTGGCTTCACTGTTTCCTCATTTTTAGTAGATAGTTTCTACCACTCTACAAACTATCTGCTTTATTTTACCTCCAAGAAGAAGGCCCAAGGAAACAAAACAACTCTCTCTTGAGTCAGCTTGCACCCCAGCTTCCACTGTTTATTTCTCTGTTCCCTTTTACACAACAATTTCTTGAGAAAATTAATTACATTCTTTTGTCCAGTTTCTCTCTTCCCAGTTCCATTTGATTCTAATGGGGAATGCTTTGCTTTCCCCAGCCACCGTAGCTACCATGCTCAGAATTACCAGTGAAGACTATTGTTCTTGGTCATTTATCATCCTGCTCGACTCTCAGCATCATTTGACAAACATGCAGCATCATTTTCTCCACTTAGGTTTCAGAACTCGTCTTTCCTGCTTATCTTACTGTACTGACTACCTCTGTTCAGTCTTGTTTTCTGTCTCCTTTGTTTCTATAGCCTTCTAAAAGGAGAGTATTCTCTGGCTCACTCCAGATCTACCCTCATGTTATACCAAGCACTCATTGCAACCAACAGTGTTTGCTAACACCAGGTCTCAGACCCTAGCCCAAACCTACTAAATCGGAGACCAAATTTTTTTTTTTTTTTTGTGGTTTTTCGAGACAGGGTTTCTCTGTGTAGCTTTGCGCCTTTCCTGGAACTCGCTTTGGAGACCAGGCTGGCCTTGAACTCACAGAGATCCGCCTGGCTCTGCCTCCCGAGTGCTGGGATTAAAGGCGTGCACCACCACCGCCCGGCCGGAGACTAAATTTTAACAAGATCCTCCCAGGTGATTCACATGTACTAATGTAGACCGCTAATCACTAACCTCAGTCACACCTCAGGAATACCAAGAGAGATTTTAAAAATTGTGATGTCCAGGTCTTATCCAAAATCAATTAAATAAGAATCCCTGGTGAGTAAAACTAGGTGTCAGGATGTTAAAAAATAAATCTCCTAGTGATTCCAAGATGAAATGTGACACATTATGTTCCCTCACTTTCTGACATTTACATATAATCATCCTGTCTTAGTGTAGGACATACCTGTAACTTACTTCGAAGCCATAGGGTAAGGGTGGTGAGATATCACCCCCTGATTTGATTGTACTAGAACGAAAAAGGTGCCCTGATGGCCTCCCTGTGGCTGTACTGTGGTGTATGGCACTTGGGAAACTGGACTAAAAAGTGCGTGAAGTAAGTAGGCTTGCTAAAGCAGTCCAGTGAGCTTGAGGTAGCATTACGGTTTGAGCTTAATGTGCCCCAAAGGTCTGAATGCTTGGTCACTAGTTGGTCATAGTGCTAGTAGAAGTTTTAGGAAACATGGCCTAGCAGAAGCTAGGTTATTGGGAAGTGTGACCTTGAGACCTCCAACTCTTTTCTTTCTTGCTGCTTCCTGGCCTCCATGAGATGAGCAGCTTTTCTCTACCATATACTCCTTGCCATGATAGTCTGCCTTAACAGAGGTCTCCAAACAAAGGAGCCAATTGATGACAGGAAACAATTTCTGAAATAATAATTTAAAATCATATTTTTCACCTTGTAGGTTGTTTTTCTCTCTGGTCCCTGTCACAGTGACAGAAAGCTAATTAACACTCATGGCCCTCAGGGACTGTGGGTGGTTCCTGGAAACTGAAGGTAACCTTGAAGACTTCAGGGAAGCCTTTAGCTCAGTGGTTCTCAACCTTCCTAATGCTGAGACCCTTTAATACAGTTCCTCATGTTGTGGTGACCCCCCCTCCAGCCCTAAAATCATTTCATTGCTACTTCATAACTATAATTTCTACTATTATAATATAAATATCTGATATGTGACACCCAAAGGTATCATGACCTGCAAGTTGAGAACCACTGCTTAGCTGAAAGGCCACAAAGGGTTAAGGCCTGCAGTCATGCAACCACAAAGAAATGCACTCTGCTAGTAGCTAAATGAGCTTGAGAGTGTATTCGTTCCCAATTGAGCCTCCAGACGAGAATAAAGGTCAGACAATTAAAGAGTCACCTTGATTATGTATAGTCTCATGAAATTCTGTGCAAATTCTAGCTAACCGTGCTTCTGACTCATAGAAATAACAAGATTGTAAGTGTATATTTTTTTAAGCCACCATATTTGAATTTTTAAAAACACTATAGTAGCCGAAATGGATAACCACTTGTCTGGTGTATTTCATTCAAACTGAAGGCTTTCTATACCATCAGTTATTGATGGCTACTCATAAGCAACTTCCATGTTTAATGGTTGAAAATAACAACAAGAAGCTGCCCTCAGCCAGGCTTCCTTTCCCTCGACGTTTGATTGGATGTGGGCACTGAGAGACAATGAGGGGAGGCTGAAGGCAGAGGGATTAGGTTCTCTTCTGTATCCTCTCTGAATTGCTGTAGGTTCGGTAATGTTAGACTCCTCTGTCGCCAACTTGCTGTCTCTGACTGTTTTACCACCTTTTGTTGGGCATCTTATTCTCACACCTTTGGCAATAGCCCCTTTCATTAAACCCTCTCTGGTTAAACATCTCAAGTGAGTCATCTGTTCCCTACTAGAGACTGACTGATGTACATCCCATAAATACACGTTTTTACCCATCTGTTTGCTTCACCACAACATAAGCATCATGGGGATGGACACCACCTCACGTCGTCATTGCTCTATTCCCAGTTAGAATGGAGGTCAATATAAAATAGATCTTAGTAAAGGCTTGGTAAGGGAACAAAGGACTTCTTCCCTATGAGATGCTGACCTGACTGAGTGATGCTATTTGTGCTACGGCGCTGCCAACAGGAAAAGTCTTAATTGTTCATCAGGGAAAAGGAAGAGCACATTTGGACGTAAGGGCTCATGGGGACCCATAGTGGCAGGACACAGAAACAAAGGGGAATTGTATGATAAGCATTAAATTAGCTCCTCTTTCCATGTCATGAAAGAATGCTATCTCCCTCAATCCCAGAGCAACTGACTTGGGAGTATTGCAGAATCAGGAAGTCATAAGTTCAAATCCTGTGTCCTCTTCTTATTGATAGGGGTACATTTTAGTAATTTGCAAAACGTGTCAGAAATTAATTTTCCACATGTATAGTGGAATTGTTAATCTGTAGCATCTAAATTCACTGTAATGACTACTGACAGATGAAGCACCTGAAAATTCCAGGTACATTCCCCAGGGATGCATGCTCCTTTGTATTAAGCATTACACGCATCATCTAATTTAATCTGCATCATGTCACTATGAAGTCACACCTTCATTATTTTGGGAATTGTGATGCAGAGCCTTGAAAATTGTTCTATGCTAGTCAATGCAAAGTCAGGACATGAATGTCTTCCTGGATTATCTTCATAAGCTTTGTATTTGTCATAAGATGCTCATCTACTGTCTGGATATAGATCTGGGTCTGGATATTAGAAGTTACAAGAGCCCAACATAATGACATTTGAAGAATACGTAGCTCAAGAGATTGGGAAACATTGCGCCGGCCACAGGACACACTCCATCTTAGCCTGAACCAAGACATCTTGCTTAAGATTCAACAGTACAGAAATGTGTATTCCATACTTCGGGAACTTCACCAATCCACTCTTGTCTTTTTCCCTAATTGGCTAAGAAATAACTACTTTTCAGACTTTTCTGCTTTTAATTTATCAAATCCCATCAAAACATGTAGATTCCTTAAATTACTTATTGGCTTATTAGTTAATTGGAACCTTATTGGTCATATAATTAACATACCTCTAGCCAATTTTCAAGGCTAGGGAGATATGTGTAAAATCTTTTGGAAGAGCATTTCCTTCCAATAAGGGCCTCTAGCATCTTGCTTGCTTCACGCCAGCAAACTGGAATTTCATACCAGATTTTGCTTTTCAATATCTGATTCAGTTTTCATTGTGTGTTCAAGCCTCACTCATACCAGCTAAGTGTCTGTTCTGGATCTTCATTGGGTCAGAGCTATGGTAGTGGTTAGTAAACTGGTGAAAACCTACCATGAAGCCACTGAACCATAATGAAGACCATCATAATGCATGGACTCAGATACACTTTGATGTAGTCCAGAATGTCTGATTTTCACTTCTATAATGAAATACCTAAAACTGTGCATTTATAAAAAAAAGTCACAGTAGTTACTTTTCCCATTGAAATATAAAATAAATATATAGAGATAAAAAATATCCAACAACAGTAAGTTAAGGAAAAGGGGCCTTACTTTGGATACAGTTCATTATGGTAATGATGTCACAGCAGGAAGCACTTGAGATGGCTGGTCACATTGTGTCTGCAGTCAGGAATCAAAGAGATCAATGTTAGCACTCAACTTCCCGTATTGTTTTCATTCATTCCAGGACTCCTGCCATGAAATAGTCTCCCCCACATTTAAGGTGGGTTATGTTAATCTGGATAATCCTTTACAGGCATGCTCAGAATTGAACATAATCCAGAAGATCCCTCACAGGCATGCCCAGAGGTCTGTCTCCCTGGTGAGTCTAGATCCTGTTAAGTTGATAATCAATATTAACTATAACACAAATTTGTTTAGCTTACAATTTGGAGACTGAGACACTTAAGGACATAATTCTGGCTCTGTAGAGGGCTTTATTGGTTACATCACTTCAGATCATGTTGTAGTGACTAGGAATCCACGGAAGAGTGATAGATTTTGCCACTAGACAGGAAACCAAGAGACAGAGGAGTAGTCCGGCTCATTTTATAGCAGCAGTCTTGAGAGGATTGATTCATGGTTCCCGTAAGGACCTCCTTAATTCCTTGTGAGGGCATAGCACACCAGTCCAAAAATCATCCTAATGTATCATACTATTATCACTCGGGAGACGAAACTGCCAAATTATGAAACCCTGGAGACACACTCAAAACCATATCCGAATGATCACCCCCTTCTTACTGTGATTGACCTGGACAACAGAATGGGTCTGGGGAGCTTCAAGAGGTGGAGTTCACACAGAGTGGGATGGTAGCATCTACTCATTAGCATTTGTAAAATGCTCTCTGAGTTATAGGCTTCATTTTTACACCCACTGAGGCACGATGTCATAATGAAACATTCAGTAACTCAGTGTTCCCAAGAAGTACGATAACATTGTATGGCTCACTTTATAGACACACACACACACACACACACACACACACACACACACACACACACACAGAGAGAGAGAGAGAGAGAGAGAGAGAGAGAGAGAGAGAGAGAGAGAGAGAGAGAGAGAGATTAAATACATAGACAGGAAATGGCAGTAACTGGTTTCAAACTCAGCCAGATGAGCTGCAGAGTCCTGGGTCTTCGTTGTTAGGAATAATGCTGAGCGAGCATTTGCGAGAAGCCAATGATGCTGCTGTCATCACCATTACTGTATCATCATTCTCATGTACCTCCACTCTCAGCTTCTCTGTACCATTCAGAAGGATATTAAGCACGCTCCTTTTTTCTTCACTTAACAAGTTTGTCTAGTAACCGGTTAAATGCCAGGCAGAATCCTCACGTAAGGCAAATATGCAGGACCGCTTCCGTCCCAGAACCTGATATCCAAGTGCAGAAAACTCAGTTGGGGATGTGGCACAGGGGAAGGTCTACTGTGAGAGTTGCTAGCAAGGTACTATGATCCTCTAGGCTGGATGTTGTGTTACGGAGCAGGATGGCCTCTCCTGTGACAATCACTCTTTCCTCTTCTCAGGAAGCTTGTAGATAGATCATAGGCCATTTTCCTTAGGGGATTCTGTACAGACTATCCAATTTTTTTTTTTAATCCTAAAGTCTTATTTTTAAAAAGGAACAAACAAGTCATGAAGTTTAGAAGCTATTATTAAAGTAGAATTGGTAGAGTGAGTTAAATATAAGGCTATGATACAATTTCTGCTTGCTTTTGGGGTTTTCTTATGAATCAGAAATGCTGGTCTTTCTCCACTCATGTCCAAGCCACCTCTTGGCTCTCAGGCCCTTAGAGGTTTTAGTGGTGGTGAACACATTCTCTTTTATCCATAGGGCTTTCTGCATCTACATACTTTTGGATTCTAGATCATTCATTGCTTCAAAATAGAAATTTCATATCCACAAGGGCATCCTACCAACATACAACTATGCCAGAATATTGCAAATCTGCTTTGAAATTTGCATTTGCTTAAAATATTTAATTTAGGAGAAATCAGCTGCTTTCTCACAAAATGTTGTGGTTCTGGATATTATATTTGTACTAAAATATATAGGAGGGTATGTGAAATATTTAGAGTAGGAGGCCTCAGAATAAACCTAATTTATCTACATTATAAATAATAATGAAGCTGTTCCCTAATTAGAAGCTGTTTCCCCAAACAAAGGTACTACAGCCATTTATTTTTGTAGCTCCTTAAAAAAAATCAGTTCATCAGCATATCTGAAATCCATATACCAAAACTGGCAGAAAATCAAGATATTAATTTTATATGTGAGGAGAAAGTCCCTAGAGCATTCCATTTAAATATCTACATCTTGGATTCATTTCAGGTCCTGATTTAAAATCGGGGATTCAATATTTTACAGCAGATTATAAGGTGGAAGGCAGAGAATTAGATGAGACATTTTCTGACTTGTATATTATATCCTTGATGAAGTAAAGGCTTGCTTGTAGATTCATTTCCAACATGATTTCCCCACTGGATTTGTCTCAGCTACCACAGTGAGAAAGCCAGCGGTATGACCCCAGGGATGAGGTCAGAGAGCATGCTGTCAGAGGGAGAAACAGCAGAGAAATGGGATTGAGAATTGGAAATGATGAAGGAAATGAAAGCAGCATAGGGAGGGTGAGAGTTGGGTAGAGGGGGAGTGAGGGAAGTAGAGAGTGAGAAAGAACGGGGAGAGAGAGAGAGAGAGAGAGAGAGAGAGAGAGAGAGAGAGAGAGAGAGAGAGACAGACAGAGAGAGAGAGAGATGGAGAGTTTTCCCATTCAAGGGAGTATACTGTAAGAAATAACACTCTGAGTATTGCCGCCAACATGATCACGTTGGCTTTTCACTTGTAATTAATAATGACTGCTACTTAAGAATTTTCAGAAGGACTTCTGCTAAGTATTGAGACATAAAAGAAAAATATTGCCCTTTCATCATCTGCTAAAGGGGAAAAAAAACCCCATGATTTATGTGTATACTTTAGAATCAAAGCCCTCTTTTAAGTCTCTGGGGAACTGATCATAAATAGAACCTAAGACTGATCTCTTCAAATAATAAAATAGTGGGGAGAAAAAGAGATAATGCATCCTACCCATTGAAGCACTTGGACCACATTGTTAAGAATGGCTCGTGTAAGTGCTGCTAAATTAATTCTAACAACGCAAGGCATTAGCATTTGTGCAGTGAGGTTTTCCTGTGTAGATGCCACTGCTGATGCAGCAATAAAAGGAAACTCTTCAAGAGATGTTTCCCAAGGCCAGTGGTCATGTGCCCTGGGATCACTTCTCACCCTTCTTATCTTGGTATCCCTTGGAACTGATGGTGTGAGACCCTCCACTCAAGGAACTCACAACTTCCTATACTTCCCAAAGGAGAGAAGATGAATTATTTATGCATCAGTTGATGGCTGTTTCCTGGAGTGTAGAGTTTTGATGGACATTCACATAGAGATAAGCAGCATCCACCTAAGTCCAGGGAAGCATCCATAGAGACAACAGATAAACAGGAAACAGAAAGGCTATGTGTACAGCTACTGTCTACATGAATTCTTCTCATTGTTGTCCAGGACTATGGAAGACAGACTCGAGAGATGGAAGGTAATAGCTGTCTGAACGGATGTCAGCAGTTTAGGATTTGGAGTTCTAGCGTAAAGGCCGATAACTGGGGGCTTTGATGTAGGTGGAGTTTTAAGCCTCTTTGTGGTTATTTTGGAATAGCTGCCAAGACACAGAGAAACTCTGCCTACACTTTTACCTAGAGATGGAGTAAAGAGGGGCACGTGAACGGCCTCTAAATTTAACTGGTGTGTTCCAGGCTTATGTCATAGCTTCCTCCTCTTTTCACTATGCGTGAACTCACCAGGTCCTGACTATTTAAATGTAATCTATGCTGATGTGGTGGCTGCAAGGGGCGTAGAGACTTGCTTGGTTCATGGTAAAAGCCGCAGAACTGTCCGCTGTGTTATTTATTATAGTTAATTACTAGCAAATGTTTACACTAGAATGTGTGATCGTTACTTCCAAATTAAATCCAAAATGGAGTTGCAGGTTTATGGCTCCCTCAAGCCAATGACCCTTGTGCTTTTTCTCTATCTTTATAATTGCAACCTAACTGAGTGACTCAGGCCAAAAGCTTCGACATCACTGCCGTCTCTCCTTGGCTTCTCTCGCTCTTCACAAGGAGTTCATCAGCGGGTCATTTGGGCCTAACTTGTAAAATAGGAAAGAAATCCGTATACCCTATCCACCTCCCACAGTCTCTCTTCCTTCTCTACTTCATCGTCTTCCTCCTTCCTTCTCCTCCACTATTTCTTTTCATCCCCCTCCTCCTCATCATCTATGTGTTTGTAGATGCACACACATGTATGTTGCATATGTAGAAGCCAAAGGATACCTTGGGTCATTCTTCTTAAGACCCTCACTGTGTCTAATTTTGAACACGTCTCTTTCGTCTCTGACTCGAAGGGGGCTACTGTGGTCTTTTATATATTCTTCTTGCTTTCATTCTTTGACTTGTGTGCTCCATTCTCCAACCATATGATAGTTTAAAAATACAATCAGGGTAAGTTTACACTGAAGGCCCTTTCTGCAGAATACAAAGGCCAAAACTTTTGAAATCTGATGTCTTCCAGTACCACTGCCTTTCTTGTTTATTATATCCCACTCAATCTGGACTATTTGTCTGTTCATTTGATCCCCCTGTATTACCTACCACAATGGGCTTCTTCTGAGAATTCAGCTAGCAGGGGCTGAAGCAGTAATTCAATGGTAGAGTGCTTGCCTAGCAAGCTGATTACTCCGGGTTTCATGCCCATGACAGAAAAAAATGCATTCAGTTTGTGATTCCAGTGTTTAGGTCTCACCCTTGCTTGTCAGCCGACTCTGCATGAGCCGGGCTGCTTCCCTTCACGGAGGCTGTCACTGCCTTCATCACCACCTGAGACAGTCTCCTCTGTAAGCATGTCTTTCTGGCAGTTTGGGTACCTTCTCCTCACATTATTGGAGGCTTTGAGTTGTGAAAGTTGCTGATACTGAGATGATCCTGTTCTTGTCAGACCGAGGTGAAATTAGAGCTGGGAGATTACGGAGGAGGAGAATTCATGCCTGTGTGTTTTAGATAAAGACTGTTTAAAGAACCTCCTAAAATCCATCCTTTTTCTGCATGCGTCCGGTGCTTTGCACACCCCACATCTATGTAGTGATTTCCGGTACACAGCTTATCCTTAAAGAATGTCACAAATGAGACAAGATATGTCACATCAGGCAACAGTACCTTTACAGATGAGCTCACAACTCCTATCTTGGGTCTTCAAAATCAACAAACTTTGTATCCAGCTCACTTGTGTCAATTTTCCTCTTGTCCCAGCCTTCTTGAATATATTTATAGTTTGTTTTGCCACACATTCTTGCATTGTAAGACTTGGCTATTCCCTCACCCAGTGTTCCTCCTCCTCCTCTTCTTCTTTCTCTTCTTCTCCCGTTTCTCCTCCTCCTCTTCTTCCTCCTCCTCTTCCGTCTTTACTTTCTCTATCTCTCTGATTGTTATTTAGACTAATAAGAATGCAGAAGAATTTTCTGCTCAAGACACTCCTGAAACAATGAAGGCGTTCCATAAATACAAAGTTTGCAAACTTATCAAAATGTAGTTTACCTAATTGCATAGACAGACATAACAAGCTCAGGATAAACTTTGAACATTACTTATAGGTAGCAGCAACACATATGGCATTAAAGAAAATTGAAAATGCAGAAGGAGGGACCTGGCGTTATACTTAGGAAAAATGGGGCACAGACAAGAACATACACAGACACACATAGACATGAATAGTCAAGCCTACAACTACCTACAAGATCCCTTTACCCCTGTAGAAAACAATCCTGAACATTCTCTGTTTGTTCCTAAAGTCATACAGTTTCCATACTCTCCTGGATAATTCCAGTCATCATGAAGTGATATTGTGATTCTCTCCCCCCCTTCATTTAAAAAAATAAAAGTTGACCTTGACCCTATATGTCTCTCATTATTGCTATACTTTCTTTTAGAACAAAATTTATAAAAGGAGAAGTCTGTTCTTGCTGACACAACCCCTCCCTTCCCAATTCTTCTTTGGACTACATAATTTGTTATTTTGTAGCCTCATCAAAACTGCTTGAGGAACATACTCTACCTAGTGACTCTTTAGTCCCTGTCTGACTCTTCTTAGCAATGTCTCTTGATCATTTTCTGTCCTTTTTATGTTCTCTCTGTTTCTGTCTCTCTGTTGCCCTTCATTTGCTTTAACTCAAAGTAGTCAAGGGCATAAGACTGTGGGCTTAGGACTCTCTCTCTCTCTCTCTCTCTCTCTCTCTCTCTCTCTCTCTCTCTCTTATCTTCTGTCATTTCTCTGGTGACATCATGAGGCTTCATAGCTTTAACTTTAATCTGTATAATCTACACATTTTTTTCATCCCTGACTTTCCTTGCCATGTCTATTTGTCATCTCTGCACTTGGATGTACAATAAATCTCTCAGCGTTGTAACTTCCACAATAAAAGTTCTGAACTTTGTCCAATCAAGTGTTCTCCCCCGTTCTTTGCAGGTAAGTAGAAATGTCGACTCTTCAATCGGAAGTTCAAGGCATTTGAAACCTTGGATCCATTCTGAGCCCCCCTTTCAACAACTATCCTGTGGTGGCTCTACTTTTAAAACATCTTGTCAATATCACACGTCTCCCCACAATTGTCTTGGCTTGACCACTGTCCTTTTCCTGGGATGTTTAAGTGTCCTCATAATCCCTGCTCCTTTCCATTCTGTCTGGTGAGGCTATATTTCACAAGGTATCCAGAGTGAACCTTTGAAAGCTGAGTCGATCCAATCACTACTTGTCTCAAAACAATGCTCATCCTTCTTGCTGTAGGTTAAAATGGAAGTCCCTACAAAGAACTCTAAAACTTTTATTTCCCGAAAGAGTGAAGGTTCTTGAGAATTTTACTCATTGCTCATAATATCCCTTGGCACCTTATAGATACTGAACAAAAGTTTTCTATATCTAGAAACTAAAAAGCCAAACAAACCAATCTCCAGATAGCTTAGAAAGGGAGACAGAGTATTACTATATACCAGTATATCAAGTTTCTCAGAAACTCCCAGTGAAGTAAAGTCCACACAGATCTTCTTGATAATTGATTCTTTGTATTTTAGTGTCTCACTCATCACTATCTGTTCTCATGACTAGTTCCCTTGTCCTTTCATTCAATTCCAGCCATACTGTCCTTAGCATTTGTTAAACTTTCCCAACACATTCCTGCTGTGAGGCTTTGGTACTTGTTGCTCCAGTTGTATGAAACCCACTAGCCCCAGATAGCTACATAATTTGCTTCTTCGTCTCCATCAGTGACTCTTTCGTCTCCCAGTAGTTCCTTCCTGAACCCCCTTTAAAACCATTTAATCCACAGTTATATCAGCTTCTCTTATGTCTTTCCCTAAAGTGCTGGTTTCTATCTAGCTGGTAACACTGACCTCTATCACACTGTTGTTATTTGAGTAGAGGTAAATCCCTGTAGGTGCTTTTGTCTAGCTGGCTCTCCACTAACACTGCAGCATTCTCACCAGCGCCTGGTGCATAGGAGGCTGTAAACAGACACACGAGGTGACGAGTAAAGAAACTCCAAGAGCAGCAGTCTCAGCCTCATTTGAAGTAGGCTTTGGAAGGCAGACATCTTGGGTACTGTTGATGGCTATTTACGTATCTCTTGCATGTTTTGGTTGTGAGCCTGTCCTTTAATGGCTGAGCCATCTCTCTAGCCCTATTCATGTATCTTTTTATGTATGTATTTGTTGGTACATGAGAATTGGCAGGTCAAGTCTCTGAGTCGCTATTAACTATTGTTGAAGAAGCAGAGAGAAGGTATTCTAGAATACTATGTTGTTGTTGTTGTTTTTTTGTTTGTTTTTGTTGTTTTTAAGGCAGGACATAACAAGACTCAGAAAAACCTTACATTGGCTGACTTACTACTAAACAAGAGTTTAGCATTGATCATTTTCATCTATGTCTGTCTACCAGGTGAAGTTTGTCACTAAGATTAAATCTGAGCACAGATGATCCTAGACTGAAGATGGGGCTGTGTCCTAGCAGAATCATTGTAAACAGACAATATTGTGAATCAAATGCTTTTAATGTTCCTACCCTACCGGAAACCAAAATTTGGCTACAATTACCTTAAATATGCCCATAATACATCAGCCCATAGCTAGACAAGGCCATTCAAAACAAAGCCTATTTTAAATGAAGTGTTGAATATTTCAGGTAATTCATTGAATAATGTATTGTGAGTGAAAAATAGAATGGTTGCATGGCAAGATTTTGTACCTCATAGAGTAGAAAAATGGAAGTTTTTTATTGTAAAGTTGGGGACCAGAGAAATATTAAGAACAAGTTGTGTTAGACTACATTAATTTCTTATTTGCTTTACTGAAAACTAGAATGTCAGAGAAATATGAGAGACAGAGTCTATTTGCATTTTAGCAAGCCACTGATGAAAAATTTTGCATTATTGTCTTATGGATAAGATGAGGAAAAATAAGCTAGACTTCGCATAATTACATGGATTAATGGTTTGTTTAACAATTAAAATGATTGCTATCATCTTAGATAGAAATTCTACTCAAAAAGTCTTAATCAGTTCTCCATGTTTGGTAAGCATTTTCTCGTCTTTCAATTTCTTCTCAAAGTAGCAATCTCTAACATCTCAGAGCTCTCTCCTTGGTCCCAATCAATGTATTAACTAATGATTTTTATCAATATTTAAAATTTCAGGGCAAATGTATTAAATGGTTGAATCAAAATAAAATGTTATCAGACTGGTTTGCACTATTAGCTGCTGTTATCAAGGCGAGATACGAGGCCCCACCCAATTTAAACAGTTTTATGCCTGGGTTCAATGGGAGCAGATGTAGCTCAGTGGTAGTCTACCTGTCAAGACTTTGACATTTGATTAGGAGAGGTGGAGTTGATGGTTTATAAAAGTTGGAACTCAGAGATAGAAGTCTAGACTCTACTGGACAGATGTGTTTCATGTGCCTTTGCTTAGCTATATTTTAGATTGTCATTCTCCTCTACATGGTCATATGTTAGTGTCCTGTAATGTCTAAGGAAAGTGATTTTCCTTTTACTTTTATACAAGTGTTCTTAATTTTCATGTTGTAAAATTTATTTCCCTTGGAAGAATGTCACTGTATGAGTTTTAACACATGCCTAATTTTTGAGTGAGTCACACTTGGTTCTATGGTCAGGGATGTTAGACTTATCTCTTAAACTTGCTTTGTGAAGTTCTGTTCTGGATTGCTACCTTAGCATGTATCACCCAAGAGGTATCAGAAGTACCACCCAACCAACAAATAAGTAATGGTGCTGAGTTGCTGTCCAGTTAAACATTTCCTTCTTGGTTCTCCTGTCTCTTGCTCTTAGTCACTTTTCAGAGACCTTTGATAGTTACTTATGTATTATTCCAAGGATTTTGATTTATAATGACTAGGAAGGAAAATATGGGATGTGCTTGACTTCAACTGCAATTGAGGTCACAATGATTTCCTCCTTAAAGCTTGCAAAGGTACTCCTTAATTATGTTCAATTCTATTGGTGAGAACTTTATGTCAGAGTTACCCTCCCCTGCAAAGGAAGCCAGAAAAATGCACTCCCTGGGTACTGGTAATCAGACAAAGTGAAACTTCCTTTATTAAGAAGAGCATATCTTCGCATCTTGGAGAATACTGTTGTCTCCCATAGGGATGCTAGTGAACAGTATGATCAAGGAGGCTGGAGAGATGGCTCAGTGATTAGGAGCACTGGTTGGTCTTCTAGAAGGCTCAGGTTCTATTTCCAGTACCCACAGGGCAGCTCACAACTGTCCGTAACTCCAGTTCTAGGTGATCCAAAGCCCTCTTCTGGCCTCTGAGGGCAGTGCACACATACATGTTACACAGACACACATGCAGGTAATACCCATGCATGTAAAATAAACAATAAATAGGTCTTTAAAAAATAATATGATTCATTTGGTTAAAAAAGAAACAGCTAATAAGAGTCCATGTTTTATGTCTCTGAGTCTAAAACAGCAGTCTAGAATGAGCAGAAAAGACCAGATGGGGCAGACATTAAGCCTTACAGTTTCATGTCCAGCATCAGGTCATGTGGCGCATGATCTCTTTCAATGCACTTGAGTTGCAATGCTTCCATATGCAACCTGCTATCTGCAATGCATGTGCTCTCTCTTTTGGATTGGCTTCCCTTCGTACCTGAAGGTTCCTATGACTAATGAATGGCTCATGTTCTTTGCATCTTCAGTATCCTGGGGTCTTCGCTGCTATGCAAACTTCATCTTCAGAATTTTGTGTATTGGTTTCTCAGGGTCTCCTAGTGGGCAACTGATCCTGCTCATATTGTCCAACTTCATCAGTTTTTTTTTTCCATCTTGGTACACGCTTCCATAATCCAGGAACTCTTGCTGTCTGCATGCCTCCAAAACTAGCACCATGTGGACAATACAAAGCTCTGCTGCCAGCTTGATTCATAGCTAGGCTTCCTGTTTCCCATGATGCTCTTTGTTCAGATATTCTCTCCCTCCCCGCCCCCCAACAGGCATTATCATTTCAAATGAAAATCTGCCAAACGAGTTTGCATTTTAAATCCGAGCGGCTTTTAGTAGGTAGAGTCTTGCCCCGAGGGCTACATTTTCTGTAGTCTAGTGCCAAGTTACCAGCTTCTCCTTAATGGGACTAGTGTCGTTAACAGTTTTGCTTTGTCCACATTTTTAACTGCTTTCAGGCTCCTTTCCTAGGCAAAGGGTGCACTTGCACGTCTTCCTGTTCTGCTTCTTGTTTTGTGTTCTCACATAGCTGTGGATAAATGCAGCAAGCAACAACCATGCCTTTGGAAGGATGTCTACCCTGAATATTATGTTTTGAAATTCCTTCTGATAGATAAATTATTCTACTCATTTTTGAGTTGAGACTTACTCCGATTTTCAGGACATGAGTAGAACGTAGACAGATTCTGTACTCAAGCACAATAGAAATGCCTCTGGTCCAGTGTCTGACAATGTTTGTATCCACCTGAAACCCTGTCAACTCTATTGGCATTCTGGCCTTCTAGAATTCCACTGGAATGGTCCATTAAACTGCTTACAACATTCTAGGGCTTCCACAGTCCATGTATCCAAACTTTTTGATATCCCTCCATCAATTCAGTCATAAAGGCCTATAAAGTACATGGTTAAATTCAACTGCACAACGAGTCCACTTCTCAGCACCAGTTTCATTTATTAGTTACTTCTTACAGCCTCTCGAGAAAATATCTGGCAGAACACTTTGTGGGGTAAAGGTTTATTTCGGCTCATGGTTTTAAAGGGTTGAAATCTATCCTTGCATAGAGGACATGATGAAGGAGTGGCTTAGTCTCCGGGGGTAGGGGTGTGTGGCAGGGGGCTTGCTCACATTTGATTATCACATGTTAAATGGGGAACACAGGCCGGAGCCAGAAGTGAGATTCAATGCTTCTCTCCTAGTGACTGACTCCTCCCAGCCAAGCCTTCTGAAAGGCTCCACAGCCTTCGAAATAGTGGCAGAATCTGGAGCCCAGGGATTTAAAACATGAGCCTGTGAGGACAGTTCGGATTTCAGTGACAACACACGTGCACCAGACACTGAGATCAAAGGGGAGGAAGACACAGCACTGCACAGATACAAAGGAAGCAACGTCTCCTCAGAGCAGAGTGTAGGAGGTGGAAATTAGGTCGGGAATTTCTTTGGAAAATATAACTTTCCTTTGTAGCATGGGGGAAGGTTCTCGATACAGTGAATTTTCATTGCAACTGAGAATCAGGAACACTGATACCTAACTCCTCACAACTAAAGTGAAAAGGATTTCAATAAGATCAGCTGATAAACTGAAAGTCATTGAAATAATGGGTGTTCATACAGGAGAGAGAGAGAGAGAGAGAGAGAGAGAGAGAGAGAGAGAGAGAGAGAGAATATTGAATTCCAAGGAGTATGGAAGGGTCTCAAATAATGACTTACATTAAGCTGAAGTAAGAATATGTATTAGGATTAACACAAATAGACATCTGTACACACACACACACACACACACACACACACACACACACACACACAAATAGGCTCAGAAAATGATAAAAAAGAATGTTAAACTTCTTCCAAATCCAGGTTTTTATTCAAACCCTTTTATAACTCTGAAAAGGTAAAAAGTTGGTTGTCAAGCAAATAAAAAGGTGAGACGCTATCATATCCCACCCCAGCTTCCATCTGTACGTACCCTTTTCTTACTGTAGGCTTCAGCCCCAGCTGAGGAAGAGGGGCAGCTGTTGTTAGATAAAATCGGCAGTTTTGATTAATATCTTGAGCTGGGCATTTTAATTACTGAGCAGAGTCTATTTTTGTGACTTAAAGTGACCTTAGGAATGCCAATTATCTAAGACTGAGAAAAACATCCTGGTTGGTTTCGTTATAGAGAGAGGCGCTTTCTCCTCTCTAATCACATTTTAATGGGAAGATAGGAAACAAAATACTGTTGCATTTTAATTGCACCACAAATCATAGTTCATCGATACAACAATTACAGGTGTGCAGTATTTTAGAGGCAGGAAGAGAAAAATGCTCTCTTATTCACTCACATGGGAAATGTAGCCATTCATAGGTGTCATACACACAAATAATATAGAAAGGACCTAATTATATTAGTGTGAACATAAGGGGGTCCAGAAGGATTGTGTGATTGTGTTCCCAGAGTGAAGGGCTGTAGCAAGGAAGAAGCCTGGACTTGTTGTGTAACTGATCTTGTGGGCAGAGGTGTCAAAACATTATATTTAATATGAAGGTTTCTTTGATAGTTATGACTCCCGATAGGTTGTGCTGCCTTGGACAACGGTAAACATTGCACTATTGGAGATACTTGGGTTCATGAGTGTGGTGGTTTGAAAGAAAATGGCCCCCAAAGAGAGAGCCACTATTAGGAGGTGTGGCCTTGTTGGAGGAAGTGTGTCACTGCGAGGCTGGGCTTTGAGGTCTCTTTTGCTCAAACTAACCCTCAGTGTGACTTTCAGTCAATTTCTTGTTGTCTCTGAGTCAGCACCATGTCTGTCTGCATGCTGCCATGCTTCCCACAATGATGATAATGGACTGAACCTCTGAAACTGTAAATGAGCCCTCTCAATAAGCATTGCCATGGTCATGGTGTCTCTTTACAGCAATAAAAATCTAAGACAGTGAGTGAGATGGTGAGGTTGTTTGTTGAGGGATCCAAAAAGTGCAAGAGTGACTGGAGTCAGTATCTTTAAGGGCTCTTCAAACTTAAGATTATAGGTTTCCATATAATTTATTTATTTTATGTCTCTATTATCCTTCTATCATTATCTGTATATTTATCTGTCCTATCTACCTATCTGTCCATCTATCTATCATCTATCTATCTATCTATCTATCTATCTATCTATCTATCTATCTATCTATCTATATCTATATCTTCTGTCTATCCATCCATTATCTATCTATCTATATATCTATCTATCTATCTATCTATCTATCAATCATCTATCTATCTATCATCTATCCATCTACCATCTATTACTTATCGATCTACTATCTATCTGTGTATCTATCTATCTATCTATCTATCTAATCTATCAATAATCTATCTATCTATCTATCATCTATCCATCTACCATCTATTACTTATCATCTACTATCTATCTGTGTGTCTATCTATCAAATCTTCAATCATCTATCTATCTATCTATCTATCTATCTATCTATCTATCTATCATCTGTCATCTATCATTTATCACCTATCTAAATATCTATATAACCTCTGTATGCAGATGCACTTATGCAGCATATAAACTATCAAGTTTCAAAGACTTTGTTAAATTTAAAAGTGCATGCAGTCTTTTACTTAATAAGCATCCACCCTACCTCATCACATCTATTTAAATCTCATAGGAATGGTCTGATTGGGTAGAAACTCCAGCAGTTTTTCTTTAAAATATAAAATCTATAATTTAGAAAATTCTTTGAATAGTTACAGTTGAGCTAAGTCTGTGCTGATGACATTTATTACTTGTTTTATGTTGAAAAAAAGGAAACCTCCCACCTTCTCTATTGTCCCTGCTCTCCCATAGCACATAGTGGCTCTGTCTGTCACTCTCTCTCTCTCTTGATTACCCACAAGGTCATGACAGCTCCTTCTACTATAGACAGGCCAGCCTTTATTACAGTGTAGAGGCCATTGTGTGGACACATCTTTCTGGGAGCAGTGGTAGAGGCACAGCTGCTCCTGCCTAAGGATGCCACATGGGGTCCTCTTGCACATGGCTGTTCTTTTAATGACTTGTTTATGCTCCTTCCATTTTTTTCTTAGGTTTCACAATAAAAGGGAGCACATGGTGGGTGTTCAGTGGAGAAATAGCAGCCTCTTCTTTTCATCTCTCATTTTGGGAAGCTCCTGAGAGGAAATCACATTGGTCTTACAAAGCAAGCCACACAGCATCTAAGGCATTGGGCATTGCTTTCATTCTTGTGTCTTTAATGACTATGTGGAATGCAGACACAAACCGTGCAAGATCTCTGTTAGTAATGTCCCAGAAATCTGGGAGATTTTGTGTGGAAGAATAGCCATGATATTTAAAAAAATATACAAGTGTGGGAAAAGCTGTGAGTAGTAGATTTGGATCTCAGGATTGGGAGAACCCTCCAAGAGTAGTGAAGGTTAAGTAAACTGAGGCCATTTGAAGACTCAGGTGAGCATTCAAGACTCATCTTGTCTCCAAATCACCTGAATGTCTGCCCCTTGGTGTGTTGACGATATTGTCTGCCTTCTCCAGGGCCACTGTTTTCTCCTTGTTGCCATGATTTTGTTGTTTGTGTGGTAGGCCCCCCAGCCAAAGGTTAGAGTCCTGATTGGCTTAATCAAGGTTAGAAACCTGATTGACATGGTTATCTCAGTCTTTTTGTGAATGTTGACATAGGGAAGAGAGCGTGATGATTGGATTTAAGAGAGGTCAGGGGAAGGTTTCTGAGAAGCTTTTCCTTCCTGTCTTGACAAAGACAGGGCAGGGGATGGAGCTCTGTAGGTGGGGTGCTTGCCTAGCATGCACCAAACTGTGGGTGCATGTTCCTAGCACCACCTAAAATCAGGACTGGTGGTGAACCGTTGTAATCCCAGTGTTTGGGAGGTAGAGGCAGGAGCATCAGGGGTTCCAAGTCATCCTTGGATACATATTATGTCAAGAGCAGCCTGGGCTCCCTGTCTCAAAAATCCCAACACAATCCAAATAAACACACACACACACACACACACACACACACACACACACACACGATGTATGGGAGTGGGGATAATTTTTTTCTTCCCCCTTTATTTCAAAGGTGAGTGCTGATTTCCGAGGAGGTGACACTTGAGGTTGAGACAGATGTGTCTGTACTATACCATGATGGCGGACATTGCAGATACCATGGTGAGTGACAGATCAGTGAAATCAAAGGAATCTAGGGTCAGCTTGTGTCTAGAGGTCTTATGCTGGTGACAATTCCCAGTTTTGTCTTAATGGTGCACATACTTTCTGTAACTTGCAGCCATGAGTGTGGCTTCTGTCTTCTGAAATTCTTCTCCCTACCGCCACGTCCCCTTCTCACTCACTGGCCAGAAGCTGTAATGAAGGTAATTCTGAAGCCATCACGTCACAATCACTGCCATCTCTTCATCTCACCTAAACCCTAGCTGTTCTTGTAGGACATGGATTCTGTTGTGACCCTTTAGAAAATGCCATTCTCTGTTTTTCAAATGTCACAAGCTCCAAAGTTAAGGGTGACATTCTAGACACCTGTTGCCTGGTAAATCATTAATTTTCTACTATTATGAGAAGGAAAAAAAATCCCTCCTCTGAGAAGGCTCTAGGAAACAGATTGTAATTATACCTGATTATGCCTAATAATAATGACCATATGGCTAAGATATCCTCTACCCTTGAGTGTTGTTGCTGAGTTCTCTGCCCTTCTGGGTAACTCCTTCACATCTTCTTTTGAAGTCTTTGGCAACTGATCCCCATGCTTCCCTCCTTTCCAATTACTTCCATCACCATGGATGAGTTCTGCATCCATGGAGATGACTGTCCAGGACCCGAGTGCCGGAAAGGGGAACTCAGCCTGTTTATTTCATTAGTCCTTTCAGCGTGAACAATCTTGTTAGCAAGCCATCTTGGGTGGTTCTGTGTTTTCAGATGATTCCACCCCCAGTCACTGAGTGACTCCTACATTTACCAGCTCAGGCCCTAGTAATCAAGGATCAGAGGCAAGCTGTGCCCTGCCTAAGTGCCTGACATAGGATTTGTAGAAATGGCTCAGCAATTAAAGGCACTTATTGCTCTTCCAGAGGACCCAGGTTCAGGTCCTGCACTCCCATGATAGCTCACACCCAAGTGCAACTCCGTAGGTGCTGCCACTTAATTGCCTTCTTGCTTTAGAGATGAACTTGATCGGGTAGTCCAGAATGAACAGAAAGGTGGAACTCCAATCAGGGAGGCTGGCGGAGGTCTTTCACTTCTGTAATTCTGGAGCGATAACGAGGCCATGATTCACAGGTAGGCAGAAGGCGGGGATGTGGTGAGATGACCTCTTGAGGACAAATAGACGAGGTCTTGGTCTTCTGGAAGACTTACAGTAAAATTCCACTCTCCAGCCCCCAATATTTTACCATTAATTACTGTTTTTTTTTTTTTTTGGCTTGGACTAAAAATAACATTAACAAAGTGTGACTACTAAGCAAGTTACGCTAAGATGTGTGAGCAATTTTGTCAGAAATATAAATTCTACATATTGCAGTAAAGGAAACATGGAATGTTTGCCAAGTTCATGTGAGAAATCTCTGTCTAAAAATTGTGCCAGCTTGCTAAATATAGAGTCCTTATGAAGAGCAAGGCAACCGTCCCATTAAACCCACCTCGAATGAGATAATGGGACCAAACTGCCTCCTAAGCTGTTTCATACTTCTCCCTAAGGGGATTAGGAATGGGTTAAGGAACTTTCTTCCCCTGAGCCATGATCTTTCAGTATCTAAGGCTGCTGTAACACACACAAAAAAGTGCTAGGAAATAACCGTATGGCCTCTCACACCTGAGAAAAGAAAAAAATCACACAGGCACATGGCTCAAACAGGGCTCTCTACTGTTTGCATTTTGTTTAATATTTTTTTCTAATTAAAGAATTCAAAGAGGGCACTAGAAGCTCACTTGGCATGCTCTCAGAATGCTCCAGGACTCCTGGCTCATTGCTTCCTTTTAAAGAACAAAAGGGTTACAGGAAGAATCACACCCCTGTTAGAAAGTACACAGAAGTGTCTGTGATTGACATGGGGAAACCCATGTGTCTTCAGCTATTAGAACCGTAGTCAAGGTAGGAGTTAGGGCAAGGAAAAGAGATTTGTATATAGTTTGAGATAACGTGGAGCTAAACATGCCAGTTGCTGTTTGGGAAAGTGGCTTGTGTTCCCAGTCAAACATGAATCTATATGCTGTACTAGACGTGAAAGAGAGTGTGCTTGCGCAAGAAGGTGCTGGAAAAACCACTGAGAGAGGATTCTGACCTCTGAAAGACAAGTCCAAATTCTAATCTCAAATACCCGTAAATGTGAATTTGTAGATCACAACTGTTGCAGATGTGATGAAGCTA
The DNA here is from genome assembly GCF_949786415.1 of Peromyscus eremicus. NCBI lineage: Eukaryota > Metazoa > Chordata > Mammalia > Rodentia > Cricetidae > Peromyscus > Peromyscus eremicus. The sequence continues at coordinate 35,260,109 of NC_081434.1, read as the reverse complement.
AGCTCATAGTAAATTAATTGTAGGAAGAAGGGAGTCCCTCAGTCTAAGGTTAGTGTACCTGTAAGAGAAATATGAGAGACTTGAGACACTGAGACAAAGGTACAGAAAAGCAGGCAGTGGAAGACAGGCAGAATGGAAGACGATTGTCTGCAAGCCAAGGAACACGTAGGCTTACCAGCTCACCTTCAGTCTCCCCAGAAAAGACCAACCCTGATGACTGATTGTGGATTCCTGGCTTTTACAAGGATGAGAGAAATCATTTTTTTTTTTTTTGTTTTGTGCCTCCTACTTTGTTCTCTGAAATGAATACAACCACACACATCTGAGATAGATGGATGATAGCTAGGCAGATAGATATATAGTTATAGATTGATAGATAATAAATAGATAACAAGCAGATATAGATTAGATATAGAGATAGATAAATGATAGATACAGATAGATGGATATAGATTGATAGATAGACAATAGACAGATGATAGGCAGATATAGATAGATATAGAGATAGATTGATAGATAATAGATAAATGGATAATAGAGTATATATGGGCTGTTCTATTTTTGGTTGTGAGCCTAGCCTTTAACGGCTGAGCCATCTCTCCAGCCCTGGGCTGTTCTATGAAAGGGGACCTCAGTAGGGCTAGAAGATGGCAGCATCAGCCACATATTTAGTCCAATAAACTAGATTTAAATAAAATAAAAAGCCCCAGTTTCTCAGTTGTGGCAGCCCCAATTTCAAGTGCCAGTAGCCATCTGTAGCACACCAGTACTAAATAGGGCATGAAACAGAGAACATTTCCGTCATCAGGTACTTCTACCGGGCTGTGCTCCTGGAGATGGTAATTGCCGTTAAGAGCTACAAATCAGGACTCCATGTTTATGAGCAGGCACGGTGTGTGGGACATCATTGGCTTCAAATCTGTCTGTTCCCTCATACCTGGCCCAGAAGACAGCAGCTATCACTGGTAGTGTTGTTGATTATGAAGGGAGAAACACAGGAAAGTGTAAATATAGTGCAACCACCTGTCTAGAGTTCCTAGCACAGACTCTCTTTCAAAACAACAGACATATTAAGTGATAGTATTGATAGACACTGCTCTCCCAAGAAGGCACACCAAATCACTAGGATGGGGACCATCAAACATGCCACTTTTATCTATATACTCTGTGAGTCATGCCGGGGGGGTGGGGATGCATTTGCCCAATCACCCTCCTTGTATATTGTTGTATATTGCTAATGCCTCTTCTGTTTTAAGGGCATTTTTCCTCTTTTAATGACTTACCCTCAGGGGGTGGGGGGGTGAGGGCTATATGATTGCAAGGAGCAGCAGGGGCTCTTGATGACCTTGGGAAACTAAAGACAAATTAATAGGGGGTGATGTGATAGACAATTTCCCCTCAAAGATGAGCCTGGCAGTAGGTAGTGCATTGATTCGAAGGGATAAAGATGGGCAGCTGGGTGGTCTTGACAAAAATGGGAAAGGAATTATGCTCTGAGTTGCAAAAGCTGGCGTCACAGAACCCCACCTGTTCAGAGCTATCTTTAGCTGCACTTGGGAACAATTTATCTGCAGAACCTTTCTCTCCCTCATTTTTCTTTCCTACAGGTAGAGGGGGAGGATTTGCAACTTGAAGGTAGAAAATGGCATTACAGAATTGTGCATATGAGGAGCATGCTGGGGTGGCAAGGGAAAATGGGAGAGAAGGAGATGAACAGCTCCCTGCTAGATATGCAGAGAGATATGATGTGTGTATCTGATGTAATAATCTTGGCTCCAATCATGTTAAATTAATGCCACTCAATGGATCCTTAGAACCTGATGATGTGTTCATCACTCTTTCCACCCTAACCCTCTCCCTGTTAGAACCCACAGAAATCACCGCCAGTATGTTGTAGAGCATCGTGTTCCCATCTCCTGTCTGTAGTCTTTATAGTGTTTGGAACATTATGTTTCATCTTCTCCCTGTGGTAAACTCCTACTCACTTTCAATTCAGCACATCTGTCACGAATGCACAAAATTTCCCACCATACTCATCTCCTGTTTTGTCCTCACCTAACCAAACATGCACCATGCAGAATTTGAGCCCTCTCCTTTGTTTTCACTTTCTCTATAAGCTACTAGAAGAATCTACCCCAGAACTGCCCTGAGTGGATACTCCGGGAAAACATTCGGAATGGTGGTAAAGGTTAGGTGGATCGACTAGGAAGCCACACAGGACATTAATATCACAGGGATTTTCTCAGCCACATTCCTCTCTCATGGTTGGTACATGTCTCTGTGACCTGTTCTCATTACAAAAAGTTCATAGTCTACAACTTAGAGGCGACACCTCATTTTACATGCAAGTAAATTAACCATCGGGGTACCAGATTCCTTGTTCCACCTACATCATTCTCCATTTCTCATTTCCCTGTCACATCTCAGTGAATGTTTCTTCCCTCTACTTAACTGTCTTAGTGGCAAGGCTGGCCCTCAACCTTGATTTCATTCCTTTCTCTTTGTGTTTCTTCCCTGTCTCAGTCAGGGCTTCTACTGCTGTGAAGAGACACCGTGACCACGGCAGCTCACACAAAGAAAACATTGAATTGAGGTGATGGCTTACCGTTTCAGAGGTTCAGCCCATTGTTATCATGATGGGGAGCATGGCAGCAGGCAGGCAGATGTGGTGCTGGCTACATCTTGACCAGAAGGCAGCAGGAAGTTGACTGACTGTCATGTTGAGTGAAGCTTAAGAAAGATACCTCAAAGCCCACCCTTGAGTAGCACACTTCCTCCAACAAGACCACACCTATTCCAACAAGGTCACACCTTCTAATAGTGCCACTCCCTTTGGGGGAACATTTTCTTTCAAACCACCACACTCCCTCATATCCAGTTTGCCAGCATAAACCCCCAACCCTCTTCTCAAAATTCCTCCTCTATCAATCTTACCATCTTCAAAACCATCACCTTGGTCCACTTTCAATATCTTTGACTTGGCTTACAGTCTGTGACCTATTACAGTGTCACTATATCTACTCTCTATGTAGTGGCCAGACTCATAGTTTGAAAACATGTGGGGAAGTTCTATTCCTCTGGTAAGACATTCTATTGGCTTCTAATTGTCATTTGAATATAGCAGAAAAATTTAAATCTAAGATCCATGAGAAGAAACATGATCTTTTGTCTTCCCTTTGTGTACATGTATGAAAGGGGTATTCAATTGCATGTGAGTCCAGGTGCACATGCATTCAGACACATGCTTGCATGGGAAATGTTTTATAGCAGAGCTTTATCTCCAGGCTCCAATCTTAGAGTCTCCCACTTAGCCTCAAAATCACCAGGTAGTCTAAAATAGGTGGCCAGAATCCCTGGGGGATTTGCCTGCCTCTGACTTCTCAGAAGTGAGGTTACAGGCATGTGCCACCTGGCATTTTTATGTGGGTTCTGGGACCAAACTGAGGTCCTAATGTTTTCATGGCAAGTGCTTTACCAACTAAACTGACTCTCCAGTTTGATATTTATCTTTTTGAGTACAGAACAATTCATTTAAGATAACAATTTCCAGTTTGCTCATCATCCTGTAAGTGTTATGATTTTGATTTTCTTTACATCTGAATAAAACTCCATTGTGTGTATGTATTATATTTTCTTTATCCACTCATCTTTTGGTTAACATCTAGGCTCAGTTCATTATCTAAATATTTTGAAAGAAAATCTCAAGTGATGTGACTGAAAACATTTGATGTATGTGAACAAGATCAAAAGCAGCTTGGTACTGGAGACTAGACCAAGTTCTGAAGTCGTGGAATCCTGACATCACCATCTGGCTTTCCAACCAACTGGCTGTGACCTTGAGTGCCTTTCTTATCTTCTTGCAATTTAGTTTTCTGAAATAATAGGCGTGATACTGTGACAGTAAAGATGTCACGAGGATTCCATAAGGTGTGTTCGACGGTCAATGAACAACATCTAGCCACAGCCGTATTAAAAAAATACTTTTAAACACTGTCTCAGTGAAACAGGACAGAAATTTGGTCATGGCAAATATGGTCAAATCTGACATGCCTAATGATGCTGGTGGAACTCTTAACAATGTCTTAAAGCAACCAAACTTCTAATAATCTGACAAAAAGGAGTGTCCTGAGGTTGATGAATCCAGTGGAAAGGTCTGGGTCTTTCTCTGTGGCCTGCCCATCTTTTCTGGGTTGTGGCTACAGTCACTCTTGCAGCAGCCCTGCGTTACAGGTGAACTTTGGATGGGGAGGATTAGCACTAACCTGCTGTGTACTTCGACAGGTCTTGATTCACCTGTAGACTTGTCTTGTTGGATAGACATCTGAGAAATCTGAAGACATCAGAACCCAAAGTCTTATGAAAGGAAATAATAAATAGTTGGCTTGTCTAAAGAATTGGTGTTCAAACTTTGTTAGTGTTCAGTTCATGCAAAGAAGATAGAATGAGAAATATTAACACATTTTTAGCATATTTCTGAAGAAGAGGACCTGGACTGTATCCTAGTTTGAATAGTGTCCCTCTGTTAGCCATGTGTACCTACCCAAAACTAGCAAATACAGCCTTATCTATATATGAGGTCTTTGAAGATGAAACCAAGTTAAGACCAGGTCATATTGGATCCTAAGTCTGAGATGACTGGTGTCTTTATAAGAAATGGGGAGTTTGAAGAGAGATATATGAATATAAAGAAAGACACTCGCTTGAAGATAGAGACCAAGGCTGAGATGTTGCCACAAGCCAAGGAAGTGAAGAAGAGTACTAAAGGTCCTCTCCCAGGGGTTTAGAGGGACTATGAACTTGCTGGTGCTTTTCATCCTCTGTAACTGTGAGACAGGACATTTCTATTGTTTTAAGTTACTCAGGGTGGTGACTTATAACAGCAGCACGAGAAGAGTAATACAGGTTGGAATCAGAGTTCACAGATATTATGTGTCTTTGGGTAATCTTCCAAAGGTTCAGTTTTATTGTAGAAAAGCTGCTATCAAGCTAGATAGATGATACCAATGAAAGACTTTTCCTTCAACAAAATACTAGCAAGCGAAACTCAGAAAGAACACATTAAAAGGATCATATGCCGGGACCAATTGGGGTTTACTTCAGATTTAAAAGGATTGTTGGACATATGCAAATCAATGAGCTCAAGTATCACATTAACAGAATGAAGGGTTGAGTAAAATCATAGAATGGGCCTAGGGATACAGTTCTGTGAGACAACACTAGTGTGGGTTCCATCCCCAACACAGCAAACACAAAGTCAAGATCTTGAAGAGATATTTTCACTCCCATGACCATTGAGGCATTAAATACAATGCCAAGAATTGAAACAACCCAAATGTCCACCAACATAAATGAAGAAGACAATGTGACAGATGCATACAGGGGAATATCCACCTTTAAAAAATGCATGAATAACCCATAAGGACATATGCTTAGTGAAATAAGTCATTCACAAAATAACTATAGTCTATTTATTTGTAATATCACAAAATACTCAAACTTTTAGGAGCATAAAAATAGGAGATGTAGGAAAAAAGGTAACTGTTACATAAGATGAATGAGTTCTTGAATTTTATTGTACAGCTCAATACCTTTAGTTAACAATCTGGTGTTTTGCACTTATAAAGTTAAGAGGACTATCTCAAGCTAAGTGTCCCTAATACACACTACACCATACTCACACACAACCAACCACACCCACACCCACACACCCACTCAAACCCACCCACACCAACCACAATCTTCACTACATACATATGGAAGGATATGAAGAGACTTTTGGAGATGAGACTATTTATCAACTCAGTTATTGGGATGGTATCATGCCTTTGTACACATGTCTCAAACTTACAAAAATGTGTACATTATATACATTTAAAAATATCATTTATGTTTCAATAAGACTGTCAGATGCTGGTGAGTTAAAGGTGTAGTGATGTTAAAAAGAAAAGAAAAGCAGGAAGTATAGGATGTCTCTTAGATGGAGTTGATGACAGTCCTCTGTGGTTGTCACTTGCATGTCTCACTTTCCGCCTCAAGGACTCCCTGTTCTAGCTATGTGGGTCACCTTCAGGGCTCACTATGGTGGGCATGGCAATTCCTGAAGGGCTATGTTGGAAGCAACCTATGCAAAAACTCTTGGCCAAGACAGACAGGATCCAGGGGGAAATTCCCCTACCTTCTGAGTCTTAGACGTGATTCTGGGACATTTTCTTTACAACATTCCATTGATGTCATTGGCAGCAGAACCCCAGTTGCTCCTGACCTGATCTGTTGTTGGTATCTTGCTGTGGGATAATGCTTTTGTATACTGGTTTAATAAAATGCTGATTGGCCAGTAGCCAGGCAGGAAGTATAGGCAGGATAAGCAGATGAGAATTTTGAGAAGAGGAAGGATGAGTCAGGAGACACCAGCCTGCCATCCAGGGAGCAGCATGTAATGGCACACAGGTAAAGCTACATGGCAACATATAAATTAACATAAATGGATTGAGTTTAAGTGTAAGAGCTGGTTAGTACTAAGCCTGAGCTAATAGCCGAGCAGTTTTAGTTAATATAAGCCTCTATGTGTTTACTTGGAGGACTGGCAGGTGAGAGAGATTTGTCCTGATCGTGGGGCTACGGGAGCCAGGTGGGCACAGGAAAACTTCCAGCTACAGTACCTCCCTGTTTCATATTTCCTATTCCTTACCCCTTTTTCTTACACTCATGTATCAAAATAAACCACCTGGACACAGGCTCTGCTTCTTAGGGCCCCTGGGTGCACACAGGGGTCATCACAGGCTTGCTCCGTGGAGAAACACTGAAACGTGTGCAAAGTGCTTAGTCTGGTGCCCAGCACACAGAAAGCCCCCACTAAATATTGCCTGTTTTGTCCATCTGAGATGAACTATTCTGGAAGATGTTCTCATCAATCTCTCTTGCTAAGTGTGGAGAGGACACAGAACAGAAGTTGTTTGAGGTTTTTACAGCCTCAGCACTGGTCTTCATTAACACAAGTGGGGCAGTAATGGTCGAAACAAGATATCAAATTACGCTACCCTTTATGACACCCACTCCAAGCTCTGAACCTAAGAACTAAAAAACAAAATCAAACTATTACCAGCCAGAGGGAAGAGGAGAATAACAGCATGCAGCTTGTAAACTTAACAAATGTAATCACAGTAATTGAGCAGCCCAGGAAATAATTTGACCGGCATAATTATATTACAAATTGCATACTGCACAATTAAACAATTGCATTTTGGCCACAAATGAAGCTCTAAATGTACAGTTTATAGTGAAGTGGAGAGGTAGTTTAAAATGGGAAGAGCTAAACAAAGACACAGTTATGAGTGCATTTACGTCTATGTAGATACTGGAGAGTGTGTGGAGTAATAAAGGTTAGCATTCAGGGGGAAAAGCAACTGAGTTGATTGCCTTTTCCAAATATGAATTGGCTTTGTGTAAAACCTTGAAGTCTCATTCTTCTTAAAGTAACCATTTACATACGAAGAATTCTTATTTTGGGTCGATTGTAGTTTGAATGTGAAGTGTCTCCCACAAGCTGATGTATTTGAACACTGGGTCCCTAACAGAGAGTGCAATTGTGAAAGGTTATGGAGTCATTAGGAAGTGGAGTCTCACTGGAGACAGTGAGTCACGGCAGGTGTGCCTTTTGCTTTAATTATCTGGTTCCATTTTCTGTCTGATATTTGACACCTGACTCTAGATGCAATGTGACCAGAGACCTCACACTCCTACCATGTCATACCCATTGTGGTGGGCTATATCCATTCTTAAAGTGTAAGCCCAAGAGATCTCTTCCACCTTTAAGTTGATTGTCAGGTATTTGGTTACGGTCTTAAGGAAAGTAACTAATACAAGGCTTTAAACAAGATCAACTTAACGAACTTCTGAATTTGGTGGGAACATCAAATACCCAATCATCAGAAACATATGGAGGAGTCCTCTCATTCTTTTCTTTTCAAATTCTGGAAACATACTAGGTGCTGTATGTACAAGAAAGGTAAATTTCTTTCCTCCCCCTGCTCTTTAGAATCTCTGGGAATGTGGTCAGCTTCTCTTACCCTCAAGTATTTACTCTGAGCATCAACACTTCAGGTTCAGTTCTTAGTGGTATGGGGGAGCTTAGGAATCATGGTCTTGCCTAGAAAAGAGTGTTAGATGAGTGAGAGAGAACAGACATCAACCGAATTACTACAAATAATTTTTGAAATCATTGCAAATGTACAAGTTATCTGGAGGTAAGAGCAAAAGGTTCAGTGTATGCCCATGGCCTGCTGGGAGAGCCATATCTCTGGGATAAAGAACCTGAGGGAACGGACATGCAACTGTGATCTGAATATGCCTATCTACAGACTGACTTGACTTTGCAATTAATGATGGATGAGCAAACTTCTTCACTGACCCTTGAGTTGGTTTATTTGACTCAGAGCACCTGCCTTTTAGAAACACCTTCAGTAAGAAGCCTCCCTTCCTTACTTAAAGGTTCTAGCTCTTCAATATTCAAATGTATGTATAGTAATTGGAGCACATGTCAGATGCGTGATTCCTATGTGAAAACCTGTTGGGATGCTGGAGAGGGTAGACTTTTAATGAAAGAATTTTCTCTGTGAGACCAACGGTGACCAATATCACAGGCAGAAAGTTAGCAGTATAGACAAAGGAGGTAAAGTGGCAATGAAAGAAATGGCTAGGCATGTGAACTTAGGGCTTCATCCCAGCGAGATGGGAGTCACTCAGCAAGTGACATGTCCTGAGTCATGCTTCAATCAGTTTTTGTCTTTCTCTTTCAGGTAAACATTGACCCAAGACCCAGTTTTACAGGACCCAGGGGACATACCAAGGAAAAAGAATGATCGGAGATGTGTTTGCTGGGTCATCTAGCATGACACAAGGTCTACAAGACAGTCATCAAATGTATTTAGAGTGTTGTGTTGTATGCTTACTCTTCATCTTGGGCTGTCAGTGTATATTGGCCATTCTGAGAAATCCCTTAGAACAGAAGCTTGGTTTCAATCAGTGTTTCCCAATCTTATTTGGCTTTAGAACCATTTAACAACATCTGTAAGTGTCCCAGGGACATGCTACTCTGATATCTTTGACATTTGAGTTTCCTTAGTGCATGGAGGAAGACACCTGACATTGAGCTCTGGCTTCTATTCATGTGAACATGTGTACATACTGCACACGCTCATAGTTTTTTGAAATTACATCACCTTTTGCTTTCCCCTTTCTCTTTCCAACCCCCTCCCACACTCTCCTAGTTTTCCTCAAATTCAAGGCCACTATTTCTTTATTAGTTGTTACATATATATTTACACACACACACACACACACACACACACACACACACACACACACCCCTAAATACATAAATACAACTTACTTAGTCTACATAATAATGTTACTTTAAGTATATGACTTCAGGGATGACCACATGGTGTTGGGTAAGCAGCTAGTGTGGTCTTCCCCTAGGAAGACTATTTTTACCCCTCCCAGCATTCATTAGTTGCCAGTAGTTCTTTGTCTACATGTTGAGGCCCCACGAGATTTCTCCCTTCCATATTAGCATGTCTGCTGGTGTCATCCTTGTTCGGGCAGCCATGTTGATAAGACTTCATGGGTATAGCTTCTCCAATATTCCTAGGAGACAATCTCACCACAAACTTCATGTTTTTGTGGCTCTCATAATCTTTCTGTCCCTCTTCTACTGCAATGACCTATGAGCCTTAGGTGCAGACGTTGTGCTGTACATGGAACAGTTGGGAGTGGGCACCATACAGCCACTTGTTCTCTCCACTTTTTATCAGTTATGTTTTTCTGTGATTGCCTTTCTTTGTTGCAAGGAGATGTTTCTATAATGAGGGGTGAGACCTGTGCTTACCTGTGGGTGTAAGGATAAGTATTTTGGATGTAGTTAGGAATTATGCTGGTTGAGTAAAAGGATGGTTATAGGTCTTCTCCCGGATCCATGACTTTACTGGCATTGGACAGTTGTCTAATTTTCCAGTACCAGGAATGATATTCCTTTTCTTGAGTGCGTCTTAGGTCCAACTGGAGGGCTGTTGCTTATCACCAAGGTGTGTGTGCCACTATTACATCCTTAGGGAGCTCACACACCTGCAGGGATATTGCACTGTGCTGGTCATTGTTTTAGTCTGTAGGCATCCTAGTTGGGTAAGACTGTTGATTGCTTCCTTCCCTGGAAAGCCTTCATGGCATCTTTTGGCACCATGAAAGCAAGTCTGCAAAAGAAGAATTTCAGGTCAGAAACGGCTGGGATCCTCTGGATCCTATATCCAAAGTATATAGTGTCTTCAGTAATCATTCTTTTTTCTTATACTTCTATGCTGAGTTGAAAGTCTGTCCAATGGACACTTTTGCTGGATGAACCTTCCATAAGCAGTTTTCATGATCCATGTTGGAAAACCTTTCATAATTGGCACCTTGTATTAGATGTCCTCTGTTTCTGTGCCTAAATTGGAGATGTAGGTAAGAATGTTAATCTCAACCGCAGAGATTTCTAGGCATGTTATTGCCCGGGATAGCAAACAGGTCTAGGAGAACATTAACATTAACTTGAGTCCCAGGGCCTTGACTCAGACCTCCAGCCACAATCTCTATGTCACTCCTTTGTTGAGAGACTTGCTAAAATGCTTTTGACACTGACTTGTGAGATCCTGTGTAGAGAGACCTCTGCTTACTGCTCTGTCTTCTCACCACCCACCCTCCCCAACACCATGTAATATTTTTAATTCTATAAATACCATTTCCCTTCTCCCTCCAATGGACCACATTGTTCCTTCTCTAAACATTTTCTTTTCATCTTTCCATAGCTAAACTCCATTCTCCTAAGCATTTCAATTTTACATTGTCTCCTTTGGGAGGCCTTTCCTATTTGTTGGAGTTTTTTAGTTGTCAATGGTAGAAACCAAATCTGGCTTATTAAGCTGAAAAAGGATATTACATGGTCCATAAAATTTTGGAGCATGCTGGTTAATCAAGTTCAAGGCTCACGTCCAAGGACTGAGGCCCTAAGCCAATACTGAAGAACCCATCCAATGAGGGAACTGCAACCAGTGACATCACCTAGCCTTGGGTTCTAGTTCTGGACGATAGCCAGGAGCCTGACTGACTAGAGCTGCGATTGTCACCAGCGTCGACACACAGCCTGAGCCAAGAATAAGCTTCTCCAGCTACTGCTGCAGCTAAAAACTGGGTGCAATGAAGGCCAAATGGTTCCATGTGGAGCCTTTGGGTTTAACTCCTTTAGTTCTAAAGCAATGGCTCTTATCAGCAAGTCTGAATGGCATGGTTTAAGAAATAAACAAGGGAAGTTTTCTGTTTCTACATTAAAGATTAGGATATACAAGTCTGGACGTTTCCTGTTGCTTCATAAGAGGGTTCAAAGATTATGGGATATCAGATAACAGTCATCATTTATTATCCCAGCCCACTGGAGTCGCCGTCTTATCATCCTACCCCTCCTCATGGGAATGTTGGCTCTTTCTGTTTTGGATTCACCAAGATTGTTTGAAGAAAAGATTATTAGGTAGGAATGAGTTTCTTTTTATTCACAGTTGTATCCCTAGCCTCTAGCTTACTGTTGCTCTATACACAGTAAATATCCAACAAAGTTATTTTGATAGAATAAAATTGATTCAGTTAATCTAGATTTCATAAAGCTGCCATGGTATCTAAGGAAGTTTTGTCTCATATCTTCTTCTTTTGTCTTAGATTCTGTCTCAATCCTAGATTTGCATTAGTCTATCAACTTGCAATAAATTCTATCATCAAATCTAAGAAAACTACTTTGGGTTCTACCCCTTTTACTGCAGCCCTGACAAGTGTTTATGAATTCTGTATTCTTGGGAGCTCTAATTGTGTCCCCAACTATGGATTAGAGTCCATTCCCACCAGGAGAATGACTTGGGAAGGATCAACATACTCTCAGCTGCCTAAGTTTCACAGCATTTCAGCCTCTGAATACTGCTTTTACTGTTAGTTTTTCTTATAACTGCCTTTCAAATGCTGATTTGCCTTATACACTTGAGTATGCTCAATGATTTGCTCCAAGAGGTCTAGATCTTTGAGTTCCAATTCTCTCCTTGCTTGCTGGGCCAGCAAGGGGTGGGGTTTAACATTGTTCAAGATTAAATGAGTGTTGGGAGCATGGAAAAGGACAACATTTCATTAAAGGTTGTAACAATTCATTTCACTGGATTTGAATTATGGGTGGAATATGAGAAAACTCCAAGCAGTCAGCAACGGGAAAATTGATCTTTAATTCACACATGAAATTATAGAGAGGGCTAAAAATGTAAGTGAGCAAAGCAGAGTAAAAGACAATTCCACAGAGAGTCATGGAACAAATGTCAACCTGTTTGTAAACCAACAGGATGCGCCATTTCACAGGAAGTAAAGAACATAAAATACAAAGGAAATAAATGATTGAGTGAAGTTATAGGGAAGTAAAGAGTATGAGATAAAGGCTAGAATGGAAGAGCTTTGACTTAGAAAGAACAGGGAACAGACTCTTGACACAAGAGAGAGCATGAACAGGAAGTAAAGACCCAAGAGAGGATGAGGTTGGGGCAGTGCTCTGTGGAGCATCATGGCTGATGTGTTCATGTGTTTAGATATTCTCTTGCTAGTTATGAGCCTGAAATATATTTGAGTCCTCATAGATAATGGTGAAGATGAGGATGAGTGTCTGAAAGGAGGGAAGAAAGGTTATTTAGGGATGGAGGAAAGCATCAGGCTCTAACAGAAGAGGGATTTAAATTTATATGGTGTCTACTATCACTACTGTCATGTGAGGGAAGAGTGAATTATGTAGACTTTGAATTCTTCTGAAATTAAATATTATTTGAGATGTGGTTGCAGTTTAAAAATAGAAAAACACGCCATGCTTAATAAGATCTACCAGATTAATTTCCAATGACCCACATCCCAAACTTCCTCAGGAAAAGCTTAAGTGTGATATTTCTCAAAATAGCAGAGCCGAAAGACCTGGTACTAATTGAGTGTCTATGGAACACCGGACACTGCAGGTGCTCCACACACACGTCATCCCATTGAACCTCCACAAAATTCCCAAGAGGCAGCGGCTGACATCACCAGTCACCAGGATAAAATTACAGAAAATAAGGCTTATACAAGTACTTATTCGGTGCCAAGCATCTAGTTAGAGAAAAAGAAGAGACTTCAATTGAGAATTGTCACTTCTTAATGATTTTCAATAAGGCCTGGAGATCATTTTACAGATTTCAATTTTTATCTCTATCCATGCAATTATTTATTTAGGTTTATTTTTTCTTTTTTTCTTAAAAATGTTTGAAGACATGGCTTTAGCCTTTTAGTACTCAGAATTTAGGGATAAGAGACAAAAAGAGGGAGACAGAGAATTTTGGAATAATTTCAACATAAGCCATTTGATAACTTTACTTTGCTCTAGAATATTCCAGAGGTTCTCAAGAATCAAGGAAGTTTGTAATGAGAAATGAGCACGGCAAGACTAGAAGATAAAAACTCAGTTGGATTTCTTTTGCCTGGTTTTCTGTGTAGACCCAGAGTGACTCTTCATTTAGATGACATTCTCCCATCACACCTCTTTCTCCTTAGCCAATCAAAAGTAGCAATATACTGGAGATCAACTCACAGAAGCAATGATCAAAAAGCCCGAAGCCTTACACCAACACTACTAAATGGGTATCAATCACATTAATGTACAAAACCAACTGCATTTTTATTTGGGAACAATAAACAATATCAGTAAACCTAAAATTTACTATCTACATTAGCTTTCAAAAGCATCAAATGTGTAAAAACTCTTTTTTTTCCAAAAATACAAGACATATGCAATGTATCCTTAGAAACTACCACAAGTGCTGAAATGAAAGATGTTTTAAATACATGGACTTTTGTTAATAACAATGTTGTTCGACTGTCACCTACCTTCAAGTTGATTTATAGATTTAGTGGACTTCCAGTTAAAATGTAGCAGTTTTAAAGAATGGAAGTGAGCCTGCTTACCTTGATATTTATATAATAATGCAAAGAACTGAGTATAGTCAAGAACAAAGTTAGAACTGGGTGTGGTCTTCTATGGCTATAATCTCAGCACAGGGGAAGTAGTGACAGGAGGACTGTGAGTTCAAGGCCAGCCTGGGCTACATAGTGACTTCTAGGTTAAGCTGGGTTATACAGAGAGACCTTCCCTAAAGAAACCAAAGCCAAATAAAACCAAACGAAGTCAAAGTAAAATAGTTGGAGTTGTATACTACCAAGCCCCGAAACATAAAATACATGAACATTTTTGATTGATCTAGTGTAGTTCACTAGGAGTAGAAGAGTTTTCCAATGGTAGTGTTGGAATTATTGGATATTCTGAAGGAAAGAAACTAAATCTTGTCAAAGGATTACCATCTAAAATTTAATAGAGACGTGCCCTAAATCTAAAAGGAGAAACAAGGTACATGTAATTATTTTTAGTTTTCAGTTACATTTATTACTTTTATTTGTTTGTTGCTATAAAAGGTGAGTGATATGCACTGAATGCTACCTGGCACATGTAGAGGTCAGAAGATAACTTGTGGGAGTTGATTTTCTCCCTCCATCATGTGGGTCCTGGAATCCTCAGGTCCTAAGGTTTGGCATCAAGGGTCTCTATTGGCTGAGACACCTCAACAGTTGGAGCATATATATCTACATAAGGACACATGCAAGAATATCTCCTGACTATAGGGCATGGGAATATTTCTGAAATAAGAGGTTAAAAAAAAAAAAAAGCACTAACAAAAAAAAACAAAACAAAAACAAAAAAAACCCCCTGTACTTTGCCAAGTTCAACCACTGAAAATATGAAAAAGCCTGCCAGACTGGGATTAAAATGTCCACAATGCATTCCTCTGATAAAGCACTTACAACAAGAGTTAGGAACTTTATAAATCAAAAATCAAAATACGATTAAAAATGGGCAACCGTTTTTCAACTTGATAAAAGAATCTGTTAGAACTAAAATTCCCTGTTTAACATATGAAAAGGTGTTTAGTGTCATTAATCATCAGGAAAATGACAGGTAATACCAAGCATAGCGAGGCACCACTGTCCGGAATGGCTGCAATTAAAATAAAATTGACACCCACAAATGTTAGTGAGCTCGTGGTACAGAGTGCGCCACACATGCTGGAGAGTTGTGAAGCTATAATAACACTGGAATACTGCCCATTCCCAGGGATGGCAAATGCATGCCAATTTAGGATTCAGAAAACTGGTGCACATATTTACAAAATCATGGTCAGAGGTCTTCACAGCAGTTTATATTCATAGCTTTATTAATATAAATAAGACCTTATATCACACTAAAAGTTAATTCAAAATGCACTAAAGACCTAAGAATTACACTAAACGTATAAAACTTGAAGAAAACAATAAATCTTAATGAGTATCAGTTAGACAATGGTTGCCTAGACATGTCAAAGAAAATAACCACACGAAAGAAAAAAAAAAGCAAATATAACTTAATCAAGGCTCAAAGTCTTTTTTACTTTGAAGGAGTTTACCAAGAAACTGAAAGGGCAGTCTTACAGAATTAGCAAATCATGTATTGATTTGATATGGGCTGAGTATTCATAATATATGAAGAGCTCTTATAATTCAACAACAGAAAATGAAAGTTTAAAATGGACAAATAATTTGGAGAGGTTTTCCCTAAGGAAGATATAAAAGTGCCAATGGGTACATAAATTGTGTTATCTTCCGTTCTCATCAAACAGGAATGAGATGCATTTCAAACCCTCCAGGACAATGTTGAAGAGAGAGATACAGCAAACCATGGCAAAGAGACAGGAAGACTGGGACTCTCATATACTGCTAGCGTGGATATTAAAGGGTCCCATCACTTTGTGAAACAGCGACAACACACTGAGCAGGGCCTCAGATGGGATGAGCCTGCATAGTTTAAGGAGTGACAAAGGGACCAGTGGAGCAGGGACCAAACGGGACGTCGGAATGTTAACAGAGACAGATCAAAGAGAGCACTGGACATCAGGAAGGCACCGACCTCTGCTTTAGAACAATGATGTTCTCATCTCAAGACTCACACTGCTCCCTTTCTACCCATAGACTCTGTTATTGGCAACTGAGGTTGCCAGCTGTGGAACCTCAGCCCCGGATCAATGCTTCTATGAGTCGGATCACTTCCTCTGGCCACCTGCCCAAGTTGTGGTGCATTCCTGAGAAGAGAGCACATACTAAGACCTTAAGAGTCCCATGACCATGGTGGTACCCTGGCAAATGATGTGTGTGAAGAGGGGCAGGAGAGGCTTCTTCAGTGTGACGTAAGTACCTGAAATCTATATTTGGCTACATCTCTTAGACTGCAAAGCTTAAAATATTTACTTCCTTGCTACACTGTCAACTTTACAGAATCTAGAATTGCCTAGGACATAGATCACTGGATGTATATGCAAGGAATTTTCTAGACAGGCCAACTGAGGTGGGAAGGATGCAGTGGGTACCTGTACCACCCCTAGGGGCTGGTACCTCAAGGTCATAGGAGGAACAGGGACCCACTACAGGAAGACTACCCTAAATGTGAGTGGCAACGTTCCATGGGCCTGGGTCATGAACTAAGTAAAAAGGAAGCCCACTGAGTACCAGCCTTCATTGTTTTCAGCCCCATGATGGATAATCCAGTGCGACTAGTCACCTACAGATGCTGTCTCCAGAACTTCCCTGTCAAGGTGGGCTGCACCTTCAAACTGTCAGTCAAAATAAATCCTTTCCCCTCTTAACTCACGTGTGTCAGGTATTTCGTCCCAGCAGTGAGAAAGGTAGCTGACACACTTGTTAAGTTTTGACCTGAAGAAGTCACCAAGAATCATGACAAAGTTGTGTTTGAGTGGATGAGAGGGAGATATGACAGGACATCTTCAGTAACTCGTGAAATTACATTGAGAATAAGTCCTAAATTATAAGAAAGAGCCGTGGATAGAACAGCTCTGTGTCTGCCCCCCCTCCCCCCCCCCGCTTCATGTCACAGTTTTCAATATTTTCAGAAATCTTGGAAGGAGAATGACCTAGGGCTGGCAAAGGTTATTGCTAAGAATAAAATGGGATTCCAACATGCTTATAAAAATTATTGCCTTGCCATTATCATTATGGAGGTATAAATGGTTATTGTGCTGAAGTAGAATTTAATAGACACTTGAAAACTATAAAAAGATTAAGCACATAATCAATAGTGTGCCATCAATGTTGAATTTTTAGCAAGTTTAATACAGTTCTGAGACCAGCTTCTCCTATGAAGCTATTCCAAGTGTCCTTGGTTTCAACTCAAACGTCTTGCTCAGAAGTAAACTTTTCATGCAAATTATTCATTGCCCGAAGAAACTGAGTTCGCAGGATGCTAAAATTAGAACTACCATCCAAGGGATTGTTATTGAATATTTCAAACAACTGATGCTTGCCTCCATCGCAGTCATGACAAGAAACAGGAGATGACAAAGGAATAATTTTTAATAGATGGTTATTTTTTTCTGCATCATTTTTACTTTGAAAATGATCTCCAAGGGCAGAGTCCTGTCAAGGGGAGGCTGCATGAAATGATGAGGAGCAGTGAAGTTCAGTCCAAAATACCCATTCATCCTTTTCTGACAATGTGACATTAGGTAAGTTACTATCCTTCTTTTGAAGCAAAGTTTCCAAAACCACACAACGAGGATGATATTACTAACACATGCTGGGTCATTGTAGAGAGTAGAGGTCATGTGTGCCAAAGTTCTCAGCACCGTGTCTGGTTCACTGAGGCTTGTACACCATTCTTCCAGGGCTATGCCTGTTGTGGGTCCATTTACAGATGAATGAGAAAGAAATATTATACAAAAATGTCTCAAATGGAAATTATGGATTGTTTAACCAATAGGTAGCAAAAGCAAACTATTCCTTATAAGAAGAATTCAAAATGGTTCAGAGAAAAACTTGTTTGTTTGTGCTCATCTATTCTGTGTATTAGGTCAATGAAACAAAATCCCAATAAAGAGCACCAGTATCTAATTCACATTGCAGAGGAAACATTCTTCTTTAAAGTATTGAAATGCTTTTAAAACAATGTTCTTATCTCTCCTCTAGATAACTAGATTGAACTAGGAGGGCAATAGTTCATGACTGAGCATAGAGAGATTTGATCATATTTATAGAAATGTTCAGATCTCCATAAGTATCTCTTTAATACTCTTAAGATTCATGAGGCTCCTAGGGAGCTGTGTGGTGTGGAATAAGAATGGCCCCTATCGGCTCATATATTTGAATGTCTAGTCACCAGGAAGTGGCACTATTTGAAAGAATTAGAAGGATTAGGAGGTGTGACCTTGTTGGAGCTAGTGTGGCTTTGCTGGAGAAAGTATGCCACTGAGGAAAGGCTTTGAAGTTTTAAAGGCCATGCCTGGCCCAACTTCTCTGTCTCTGTTTCTGTTTCTGTCTGTCTGTCTCTCTATGGACCAGGATGTCACTCTCAGCTACTTTTCCAGTACCATGTGTCATGTATATACTCTCCATCATGTTGATGATAGACCGAACCTCTAAAACTGTAAGCAAACCTCCAATTAAATGTTATCTTTTGTAAGAATTGGCATGGTCACAGCAATAGAATAGTCACTAAGACAAGTTGTGCTCCTGTTAGCTACAGCAATTGTTAACTTTCACTAAAAGTTGATCTTTCACTGTAGGCCCATTAGTCATGAAACAAAGCTTTTATTAGCTCCGAAGATTTCTGCATAGTTTGATAATGAGCTTAGAATAGCAAATGCCCACTGAAATATGATTCCTTATGGAGGCAGCCTTCCTACCTGCTTTGTCTGATCTCAAAAGTTAGCCTCATAATTCTCCTTTTCACTCTGTGTGTGGAACGTGGGATCCTACACATTAAAGATGGTGGTATTACAAGAACTAGATCCCTAAGACATTATTGAGAGAACAGTCACCCAACAAGGACCATAATTTTTCATTTTGTTGGGTCAGATATTAGAGATGGTTGTCACAGCATCCAGTAGTAATCACCATGATCAATATTCTTGCTATTTCTCTGTTGGACAAATAAAAATTCACCTCTTCTCACAAGTACACTATCACCGTTCTCTTAGCGTTTTATATAAATGAGGAATCTGAGGCATGGAGCAGTTGGTAATTTCCCAGGGCTACACAGCAGTACATGGCAGAGCCAGAAATTGAAGACTGGCTGGCTGCCTCTGAATTCTTGTCATTGAGCCTATTAGATCTCTACAAACTTCCACTGGACATGTGTCCTTGCAGGAAGTCAGGCTGTAAGGATGTAGGACTAATAAACAAAATCACTCTCACTTTTAGGACATTTACAGAATAACAGTGGAAATAATTTCATAAATGAATTTAGTGGCTCCATATATATATGATTGCAAATTATTTGTAACATAATTTTGCATGGAAGATGGTCATCCATTGTGAAAGGCAATAAAAGGGAAAGTCAGGACAGAGACATGGGGGAAGGAAACCACTTGATTCAGGAAAGCAGGGAATGATTCCCATGGGAGAAAGTGGTCCATGGCTTCTGAGGGCTGCTTAAGCTTCTGTCAGCATCAGAACATTCCTGGGGACTCTTTAGGGATGTCCCGGTTTTCCTCAAGTATGCATACTCTGAACCCTTTATCCCTCTGACTTGAGTCTCTTCTTTTTCTGCTGAAGTGATAATCACTGTTTGGTTATTTTAGGAGCGGGGACAGAGAGAACAATTAAAAACACATCAATTACTGTAAATAAACTTGACAGTCAATATCCCTTATGATACCATAAACCCTCGAAACTATCGACTCACTAACAAGTGAATAATTCTCAAGGATCGATGATGACAATAATGCTTTGCTATATTTAGAATCATCAAAATAAGCATGCCGGTCCATAGGGTCAAATCCATTTCTCAAATTCACAGGGGAAATTCTCATCAAGTCAATGTGCAAAGACGAAGAAAAGAAGAGTGGAAAAATAATCCAGTTTTACTTGAAATGCACAGTTTTTTTTTCTAGAATTTTAGAAGTGTGTTCTTTGTTCTCAGGCTTTATGATATTTTGTGCAACAATGATATTAGCTGTGAAAAAAGTGATGATGAGTCAGCATGGAAACATAGCCACTCTTTTTAAGTGGTTTGTGCAGGAACTGTATAACCTTTAACAGCCCCTGACTTTTGCCTGGTTATTGCAGCAATTATTTTTATTTCTGGGTTTGGCTATTTTCCTTTTGTTACAGGTTATGGCAGCATTTGGATGTTCTAACCCCTAAGTTGAGAGTGTTTTAACATTCCTTCTGTAATAGTGGTATATACAGTAGGCTGGAACGTCATCTGACCTTATGCAAACATGTATATCTACACTCTCCCTCTAAAAGAGCAACAGGACTTCTGTAGTTTACTGAACTTAGGTAGTTTCACAGATACCGAATAAGGCAATAAATACCTAGACACAGCACAGATATGTGTTTACTTCTTAGTGGCACTGAGTTTCTTAAAGTCAATCGTGCGTCAGGAAATGACTGCAGTGAGATATGGATGAGAGTGATGGCATTACAAAATTTAATTATGACAGAATGTATGGCACTGAGGAGATTAAAAACTCCATTCAGCAGAACATTACAACTTGTCTAGCAAGTGTGTATGAGAGTGTGGCGGGGGTGGGTGGGTGGAGTGGGCTTCAGAATTCAGCATAGCAGGCTTTTCATTTGAGTGACACCAGAGACTTAGTCCCAGAGATGGCCTCTCCCATCTTGCTCTACGACCTAGGTTGTCTTAAGACTCCTGATCCTCCTGCCTCTACCTCCTAAATTCTGGAATCAAGGGTATGTGTCAGCACGTCTGGGTCAAGCTTTCTGTCACCCGAACTCTTCGTTAAAGAACTCCTTAAGTCTAGCCAGACATCCCTTCCTAACCTAGACACAGTAAACATGGTTCACCATGGTCTTTTAGAAAAGCAAGTGTCTCCACTGTTCAGGGCAACAGCTTCTCCATCCATTATGTTACTGCTGCCCGTCATGCTGTTTAGGAGCTGCAGACATCTGTACTTCAAGTCCTTTTTTAACGTCCTTTTGGCTGAGTACAAACCATCTATGAAATGTACTGACCAATGCTTAATGGGATAGTCAATTCACCTTCTCATTCTGACATCTAAAGGTTTCCATTTTAGTATTTATAGAAATTACTGTGATAAATCACGTCTCGTCTCAGTTCCATTTCACTTCCTATTAGAAGCTGTGCCAGATCTTGTTGGACCTGCATTCAATCTGCTTCCATATAATAGAAACCTTGGGCATCTGCAGGCGGAAGGCAACCTTTATTTTTCTGGTGTTAATAAAAGAAAAAAAAGAATGGCTCCTCTTTGCACATGCGTCGGGGAGGAAGCTTCCCTGGCACAACCTGTAAGTGCTTGGAAAGACGGTGGTTTATGTTTCCACTGCTAAAGTGGCAAAGCAGATGTGATACCACAGCTATGGCATTAGAAAGTTACTGGACAATGATTCTGAATATTTTTGCAGAGCTACAGAATGCACATTAAAAAATAATATATTAAAGAAATGTATCTTGCTTATTAAGTCCCGAGCAGGTGCAAGTAATAGGCTCAATACTTTCAAGATTTATCTAAGTTAATATTCCTACCTTTATAAGGTGGCATTATCAATATTAAGTAACTTCTCTAAATCCATACATATACTAAGTAGGATAGATGGCTTTGCGTCCAGGTGAGCAAGATTCCCTAGACCAAATTATTTTTTACTTAACTCCTCCAATGCACTTCAACTATAAAAACCCATAGAATTAGCTTCGTACTGGAAACTTCTCTATCTGTGCAAGTTTTTCTTTGCTGCATGACTCTATTTTTTAATTATAAAACAACTTGATAATTTATGGCGCATGGGTAGATAACACCAGCTAGATTTCTAAATTCAAGCTCAGCAGCATGCTAAGTGTGTGACCTCAATCAAACATCTTAGAGACTCGATTCCTCGGTTTTCTTCTCTGTGAAGTAGGAATAATGATATCCACATTACGGGATTGTGAATTTTTAAATAGATGCAATGCTTTCAGAAGAATGTCTGGCGAATTGTTGAACAAGGGGCAAATGTTCTCCTTGGCATATTAAGTAGATATTTACCTGGTGACATTGCAGTTACTCCAATTGATGCTAATGAACTGAATCAGAAAATTAGAACGTCTCCTTCATCAACGATCAGGGGAAAGGAATGGGTAAGAAATGGTTCCTTCCCACACATAACTACCAGCAGTTTTAGTGGATGTTGAAAAGTTACTGATGATGCAACATGCAAGGCAAATAGGTCTCTAAAAAGTCGAAAAAATAAATGCATATCCTTTCTTTCTCCAGCCAAAAATGCTTAGGCTGGAAATAAATGTGGAGTGTTTCATTGAGCCTGATTTTCTTTCACTCTATTTGTTCTAAAGTCATGCCACATGTTTAACAAGCCCTGAACTATAAGATAGAATAACTTAAAAAGGAGTAGCCTGAATGATACGCTTGCCATCTAGTACCATTTTTCTGAAAACACTAATATTACTACTATATAATGCCAAAGTGGAGGGATTCCTGAAAATGCAAAGCAGATATATTACAGGCATTTTGTGATCAAATTTTACAGTTCTCTGGCCGAAAACCCTCAAGTTAAGTTTTTTTTTTTCTGGATAATAAGAAGAAATGTAAGTAAACAAACATCACCCTGCAGATAGCTTTTCTCATTCCTCTTACTCTGTAGTAGCTGTAAGTATGCAGAAGACACTGAAAATTTTAACCACAGGCTTTTTTTTTTTTTTTGATGTTTAAAACATGCAAGTGATTGTTTCCAGTGAAAACCATTGCACCATCCATCTACACAAATCAATAGCACCCAGTGGTCTGACCTTGAATCTCAGAACCTCTGTCACCCCCAGGAGAACGCTTCTTTGCATTGTCCTGTAACAGCACAATGGAACACTTTTGGGAGGGGAGCAGAGAATAGCAATTGTTCCCAGGTATCCGTGATTGTAATTTCAAGTCCAGCACAATAGTCTAGAGTAGATGCTGATGTTTTACTCACCCTCTTTGTTCAATTTTCATAGACAACATGTGTGCAGTGTCTCATTGGGTAACAGGCTCTTGTGCCAGTTGCAATATTTGTCAAAATACCTGAGTAGATTAAACTTTACACATGCATTTGAAACTCTCATTGGTGACTTCCAAAGAGCTCCAGCCTTGAAGACAGAGCAGAACACAAATCAAGTCTGCTGACCATCAGCTCCCTGCTTTCCCTCCATGAGAACCTGAAATGAGAGCCCTTTAGTAAGAGGACAAGTAGAAAGAGCATGCATGCTGGATCCCACTTGAGAAAACAACAGACTGCGGTTAGTCCATGTATGCTCCAGTTTAGCCTGAGTAGCTTACACTCTGGGCAGATGGGATTCAAGGTCTGCTGTCTGTAGAGAGGAGCCCAACTGGGATGAGTAGGTTTCTACTCCTGTGTTTAGGAGAAGCTGAATACACCCCATAGGACACAGATGCTCCTCGTGATTTGTACCTGTGATAACAGTACTCTGTCACAAGACTCTAAGGGTTGGTTGACCCACATAAAGTATATATAACAGGACCTAGCATGGTAAGACAAAACAAATCAGGTACCACAATCCTTACTATACATATAATGAATCTATAAATCCATACCTTTACAATATAAATGCATATTTCCACTGTTAAAGACTTGGAATTTTTTTTGTAAGACCAATTTGTCTTTATTTTATGTGTGTGGGGGTGTTTTGCCTTAATGTCTGTCTGTGTACCACGTGCATGCAGTACCCACAGAGATCAGAAGAGGACAGCAGATCTCCTGGAAGTGGAGTTACAGAGGGTTGTGAGCCACCATGTGGGTGCTGGGAACTCAACCCAGGTCCTCTGTAAGAGCAGCCAGTGCTCTTAACCACTGAGCTATCTCTTCAGCCTTCAACTTTGAAAGCATTATTTAAAAATGCTTATATAGTGCTTAATCTGTGATTCACACATGTAAACTAATCTTGTTAAAAGGGGGCATTGTTAGCATCCATTTTTATAAAGATGTAATAAAGCTTCCCCAGTCATAATTGCCGAGAAAGAAGAATTCCGTGTTAAGAAAACTCTTAAGCTATACTACTTCCTCATGTTGCTTCCCAAATGGAAGTAGGAACCAAATATACTTAAAATCCCACCACACAGAGGTTAGTGTGGCTTCCATATTCATTTACTTCCATCTCTCCAATGGTATCTTATTCCAAAGACAGTTATTTAAATAATTAGATTACTTATTTATGTTTGAAACAGGTCTCATGCAACCCAAGCTAGCCTTGAGCTCTTCATGCAGCTGAGGATGAACCTGAACTCCTGATCTCCTGCCTCCACCTCCCAAGTCATCACGACCAGTTTACGAAGTGCTAAGAACCAAATCCAGGGCTTTGTGCATGCTAGGCCAACACTCTACCCACTGAGCGACATCCGCGGCCCATTTATTATTTTTCCTCTGATTATTTTCACAGCAAAGACTACACAGCGTGCTTTCAGGTTGGGAAAGCACAAGCAGTCCCTCCCGTCTTTGCGTCTCCTCATCTAGACGTTTTGCAGTGTTCCAAGTGGACGTTTTCAGTTTGATCTACCTAGTAATCCTGGCGGGTGGGTATTATCTCTCTCATCCTACAGTTGAAATGAAGAGAACATCTCTTAAAAAAATACCATTCTTTTAGGCATATCATTCAAAATTAGCCATGTAGCAGAGATTAACATCAATTTAGAAGCAATAAGGATGCTTAAATTGGCCTTGGGTAATTTTAAAGATAAAAAAATAAACATACATCAGGTTATAAACCTAAGGCTAGAACTACAAGCCTCTTAATTCCAGTTCAGTGCTCTTCAGTCCACTCCATATTTCATTGTCCAGTCACTTCTCACATTTGCATAATATTTTAAATCAGCACTTGGTTTAATTGGTTCCTTTCTGGCCATTCATCACCCCTGCGTAGTAAAAATGACAGAGAGTCAATGTTTCTGAACAGATTCGCTGCTTAGCATCTTGCCTTGCAGTGTGCACAACTGTCTATTTGTCTGCAAGAGATTTCATAACCCCGCTGATCCTCATGACTGCTTCCATCTCCATGAAATCACTCAAGATTTCAACACATTTCTCTGGTGGGACTCACTTTGTTATGCAGAGGGAACTTAGCCTGGTGCTGAACAAATTGGATTTGGGAAGACATCCCTAATACAGTGTAAGCTAATGGAGACTTAAACAAAATAAAGACAATACAGCGTGCCTGAGCACCGATAATGCAAAGGGAAATAGTTAGAAATTTATCAGATATAGTATAGAAACTACAGCAGAAAATCACCCTGGGATATCTCACTGCTAAGTGTGAGGAGGCAGAAAAGGCATTTTAAAAATAATATCCATATGGTCATTGAAAATAGTCACTGAGACATAAAAATAATGGGAATAATAAATCTCACTTATATGGAGGGGCAGTTGTGTGTTAGGTAAACCTTTTGGTTTTTTTTTGCTAAACACTCTAGCTATCTTACCCCCTTCAGCCTTTGTAATGACCTTACACGTATTTACAGCTCAGGTAAGGAAGCCGAGCATTCATAGAACATATGTATACATGATTTACAGACACAGTTTATAAGTGACAGGGTTGAGGACCATTTTTAATTGACACATTTTTCATTTTTCTCCTCTGGAATCTACGCTATATGAGGGTAGAGAGTCTTTTTTTTCTGATTTGCTCACAGCTGTGTTTTGGAGTGACTAGGGTCCAGCATAGATTTCTAGTTAACACACTCTTAGACACGTTCAGAATGTAGGTTCAGTCACTTAAGGGACTGAAGTGGGTCAAGCCATATGATTTTTATTTGCTCTCTAGAGTAAGATATGGTATAGTTACCAGGCTTTCAAATAAAAATTATCTACTACTGAAAGCAGTAACAAGTCTTGGAAGGAAGGATTTAAAAAAAAAAAAAAGTTTAACTAGGATGAGTTATTCAGACAGACCAAACAGCCAGAGCATCTGTGAGCCTCTCTTGTGTAGCTCATGCTAGTGAGGAAGACAGAATGTAGTAGAGGGAGGTCAGTAACAATGGGGGTCAGTGGCCACCACATCACAGAGGCACGAGGCAGTGATGCGCTCACAGTGTGTGGTCTTATCAAATGACAACCCTGCATAAAAGTACTTCTATGCAGATAATAAGGATAATAGGGAAAATCATCCCCTTTCCCACTACTGTTCCCATAATTTAAGGTAATAGTAATTGCATGCAAAACATTTTGGAAGGCTGCCTATTGCTCTCCTACCAAATAGGATTCCTCTACTCTCTGACCCCGACGGCTTATCTAAGTGGACACAGATTATGACCTGTGGTGAAAACCACGATTGAATGTTTCATGAATCAGCTCAGGCTTTTGGACCTTGAACTTGCATAGGTAGCAATCTGGAGGTTTTTTTGTTGAAGTATAAAATCATGGTTGTTAGTAACGTGAGTCCACAGGAGAAAGCACACACTAAGGATTGAACAGGTAAAGAATGGTCTTTGGCCAACGATCAAGGACAGAATTTGGCTCTGACTATATGAAATTTTATGATCTTTTTTTTTTCTTGGCTGTAGAATTTGTTGACTCTTATAGTGGAATAAATTTAAATTCATATGTAAGTGCTTATGGTATACTACAAGACCAATGAATGTAAGAGTAAGAACAAAAATACAGTCCATTTCAACCATCTCAAAGACCAGAGTCTTGTGTCACCTGGCAGAAGGCTATAACCTAGCTTGAGGACATCCCAGAGACAAAGCCACATTAGTAAATTAAACTTTCATAAAGCTGGAGCAAAGCTTACTTTTGCAAAAATACCTTCAGCTTCCCCCATGAGAGAGACCCTGGCCTGACCTGGCTGAATACACACATGGAAGTGAGAGGGAAGTCTCTGCACAGACCCTGCTGCACTCTGTCTGGTCCTGACACAGCTGTGTACCTTCCACTCCTGTAAGAGCACCAAGAGAATAAACGGAGTATCACATCAGATGTTGGCTGCAGCTCATTTTTGTCACAAACTGACCCTGAGAAGAATGGTTAGCTGGGACTTCCTGAAACCACTGGACGTGACAGTGGGTCATTATTTATACTTGGCATAAAATTAGAGTGACGCCAGAAAACAGCAGTAACACCCTGAACTTTTTCTTCTTTAGCAGTAAAACAGATAAGGACTCTGGTTAGAATCCATCTCCTTAATCCACTTCCTGTGCAGACCGCAGGATGACTTCAATTAGCTCAGTTTCCTCAAGGGTCACTTGGAAGCTCTGACCCTGGGACCTGGCGTATGCTGACAGTGTGGTTATAAATGCATATGTTCTTTGGGGTTTCTCAAGGGTTAGGGAGAAATGCATATAAAGTATATAACCTATTATAGACCTAGATGATATTGTCTCAACACCTACTATGTGTGAGGAACTTTAAGGGAAACATAGTTTTATCAAAGGTAGCATTGAATTTGCATCTCAGAATAAGAAATTACTGAAAATGAATGTTTAAATAGACAAGACTATTAATAGGCAAGTCGTAAGTATGTAAAGGGACAATATTCTTAGAAAAAGGCTCAACTTGTCTGAGAGGCAAAAAAAAAAAATCAAAAACCCAAAATACTGTTTTTCATAAAACACGAGAAAAAGAGAAAAGCTCGATTATTTCTCACAGCAAAGACAATGTAGTCACATAGCACTGTAATTGTGTGTTTTAAGGAATGGCATTAGGCACTATCATCAAAGACAAAACAGATATGATTGAAAGGCGCTTTGTTTGGTGGTGCACTTCTGCAAAGCCAGCACTTGGGGGGCTGATAAAGGAAGGCCACTAAGCTTGAACTTTGCAGAGACTCTGTGTTTAAAAAAAAAGAAACAGAAAAAAAAGCAGAATAAATGTTAATCTCAATAAATAAACAAATGTGCTTGGAAAAATTCAGTAGATACTCATGAACTTGGTTTAAATATTACAACAAACTAGAAATTATAAAAAAAATTATCAACCTAATAAAAACATATACAAAAAGCCTGCAAACAGCTTCGTATTTGCTGATGGAAGACTCTGTAAGATGGAAAATACTCTGTAAGATTAAAAAAAGATCAAAAAGATAACTAATGTTCTATTTATATAGAAAAAAATCTTAACCTATAGAATCTTAACCATGTATCGTGTAGTGTGCTTCTCTTTTGCTGCGATGAACACTATGACCACAAGTATCTTGGAAAACAAAGGATTCTTTTGGCTTATACTTCCAGTCAACAAGCCATCACTGATCGAGTCAGGGCAGGAACTCAGGGCAGAAACTTGGAAGAAGTAACTGAAGCAGGGACCATGGAGGAACGCTGCTTACTGGCTTGCTTCCCACAGCCTACTCAACTTTCTTTCTTGTACAATCCAGGATCACCCTCCCAGAAGTGGCACTGCCTATAGTAGGATGACCCTTCATACAACAATCAGCAATCAAGAAAATGCTCCAGAGACACGACCATGGACTAGTTTAACAGAGGCCATTTCTCCATTAAGATTCACTCTCCCGCCGGGTGGTGGTGGCGCACGCCTTTAATCCCAGCACTCGGGAGGCAGAGCCAGGCGGATCTCTGTGAGTTCGAGGCCAGCCTGGGCTACCAAGGGAGTTCCAGGAGAGGCGCAAAGCTACACAGAGAAACCCTGTCTCGAAAAACAAAACAAAACAAAACAAAACAAACAAACAAACAAAAAAAAGATTCACTCTCCCACATAAGTTGTTTGTGCCAAGTTGACAAAAACTCTGATACTGAAGCTTCATGATTATAGGATACAAGGTCAATATAAAAAATTCAGTTCTATACAGTTGTATAAAAAAAATAAAAGCAACAAGTAACTAGATAGTAAATTGTGAAGTGATTCATAGTAACAGAACTAACATGAAATACTTCTTAGGTTTGGCAAGATATGAGTCAAATATGCACATTAAAAGTATAAAACTTTGCTAAAGGAATATAAAGATCATTTTATGGATAGGAAGACTTAGGAGATCAAAATTGGGCCCCTGATACCACCCAATTTCAAGGTTCCACACAGTTGAGACAGAATAGATTCAGCATAAGTCCAAAAACAGACCTGTATGTGTATATTAGTTTCAACGAAAATAGAAATAAGATAGACAATAAGTTTGACAATCCTTATTTCATTAATATCATAAAATTTTTCTCTTCAAAGACACAGAAAAGTGAAAAACCAAGCTACAGAATAGGAGATTTTTGGAAAACATGCAGTTTGCATGTTCTATTTCTAAAATAGAAGTAAGTGTAGGAAGCTATAGAAGAAAATTATGAACTGAATGACGGGGTTAACTTGAAGCTTCAGGTATGGTACAAAATAAAAGCAGGACAGTGGTGGCGAGGGTCTGGGTGCAAAAGAGCAACTGCATGATTCGATGTGTTTTGTAAACATTCTTAAAACATACCAAACTCAGAACTTACGATGGCTATAATGGTGATTTTCATTGGCTATAAATCACATCTCTATAAAAGATTCAAAGAAGCAAATGAAAAACATTTTTATCTAATGAAAGATATATTGTGCTCTAAAGAGAAAAATAAAACAAAAATCAAAAGTAACTGTGGTTGTCCCCTGATTTAGTACTTACGACAGATCACTGATTGTCACATAGTACTTAAGCCATAATGCATTATACACATTGTATGATCCAGAGGTTATATACACACTGGCTGTTCAGAGATGCACTAATGATGCTTATCTTTTAGTGTGTGTGTGTGTGTGTGTGTGTGTGTGTGTGTGTGTGTGTGTGTGTGTGATTTAAAGACTTATGCACACGTACGCTTCTTGTGGTTAGGAAAAAATAAATCCTACCCAAAGAAATATAATTTTATCATTTTAAGGTAAATGACATGAAAGGTAATGAACAGGGATGCTGTTTTACTTTTCAAACTTTATCCATACAATAGTTGCAAAATTATATATTTCTTCAATCTAGAAAAAAAAAAGCCTAATAAAATGTAGGAAAGAAAAATAAGCACTAACCCTACGTTTATCTGAAGTGGTTCTCTTTTTAACTTTACCATGACAGGTAGTGATTTTTGTATCCACCAGGTTCTTCATATCCATTCATACTAATTGTTGCTCTGCATGGCTGACTCTTACTGATTATAAACCACTAGCTCTTCCTCTTAGACTGTGGGACCATTCCTTCGTACTTTGGTACTTGATCAAGCACCAGCCATGTATTACTCATTGGCCAAGTTGTGCAGTATGTTTCAGTGTGTATGGAGCCTCGATGTTTCTCAGTTGCTGGGTACATTCAGACACAGTATTCCACATGGGCGGAAGAAGGGGTGTGGGGGGGCGTGGAAGAGATGTGCTATCCTTTGCCCTCTAACAAATCTTTTAAAAAAATGTGATATACGTCCACTCATAATCCAGTTTAAAGCAAAATTTGGCTCTAAAATGTAAGTGCGAAAAAGGGATTTGAGAAATGAAAAATTACATAAATTGTCCAACTTAAATTGTTTTTAAAAAGAAGCCATATGTTCTCTATCTGCTGTTCACTGCTCTTCCCACACCTCTAAGACTATAATCTAAGTGCATAAATCATAAACCTAGTAAAAATTATGATTACCTGCTTTCAGTAGAGTTCACATATGTCAAGGTTGATGTATATGAACCTATCTGTTTCCTGGTATGGAAAGTCTGATCCTTATTATTTAGTGTAAAATAGTCATGTAACCCTTGAGACTGGATACCAAGTCACGTTCCATAGGGCAAGCAACACCAAAACTCAGTCATATTCACAGTAGAGGCCTGAACTTCCGACTTCAGCTGCATAAATGCCACCCAGGCACCAAGCACAAAGTGCCACCCTGACTGATGGCCCAGTGTGCACAAGTGTGAGATCCTGAGTTTGAATCTCCAGAAGCCTTGTGAAATCTGGGCGTGGTTTCTAATGTGCCTCTAACTCCAGAATTCCTAAAGGGAAGGTGAGAGGTTGAGACTGGGAGAATTCCCGGAGACTCACAGGCCGGGTAGCCTGGTGGATGGAGTGGTGAAGAAGAGACCCCCGTTTCAAGCCAGATGGAAGGTGAAAACTGAATCTGGGGTTACATAGATATTACTCAAAGCATCTTCCTCATAGACGTCTATAAGGGTTAGTGATTTAACAGCTGTGAATTCCCTCAAAGTAGTCTTGGCCCCGAGAAGCAGCTGATGGAGAAAAACGTGCCACGTGGCCTGGCAGGCCAGCTGTACTTGCTTTCTCTCTCTGCTACCGAGCATCTTGGAAAGCCTGGCACGTGGAGGGGCTCGAAGCCAAGCGAGCGTCTGCTCTACTTTGCCTTGGTATTTTTACTTCCTGACTTGTAATCAGAGGTGCCTATACACCAGAAACACAGACAGACCAGAGAAAACTTCGAAGTGAAAATGTTCAGAAGAAGAAAATGTAAACGCCGTCTACCCCATGCCAGATTTCTTCATTCTAGGATTCCCGGTCTGGGACTCTGTCACAGATTTTGAGCAATGGTGTTATAAAACAGGGTGACAAGGCTGTGAATTCCAACACTACATCAAGCTGGGAGCTGGGGTCCTAATCTGGTAGACATTTTTACTTTATTATTTTTTTCTCTCTCTTTTTTTTGTGTGCTTTGGGTCCCCCCGCCGCCCCTTTTGCCTAGTATTTCTGGAGACATACTTACAATGAAATTGGGATGTCTGTTTCCCAGGGGACAGAGTTACTGGGGTTTAAATCAGTCAGGATATTGCTGTGTAAGGATAAGGGAATTCTGACATTTGAGAAGTAGTAGGGAGAGAGCCCTGGGAGGAAAATGTGTGTGTGTTTCTTTATGCCCTGTTTCCTTCAGAATCTGCCTGTGGCGGCATCATTCATAACTGTCTCAGCTCTTCCATGATGTTGTGAGCATTCCGAGAAAAGAACTATGCCTTGTGTATTTTCCAGCAATAAATGGCATCGGCAGTAAGGACAACAGATAATCTTTAGCACATGCCAGCTGTTGTGCTGAGTCCTTTATAGGTGTTGTCTTAATAGTCAGAGTGATACTAGATGTTACTTTACACTGGGGTTACTTCAGGGTTTCACTGGGCTGAGTAATACAGTCAGGGTTGGGGCCAGGAGTTGCTCAGCTTCAGTGCTAATGTCTTTGGTGGGTAGATTGTCCATGGTTCTTCTGTAGCCGGAAGTTTTCCTGTGTTCTGCAGCCGCTCAGTTCCAAGTAAACACACAGAGGTTTATATTATTTACAAATTGTTTGGTCTATGGCTCAGGCTTCTTGCTAGCTAGATCTTTCATCTTAAATTAACCCACTTCTATTACTCTATGTTTAGCCATGTGGCTTGGTACCTTTTCTCAGTCCAACGTTCTCATCTTACTTCCTCTGTGTCTGGCTGGCAATTCAGTTTCTGTCTTACCTCTTCCGAGGCTTCTCTTAGTCTTGTCACAGCACCTACACTTCCTGCCTGGCTGCTGGCCAATCAGCGTTTTATTAAACCAGTAGGAGTGACAAACCTTTACATTGTACAAGAGCGTTCTCCCACAGCAGGCTTCCATGAGATATGAGTTAGTGTCAGGAACCAGCTGGGCTCTAAGCATCATGAACCACCCTTCCTAGGAGACAGCTGGGTATAGAAAAGGTGTTGTACTTTTGCATGATGGTGACCAAAACACCCAATAAAGCTTAAAATGAGGAATTTCCTATTTGGGCTCCTGTTTCATGAGCTTCAACCCACCATGGCTGAGAGTCTGTGTTAGAAGAAAACAGTTCACATCATGAAAACCAGGAATGAGAGGGGTGGCGGTGCCTGTACTATGCTGGGTCAATCCTTTCTTATCTTTTATTCTGTTTGGACCCCGATCCCAGGAGATGATGCCACACACATTCAGAGGGAGTCTTCTTCCATTAGTACACCTCCCTCACAGACATATCTGCAGGTGTGCCTTACCAATCTCCTATGTGACTTTCAATGTAGTCAACTAGTAAAGATGAATTTCATTGATATGATTGAAAGAAGAGTGTTCTCTACACTTCAGAAGTACCTACAGGCATGCATTTCTTTCTGTCATCTTCAAAGGAGTGAGGAAACTTCACTGCGCACCTTTTCAGGGGAATGTACCTCCTTCTCACCATTGTGCAAGTCTGGCATTCTTCTCACCTTCCCCCTTTGGCCTATTGAGGACAGGAATTCATATTGTTCATAACGCCTTACAACCTGGAGATAAAGGGAGAGGGGATTTATGGTTAAATTCACCAGGATTATGTTAAAATATCATTGCATGATAAGGGACCACAGAAACGTTATTGAACCATAATTGGAAACACTGTGAAGAAAAGATTTGTAACATGTTGGGCAGAACTTAGAGACAAAATGCTATTCTATGATGGATAACTGTGGTGTCCTTAAAGCCAGAAATCAGGGCCATGGGTTGATCCTCCATCGGCTGCTTATCTTTTATTCCATTTTGTTATATGCTGTCCGACTCAATGGATTTGATCTTAACTTCCTTATCGTTAAAATGGAGGTAACAAATTAACAGTTGCCTATAAAAGTGAGGATCAGGGAGGGGAGATGGGTAAAGGCTCTTGAGCCAATCCTTAGAACCCACAAGGTGGAGTAGGGGAACTGATTCCCATGAGTTGTCTCTGACTTTTGCACATGTGCTGAGATGTATGCAAATGCGTGTGCGCGCGCGTGCGCGCGCGCGCACACACACACACACACACACACACATACATACACACAGAAAACACCGAGAGAGAGAGAGAGAGAGAGAGAGAGAGAGAGAGAGAGAGAGAGAGAGAGAGAGAGAGAGAGAGGAGAGGGGAGAGGGACTGAGATTGAGACAGGACAGAGAATAAATTTTTTTTTAGAAAAGGTGAGTATCACCCCAGTTTATACGTGGGAAATCACTGTAAATCATAAGGCTCTTTGCTGTAATAAACCTAAACTAGATCACCTCTCCCCTTGTTTCCAGTTTCTAAAGCATTAGGAACAGTGTGAATTCCTGAAGTTGATATGCCAAAAAGGAAAGAGGAGAGAAATTCCAGGCATGCACAGTGGAAAGGAGGAGGCACATTTCCCTGAAAAGGTACACAGCACAGCAGTATCACTTTTTTGAAGTCACACAATGTGCATTTTCTACCTAGGCAATGTGAGAATTTGGAAAATGGGAATTTGAGGTTATGAGATAGGAGTGAGACCAATGTGGCTGGGAGGAACAGGAGGAGGTTCAGCTCTCATGATGAAGGAGGCTGGCTTCTGAAGCATTCCCACAATCAATCTGAAAGAAAAAAAAAAAAACAAGCTTTGCTTAGGCATAGGGCTTGCTGAGTATTATTTGCCCTTTAGTTAAACTCTGCCACCGTTCTCTGTTATGGACTGAGTGCTGTGTCCCTTCATATTCAAGCTGAAGTATGTGACTTTAGTGTGATGTTGAATGGAGAAACTGCCTTTGGGACATTGCAAGGGTTGGATTAAGTCATGAGGGTGGGAGCCTTCATATGAGGTTAATAGTTTTATAGCAAGACATTAAAATCTTTTTCTTTCTCTCCCTCATCCATCTTTTCTCTCTGTGAAGAAGGCAGGGGCCTATAAGCCAAGAAGAGAGGCATTAATAGAAAGTAAGCACACTGGACCCTGATTTGAATTATAGCTTCCAGAACTGTGAGGAAATGAATTTTGTGGCTTAATCCAACTATTGTATGATAGTTTTGTTGTGCCAGCCTCAGTGGATCAAGACACTGTCAAAAAGTTAGACAAATCTTGAGGAATATCTAAACTAAACACAGTATTTCTAAATATGGCAGCCACTCAGTAGAAATCAACTTTATGCAAAAATTTGACAAACATGGATTTATATCCTTTGCATCTCTCTCATTGTCCAGTTCCTTTTGTCTTATCTTTTCCATTGTAGATTTAATTCACTCTATATAGTTGCTGATGTTGGATTTTTCAGTATGAAAGGGTTGTTTTAGACACTAGACCTGCTAAGTCTAACTACCCAGTCCTCTCCTAACCTTCACAGGAGAGGCTTTGCTGCCCACCCATGGGGATTAGATGTTGAAGGGGTGACTTTTATTTTGAATCAAAATGATGATGAGAATTGAGCCATTTCTTCATTGGAACTAATAATGGGAGGCTCTTTCTTTACTTTGAAAACACAGTGATCAGTGAGTTTCATATTCTAGTGACCCTCACTCTTCTTAGCTCTAGAGAAACAAAGATGTGGGGAATTGCTGGTAAGGTTGGGGAGATGATATATCAACAATGATAGTTATGAAATGGCATTTCATTTTGTGGAGATCATAAATGTGCTTCCACTGTATCTTTCCTTCCATGAATTAAAAAAAAGTGACTGGATGTCAGAATCTAAAGAGTGAGAAAAACAGAACTTCAGTGGAAATGTCTATTGCCTCCTGTGATAAGTTACTTCTGGCAGGTTGACATGGCTGATTGATCATGGCTTCAGAACGACCTTCTTCTTGCCTGGAAACTTAACCTTCAGAGTTTCGTAGCAACAAAGACTGACTTTGTGCTTCTCATAGTATAGTCAGAGTAATTCAGAGAGGAGAATTACAAATCTCACCCCATTGTACTGGTAAGGAAACTGACTTAGAAACCTGTTTGCAGAAAGCCATTTTAACTGCATTATGGTCCAAAATTGGACACCCTTTTGGAGACAGGAGGAAATTTGATCCCTTTGTCAATGACAGGAGAGGGTTCATTGCCCACACAATAGAAGCTTGTATGAGGTAGGTGATTCCTCAAAATTTCTCAGAAGTTATAAAGCAAACAGAATCAACTCTGGGGTAATGTAATTGTGAGGAAACTCAAGACCATGTGCAATGCAGACCTCTGCCTTCAGCAAAGAGACTGACTTGACCATCACAAAAATACACCTTTCCTCTGATGGCTCTAATAAGACAGTTTCCAATATTGTGTAGGTCAAGTCATCTACCAAGGGGCTGCAGAAAGCCTTCAGAGGCTATCTGGTCGACCACCCCAACTCTCAGTGGGGCTACCCATTTATCTTTCCACAATTGAAGGCTGGTTTCTTTTTGTGTATCCTCAGTGTGGAAAAGACAAATAACCTTTTCTATATTATAAATTTGTTTGACCAGAAGGCAATTCTGAAAGCAGCTTTGCTGTTTTATCTTTTTTTTCATGCTGAGGAGTCTTAAATTCTGCTAGCTTTCTTCTCAGGGGTCCTGCATTTTACCTCATAATTCACCATTATTAGCTGGAGCTTCCCAGTATCTTTCCACAGTTTTTGGTTAGGCCTAACCAGAGACAATCATGATGAATGAGTCTCCACAATGAATGTAAGCATTGCTGGCCCACAAGGCTCTCTGTCTAAGTAGATTGCATAGGCCTGGAGCTCCCTAAATCATTAAACTTACTCATTATCCCTGTCTCCCAAAGCAACCTGTGTTGCAATGCATAAGGAAGCAGATGATAAGAGAGCATATGGTTCCTGAGGATCTATGTTGCAGAGGAGCTTTCTTTTAACCGGCTGAGGGTAAGTGGTTGGAGGAGAAATCATGGGTCCTTTCCAAAATTAATAACACAAAGCTAGCAGGTAAAAGGGAATTGTGTTTGCCAAAGGAAGATATGGGGCTGGCTGCAGTAGAGAAGAACTGTGGATATTAGGTTGTAGAATGAAGGCTTTCTAAGACTAGAAGCTGAGGTGTGGTAAAAAGTAGGTTCTACTTTTTCTGGGCTTCAATCAGAGTTGAATATGATATCTGAGCCTTTCTGTGTTTCCTTATATAAGCCCTGCTATGCTGAAACAGATCTCAATGATACTGGGGACATTCAGTGTTTACCTAATATATACCTTCGAGGACAATATTATTTGTCACAGGCAAAAATCATCTCCTTCTCTAGAGTTGCCAAGATGATAAATTTCCTGGCTGAGAGGTTGATGACTCTCTGTCGAGTTCTACAGTAAACCCAAGAGACAGCCAGAATTTATCTTTCCTTTAATTTCAGAACATCTCACTCCAAAGAGTTGACTTTGGTCTTTTAAGTCAGCAGTATCAAGAAGTGAAGGAGGAGCTGCAAATGAAATTGGCAGAAAAAGAGTGCCCTTGAACCTTAAACCAACTGTGTTTGCATACAGCATGAGGTTAGTGGTGTGTATTAGGGACTCTCCTAATTTTGTATAGGAGCCCAGATTCACCCATTTAGTAGGTGTATGACCTTGAGCAAACAAAGGCATTCCAGTTTCTGTTCTCCATGTCTTTCATGTGGAGATTGTAATCAAATCTATCTCATATGGTTGTGATAGGTTAGATAAAAAAGGGCTTTAGTCCGATGCCCAATATCATCAAAAGAAAGAGCACTCTCTTCAAAGGAATAGATGACATGGTTTATTCTGAAGCCATAATTTTAAGTGACCATGGCCTAGAAACATATATTCAGATTTCCCCAAATACAGCATTCTAGTAAGGAAGAAGACTGATGAAATCTTTGCACTAACAGAACAAACGAAGTTATAAGTTCAGGCATTTTAAGCATACATTGGTAGAACAATCAGAGAGGCACGTTACAGAGCAAGTTGGGGGACTGACAACACATAGCTTTGGGGTTGGTTGGAACTGGTGGTCTGCTAAGTTAATAAGTTCTTTAGAGTTTTTTTTCTATTAATCAAAGGATGTTGGGTTTGACACAGAGGTGTGTAAGGAAGGACTATTTAGGAGGCCAGAACTAGTCCAAGTTTAATGTATAATTAGACTCTGGACTGGAAACAGTCCAACCTTGCCATATCACTGCAGCTGTAACCAGTCAATTAGTCTTTCCTTACAGAGCTTCTTTCTAGGAATTCTCATCCATACTAGAATATGGTAAGTACCCTAAATGATGGTGGCTGTGCCACTAGCACATTCTAAACTGCCTCTAGGAAGCAATGCAATCCCACAGTAATGCTTCTCA
The DNA here is from genome assembly GCF_949786415.1 of Peromyscus eremicus. Taxonomy (NCBI): domain Eukaryota; kingdom Metazoa; phylum Chordata; class Mammalia; order Rodentia; family Cricetidae; genus Peromyscus; species Peromyscus eremicus. The sequence continues at coordinate 35,222,075 of NC_081434.1, read as the reverse complement.
TTCCTGACTGCTGGACATGGCTCTTAAAAATAACTTAGAATGTGGCAATACAAATCTCACAGACACAGGTAGACAACGACTTGGAGCTGGATTTCTGAACCAGGCCAGTATCTGATATTAAAGTTCCCCTGCAGTTATATTGAAGTCTTATTACTATATATTGCTTTGAAAACAGAAGCTGAGACAATTGTCCTCAAAGCACCCCAGGCATTGATGATTGGTCCAAATGGTCTTCTCATTTTCTCATAGAATCATTCTTTTGGTGACTTGAGGCAAAGGTTTGATTCTTCTGTTAACTAATGTTTGTTTTTTCTTCATTTTCTTATAGATACCAATGGGGGTGGAAAAACAAATTGAAATTTCACTGCAGCTATAGATATAATGCTCTGTAAATGAAGTCCTTATAATTACAAATGATGACAAGAAAAATAAGCAATATTGCATTTAATATGCACACATCAAAAAAGTGTCTCATGTAATGAAAGCAGGGAATAAGATGAACTATGATATGGTTGAGTTAAAGATGAATATGTAAAAATTGAACATGGTTTTACATTCTTAACTATAAATTTTCTGTTAACTCAAAAAATTCTTATTCATATTTTTATTTTTTTAAATTTTGTGTACTTAAACAAGTCCAAGCTGCAAAAATGACATCTGTGTTTGTATAAGACAACAGACATCATTTGAATTTATTAATATAAAGCATTTTACACCTACTAGAGATTCAAATAACCATTGCAGTAAGCAGATGGGAAATATAATAAATAATCTGTCTTTCAATGACATTTATATCTTTTTCTCACTCAGCAATGGGAACCTAAATAGGCAAATGGATTTTTTTATAGTTATATTCCCAAGAAACCTTCTTAGAAATGGCTCTTATCAGAAACTTGTTTTAAATGTGGTGCATTGGATATCATCTAACCAAGTGATCTGCATTTTATGATACAAAAGTTTTAAGCTATTTGAGGGAAAAATACTTAATTTACAAGGGTGTTCAAATATAAATAAAAACCTAAAGTGTTTTCTGAAATGGAAAACATTTTAGTAAAACTGCTTCAACCTAAGGGCATTTAAATGTGGATTTTTTGCTTCCAAACACTTATTCTAATATACAAAGAAAATACCTAAGAAGAGAAAAATAAATACAATTAAAGTCTTCAGCTGGAATGAGAGAAAGATCTCTGGTTTTCAGGTCTGTGGAACGGGATGTTTTGAGGACCTGTCACGAGCTGACATGCACTTGTTGGAAGGAGAACTTGAGAGACTATGAAGGTCTGGGTCATCATGGTGGTACAGCCCCAGGCATTAACCGATTAACTCCATCCCTCCCTCCCTGGTTCCTGATTTTAGATCTAACTCCATTAAAATTAAGCCCATTCTCAAAACAAAGGCACAACCATTCTACCACTCCTGGAACACAGGCCCTGTTCTGGTCTGTTTTGGGGTCCGTCTCCTGCCAATGGCTACAGTCCTAGCCATGGCTCCCTCCTCTTCCCTGGTCAGAGTTTTGGAGAAACACAGAAGGGAGGAAGTAGCTTCTCCTTTATTCCTGGGCCTTCAGTTGTAGAAGTGTGGGGCTCTGAGGCTTTCCTCGTGGGGCCATCTCTGATTTGCTGTGTTCTTTGGTTGCTGAGATTTCCAGAAGCCACTGGGGCCACCTGCTAGTTCTGTATACTGTTATGGATCTGGTGTGTGTTATTGTGTAATCTGTTAGCTACTTGTATCTTGAAACATGAGTCACATAGAATTATCACTATTTATTGAGAGAAGACAATGACCTAGAAGCAGCCTACTCTTGAGTTCTTGCCTTGTTGTGATTGAACACTGACCTTTAATTTATCAAATAACTGTTGGTGCTCCAATCACTGAAGTTATTGATTTATTCCACTTTCAGAAACAAGTAACATGTATTTATCTTGTGAGGTCTGGAAGTGGGACAGCAAACATGCTCAAGTGAGTCACGTGTTTGCTGTCTTTACAAGTGGCACAAGCTAAGAGCTTGCGGGGTCTTTTTTTTAAAAACTATGGTGTAGAAGCAAGACAGTAAATTGCTTTGTAAATAAAAAAGAAAAGGTCTGAAGAGGTGGCTCAGCAATTAAGAGCATGTGCTTTTATCGCAGAGGACCTGAGTTAAAATTCCATCACTCAAGACCACCTGTAACTCCAGCTCTTTGGGATCTGACAGTCTCTTCTGGTCTCCATATGTATTAGGAATCAGGCAATAAAGTGACTCATAGACATATATGCAGGTAAAATACCCATACAGATAAAATAGAATTTGAAAAAATAGAATAAAGTAATTGTAGAGTTCTGCACCAGAGAATAGAAACAGCTTTTCATGTCTTCATTTACTTCCAAAATACTTTAAAATTTAAGAATATAAAGAGACCAGGAAGCTAAGGAAGGTGGCCCACATTGGTAATTCCAACATTTGAGATGCAGAGACACTGAAAAATTAGGAGTCCAAAGTCTCCATGGCTATATATCAAATTTGAGGACAGCCTGGGTACCTGGACCCTTCTCTCAAATAAACAACCAAAAGAAAAGAGTTTCTCTAGTTATATGGAGGTGTTCATTGGAGCTAAAGAACCATTTAGTACTGGTGAAATTCTTAACATGGGCTAGAGTCTGTAAGAATTTGAAATCTTTCTGTGAGATCTTTCAAGATGTGACAGATTTTCCCCTCCCAAGTGGGTGTGAGCTGCTTAAATTTATTCCCACTCTCTTCAGATTGTTATGGCTCAAACTGCTATTTGACAAAGTACATGAATTTCTCCAAGAGTGGTTTCATCTGAATGCTTGGGGATGATGATTACTTAAAATGTAAATCTTCCTAATTCTTATATTATGATGGCCCAAGCATACCCTACTGTCCCACCAAAGACTACCCCAATGAAAAAGACATTCTGGAAAAGGATTTCCAGATAATTTGCACTGTACAGATTTGGGGGGGCACATTCCATGAAGAGTTATTTTAATATTCGTGACCCCCCCTCCCTGAGTCTATAGACAAACCCATGTGAAGAATCATCACCGAGAGCTTGGGACAATATATAACCCTGGAACCTTGGGCAGCAGACCCAACAACTTAGCCAGAATGTGTGGACAGTCACGATCCACACACCATTGTTTCATCCAGCTATCAGTGTAGATAGGTGTATATGAGTTTTCAAGATGTTACTTATTCAAAGTAGAAGGCTGCATACATTTGACTGAGCTTCCCTTTGTGAGGGGTAATGCAGTCACTGAATGTCCAGCTCAAACACTTGGCCTTTGTTTTTCCCAGTCCTTTTCCCTTTCAAGATGATCTCAGGTATTTTGCATAACTATCATTGGGTTGCAGGGATTATGAATCTTTGAATTCTTCTTTTGGAGACTTTTTTTTTCCCAAATGGGGATTAAAAAAAAAAGAAGAAGGAGAAGAAGAAGTAAGAAAGAGGCAAAGTGGATACTGGAGAAGGATCTGTTTTCACCAGAAAGCTATGAATCAAGGGATTGCTCAGGACTCTGGTGGAGATAGGATTGGCTTTGGACATGGGTCTCAAGACAACTGTTCTAAGCTTCATAAAGTCACAATTCGAGTGGTCATGGAAAATAGAAAAAAAAGGACGCAATAACTTCATAAATTCATGGAGGGCATGAGGGCTTTGGGGTTTAAAATAAGACTTCACCATTTACTTATTAAGTTATTTAACCTTTGTATACTTCAATTCTTTATAGGTAAAATGAAGAGCATGCTGGTGTTTACTCATGGGTTTGGTGGGAAGATTCAAAGCCATAGTGTGCATAGACACTTAATGTAACATAATAAACAGAGTAAAGCGATTATACCAAGGAGCATTTAGTGAAGAAGGAATTGCAGATAGAAACTAAAAGCAGAGTGTTTGTGATGACTCATAAAATATGGATAAAACACCAAAATAATCTCATTATAAAGGGAGCTTGTGCTATCACTTTATTTTAGTGAAGGTAAAACTGTCCATTAAAATATTTGTGAGCTGTTTTATGAGTTCACCTAAGTTCACTGCCAGTGTTTATCCATTAGTACTATGCTGGTAGAGCTACAAATCACAATTTTCACATGTTTTGAAATATAGATGCTTATTCATATATCTAAACTTATCACTGAGAATTTGGGGATCCTAACTTAATAGCTGGAGTAAAAAACTCACACATTTGGAGGACTTAACTGTGCTCTATTTCAGGTACTAGCTTCAGCCCTCAGAGCTTAAAACAATGAAAGAACAAAATGATCAAATTCCACCTTCTGAAAAGGTCCCCTAGAACCCCGAGAATTAAATAAGCAACAGAGTTCCAGCCATCCATTATGTGTGTGTTTCTGTGTATGTGTATGAATTGGGGATGTGGCGGAGTGTTTTAGTTTCATTTCCTGTTGCTGTGATAAAATATCCTGACCAAGGTAACTTAAAGGAGAAAGGCTTTATTTGACTAACAGTGCCAATTACAGTCTATCATTGTGGGGAAGCCAAGGCAGATAAAACTTGAAGCCAATAGTCACATTATATACACAGGCAAGAGCAGAGAGATGCCAAGTAATGTAGTCAAGAAAATCTCCCACTAACACGTTCACAGGCTAACCTGACCTAGAGAGTCCCTTAACTAGCTCCCTTCCCAGGTTATTCTAGATTGTGTCCAACTGATGAGTAAAACTAACCAATAGACAAGTTTATACAGATGTAGAGTAGAATTTATATATTGGGGGCAAACTTGGAACAGATGTATTAACTAGGTTACCATTATTTCAGATGTATTAACTAGGTTACCATTATTTCAGATGTATTAACTAGGTTACCATTATTTCATACCATATTCTTGATGAAATATATTTAAAAGCTCTTCTACACACTTCATTACTTAATAGAAATTTTCATTTTGAATTTTGCTTCAGCATCAACTAAAAATATATTGAATTCCAAGTGATGTCCTGCTCTCAAGCAAGCTTCTTTTAAAATATAAATGATTGCCTAACTTCTATGACAACCAACTTACGTTCTTTTCTATTTCCTGTGAAGCTTGAAATGACAGTGACCCGAATCATTGCCAACTTTAACACTAATTTAAGCTGCTCTCACTCTCCTAGGCAGTTTTCGTCTTAATCTATCCCTAAAAATGAAAAACTTCATAAGCTGAGAGCACTAAGTTGTATAGACCAAAAGTTTGGCAGGCAGACATTCCAGTTTTATTGGACTTTATTCAAGGCCTTTTCTCCATGCCAATCTGTCCCTCAATTCTTCTTGGCCACTCCTTGTCTGCATTCTCAACCGTCAGTGTTGCATTGAGTTGTGGTATCAGAATTAAAGTCGCCACATTCATGGTTCCTACTCTCAAGCACTTTGGTGAAGATCACTAAAGAAGATGTTGTGTTATCATGAGAAAGTGTCCTGACAGGTACATTACAGTTCCACAACAGAGCCACTAAAGCCACTGATGATCTTATGTTTGTGTATATGGAGGGGGTGGGTGACTCAGGGAGGCATGGACAGTGTCAGGAAGCCATCTTGGTTTCTTCAATGAAGACTATACCACTTATCAAACAGTATGACACTCTCTTCCATAAAAGAAGGTGCCATTTTAAAAAAATCCTGCTTACAGGCACTTGCTGGGTTGGAACATCTGAAGAAGAGAAAACTGAGTTTAGCTCAACCTCATACAGCAGTAATAATGTTATCTAAAGCCTATAACACTTAGCTATTATGAAGGGAACCAGAAAATGGATCTCTCTCTCTCTCTCTCTCTCTCTCTCTCTCTCTCTCTCCTTTAATATGATCCTAGTGAAGTATAAAGTAATCAGATAATACAAGTAAACCTGGGATTTAACTGATGGTTGCATTTGAAAAAAGTTCTATGTGACTGGGGAGGCAGCTCAGTGGAGCATTTGTCTAATGTATACCAGGCGGTGTGTTTGATCCTACACTGAAATAAAACGGTTATGTGTTTGTTGGCATTATTTACCAGGCATGAGAAAACACGAGGTACAACAGAACCCACTATAAGAGTTTTTATTAGGGAGAGGAAAGGGTGGAGGTGGATGGGCCTACCGAAAAGAAAGGTGCAGGGATGGGGTGGAGTGGGGTGGGGAGGGGAGGGTTGGGGTGGGATGAGGTGGGGTGGGTGCGGGTGGGTGGCAGAGAGAGAGAGGTTTGAGATATGTCTGGTGAGAGGGAGAGAGACTGGGGAGCAGGTAGAACTTGCTTTTATAGGTCTCCTTGAGCATGCATATATGGGCTTACTTAGCTATGCCACGAATGCGCATTGATTACGTGATCACAATTTGTGCAGATTACGTGACCAGGGTGTGCACAGATTAAGTAGGACATAAGGCCCTGCCTGGAGTGACCAAGCATTCTGCCTGACTACTGACATGCACATGCTCAGTCATGTGACTCCAGAAGTGGCTAGGAAAAAACAACAAAAACACAACATGTAAATGCACATATGTGATAGGTAGTAAGTAAAGAGCACAACTGATAAGCTGTTGTGTCAGTAGAAAGATGCCTAGAACAAACCAGACTCAAGAGTGAGTAAGGGACAATTGGAAGTTTTTTTGGCCACAGTTCATCAATTCACAAACTCTGGATTTCTTGGCTTTGCATTTCTCCTGCGCTTTCTACAGTTCTTGTTCGTTGTCTCTGTTCAGATTATACAAGAGTTTGTAACCACTTACATACCACAGTTCCCTCATTCACAACTCTGTCTGTGGAAAACCAATAAGAAGAATCAAGCAGCCTGGCAAAGGGCTTCACCTGAAACCCGGTAGGACATAAACCCCGAAGGTTTGGTCTTTATGGGACAGTTAATGACTTTGTGTCCTAGCATAAGTATTACCTTTTTGCTCATATACACAGGAACATCTAAGATAACCATTTTTGTTTTCCTTATAGGACTTTTTGTCATTCAAATTCCCGAATCCCATTTCTTCCATTTCATCTTTCATAATTTTCATGTTGCCTTTATGTGGTTTTGATTTGTTTGTTTTGTTTTTCAAGATAAGGTTTCTCTGTGTGCCCCTAGCCAACCTGGAACTTGCTCTGTAAACCAGGCTAACCTTGAACTCAGAGATCTGCCTGCTTCTGCCTCCAGAGTGCTGGGATTAAAGGCGTGGGCCACCATACCGAGCTTGTCGTTTTTTGTATTTTCAGTTTAGTATGGTAGGGACTGAATGAGGGTCACTTAGCAAGACAAAGGGGCATTTAGCAAGAGCCCTAATAGCAGGGGCTGCTGGCTACCCTACACCATTCATATTCTTCTCCCATGTTTTAACCAGACATACGGTTACTTGACATCAAGACAACATCTCTGTGTTCCTTTTAGATCTTTCTGTATCTGTAAGATTTGTTTATGTTATTTAAAACCACAGAACATTTTCTTAACGCCCAAAGCAATGATTCAAAGTCTAAAGATAGGTTTGAGTATTAGAAGTTGTTGACGTGTTTGACAGGATCGAATAACTCCAAGTGTAATTAAGCAGATCAAGCATAATGACAAAAGAGTGACTATCCACGTAGACGCTATCTCACAGTACATTAAAAACTAGACCCATTAAAGCCAGGTGGTGGTGGTGCACACCTTTAATCCCGGCACTCAGGAGGCAGAGGCAGGTGGAGCTCTATGAGTTCCAGGCCAGCCTGGTCACAAAACAAATTGCAGAACAGCTAGAGCTCTTACACAGATAACCCTGTCTCCAAAACAAAAACAAAAACAAAACCAAAAACAAACAAAAAACAAAAAACAAAAAAGCAAAACAAAAAACAAAAACAAACAAACAAACCAAACAAAAGATAGATACATTTCCCATTCAAGCTTTTCATAATGTTCTCAAAATAGAATTTTTCACTCTCCATGCTGTATACTGCCACAATGCTTATAGGTCTTGGTAAACACACATCATTCTTTGTGACGAGCATTGTGTCACCAAATTATATTACACTTGGAACACTTGTATCATCTCACACATTCCTTCTAATTCAACATTTTATGAAATTCATGATCCTAACACCTTTAGTGTTGACAAATACAAGGTCTATGCTAGGCCTTCAAATTTGATATTTTTGATGTATAATGTTGCTGACCCAACATTCTGAATTACTATACTGGCCATGGTTTAGTAGGTAAGATCCCTTGACAAATCAGAACCCAGGGGCAAAGGGTATGTGTCCTCTGTGACTTGGCTTCCTTGATTGTGATTCCTTTTTCTTTCCTTTATCATAACATTACCATGCAGAAACAGGAACATGCTTACTGTTCTTTTATACTCAACCTTCCTTGTTGGACATTAGCTCCTGCTACCCTATAGACCATAATGACAACCCCTTGCCCATACATTTCCAGCTTAACTCCTGAATTTTCTATGCATCATTCAAATGCGGCTCACATGTGACCTCTTCCAGGCCCTTCTTTTATTGGCTTTATTACTGTGAGACCAAAATGAGCCATCTTAGAAATAAGACCAAAATGCTTTCACCCTAAAATTAAGGCCTAAGATTTTTCCTTTTGGGAATAGGCCATTAGTTACTGAAACCAGTCAGTTCAGATTCCAGAAACCAGGAAGTGTAAAAGTACAGAGTCACAAGATAGTCACGAGGTAATGCCTGCCAGACTATGGAATGTCCTCTCCCTGGTTTCCAGGGTAACTGACCATAAAAATGCCCCCCACCTGAGGGCAGCCAATGAGAAATGGTGGCGGGCAACCACTCCCTTAGAAGTAATTTCTAGAAGCCCCTAGAAGCGAGCCAATCAGAATTGTACCCGTACTAGCACCCCTAAACAATGTAACCCTGTGATTTTTCCCTTTAAAAGCTGAGCTTGCAGATAGGTGGGCGCTTCCTCCAGCCTCCACTGCGTTGGATGTATTGGACGAAGTCCCTGCCTAGGCTTGTATTGGATATCCAGAATTAAACCATGCTTTTGCATTCCGGCATGCTCGTCTTTGGTGGTCTCTCTGGGGGTCACGATCTGGGCACAACAATTACCTTTAACTGATTAAATGTTGACCCCTAATACATATGGCCACACCCTAGCATTTGTGAGTGTGGCCTCAGTTGGAAAGAGACCTTGCAGATGCAATCAGTTTATGGATCTTGATATGCAATCACCCTGGCTTATCTGGGTGGGTACCCATGCCAAGAGTCTAGACTCACACACAGAGGGAGACAGATGGAGCAAGGGAAAGGCCATATGTAGGAGAAGTCAGAGACTGGACTAAGGCCACCAGAAGCCAAGAAATGGTAGAGCCACCAGAAGCTGGAAAAGGAAAACATCTCCTCTAGAGCCTTTGGCAAAAGTTTACCCCTGTTGGCATCTTGATTTCAGACATTATCTAAACTCTGGACCTAAGAGAAAATAAACTTATGTTGATTCCAGATGGCAGAGATGTGGTTGGTTATTTGTGATAAAACCCAAGAAGACTTTTAGAATTACCCAAGAAACACCATCTTTCAATCCAATCATTTGTAACTGTTGTGGTCCATCCAGGCTGCTATCCCAGAATTCTATAAACAACAGAAACAAATGCCTCACAGTTATAGAGGCTGGGAAATCAGAAGTCAAGGTGCTGATGGATTCAGTAACTAGGAAAGGCTTTCCGAAGTGGAGGTGGTGTTTTCATGGACTCCTTCACATGATAAAAAGAAAAGGGCAGCTCTCTGTGACCTCTTTGATGGGGACACAGCTCCATGTACAAGGGCTTCACCTTCATGGCCCAATCACCCCCAAGGCTCCCTCTTGTAAGACTGTCTCTTCACGGGGCAAGATTTTACGATAGAAATGCAGGGAATCAGACGTTCTGAGGCTGCTGTTTTAACAAGAGGGGGGCAGATCCCTGGGAAATTACATTTTAGCTGTCTTTTACATCCATCCAGTACCTAGTCTGGTGCATGGGATGTGGCATGCCTTTGTGAAATCCGTAAAAGAATGGGTAAATAAAAACTAAACATTTCAAAGTCTTGACTACAAAGTGTTAAAGGAAAAAGATTTACCAATGTTGGCTTTGCACACTCCCCACATAAGCACCCTGCCCCCATGCTGTCTCTATGAGTCTTGAGTTTTCAGGGCTCTTGCTGAGTTTTATTTAGCATCATACCAAATCAAAGGAAATTAGATGTTCATGCCTTTCCTCGCTTCCTGGGGTTCAACCTTCCTTTTGCCTGAGTCCTTCCTGACTCTCACAGCAAGGCAGTCCCTAAAACTGTTGTAGTCTCACCATGGGAGACCAACATTTACACAGCTATTCTGGACCCCTCTCTTCTTCCCCAGCTTTCTTTGCCTTTTTATTTTATTATTATTATTTTTTTAAAAGCTGAATGCAACTGTTCAGCTCTACACAAACTCAGTGTGGAGATGGGTGTGGACTCATTCTGTTGTGATTTTCTGGTAGTGTGACAACTGCACTGTATGAGGAAAGGAACTTTGAATCTGTTCCTCAAAAGCCTAGCCACTGAGGCTTGGCAATTAGGTCCCTCACCTGTCTTCTTGTATTGGCTCAGACTGACTCTGTGACTATGGCGTTGGCTTAGGTTTGACAATCTCTGAAACCTCAGTTTCACTGATTCTGAAGGCCAGACACAAATATGTGGACAAATGAGCACCATGTTCATGTGAAGGAAGGGGTTCATTGCTCATCAGAAGAACCACATAGGAGCTAGGAGTTGGGTGGCTATGATGTATGTCAGCTCTGACCTGTGCTACCTATGGCTGGTCACATTGCTTGCTGTGAGCTATGGTCTGACTTTCTCTCATCTTTGTGTTGATCTGGGGGAAAGTGAGGTGTCTTTGAGAGCAACAGGAGCTTCCTTACTTCAGGTGTGTCTTTGTTGGAGAGCTGAAACATTATACAAGGCAATGGCCATCAGAGCTACCTAAGCCAGTGGCTTCTGGGTCCTTTGTTCCCTGGGACCAGGAGAGTAAATTTTTGCAGGCAATGGGGAAGGCAAGTTTTAGAAAGTAATTTATTAAAAGTTCATAGGTTAGAGTTCATAGGTTAGTGCTTAAGAGATAGAAGGCAGAGGTCTGTATAGTTGGAATGGTTCCAGAAAATGGGGTATCATCAAATTGCTAGTCTGGGGTCATTTATAGGGCTTGAAGTGGAAGCTGGGGTGAGCCATCGGGAGGAGGAGGAGCCCCAAAGTCCAGTTGACCCAATTCTGGGGTGGCTAGATGCCTCTTCTTAGGAGGGTCTATGTGTGCTCATTTAGAGGGGAGAGAAATAACAAAAATACAGCCTTTCCTTCTGTCATCTCTGCTGTCTGGTCAGGTCAGAACCAAAGGCATTTGGGCTTAAACACCCTTGGCAACTCTGGCCATTTGAAAGGACAGAACTCAAATAGAGCCAAGGCCACTTCTGGGTTTTAGCTAAGGAAAAACCGTTCACTTTGGGAGGGTCTTTTTATCTTAAAATTGCTCGACCAATTTCAGTCCTTGGCCTCATCAGTAGATCAGCTGGGAAGAGCATCTGTGGTGGTCATCATTTGGTCAAGTATTGACTCTACACACCTGCCAGGTGACTGGGCTGTGGACCAAGTGCTGTTGCTATGGCAGCAAGCAAAACCAGCAGTTTCTGCTCTTCCAGAATTTGCTTCTAGTGGGAGGGTGGGAAAGAGACCCAGTGAGCACCAGGTGGACACGCAGCTGTATGTCTGTCCTTCCAGTTGCAGCTCGGCTGTAAGAGGATGTGTGTGGAGGGGCTTTGTGAAGTGTAGAAATATTTTGATAACAGTGACTACTTTCTCACCCTGTGTTAGGTACTAGAAGTCTACTGAGATGTCCTTGTTGCTGTCGGTGAGATGGATTACTGCCCAGTGGCTTCCATTGTGTCATAAAGGGCAGAGGAGGAAAGTCCCAAGCAACACCTGTTTTTCCTCCTTGGTGATTTCACTTTGGCTTTCTGGCCCTGCTGCTTGTAATAGCAGGGTGTATTTGGCACCCGCGGGTTTGATGGCTGAGACCCTGTAATAAAGACCTGTATCCTAGGCTCTCATTTTATATCTGCTTACCTTAGTCACAGCATGACACATGGGAGACACAGGATTAGAAATGTCACTGGGAGGATGGCTGTTTGTTTTTGGTGCCGTGCACTTGTCCTAGCTTACTAAAAAAATCACACACACACAACAAAACTTAATAGAAAAACTCTGGCAACTTCTTACTTATTCATGACAGATAAAGGGAGAGAAACAGCGTGGGTTTGATTCTCCCACCTGTAACACTGACAGGACAATTTTTGACAGGAAGTTATTTTGAGTAATTGTATTTGAGGGATCACTGACCACACGTGAAATAAGCAGAAAAAAGAGGGATTAGTAGCTAGTTACAGATTAGCAGGCTTACGGTAGTTGAGGATGGATCCCTCCCTCCAAATTAGCTTCTAGTACCATCTCCTTTGTTCTACAATATACTTTGTTTGAGTGTGTACGTGTGTGTGTACAAGTGTGTGTGTGTGTGTGTGTGTGTGTGTGTGTGTGTGTTGCATACATATGTGTGTACCTGTTTGTGCATACACAGGCACAGGTGCATATAGGTAGGTGAAGGGCAGAGGTCAATGTCGGCGGTCTCTCTCTATTGCTTCCTACCTTATTTATCATGACAGGATCTTACCCAGTGAACCTAGAGCTCACAGATTCAGCAGGACTAACTGGCCCAAAGCCCAGGGATACTCTTGTCTCTACCAGGATTACAAGTGCCTGGTGCCAATATGTTGGATTTTTCACACGGGTGCTAGGAATCCAAAATCAGGTCTTTGTGTTTACAAGGCAAGCCCTGTACCAACTGAACCGCCCTCTCAGCTCCAAACACAGATTTAAAGGAAAGGAAGGGACTCACTGCCCTTGTCCTTCCCTCGAATTAGAAAAATCTTGTAAGTAAAGGAGATAGCACTGTGACTTTGCCTTCTTAAAGTCTTAAAATATCATTTGAAATGATAGCCGAAGAATACAGAAAAGGGAGCTATTTCCTCTTAGTAAAGCCTGGTTATTTTTATAGACTTAATTTTTTTATTGTTTTTATTTTTTCTCTATAATCTGTTTTATTAAATAAGTTTTGATTTAACAAAAGAGGGGTGCGTGGAGTTGGGGGGGGACCTGAATTGTATGTCTGATCTGAGGCAGAGGCATGATTTTCTGAACTACCAGGAAGATTTTAAATGGAGGTGTCCAACCAGCAGCCCACAGGCTGCATATGTAGGAGCACTTGTGACATTACTCAACTGCATACCATAGCAAAGCGTTGTATGACTGAGAAAAGATACAGAAAGCTCCTGCAGAAGCACAACACTGGCTTTGTCGGAATGGTCTTATCACTTTAAAAACAAAGCTCTCTCCCCTCCCTCCTGCTGACTCCAGGTTTGGGAACCTGATGCTAATTCAGCCATACCTCCATTATAGAGTAATCATGACTACTAGACAACATAATAGGAGTGAAAAACTAGAATAGAGTGGTACTCTATTTTTCCCCTAGGACGCCTCCTAGCTGTTCAGAAGCTCTGTGTTCTCTCTCTCTCTCTCTCTCTCTCTCTCTCTCTCTCTCTCTCATGCTATAATAAACTTTATTTAAAAACTCACCCTCTGTGGTCAGTGAATTTCCTTCTTCTAATTCATGAGACAAGAACCTGGGAATCACACATTCAGGGCCATAGAGTTCCTAGACCCCAGCTCCCTAAGAAAGGCTCCATCCTTCTCAAATCAAAGATACCTATATACCCCCATATAGGCAACAGTCAGGGCAAGACCCACCAAAAATTCAATGGAGTCCAATGGAAGCAGAGACTCAGTTATTCAGCCAGTGAAACCACTGCTTAGAAGGAAGCACGTTGGCTGCTGAGGCAGATATTTGGCTAGAAGGAAATCAGGGTGTAGCCAGAGTCCTGATATAGAGAATTAAAGGGGCAAAATTTGTGAAGGGTTACTTTTCTTAAGACTTACTCTCAGCAAAATAAATCCTGGAGAGCTTTGGAGACACCAGGAAAGCCAAAACTCAGGGAAGGCAAGAAGATTCGCTCCCTGGGACAGCAGTGGGATGTCACTCAAAATGCTAATCTGCTTTATCCTTTCTTACAGGACTGATGGGCAGCAAATCAAAGAGAGAGAGAGTTCTGAGGAAGAGGTTCTAGCTGGGATAAATGAAAAAAAAACCTTGTAACTTGGAAGAGGTTTAAAGAAGGCCTATTAATCACAGACAGGGTATAATCATAGGTCAGCAATGTAAATAAATACTTAATGTGGGAACACGGTGATTGAGAGGGATAGTGTCTAGTGCTCCAGTTTGACCCAATAAAAAGCACAGTGTAGCTACAAGTTTTTCTGTGTCCCATCCGGTCCTGCAGCTGCTCAGACCCAAGTAAGCACACAGAGGCTTATATTAATTATAACTGCTTGGCCATTAGCTCAGGCTTATTACTGACTAGCTCTTGCACTTAAATTAACCCATAATTCTTATCTATGTTTAGCCACATGGCTTGGTATCTTTTCTCAGTTCTGCCTTGTCATCTTGCTTCCTCTCTGGCTGACTGGCTACTCCTGACTCAGCCTTCCTCTTCCCAGAATTCTCCTTGTCTGCTTATCCCACCCATACTTCCTGCCTGGCTACTGGCCAATCTGTGTTTTATTTATCAACCAATCAGAGCTACACACATTCACAGCGTACAGAACGACATTCTACAGCAGCACAGTGTTAACAGTCCTTGACAATTGATTGTGAAGCTTAATGTATTAAAGGAAATAATAACTGTTCCAACTTTTGAATCTTAAAAATTAAAATAAAATGCCAGATGCCACACATACATGTAGTATGGCACAGAATATAGTCTACCACATATAAGCAACACATTATCAGATCAAGTAAGTGTTCTCCTTTTAGACATTTTTTTGGACAGTGATTGTCCTGGAAGGAAAAGTGAGGCCCACAGGGCTCATGGAGCTCGTGAAACTTTGAAGGGTCTCCTTCCCAAGGTTATATAAGCAGCAAACAGTGGCTGGAGTGGGTGACTCTTTGGCTGAGTTGCCTGTAGGTTGGGGTGGGGAGCTCTAGGGTTGCAGTTTTGGTGGACTTTCTGGTGCTTCTGCAAGCAACCCTTACTTGTGCTCTGGTATCAGCCCAAATCTCATTGGTTCACCAGGCCAGACTAAGAAAGACTTGTTTTGGTTCATCTTTGGTGCTCTATCATGACTAAACGGTGTTCTCAGGAAAAGCCATGGCATACCATAGCAGCTTTAGAAAATAGATCACTAGGGTCCATAGGATGGCTCCACACCACCTGTGGCAGTACTTCACCTGAGTTTGGTGTTTTCATCCCACATGGTGGAAGGAGAGAACTGACTCCTGACAATTGTTCTAAGACCTCCCCTATGCACCTCAGTCTGCGCACTAGGGGCCCCCCCAAAAATGCAATTAAGAATTTAATTTAAAAATTTTGGGAAAACAAATAGTATATATAAATTGTTTCTGAGTCTAATACTCAAATTTACTGGCCTTTTGAACACTATTATCCTTTTAGGCCTTTGACTGAATGGGATATCACTTGCAGCTCAATGCCTGGCTGAAATGCAGACCAAGCTCAATGATTTATCCCACGCATCTCTCAGTCAGCAACACTTAAGCTTTCCACACTTACATATGGAGATACTTAAAGGCAGACCAAAATCCAAAATTAAAAACAAATTTGTTGGGTGTTTATAGAAAATTACCTATGAATGTAAACTCCGAAGTAATTCTGAATATGTATGCTAGGAACATGATTGTAATTTAAAAGCCATCATACATCCCCATTAATACATAATGGCTTTATAATCTGTATTAATTGCAGCATCATGGTGTAGTGAAATGAGATTGTTCTCCACCGGTTACTAATTGGACAATCTCTCTGAAAGTGTTTCCTCACATTTCGTATTTATTCTTCCAAACTATTCCTTTTAGATTTGTACTACACGACTTATTACTTTCTAGGGTAGCATGTAATTTCCTTATTTATTATGTTTATTGTTTGTTATCTGTCTCTGACTAAAATGTAAACTCCGAGAACCACTGTTTTCTGGATACTTGTGCTAAGCAGTGTTCATGTGGTGTACCTGACCTGTATTCAGATTTCGTACAATTAACGTTGAAAAAGTAGATTCATATGCACAAGTTGTCCCACACAAACTCTGAAAATATTTGTCCAATTTAATGAGCAAAGGAGATTTCTTCTTAGGAAAGCAATTAAAGTAGGAGACAATGCCAGCCTTTTGGAAGGGTCTCTGGTACTGCATGGACATAGTAGAAGTAGTGGAAACATTAGAAGTATAGACACCCTCCTCCTAACTGAGCCATTCAAGAGAATCCCTGGCTCCATGACAGGACAGCAGGGTCCAGTTATTTTCTCTGGCCTGGGAGAGCACATGGCTGAGGGAGGGGGGAGAGATATGGAAAAAAACAGCATGAGTAATTACAGTCAGGAGACAGGTACAGCTGGCAAAAGGTTGGAAACAGTGATTCTTCACTGAACTGGTGAGATATTACTTGAAACATCAATCTGTCTTTATCCTTTCTTATACTAACTGGTGTGTAGATCATCAATGAGAGGAAATAAGTGTTTTATCGCAAAGTATGCTAAAGGCTTGATCTGCAACCTGTAACACTGTTGGGATGTAATAGACCATTTGACACAGTGGGGCCTAGGGACACACCCTTGAAGAGGTTATGGATCCTGACCTTCTCCTGTCTCTCTTTATTTCTCAGCTGCCATGAGAACAACAGGTTTCCCCTACCATATTCAGGCATGGTGAATTCTGCTGTTGGTGCAAGGCAGCAGGGCCACATGATCATAGACCACTGGACCCTCGAGCTGAACAGCCCTCCCTTCCATTTTCAGATGAAAATCTTGTCGTATTTTGTCACACCCAAAGAAAGCTGCCTGCCACCCAGAGTCTGAGTGGCTGTGGTGTGAGAGACAAAAGGGAGGAGAGAAAACCAAACAGGAGGCTTCTTCAGATCTACGCCTTTTAGTTTCTTATTAAAGTGTTCTAATTTTCTTTTATAGAGGTTAGATTGAAATTCCTACTTAATTATTTGGGGTGAATATTTTTTTTCCCATTCGCAGATTGGATATAATAATGGCAAGATGGCTGTGAAGGCTGAGTTCTTCTTTCTATCTCTTCTGTTACCACCACTGAGTCATCAACTGGCTGTTGATCATGTACACAAAATGACATGTGACAATTACTGTTTCAGACTGTGATTGTGAGCTCTTTGTAGGCAGTGGCATGCCTTTTCCGTGTTCATGTTTTCAGTATGAAGCAGAGACTTCTAATTCATCCCTGTACACAGTACATGCTTGGTAAATGTAAATGAATGTAATGACAGGTACTAACATCCTCAATCCCATTAAAGCCCAAACCTACTACATTAAGTTTTCCCAACAATTCTTTAGTGTTCTAGTTCACTTAATTTAGTTAAAATACATTCTATTAGCAGATAATTACTAAGGTCCCATTCTGGTCGTCTTTGTGATAGATGTCAAGGGTACAAAGTCAAAACAAGGCTACTCCCTCCAAAGGCCTCACATTTCCAGACTGACAACAGCATCTCTCGGTGTAATGCTTCAGTGACATGTTTCAGAGGACACAGCTTTAGTGACATCTTCCAGAGGACAAAGCAAAGGGGTGGAAATGCAGAAAGAAGACTCAGGGCTCCAGGAAGAATCAGGGATGCTGTCTCCAAGGAGACAGTCTTAGAGAGGGTTGACAATGAAGTCTGAGTCTGACATATGTGCAGGAGGGACATTCCTATGCTAAAAGCAATGAACAAAACACACAGAGACCAAGACAACAGGAATGTGATCGAGTTAGAAAAGGTGATGGAGCTGTGAAGTTCAAGGTAGAAAGAAAATAACAGGAAGTCAGTCTAGCTGGACAGAAATGAGGTCATGAGAAGCTGTGCATTAATATAAAAAGTTTACATTTCATCCCAAAGGCAATGTAGGATTGCATCAGAGCAGACCAGATTTGTGGATTTGGGGATTGTCATGAAAGTGAATTTTGGATGGAAAGGTGTCAATGAGATTAGGGGAACTTTGAGGAAATTGATTGTATCAATAGCCTGTCTAGGCCTGAAATACGTACTTTTGTGATACTCAGGGAACAAAATTTGAAAAGAAATGTTGGCCAATTATATCCTGGAAAGTGAAGGACAGGACTTGATATCACTTTTGAAATCCAAACAGTACTTTAGTTCCTAAGTTTACCTTAGTAACCTACCATACGGAGGGACTTAAAACCATAGAAACAATCTCTTCCTGCATGGAACGTAGAGGTTCAAATCCAAGGTGTCAGTGGGGCTTGCTCTGTCTTAACTCACAGACTCTTCTCTCGCTCATTTTAGGCTCTCACGCCAGCTGTCAATCATTAGCATTCCTTGGCTTGCATCTGGATCAGTCCAGTCTCAGGCTGTGCTGTCACATGGTAACCTATGCATTATCGTTGAGGGAGACTGTCCAGAAGCAGATTAGTATGTTAAGACTTGCAGAAAGAAAGACACTTTGATGGTGGTCAATGCAAGTAGCTTGTATAGTCACATGACTATGAATGGAATGAGAGATTAAAAAAAGAGCAATTGCAGGGATATTTGGCAATCAGAAAGAGAATTGTTTATGTATTAAAACTATGGGAGAGACTTGAATCTTTAGGCTGATACATGAAGCCAACATATGAAGTAGGGAAAATATTTGTGATGAGAGTTATTATGGAGGGCTGAGTAATATCTTCCAAAGATGAGCCCTTTCCAATCCCTGGAACCTGGCTGTATGCTGTCTTCATGGTAAAGAGTTTTTGTATGTGTGATTAAGCTATGGGTTCTGTGCGGGGGGGGGGGGGGAGGAGCTTATCTAGACAACATATGAGTTATCTAAGTTATTGTCAGGATTATCATCAGAGAGAGGCTGAAGAACAGAGAGGGGTAAAGCTACTAGATCACTGGCTTTGAAGATGAAGGAGCCACTAGCAAAATAATAAAGGTAGCCCCAGAAATGGATGAGGCAAGAGAAGAAATTCTCCACTAGACCTCAAGACTCTTCAAGGAAACCCACTTTTAATCCCCTGATCTCCACAACTACAATACAGTAAGTAGGTATTGTTTTTAATGACTGAGGACAGGACAATTTGTTTTGGTGACCATTTCAAATAGTTAAGCCTTAGAAATGAATTTCTGGTATTTTAAATATCACTTTGACATATATATTTTAAATACAGTGGCTGGTCTATTATCTTAGCAACCTGAGATCTTTCCAAACATATATAGGGGAAATCAAAGGCACACATCTAGAATATACCATAAATGCACATATTTTTTTATATTGGCAAATTCAAAGATACAGTGGGCCTGTGAGTTGCTAATTGACAAGTGTTACCCTTTCCAGTCTTCTAAATTTAAATGAGATCCCAGTACTCTGCTAGAATGCTATAGCGCTCAGCAGATTACTGTATTTTTATACACAGACCCAGCTAAGAATAGTTAGATATTTCTGAAATGGAAAATAAAACCTAGGGCTGGAGATACAGCTCAGTGGTAGAAAAACTTGCCCAGCATGTGTGACACCTGAGTTTGGTCCCCATCACCACAAAACAAACAAACAAAACCAGCAGGACTCTTACACTGTAAATTCAGTAGAAGCTCATGAAAGTTCAGAAAAAGCTGGTTGATTTAATTCTTGAAAATTACCAGTCATTGTAGACTCATTTTTACAGCAAGAGCTTCCCTTTGTAAGTGTGGAATGAAATTGTCTTGTTGCCTATTTATTCTCAGAGCTCAGATGGTCCTGTAATATTTTCTTATTTTGAGGGTGACTTTTCAGGACGAGAGCACAGCTACGTGGCAGCCCTCCTTCCTTGGGAATACAAAAATAGCACAGCTTCCTTACTATATTTCAATTTCGTAATAAAACAATTTCAAGCTGACCCAGGCTGTGTGATTCACTAATGTCCAATCATCATCCGCAATGGAGATGGCGGTATTCAGGGTCAGTCTTTCCTTCAACTGGAAAATTTGCAGACAAATGTTGATTTCATGTGAATGCTTCCTCATCCCAATTGAGCTTATAGCATGTAACTAATGCTGCCTGAATGGCAGGACTAAAGGCAATATCCAGAAATGACTCGCATTTCCTGATCTCATGATTGTGGGCAGCTGCATCACCTTATTTGCTTGCTGGTATTTCACAGATAATGGAAGCGTCGTAAATCCCCAAGCCACTGACTAGCTATACATTTACATTATGCCAGTCTCCCACCGTAGAAGAGCCCACTTTCAGAGTCAGCAGACCCAGGACAGCTAGGAAATACACTCACAAATGTCTCCATTCCAGATGAGAAGCTGGGACCACGCCACCATTACTGCTCCCATAACCCACACATGAGACCTTTCTTGCTCCTGGGGCAATATTTACTCTCTGATTTTGAAATATTTGTTTACAACTCATTTTCCCCATAAACTCATAAATTTCAAAGCTTAGCGATCATGTTGGAAAATTTCTCCCATCTCTCAGTAATAATTGGCATTATTGCCAATGTACATTGATGAAGGGTCCATGTTTCAAATGCATGCTGTGTGCTACTTTCTGCATACACAATCATTATTTGTCACTCCATTGCAATAATGTGAAGTAGATAGCATCAAACCCATTTTACAGATAAGGAACGAAGGCTTATGGCTTATGGAAGGCTGGCATTTGGCAATTAAAGTTCAGTCAGAGCTCTTTCCTTGCTCCATAGAGCCTTCCTGGTGTTAGTAGTACAGAATAAATAATTGATGGTTAACTTTAGAAACCGCCTGTACAACCTTTAAAATGGCAATAAATGTTGCATATAAAAAGTAGATAGATGATCCAGTATTCAAGCACTTTCATTAATATTTCCTTAACCTGGAAAAACTTAGAGAAACCACAGCTTAGGGTTGTCTTTATTGAAGGCCAATAGTTCTGTAATTTTTGCACAAGTCTAATGTACTTTCCTTTCAGTAGAAAAGAACTGGGAAGAAAAATAGGACATGGTCATGCAGAAGGGTTCCAGTTGATAAAAGCCAGAAAGAAAAACAGGACGTGGTCATATAGAACATTTCAGGTGACCCCTGAGGATCTGACCCTTCCTACATACCAGGAAGTAAGGGTCTCTAGGTTTTCCCTCATCCAGAAAGGGACCAGACTGAAAGGAAGACAGAGCCACTTCAAGGAGGATTCCACTCTCAAGGCATTCACTGCTCTGTGGTCAGCATCTTGAATTTCTTAATAATTTTATCCTTGAATTAATGTTTTACCTGTGACTCATGAGGACAACAGAACATATGCTGGGAACTCACAGACAGATTTCTTTGTCTCAGAGGAGATCTTGACCACAGACCCGCTACCCTGGGAATAATGGTTGGCTGGGACAGCTGTGATACAGATGTCGGGACTGTCAAGGGTACAGATTATACGTCACAGGATGGGTTTCACTAGGGTCTCTGTGAATCGTGCACTTTCATTATGAGCATCCCTGTAATGGATGCAATATGATGTATAGTAGCAGAGGAAGTAATGGCCACCACAGGTGGAGAGAGAGTATAGGGAGGAAACAAAACATTCTGCTAGAGATTTGTTTGTTTGTTTGTTTGTTTGTTTGGTCTGGTTTGGTTTTGCTTTTTATTTTTCATTTTCCTTGAGACAGGATCTCATGTAGCCCAGGCTGGCTTCAATTTTTTCTGTATAGCTGAGGGTGACCTTGAACCTCTGACCTTGATTCTGTCTCCTGGGTGCTAGGATGGCAGGTGTGGGCCACCAAGCTTTTCCCCTCTACTTTTCATTAGAGAATTCGGCCTTTAATTTTGTACTAGGTCCAAGAAATAATATAGTTCTTGCTGAGGATAATTCAGATCTTTGGGAGGAAAGATGTGATTACTGAGAATTGATGAATGGCTCAGTAATCATGAAACATGCCAATCCACATTTAGGTACGAATTGTCTACATGCCCATCAATTCTCATTAATTTGCAGGGAACTTTTACAGTAAGATATTGCATTTTTCAACCTCCCTGTGCTTATAACTGGCCAGTAAAATGTGGGTTCAAGTATGGCCTGGTTGTAAAACGTCTTATGGTCTTCCTCAGCTTCTGTTTCCACTCAGAGACTGCCTGGGTTCGAAAGATCTAGCACTGACTACAAAATAAATTGTAGAAGGTGGAATACAGCATGACCATATCAACACTTAGTGTATATTGAGCTCAAGTAACCCAATTAATATTTCCAACAATAACCATATTTCTTATGTAGGACCTCCAAACTATAATTCTATAGCCAAATTTGGTGAATAAAGTTTTATTAAGACAATAGTCCCTGCCTTTGGTTTATGAATTATCCATGGCTGCCCTCACAATACAAAGGCAGAGTTGAATAGTCATACAGAATGTATGCCTCATAAACCGTTGCTATCTTTCTCTTTATAGAGAATGCCTTATATGTGACTGAGGAGGTGATGGCACTGATTTTCATGAAATGGTCCCATGGGTGCTTAGATTGTTAGGGGGGTGGTCAGATATTAGAATGATTGAAGGACATTGAGAATTTGCCCCACTCTTTTAATCATCAGTTTATAGAACTAGAAACTGATACCATGAGACTTTGATTACTGCTCAAAAGCATGAGATTTGGTCCTGGGTGAAGACACTGTATTCTGATTTCTATTATATATAATAAGGTTCATAAAGTTATCATCTAGTGGGTGAGTTTCTAGTAAAGAACAAACACATACAATTATTCACTCATTTAGGAGTTACTACAAATGGGCCTGTCAATCTCTTGGGTAAGAAAATGCCACTTAGAAAGATTGTCTGCTTGAGAGACTTGGAAAAATAGTATAAAGCAGGGCCTGGGAGATTCCTCAGTAGTTAAGAGCGGCCCCTGTTCTTGTGGAGGACATGCATTTTGTTCCCAGTCCACATGGTGACTCATAACTGTGTGTAACTCCAGTTCCAGGGGATCTGATACTGCCTTGTGGCCTCGCTGCTACCAAGCATGTGTATGCTGCACATACATACATGCTTCAAAATGTTCATACACACAAAACAGAAATAAGTCTAAAGAATAGTACAAAGCACCCCTAAAAATGTAAATTGGCACAGTGGTCTCTTTGGCCATTGTCTACTCTTATCCCTTGAGGGCGCTCTACTTTATTCCTTAATAAATTCTGTTTTCCATATTATGTTCTCGTCTGAATTCTTTCATGGCGTTCACAAGGACAAGGCGGGCAGTAGGGGAGTACTGAGTGAGATCCCAGAGGCCAATGAGCCTACACAGAATGCAGGATCCAAGAGGCTAAAATCTGAAGCAGAATATTTGTAATTTTACAATATTAAGGAAGCTAAAAATAGTAAGTGCTAAAGTTCAGTGTCCACAAAGAGGAAAGCTCTTTTGGAGGCTGGGGCTCTCTCATGGAACATCTGAGAATTACTCTCTAGGATAATGATAGCCAAAAACAGACTGAGCTTCATCAAGACTGATATCTGGTTTAAGACCATCCCTAAGCTGTGATTAAATAAAATATTTAACTTCTACTGCACAGAGCAGAAGAAGCAGGAGTCTCCTCTGAAGGGAGTTATTCAGAGCCCTGTAGTTTTTGTTGTATGGAATCTAGCATTCAACAAATATTTACCAGCAATTCCAAGAGCCAGCACTGAATGATGAAAACCCAAGACAATGCCAAAAGCAGAAAATGACCAGCAGTTGATCCACACACTCGAACCAGCAGACCATGGGTTTTAAGAGGAATCTGATAAAAGCATGAAAAAAAT
Organism: Peromyscus eremicus; assembly: GCF_949786415.1. Taxonomy (NCBI): domain Eukaryota; kingdom Metazoa; phylum Chordata; class Mammalia; order Rodentia; family Cricetidae; genus Peromyscus; species Peromyscus eremicus. Next base: position 35,198,273 of record NC_081434.1, on the reverse strand, counting down.
TTAAAGATGTACTTATTTTTATTTTTATGTATATGAGTGTTTCTCGCATGTATATATGTGCACCGACTGCTGCTGAGGTCAGAGGAGGGGTTCTGATCCCCTGGAATTAGTTACAAATGGTTGTAAGCAACCACGTGGATGCAGGAAACAGAACCCTGGTCTTCTTGAAGAGCAGCAAGTGCTCTTAACTGATGAGACATCTCTGCAGGCCCATGATGAAGAGTATTTTTAAGAAATGATGATAAGAAATACCATCAGAAAGAGGTCAGGCCTTAAAAATCCACATCAAAATATGAGCTAAAGTAGTTAAGATTACAAAATAATGACAATTAAGAACTTGTTCTGTAAGTCTCAAACAATAGACACACAACATGAGAGAATTATTCAATAGAAAGTATTCAAATTCATTTAAAAAATTTAAAGTATTGGCACTTGAGAGAGACAGAGCAGCCTCAGAGACACCCCATACAAACACAATAAACAATGGTCAACTGATATACACAAGTGTGATCCAAGGTAGTAGTCATCAGGGAAATGGGCATTAACCCCTCGATGGGTATGTAATGCATATTGTACATACCGGTGGCAAAGAGAAAACAAGAGCTAGTCCACATGTAAGGCTGGAGCAAATGAGTTTCCCCTCATCACTGAAGGGAACAGAGAAAGGCTTGACCTCTGTGTGCACACCTAGCAATCCCACTGGCAGGTACATAGAGACACAAGGTCATGCACACGTGCACCAAAATCACAGCAAAAGGGCTGCACGAAAGCGCCATGTATTACAAACCAAGTGTCTGTCACCGGTAGACAGAAGTATACACAAACGGTGACAAAAATCACATCACATTGGCAAGAATCAATGTTTTTCCACCTTCCTTAGCCCGGCTGTGTTCTTCCTTACAGAATCCAGTTCTAGCAAGAGCCCTGCTAAATACCTTGAAGGACCTCTTCCTCAACATCCAATCAACCCGGTTATCGCATCAGGTTTCTTCTCCCACACCACCCTCCAACTTGGGGCTGATCACCTGGTCTGGGGCTGTATAACAGGAACCCTGCAGGCTCAGTCCAGCTGCAATTCCTATCACTTCCCTGGCTATACATCTCCAATTGTCTGTGCTGTATTCAAATAGAGACTAATCGTCTGCTTCACTGCAAAAATCCCATTACAGCTGTCCCTGATTGTTATAGCCCGAATGAGATCTTCCTTACCAGGCTTTCATAAACATTGCATAATTTTTCTTCAACAAACTATAGCAGTAACAAAAGAAAATAATGAAAAAGAACAGATTTCCACTGTGTGCCAAAAGGTGCATGAGTGAGAAAAGCAAACACTAAAGGCCATTCACTGTGTGATTTTTATGTACATACGTAAACTTAGAAACTAGGCAAAATTAGTCTGTGGCATACAAATGAGAAAATATGTATATTTTTGAGGGGTGAATATAGTTGGTGGGGAGTCAAGGGAGCTTGTGGCAGGATAGAGGGAGGGGAGCTGGCTTCTAATGTTCTGTTCCTGTAGCTAGGTCACATCAAATGACGGTGTTTAAAATGTATCAATTATGATTTATATAGTTTTCTCCATGTATGTAAGCTTTACAATGAAATGTTTCTTTTAAAAAGAAACCCCCAAACAAATAGATTGTAAGAGTCCAATTATACTGAAAAGTATCAAACACAAATAAAATAATATAAAGATGTGTGAGACTATTAATTTTTATGTCTCAGATGTGAGGTTATTTTATGACGTTTATTTTTGTGAGTCTGCATATTTCCTTTCTTCCTTATAACATGGTAATTTTAACCAAGAAAAATCAAGATCTCAAAATGTCAACAGTGAGCTGATATTTTCCTTCGCTTATTATGTGGTCAGACCTTAGACGGAAGCTGGAGAGTTGACGCCCTCCAATTCTGATAGCAGAAACTGCCAACTGAGACATGCGGGGTTTAAAATGTATCTACGTTTAGACTCAAGCAATTCCATTACTGTGAGTTTATTCCAGGAGTAAGCATCTTTCTGCAAGGATGTTAGTACTAGTTTCTTCTATAAGGTGCACATGGAAACCATTGAAACACCTACTAAAGGAAGAGATGTTCAGTAGGTGATAACATCTTCCCACAATGAAATGTTACATAATCAGTAAAATCCTCACGGGGATCTTCATTTATGAATGTGGAATGCAGGTGCTTTGTAGACCAGCGTCATAGTATGGTTGTATTTAATAAATTAATACATGTATATTGAGAAAGAAGGTTACTTATTTGTCCATAAGTCATAAGATTATGTGGCTATTGTCTTTCCAGTCATTATTTTTCCAGTGTATGCTATAACACCACACACAACTTTTGTAACAACAAACAGACTAAGCTATTGTCAATTTAAGGGGAAAACTCCTATAGAAGGGTACTGAAGCATGAGACAGAGAATGGCTACATTTTACTTTAATATTCTTTTCCATTTGAAGCTCTCTCAGCATCTGATGAGGAGATCTTCAGGTAGATTTGTCTTATGGTGACTATATTGAGCAGGGGGAAGGTGGAGCACTGTCTTAAAGAAAACCATTTATTTCGTACCTATTTTTTACTGCCATCCAATACCCTAGTTTTGTGAGTCACAGCTGGGCCACTCATCAGCTATGTGATGATCCTAGCCTAACCACACAATTTCTTTGATCCCGAGTTCCTTCAGTCTAGCAAGTGTAGATAATAGTGCCTTTCCCACTTTTATTCCTAAGCAGTGGAGAAGTTGTAAGCTGTGTGCAATCAAGACTCGTCAGTCTCATTCACTGCTAATGCCACCTCCTTCCCCTCTGCACACTTTCTGGAACAGAAGAGAAGTTTAGTAGATATTTGCTGATTGGGTAAGTGACTGATCAAATGCAATTGCCTTACAAACCCAGAAGTACCAGAAGTTCAGGCCCTTGATTATATGGCCATGATTGATGCTGATTTTGTTGACATAAAATGATCATTTGGGTAACACAGAACAAGTTTGGGTTATGAAATACTATATATCATCTGATCCCAGGCATTTACTTTACATTATATACATTGTCACAATACTCAGAATTATAGATGATTTTGAACGCTGAGGGAAAGCCCAGAATTCTATGTGATATTTAATAGTAAAGCTATTCACCTGCAAATTTTTTTTTTTTTTTTTTTTTTTTTTTTTGGTTTTTCAAGACAGGGTTTCTCTGTGTAGCTTTGCGCCTTTCCTGGGACTCGCTTGGTAGCCCAGGCTGGCCTCGAACTCACAGAGATCCGCCTGGCTCTGCCTCCCGAGTGCTGGGATTAAAGGCGTGCACCACCACTGCCCGGCCCACCTGCAAAATTTTAAAACCGCTGGGTGGTGGTGGCGCACGCTTTTAATCCCAGCACTCGGGAGGCAGAGGCAGGCGGATCTCTGTGAGTTCGAGGCCAGCCTGGGCTACCAAGCGAGTCCCAGGAAAGGCGCAAAGCTACACAGAGAAACCCTGTCTCGAAAAACCAAAAAAAAAAAAAAAAAAAAAAAAAATTTAAAACCAAGTTTGCTGTCTGAATTTGCTCCTAGATAAATGAAGGAACAACACTTTCTTCCCAAAGCAGTTCACCCGCAAAAATTAGTCTGGGTGGCTATAAATTGACTTTTGTGGACAGCAGGAAGTTTTTGTGGAGTAGGACCTTAATCTTTCTATGAAAACACGGGGCATGCTTCTAGTTGCAGTTTAGCTTCATGCAGAAACTACAGAAAATGGAAAGCGTTCTAGTCATCTATTCTAATTAAAATTGAAATTGAAATCTGGGTTCTAATGAAGAGAAGCTTAGTGCTGGTCCTGTGGGGAGTTTTCAGAAGCTGTGAGGAGAAGCTCACAAAGGTGAACAGCAATTTCACACAGATTTTGCTTCCGCTGTGTTTTATTTGAACATAGCATTCGTATTTTATATAGAAGCATACTTTTCCTTGATGGAAGTCAATCATTATCCTTTTGACATGGACATTCTTAAAAATATCCCACATCTCAGCAAAGCGAGCCCAACTGTGTCATTGTGGATATATCGGCCTTATCCCTCTGACACTGTGTGTCGGGAAGAGAGGAGACAGCTCGGGTCTATCAGACAATGGATTCCTTAATCCTTACCCTGAGCCTGCAACGTAGCTCGGATAGATGAGCTCCATGTCAAAGGTTGTGGCTGTTTGAGAAAAACATCAGGTTTCTAAGGAATAATCCAGGAAGAATAAACTCAAAAGTTTCTAGAAAAATCTTATTGGAGAACTTTAAAAATTATCTCTCAGTGTTCACTGTTTGTCCAGTGCCCTTTTAGGAGCTGTTTGTTAAATATTGTGTATGTATGCTCTCCCAGAGGCTGTGTCTAAGGACGCCACTTACTCAAAGCATAGGAAAAGAAATGAAATGAATACAACAGAGACAGCCCAAAGGGAAATCGTCAAAATGACTTGAATAAATATGCCCCGCCAGAGACTCATATGTTTGACCACTTGGTCTCCAGTTGGTAGAACTGTTTGGGAAGGATTAGGAGGTGTGGCCTTATTGGAGGAGGTGTGTCACTGGGGGTGGCCTCTGATGTTTCAAAAGACTCCATCATTCTGAGCATCTCTCTCTCTTGTGTTTGTATCTCAATATGTAAGCTTCCTGTTTGTGGTTGTCAGTGATGATCCAGGGCCTTCTGTCATGTTCCCTTCTCCCATCATCCCATGGTGATGATAGACTCTTATCCCTCTAGAATTGCAAGCCCCAATCAACACTTCCTTCTATAACTTACATTAGTCATGGTGTTTCATCACAGCAATAGAAACATAACTAAAGTGATTTTTTTTATTAAACACATCCCTGTCATAAATAAAGATAAATATATGGATTAATTTTTTAATGCCATAAGTGTTTGAAAAATGTATATCCACACTACCTCAAAAACACATGATTTCAAGAGGCTATCTGAATCTAAATTCAACTATTTTTATTAAACCACGAACTGCTTTGATGGCTGAAACATGACACCATAGGTGTATCATCTCTCATTTCCTATTCTAGTTCTCCATGTTTGGTTATTTTGGATTAACTAGGGAAATGACTCCAAATTCCTTCTTAGTTAAGGACAAAGGTATTTAATCTGCAGGACAATATATGAAGGCAGAAGTGGTCCTTGAATAGGGCATCTTTCCCCAGCTGTGAGCATGCCTGAGCACTGTGAGGATACTCCAGATGAAAGTTAGCAACTATCTGCCAGGTGCTGTGAGTGGCAGGTAGTATGCTCAAAAGCTCACAGTACATCTACCCCAAACACTACATAGTTTGCAGCTGCTCTGCTCTACATGGACTTTCGTTGGTTACTATGCAGACGAAGGGATTAGAAGAAGAATATTCCCTGCAACGCTTGCAGGAGGACCGTGCTGGGGAAACACACACACACACACACACACACACACACACACACACACCCAAAAACAAACAAAAAAACAACCAACCAAAAAACAGCAGAGGAAATAACAGGGGCATATTTGACACAGACTATCAGTGTAGTCTGATTAAAATGTACCAAAATTCTAATTTTTTTCTTCTCTATTTAACCGTAAGACAGTCAGTGTTGCTCACTGTCAATGCCGTTAATGAAGGTGTCAGCCTTGTCACTTTCGTTGAATACCAACTCGACAAAGAAACTAGTACAGCAGTTACCTCCAGCTCTCTACCATTAAACCCATCAAAGCGTGCTCAGACTTCCAACTGTGCTGGATCTTTGAAGGAAGTCCCTGTGGCTTCGGAGCCTGCACCATCAGAACAGCATCAGAACAACTTGGTGGACAGACAGAAATACTAGCCAAGCTGGGAAGTGTTTAGTTAGGACTTCCTCTTTGAGTTGCAGCCCTCTGTAAGAAGAGTCCTCATCACTCAGGACTTGTAGCAGTTTTTGAGGCATTCCAAGGCTCATAACATTAATATCTGTCTCATAGGAGCTCCAGGCAGAACAAGATACCACTGTTTCTCCATGTTTCTTCACTCATTCCTTTATTATCCCATTTGAGAAATAACTGTCTACTTTCATATTGTAGGTGGTAAAAAGCTAGTGCTCAGGATTACTCTAATAAACTAGAAAGACATATGCATACATAGATAACATCCAGGGTAAAAATGAATCGCTAATACAAGAAAGATAAAATAGTATGGACTGGGTGTCTGACAAACAGATCAGAGAGTCTGAGCCTGAGGTGGCTTCTGATCTAGGCTTTCAGAAATGAGTATCATTTGAATATGGGGTACTTGCTGAGATATCTGGGAATTCCTAATCTTCACATGACTGGGACCTTGGTTTCAAGTTTGAGATCCGTCATATTTCTCGAGGACAATATCGTGCATGCATACTCAGCAAACCTCTCCTTTCTATGGCCTCAGCCTGTCTATTGTCTTCATAAGTGCTTGCCCCACCACCACCACCCTGAAATTTCTGTTTACCCACCACTGGCTTCACTCGTTAGAATAAACACTACACAGAGGAGGTATTTTGTTCAATAAATTAACGAGTGTCCTTTTGTGAATGTGTATAGCTTGTATGGGGGGAAAATCCTTGTTATTTGAAAGATTGTCAAATTGACATTTCCAAGGAAGCTATAATATGAAACCGGATAAAGGGCTGCTCTACATATAATTCCAGTAAGATTTTTCTAGCTATTTCTGGGCAAATATTTTTGTCAGTATACAGACATTTAGGTACCACTGGATACCAAAGTGATACAAGGGCTGTTGATTATGATTAAAATCCAATGTGAAGAAATACAAAGAAATTTATGACCAAAGTAAGAAATTGAGTTGGTTCATGTAGTTCAACAAAAAGGAGGACGTAATACATTCAGGTGCTTTAAAAATATAAACCAGACATTGTCTTGCCTTCTCTCCCTCCGCTTCCCTGGGCCCCAGGTAGGAAGTCCTTTATGTAGCTGTGCTGTCTTTCCTCTCATAATACCATATAAAATGGTATTTTTTCCTCATTGGAAAAGATCCTGAGGGAGACTAAACCAGCTTGGGTTACATGTCCACCAGATTTTGGAAAGGTGAAGCATTCTGATTCTGGATCATGTGCATTCCTGAACTTGAACTCTGAACTGTATTATTATGGACTGTTAGATGTCTAATCACCTACCTTGAAAATGGAAAAGTCCTAAGCTATGCTAAACAGAGCAAGTGAAGACTGACTGATGAAGAGTCCAGAGGCTTTGACCAAAAGGAAGACCCAGTTCACCACTGAAATAAAAGACAATTGTGGTCAACAGGGTCATCTTACTATATTATATTATGCCACAGGGCTTGATTTAATTAGCTGAAATTTAGCATTAAAAAATTTCAATGAGATTAACATTTCGCTAGAGTAATAACCAAGTGCTGGAAATACTCTTTCTGATATAAATATGTGCTGTATCTGAGTTAGGCCATAAACCCGCTGCAGTATGGGGACATTATTCTTTGCAAGTTTCTGGAAACTTGCAACCTTGTGAATTTCAACCTCTTGCAAAACAAATCTTATTCTTGTATAAATTTATGATCAAACTGAAGAAAGCCTCTGTATGATAAATGGTACATACCTGCTGGACACATGCTTTTACCTTTCTATTTCTCTACGTTTCTTATCCCAGTTTCTTTTTCTCTTGCCTAATATCAGCACATCTGTCAACAGGGCTTGACATTCACAAACAGGTAGATATTGGGTAGAATGGACCTGAAGAGCATCCCTGAATAGACTTCCAATAAAAGGCCATACCAGAGTATGATTTTTCTGAAAATTAGAATAGTCTCCATTGGGAAAATGTGCTTTGAAATAAACAACAATGGTTTTCAAGTGTCTTCTGTCTGGTGAGCATCCTGCCTCAGGAGCTCCACTTCCTAATATCATCACATTGGGCATTAAGATTCCAGTGTGAGTGTCTTGGAGGGGACGTGAACACACAGAGCATAGGGATGGTTTCTGTGAGTTAGCTATAATAGCCATCTTATGGATAAGAAATTATTCAGTCCAAGTCACCTAGCAAGGCAGATGCAGAACTTGAATCAAGTGTGCCAGAATCCAGAGCCCTTAAGTTTTCCAAACAACCTCATAGGTTTTCTGTGTTGACTTCGTGTTATCTCCAGTCTCCCTCCTAAATCATTCATCCCATTCCGGTTCCATCTGCAATATTCTAGCATAGGTCTTCAACTGTCTCCCTCTTGGACCACAGCAGCAAGATTTTAATTTGCTTAACCCTTCTTTTGCTCTCACTCAGTATCTCCTTTCTTTTGCCCCGTGAACATTCTAAATACACATCTGCATGCACTGCCTGCTTACTTTAAGTCTTCAAACAGTGACCAGCACCTGCAGGGTCAGGTTCAAAGTCTGTGATATGACCTCTTACCTGATCCATTCACCTCACCAGCTATTCTTTTCATTACTTTCTACACAATTTTTTTTTCTGGGTCTTCAATTCTGATATGCTTGTTTGTGTCTACCTGTCTTTGTGCTTGCTGTTTCCTTTACTCCTGTCAGCCCCTCCCCTTCCCCTCCTATCACTATCCCCATCACTCTCTCATCACAGACTGTGAGTGCAAAGAGGGTAGACATCATGGGAACCTTTCCCACTGCTGCTCGCCCAGCTCTTAGTGCCGAGTCCAACTGTAGTAGGTGTTCATGTTGTATTTGCTAAATATTAGGTTAATTCAAGGATGCTGCTTGCTTGTGAGTCTCCCTGGATGGAGCCGATGCATCTACACACCCATACATAACAATTACGCAAAAAATGTATTATCAGATGACATGTACTGTTATTGAGTCACACAGTTTTATGTGAATAATGAAAAGCTACACACAAGCTAAATTATTCATTCACTTCAACAAACAAACAAACAATAAAAATGGGCTCCACGGCATGTGTAAGGCTTTGCTATGTATTGGAGGCACAAGAAGGTTCATTTCTCCTGCATGCAGCAGTCTGCATAGGGATGTGGGACTTGAACAGTTCAACAAACTGGGAAGCACTGTGGTAACTGTTAGAAAGTCAGAGCAAGGAGGCATCACTGCTAGTTGGCATGGTGAGGAGGTCTGGACAGAAGAGAGGGATCCTGAAGGGTCTCTAGGACTGTTAATCAGAAGAAAGTAGGAACGGTATTTTAATGAAGAAAGCAGGAAGAGCATGAGGGTGAGGTGTGGGCACTGAGTCAGTGATGTGAAGGACTGTGTGGAAAGGCCAGAGGGTGGAGTAGACAGTGTAGAGGTGGTTTGATTCTGCAGAGCACCGAGTCAAACTGAGACCTTTGTATGTTAGCTGTGGAGGCAAATTGACATTTTTTTCTAGAAGTGACATATAGCATTATGTTGTAGAAAAGTGCCAATTTTCCCAAGCATTTCAAAAAGGCCTAGGAGCTTCTTGTTTTATTGCCATTATAGTTTGTATATACTTCCAGTATAGCAGGCAATAACTGCTGTACAGATTTACTGTTTGTACTTCCCAACAGAGTAAAACTTCCCTGAGTAAGGTAAGATGTAAGTAATTTTATTTCATATCTCTGGTGTCCACCACATAGTGAGCATGCAATAAATAATTATTGAATGACAGATGAAATGAGTGGGTGAACAGATACACTAATGAATCAACCAGTCACTTGAGCATCAAGGGATAATGTGATTAGGAGAGAGGAGAGATCACATGGTTCACGGCAATCAACCAGGCAGGGTCAAGTACATGTTTAGAGTAACTACAGGCACTGACTCTGGAGATGTTGGGACACACTGACTTTTCCATACCTAGAGACAGATGGAGTGCAGAGGATGGATGATGAGGAGTTGAAATCAGTTGCTAGGTGACAAGAAACTGCTGCAGATGGGAATGAGGGACTAAAAGGAAGAAGAGATGGTGAACTTCTTTTCAGGCATGCCAACTTTGTGGTACCTTTGATGGAGCTGCTGGAAGCACTGAAGACCTTTGAAAAGCCAGAGTGGAAGAGAGTCATTCAGATCAGAGCCCACTGAGTAGAAAAAGTTTACAGTAGCAAGTATTTGAAACCTCTGTGACAATTTCTATTTTTTTTTTTTTTTTGGTTTTTCGAGACAGGGTTTCTCTGTGTAGCTTTGCGCCTTTCCTGGGACTCACTTGGTAGCCCAGGCTGGCCTCGAACTCACAGAGATCCTCCTGCCTCTGCCTCCTGAGTGCTGGGATTAAAGGCGTGCACCACCACCGCCCGGCCTCTGTGACAATTTCATAACAAAGTAACCAAGGAAGTATTGTGTAATCATTACGTTCTAAAAGAAGATATTTAAAAACAAAACCATTCTTAATATCAAAATAAGTAAAATACGCTGAAAGTTGGATCCTAAATACCACCCCGCCCCTGCTATCAGAATTCTAGGACATGTCAGCTTGAGTTTTCTTATGTGACTCTTGAGAGTTACCTGTAAGAATTAGAAACACGCTTCAAATAGCAGTGAGGAGTCCTGAGTCTATTGTAAAATTGTTAAAGGAATAATTTGATAGCTGCTCTGCATTTTCTGAAATTGCTTTATCTATTAGGATGAGACTCCAATTTTGGAGCTATGTATATACACGAGAGAACAGAATGTTCTATTTGTGAAACGTGAAGATGAATAACATGCCACTCTACTCCATCCTTTATGGCCATCAAGCTCCTTTACTTTCCAGTATTGCTTTCAATTATGTACTCAAGTGACGGCTTGATTTTATAATTTAAAACAGCATGTTGAAATATATATATATATATATATGTGTGTGTGTGTGTGTGTGTGTGTGTGTGTGTGTGTATACATATATATGTATGTATCTGAGAGTCACTTAACTACATCAGAGTCAAAAGAAGTAAATCCTGCCCCTCCCCACTCTATTCCACTCAACTTGCAAATCTCTGCTAGCTGCACAGAGGCATTGTGCATCCGAGAAGAGGCATTTGTTTTTATTTCACTCGATTGGACCCCACAATGGCTCTGCACACTGTTTTCAAAAGCAGCAATACAGTATATAGAATGGAATCGTGCCAGCTCACATCCTCTCTGTACTTTAGTCCAGTTTGCCTGTTGTTCACCCTGCAATTTCTCCTTGGCCCCAGATAGAGCGGCTCCAGGTGGAGCACTTGGCTCCCACTAACTTAGCCAACAGCTGGATTCCTGGGCAGCCCTTTTGGTTGGTGAGTTACTGTATAGTCTCAAGTGGCTGAGAAGCAAAGCATTATGGGCTCCCAGGCTCCACAGCCTGCTTGTGCTTTTCAACCTCATACAGTGTTTGAGTCATAAAGAGAGGACTTTTCCCCCATTTTCTAACCTCAAAACAAGCTGCTTGGCTCCAGCTTGCCTGAGTTTTGTGTGTTTCTCTTTTCCCTGCTCCTGCTGATCCCTCTTGGCTTTCAACCAAGCTTTAACCATAAGACTCCCACCAGAGTCCTTAAAGAAGAAAGCTTTCCAGCATGACCACACTGTATTAATAAATGAAACCCAACCTTTTAAAAATTACACTGTCAGAAAAACCCATTAGGTTGTAAAAGAGTTGAAGTAAACATTTGATTTTAATATCTACTGCTGCTTAGATTTTTCTGAACGGAAAAAAAAAATCCCCAGTGAGCACTTAAAACTTCATTACTCCACTGAAAGGTTGTGAAAGGCTATTTAAAGGTTTTCAATTTTGTTGAAGTCCAGAGGTTATTACAGCTGGAAAGACTACCACTCCTCATATTACAAGAAATGAAAGGAATGAGATTTATGTTCCCATCTTCCCTGTGGTTTAATCCAGGTCTATTAGATGCATCGCTAGAAATTAGGGCAGGGTGGAAACTTTTCTAGAGGTTTGATGAAAAATAGTATTCAGGCCATTCTGTTAAGACTCAGGTGCCTTGTCTTTCAGAGTTGTGGTTGGAAGTTATTTCAAGACTGGCCCCTGCTTGCAACCTCTCAAAGACTCTGAAAATTCAAAAACTTAATGCAGAAGCTGCAATACCAGCCCCAAATGCCAATGTTCAAAATGAGACCTTTAATTAAAACTCATCCATCCAAAGACTTTGGTGGATATAGTCTATCTCTATGGTTGTTTTTTAATTCTAATACTTTTAAGCAGAAGAAATTTATGTCTTTTTTTTTATCTCGCCAAACTTGGCATTGGTAGTATATCACCAAGAACTGTTAGACGTTTAGATACTCTGCACATTCCTCATGGTTACCACAAAGACTGTCTTCTCCTTTGCACCATAGATTGACTTTGAGTTACATCATATGAAACTGTTATCCATATGTTCTACCCATTCACATTCCCCACCTTATCCATCCTCCATAGTATATATCATATATATATATTATATATGCATAGCTATACTCTCCCATATCTATTATCATTCTATCATAAGCCTATGAAATATGTCTAGTACTATGTGTTTTACTAGAACGCTGGTAGAAGATTGGAACTACTGTGAATTTCTAATTTTAAAATTATAGTGTAAGATGGAATAAAGAATGCTTTCTTGCATGTAAACTTCAGGAGCAATAAACTTTCCTAGAAAAAAAACCCTAACCTTTTTACATACTAGGAAGACTTCTTTGAGTAAATTATTCAAGCTGAATTTCAAAGAATAGATTGTAAATGGCAAGGACAAAGGTAATATATTAAAAGAAAATAAAATTTCAGAAAACCAGGTAGGGCTGCCTGCAACCCCCCCCCCCCCCCCCACAGACCCAATACCCCAGTCTCATCCCTATAGAACATTAGCTTTAGCCTGGCAGGAGCCATGTGACTTCTTCAAGGGATAAGAATTAGGCTTCCAGTAGCAGCCTTCCCTCACCCCAGCCCACATCTCCTGTGGATCCCACAGACCATCCTACCCTGCTAAACACCCCCTCCCCCTATTATTCCTTTGTACCATACCACAACTCCATTAGGTGCTCTCTGCTAACCCCAGGGAAGCTCCTCCTAGGGAAACAAGAAAGCAGACCCACACCCCTCCTATGGTTCTTGAGATCCAATCCCCCAGTCTCATCCCCAGCTCTGTAACAGGAAACCTGCTGCAATCTCCCTTTGCTCTATAACCCCATCCTCAAGAGGTCATAAAGACCTTCTCCTCCAAACTTCCTTCCCCTCAACTCATCCCTGTTACCCACCAGCAAGCATTCCCTGTGAGCACACCAGCTGAACAGGACAAGAAAACAGGCAATTCACACACATCATACTCCAAAAATCCAAAGTGGAGACAGAAACCAAGGAACAAAACACCCACACAACAAAGACAAATCCAAAAATCATTTTATCATCCTAAATCCAGATGCTGAGATGCCAGTGTGAAAACATAACCAGCAACAGCCAGGGCAATATGTCTCCATATTGGTGGGAGCTATTCTACCATTCCAGGCCCTGAATATTCCAACATAACTGAAGTGCAAGAAAAGGACCTTAAAACCAACTATCTGAAGACGATAGAGGTCTGTAAAAAGGAAACGGATAAATCCCTTAAAGAAACCCAGGAAAACACAAACAGTTGAAGGAAACAAATGAAACTGCTCAACTGACAATGGAAATAGAAGCAATAAAGAAAACACAAACTGAAGGAGTTCTGGAAATGAAAAACTTAGAAACGCGAATAGAAACTATAGAGGCAACAGAATGCAAGAGATGAAAGGGGGTCTCAGGCATTGAATATATGATTGAAGAAATGGATATATCAGTCACAGAAAATGTTAAATCTTAAAAAAAAACTACTTACATGAAACATCCAGGAAGCCTGGAACACTATGAAAAGACTAAATTTAAAAATAAGAGGTATAGAGGAAGGCTAAGAAACTCAGCTCAAAGGCCTAAAAAATGTTTTCAAGAAAATCATAGAAGAAGGAAATGCCTATAAATGTACCAGAAGCATACAGAACACTAAAAAAATTGGACCAGAAAAGAAAATCCTCTTGCCATATAATAATAAAAACACTAAACTTACAGAACAAAGAAAGAATATTAAAAGCTGCAATGAAAAGACCAAGTAACATATAAAGGCAGACCTATTAGAATTACACCTGACTTCTCAATGGAGACTGTAAAAGCCAAAAGGGCTTGGACAAATATGCTGCAGACTCTAAGAGACCAAAGATGCCAGCCCAGAGTACTATACCCAGTAAAAACTTCAGTCACCATAGACGGAGAAAATAGGATGTTCCATGATAGACAAAGTCAAATTTAAACGATGTCTACCCACATTTCCAGCCCAACTGAAGGTGCTAGAAGAAAAACTCCAACCTGAGGAGGTCAACTGCAGACATTAAAACAGAGAATAAATAATCTCATATCAGCAAAAGCAAAAGAAGAGAAAAAAAAATCCCCTCCACTCCCACCACCACCACCAAAGTAACAAAAATTAACAATCATTGGTCATTGATATATCTCAATATCAATGGTCTCAATAAAAAGACAGTAACAAATGATTGCAAAAACAGGATCCATCCCTCTGCTGCATCCAAGAAATACACCTCAACATCAAGGATAGACATTGCTTCAGGGTAAAAGGTTGGGAAAAATATCCCAAGCAAATAGACCTAAGAAACAAGCTGGTATAGCCATTTTAAAATCTAACAAAACAGACTTCAAACCAAAACCAATCAAAAGAGATAGAGAAGGATACTACATACTCATTAAAAGAAAAATCCACCAAGATGAAATTTCAATTCTTAACATCTATGCCCCAAACACAAAGGCACCCAAATTTGTAAAAGAAACACTACTACAGCTTAAATCTCCTATTGATCCCCCCCACATACACACGTAAAGACACAACAAAGAAAGAGAATCACAGACCAGTTTCCCTTATAAAGATATATATAAAAGTACTCAATAAAATACTTGCAAACCGAATCCAAGAACACATCAAAAAGATCATGCATGATTAAGTAGGCTTCATCCTGGAGATTCAGGAATGGGGCTAGGATACATTCAATTGAATTGTTGGCCAAGGGGTCTCATGGAAACCTCCAAGCAACCCAGGCTGTTGCTGAGACAATTGGTTGCTCTCTGAAAACTGACAGCAGGGCCCCATTGTGAAGGACAACACCAACACAATTCATTGAACATGGAGTTGAGCTGGTGCCTACGTGGAACCTTCACCCCTATGTTCTAGTCTCTTTGGTGCAAATTACTATACAGGCTACCAAAAAAGAAACATAGACACCAACTCAGCCACAAAATCTTTGGCCTACAATCTCTCCTGCCTGCAAAATATGCTGGGGCAATGGTAGCATAGAATGTGTGAGAGTAATCGACCAATGTCTGATTTGATCTAAGGCAGAATCCACACCCTACAATACTTGGGTAGCCAATAACTGAAACTAGATATCCCAGAGATCTATGGTAAAACTAAACACTACTGGTATAAAAAAACAATCAATAAAATGATTCCTAATGACATTCTACTTTACTCGATGCCTTATATGATCATAATCAGAGAGGTTTCTTACAGATGGGTACAGATGCAGAGACCCACAGCTAGACTTTATGTGGAGAGAGAGGGTCTAAATTGGAGGTCTCTATCAAATCCCTCCCCTCAGAGTTATGGGAATCCTGTGGAAGAGGAGCCAGAATGATTGTAAGAGCCAGAGGGGATTGAGGACACCAGGATAACAAGGTCTTTGGAATTAACTAAACAAGGCACATCTGAACTCACAGGGACTGAAGCTGCAAGCACAGGACCTAACTGGGTCTGTATGAGGTCCTCTGCATGTATATTATTGCTATTAGCTAAATATTTTTGTGAAACACCTGACTGTGAGAACAAGTGGATCTCTGACTCTTGTGCCTGCTCTTGGGGCTCCTTTCCTTCCCTTGGTTTGCCATGTCCAACTTTGATATGATAGGTTTTGCTTCATCTTATTATATTTTATTTTGTCATGTTTAGTTGTTATCTCTTAGAAGCCTATTTTCTAATGAGAGACAGAAGGGAGTGGATCTAGGAGGTATAAAGGGAGAAGAAGCCATGATCAGGATATATTGTATGAGAAAAGAATCTATTTTCAATAACAGAAAGGAAAAAAAAATCTGCTAGAAATTTATAGCCATGTCTATGAGCCCAGTGTCTAGTTCAGGATAGGCTGGTTGCACAGGTTTTATGTGAGGATGAATGGTGGGGGATGTGTGTTGATGAGGACATCGGATTTGGTTAAATATTTTCATTCTTTTTTTTTCTCTTGGTTTTTGAGACAGGGTTTCTCTGTGTAGTTTTGGTGCCTATCCTGGGTCTCACTCTGTAGATTAGGCTGGCCTCAAACTCATAGAGATCCACCTGGCTCTGCCTCCCTAGTGCTGGGATTAAAGGCATGTGCCA
Organism: Peromyscus eremicus; assembly: GCF_949786415.1. Taxonomy (NCBI): domain Eukaryota; kingdom Metazoa; phylum Chordata; class Mammalia; order Rodentia; family Cricetidae; genus Peromyscus; species Peromyscus eremicus. The sequence continues at coordinate 35,181,975 of NC_081434.1, read as the reverse complement.
CTGTTGCCCGGCTTCATGGTTTTCTTTTTGTATGATTGTAGAGATAATTATACAAATCTAATGTAAAGCCCAGAAATATAAGAAAAGGAGAACATTTAAAAATCACCTATAACCCCACCAATCTGTAAAAATAAGCCTACTCTTTGGATATCTAGGTAACTTACTCTCTTCGCTTTCCTGTGTTGTTTTCATTAGTAGAAATAAAATCAGAGTGACCATTCTTTGTACTTTTCAGTTACATTGTACTACTATATGATTATAGGTCATGCCTTCATAATCCTAATTTAAATGATTATGTCATAATCTATTACAATTAATATACCAATAATATTTTATCTTCTATTTCAGATTTTCATAGATATATAAAATGCATTTGATCATATGTACCTTCCCATACCTTCCCTCCAAACTTTCCATAGGCCATCTTCCAACCTCTCTCTCTCTCCTCCCTCTCCCCCTTCTCTCTCAACTTCATATCCTCTTCTTTTTAAATAACCCACAGAGTCCAATTAGTGCTTTCCATATGCACAAGGGTGTGGCGTCATCCATGGCAGCCCGGGTAGCCTACCAATGGCCACACACCTTCTAATGAAAACCACATCTTCCTCTCTCAGCAGCCATCAATTGCAGTCATAGTTACTTTTTCTTAGCAAGTTGACCAGTTTTGAGTGTCTGCACTAACCACTGCCCACTCCCAAAAAGCTTCTCTGACAGGTTGAGAGCAGCTGGAGGCTTTGTGTATAAACATATTTATTTAGAAGACAGTTTAGCAACATAATCATTTAACAAAACAAGAGCAGAAGGTTACCCCAGGGCCTATACCCCAGCCAGCCATGTGTATGTTACCAACCATGAACTCTTTCCTGTAGAGCTGGCCTCAAATCAAAGGAGAAAGTGGCTGGTTACCCACATAATAGTTATGCAGCTATTGTGCAAGTGGGCACATCGTGCTTGAGAGGTTGGAGTTGAAATGTGCAACGTTCAGCACATGGTAAGAACATGGATGTCTTTTCTCTTACAACAGCCTGAGTAGCATCTATTGGCATTATGAAATCAAGCCAGTAAGGAGAAATGTCCTGGTTAGTTCCAGGTTGATTTGTCTGTGGTCTACCACTAAAGTACGTAGTGTATTCAGAATTAGGAACTTACCATCTAGTTATGATGGAAAACCAAGAGGAATGACAATTGTTTGTAGTATTTTGGAAACATGGGGACCTCCCTGATCAATATAACTTGTGGAGAGATTTGTCATGCCTGCCATTGAAATTTTCATTTAATAATAACCATGTCTTCTGGGAACAGCACCATGCACTCATGAATAGTACCTTCTGGTGGATGGATTTTCCATCATTATGAAGATTCTGATACTATAAACAATGCTGTGGTGAACATTTTTGCATGCTTTTCTGAGATAATGCATATGAAATGCTTAGCACACATTGGTTCATTGGCTCAAATATTACTGACATTTTCAAGTGTAGAACTAATAAGGAAAGAATAATAACCCAGAGTCATTCATATATACATATGTGTGTGCTTAAAAACAATATTATTGATTTATATTTCTTTTAAATATAACATCAGAACCCTTGGATCACCATCCACAGCAAATGTCATCACAAGAGCAACATTGCTAATTTGATAATGAAACATAGCCTGCCATTGTTTCCATTTCCATTTATTTGAGCATAAATGATGCCAAGAATTAATTCAGTAGGCACTGACATTTCTGTATTTCGTCTTCTGTCTTCATGTCCTTTGCCTGTAGTTTCTAAAGGATTCTGAAAACGTTATGAGAGTATCAGGACTTTATATAGTTGGCAACAAGGACAATCATTTTCAGAGCTGTAAACTTGTGGCAGTAGCACAAAATGACCATCTCAGTAAGCCACCCATGGCTCTTTGATTATTAGCTCCATACACATATGATGGTATTCACATTTGGCTTTAAGGGGATGTTGATAACCATAATAACCTGATAAAAATAATAGCTGCTATTTACTTGATGCCTTTTATGTACCCATGTTATCCAGGCTGCTCTAGGATTATTTTAATTAATCCTCTCAACACTGTAAGACAAGTATTCTAATCTCTGAACTATAGCTAGAAGTTTTAGAGGGCTAATTATTCATCTTTCCTCCCTCCTAATTCTATCCATTGGAGAATAAATGTAGCACGACTCACCTATAATAGGATTTCCTGACGGCTTTACGGCCACATCTGGGATTTACCATGAGATTTATTTGAGTGCTTAACCCTACGCATATAAAATATAAATCTGATTACTTGCATTCTGCATATACATAACTGCACAATTGGTTTTTAAAATGTTATCACTATTATTGAAACTGCTTCATAAAGGGAGATGATTTAATGAGTAGCCTCTTCGGGACATCTCTCATAGTAATACCATTAGGTTACAGAAGAGCATCGTGGGGATGGGGGTCAGTAGAGTTTGTCTAAGAAGTTTTTCTTTGGTTTTGAAGAAAAGTTTTTATAGTATATTCCAATCTAAGACAGACTAGGAATTATGTAAACCAAGAGGTATAAGAAATAAACAAAAATGGGCTGAAAATGCCAGCTTTGATTGGGGGTCATTCTTCAACTGTATTCAACTTGCCACTAAAGAGTATGCCTTGGTCATTCCTGAAGGCTACACATCAGATATAGACTTGGAGTCTGTCCTCACAGAGAAGAAATACATACAGATAAACCATAAATCTCTTTCTACTTTAAAAGATAGCAAGAACTATCTTTATGGAAAAATGCAGTGAAAGTTATGAAGCAATGGAGAAGAGAGCTCCAAGGACTTGGTGTCAGTGGAGTTCAAACAGCCTGTCCTGGGTGAGAGAAGAGGTGGGGTGAAGCAGGGGAGAATTTGGATGGCTCAATGAGATGAAACACCACTGTGGTTGTGGTCCAGGTTTGGTTGAGATTAAAATGGGGAGGTAAAAAGAAGATCGATTATATAAGCCCCTGAAAGGATGTTAACATTTACAGAAAAGCTTTATCCTAAGAACAATGAAAAAGTCATGATTTTTAGTTTTTATTTCATTTTTTAAAGAGAGGAGTGACATGATCCTATTCACACGTACCTATATTTGGCTACTGAAAAGAGAAGGACCAGATGGAGGATAAAGAAGATGGAGAGAGGCCAGTTAGGAGATAAGAAAGTAGAGTGATAGCAAATCATCATTGAAAGACATTTGCAAAAGAGACATTTATATCATGAGAAACTGAGGGGGCTGGGATGCCATGGGAAGGGCTTGTAGATTGAATGTGCAAGAGTTTGGGGCAGGGCTCATACATTTAAGGAATAGAAGGGAATTCCCTACATTGGATAAAAAGCTAACAGAAATAAAATAATGCAAGGATTAAAAGGCAAAGAAAATAATGCACAACAGATAAATAAATGGAGAGCTGGGTTTTTTGAAAAGATAAATGGAGAATCCTCTAGCTAGACTAAGAAAAAAAAAGATCAATAAACATGGCAAGAGACAAAAATGGAAGAATTCTAACCAACACCATGAAAATGAGAAGGATTATAAATGACTATTGTGAAGAGCTGTAGACCAATACATGGGGTGACATGAAATAATAATTTCCTGGGCACATATAAATTATCAAAATAAAATAATGACTGAAAAGTGAATCTGAGGAGAGCAGTAACTGGCAGTGTGGTTGTGATAATTTCCATTTGAAACACTCTTGGTTATGAGCAGTCTGGGAGGTAGTAGACCCTTCAAGAGGTGGCCTAATTCATTGCAGCTGGACATGAGGATGAAGAATTTGAAGGTTATGGCAGCCCCTAGTTCTGGCCTCTTGATGCTCCCTGTTCCTCCATGATGTGAGCAACCTCCCAACATGCTCCCGCTGCCACAAACACTGCCTTGCCTTTTCTGATATGACACACTGAAGATACAATAAATCTTTCCACCCATAAGTTCTTTTTCTAGGTGTTTTTGTCACAACCATGTGAAAGTGACTAATATTCTGTAATAATGTCTCCATTAAAGAAAACAAACAGGACATAATGGCTCCGGTGAATCCTACAGATCATTTCAAATGACAATACTAACTCTTCTCAATTTATTATTATTTTTAATTGAAGGGGAATATAATCTTTCCAAACTTATCTTCTGTGACCAGTGGTATATCAATGCCAAAACCAAGAATGAAATGGTAACAACAAGCAACAAGGAGAGAGAGACAGAGAGAAGCAGAGACAGACATACAGACAAAGAGAGAATACACAGGACCAAGAGAAAACGATGGGCTAATAGCTCCAATAAGTATAGACACAAAAATCTAAACAAACCAAATTCAAATGCGTAATAAAAGTACAATTGACCGTAATTATTGGGATTCATGCCAAAGTTCAAAAATGGTTCAACATAAGTGAATCAACATATGTGATTTATCATGGAAAAGTTAATTTCTTAAACATGGGACTGAGGTGTGCAGGTGCACATTTTCAAATGAGTATATAATGTACCTTGATTACATCTCCATCTCATATCCTCTTACCCTCCTCTAGGATCTATAAGTGAGAAAAAAAACATGTGATACTTATCTTTTTAAATTTAATTTAATTCACTTGATATGATAATCTCCAATTTCACCCATTTTCTCACAAATGGCCTAGCTCCATTCCTTTTATGACTGAATAAAACATTTGTGTGTGTGTGTCTGTGTGTGTGTGTGTGTGTCTGTGTGTGTGTGTGTCTGTGTCGTTTGTGTCTGTATACTGAATTTCTTTACCCATCAATGCTAACAGACATCTAGGCTTTACATGCTTATATGTAGAGATCTCTATGACATTTTGACATGAGTCTTTTGGCTATATTCAGAGATGGTATCACCAGGTCATAAGGTAGATCTAATTTGAGTGTTTTGAGGATATTGATTTCCATAATGGCTGGACTAATTTGTATTCCCACCACAAGTTTATCAGGGATCCCCTTTCTCTGCATTTTCACCCGAGTTTGTGGCTATTTATTGTCTTAATGGCTGTCATTCTGACTGGGGTACCGTGGACTCTCAATGAGAGATACCATGGACATTCTCAGAGCACACCTCTCAGTATGCGAGGGCACTTTTTAAGGAGATGATTAGATCATAAGTACTCTGACCTAACAAATGGCCTAATCTAGTCATGGATTCTGATCGATTCAAAATTTGAAAAAAAATACGGTAGGTAGGGCCAGGTTGGCAGAGGCAGGTGACTAGGCATGTTTCCTTTGGGTGTGTCTTGCCTGGCTCCTTTCCTGTTGCTGCTCTGCTCTGTCTCCTGTCCATCAGGCTGTGAGCTGCTCCACCAGGCCCTCCCTGCCACATGGAGCAAAACCTCTGAAACCATGTGCAAGATTCAACTGTCTCCAGAGGTACTTGGTCAGAGACGAGGGTGCTAGAAAACCCAGCACAGGAACAAAATCCAAGACCAGAAAACTAATGATCTTTAAATAGATGCAAAAGATAGTTTTTGATAAAGTTAACAATTTCATGATATTTAAAAACCCTGCAAGAAATTAGGTACAGAGGGAAGGTAACTTAGCATACTGAAAGCTGTATTTGAAAAACAAACATCATCCGGAAACTGTTTTACTAAGGTTCAGAACAAGGCATTGGTTTTAACTTTCACCCGCTTTTACTCAACATAGTCCTAGCCTGAACAGCTAGGCATAAGAAAAAACATAAAGGACATCCAAGTTATGAAGGGAGAAGACAAACTGTTCCTGTTTGCAGGTAACATAGTCATGTTTATAGAAAAAGCTAGAGTCAGTGAAAAATCTTTTACAGATAACAAGCAGATTCAACAAAGTAGCTCGCCTCTGAACTAATTATAACCTATCTAAAAATGAAATCAAGAAATCGAGACAATTCCATTTAAAATGCTACAAAAGCAGCTAAGGAAAAAAAGTAATGTGGGATGAAAGATTTCTGTTCTGGAAAATACAAAGCATGGATGAAAGAGATAGAGGAAAAGTAAGTAAATGGAAAGGTAATCCATGGTCTTGGTTGCCTTTCTCATTGCTGTGACAAAATACCAAATGGAGGCAAAGGGAGGCAGGGCTTATTTGGGTTCCTGACTGGGAGGTGTGGTCCATCACAGCAAGGGAGACCCAGCAGATGGAAAAACAGTCAGACCACATCCTCGCTGCTTCCTCGACTGTATCCATAATCAGGGAGCTGAGACGTGGATGCTGGTCCTCTACTCCTTTCTCCTTTCCATTTACTCTGGGACCCCAGCCCATGTGATGGCACTGCACACATTCAAGGTAGGTCTGCTCACCTGAGGCAAACCTCTCTGGAAATGCTCTCATATATACACACGTTCCAAGGTTAGTCTCCTAGTGACTCCAAATCCCATTGAGTTACATGTAGATGATATATTGTGCATCCCAATAAACCTATCTGGAGGTCAGAGAACAGAACAGCATTATATTAAACATAAGTTTAGGCAGTGGTAGTACACGCCTTTAATCCTAGCATTCAGGAGGCAGAGATCTGTCTGGATCTCAGTGAGTTCAAAGCCACACTGGAAACAGCCAGGCATGGTGTGACACACACCTTCAATCTCAGGAAGTGATTGCAGGAAGCAGAATGGAATGAGGACCAGGAACTAAAGCCTGGTTAAGCTTTTAGGCTTTCAGCAGCAGTTCATCTGAGATCCATTCAGGTGAGGGAGGACTCAGAGGCTTCCAGTTTGAGGAAACAGGATTGGCTGAGAAGTTGTCGAGGTAAGGTTAGCTGTGGCTTGTGTTCTGTCTCTCTGATCTTTCAGCATTCATCCCAATATCTGGCTCCTGGGTTTGTTTTTATTAAGACCTTTAAGATTTGTGCTACAGTTATAAACAAGATTAACCATCACACTTATGTTCCTGGATTGGAATAGTCAAAACAGCCAAAGTACCTGAAGTGAGCTACGTATCCAGTGCAGTCCCTACTCAAGTATCAACACCGTTATTTATAGAGATAGAAAAACATGTAAAGTTGGGGCAGAGCCACAAAAAAAACCTTAACCAATCTTGAGCAAAATGAAGAAAAAACTAAAGGCATCACACTTTCTCACTTCAAAATATATCTCAAAGCTATAGTAACTAAATCAGCAAAGCACTAGTGTAAGAACTGATACCCAGACCATAAACAGAACAGAAAGGCAAGAAAGAATTTATAGTCAACATATTTTTGACAGGGAAGGTAAGAATACATAATGAGGAAAGGATAAAATTTTCAATAAATGTTGCCAAGAAAATCGGATACCCACATAAATAAAAATAGGCTGGCTGTCTTCCACCAGCTACAAATATCAATTCAAATGTCAGATCTGAAGCAATAGAACTACTAGAAGGAAATATGCAGGAAGCATTTTAGGACCTTGACCTTGGCAAAGGTCTCTTTGAAAGGACTGCAGAAGCAACAAGAGAAAAATCAAACAAAGTAGCAATATCACGTGAAGCTAAAATTCCGCACCATGAACAGAATAGTTAACATGGCTAAATACTGTAACTTAAAGAATGGGAAATAGTCTAAAACTATGTCCGGCAAGGAATTAACACCCAGAACGTAGAAAGATCTTAAATAATGTAGAACAAGGACCAAACAATAGCCACAGCCCCTCACAGGTCATCCAGTCTAAAAAATGAGACACAAACTTCAGTGAACATTTCTTAAAGATGTGAAAATGAGCTATTAGAAAGCTAACATTGCCTACCAACACTAATCACAATGTAGAACACAAGGAGATAAAGCCTCCATACCTACCATAAAAAAGACAATGTTGAGAGTACAGAGAAAGGAAGGATGCTGTAGAAAATAGAAAATTTTCACTGACTTCTGGAAAATTGTAGAGGTTTCTAAAGAAACTTAATAGAACTAACATATATTTCAGCATTCCCACAGCCCAAAGGAAATAAAGTCAGTACATCAGAGATATGCACACGTTTATGCTTATTGCAGCAGTAGTCACACTAGACAGGACATGAACCAACTTAAATTATCATCAGTAGAAGAATGGATGACAATGTGCCATATACATTCAATAGAATACTATAAATCCCTGAAGAAGAAATCTTTTCATATGTAACAATATAGTTAGACCCAGAGGATGGTCTGACCAAGCAAAATACACCAAGGACAGAAGGCAAATATCACATGATCTAATCTGTGGAATTTTCCAAAGCTAATCCCATTAAGGTTAAGAGTTGTTACCAGAAGCTGAGGAGAGTAGAAAGCAGTGGGAATGGGGAGAGATAGGTCAAGGGTACAGTCAGATAGATCGAATGACTCTAGGTGATTTATAGCACAGTAGTTAACAATGTATGTAATTAATGTATGTAGTTAATGAATGTAGTTAACAATGGTGTGCTGTGTAACTTAAGACAGTCAGAGGAATAGAATTTTGAATGGAGTCACCATAAGACATAGTGAATTTTAAGTGATATGTTAATTACCTTGGTTAGAACATTGTCCAATGAATAAATAAAACAGAACATTCTATTGTACACCATAAACCTGCACAATTATCACTACATGTCAATCAAAATGTAAAAATTTAAAGATCTACAGTAAATATTACTTCTGCTTGGGACATGTTGGAAGCATCTATTCCAAAAGTCCTTCCTGAAACCCAACAGCCCTCATTATATCAGATTGAAAAATGTAGTGGAACTGAAGGGAAAAAAAGACGAGTAGGGAGAAGTGTAAGATTGGAAGGAAGAGAGGAGGGAAAAATAGCATTAGCAAAAGAAATATAAAATAATTATCATCTGTATGCAGAGTAACTTGAAATCTGAGAAAAAAAATCTAAAATGTATTTGAGGATTCACAAAGAGAACTCACAAAGGTGTGAGGAGGGCCTATGTAAGTTCCTCAACACTGACTATTAGGAAATGATACCATCACTTACAGATGCACAGGGTGTTCAATCATTAGTATAACAAAAATACCCAAGACTTGGAGAGAAGATAAAAAACTATAATTAAAGTTATAAACAATTGAACAAGTGTTGACTTGTACCATGCTCACAGACAGGATCTCATAAACACTTATGAGCAGGTATGGTCTTCCCAATTAGTAAAACATTCAAAGCTATTTTCATTGAGTAGTCTCTGATTTCCCTTCCTACCTCAGTACAGAAACACATGATTTCTAGAATACCAGTGAGTATAACACACAGGTAAATGATGAGGGTATATTGGAGTCAGCAGACAATGTGACATTGGCAGAGAAATGGGAGTTAGTAGGCAATGTGACATTGGCAGAGAAATGGGAAAATATACTGAAAACTGAATGGACAACCCAAACACAATGCAGGTATGAAGTGGACTGGCTAGGGCAAGGGTTGGGGATGCCACTGGAAACAATGAACTGTGTCTCCACTTCACTGCCGAAGCAATGATCAACAGCAGGGCGAATTAGTTTTCATTGCAGTAACATAAATGCACACACCGGGGAAGCCCCTTCGAAAGAGGAGTGGCTTATTTTGGAGCTTGCTCTCATAGGTTTGAGTCTATCGTGGTTTGTGGCCCTGGGCCTGGAGAGAGGCTGACCATCCTAGCGGGGAGTATGAGGTGGCAAAGCTGTTCACGCCATGGTTCTTGAGAAGTGACTCAGAGAGAAGTAGCAGGGCTGTCAAAATACCCTTCAAGGTAATTCCTAGGACTTCCTACCCCCCAAGCCCTAACTCCTGAAATCTGCCATACCTCTTCATGACACAGTATCTAGAGACCCAGTCTTCAGGATGTGAGTTTCTGGGGAACATTTAAGATCTAAAGCACCGCAAACCCTTAATGATCTGAATGCTGAAAAAAATTTTTTTCCTAATATATAGGGGAAAGTGTGCCAGAAAATTGTCAAGTTACTTGGATAGCAGAAAATGTATATGTTTTTATTTTTTAAAGAAGAAAAGGCGGGGTGATAGAAAAACCTGGATAATTTTTACTATACAAAGAAGATATTAAAATATAACATAAGAACTGTGGGTAATACTGCTAGAGCGTCCAAGCTGACGAGAACTAAGTAAAGAGACTTGGAGTGTTTGTTTACAGAGTTTGGAAACCAAGGCCCAAGGCCCACAAGCCAAGTTCATTTTTTGTGAAATTCTACTGGGACTCAGCCACTCTGTGGGGCTTTGACACTATGCCAGAAAAGTTTAGTTCTTGTGAGAGACCTATGACCCATAAGGGCTAAATTATTTACTATAAATTCTCAGAAGGAAAAAAAACCATGTGCCAACTCTACTTACAGTCATTCAGAACACATTGGTGTAATTACCAATACTAGAGTATCTATATTGTTGGAGGCTAAAAGTTTTCTTCCCATAATCTTTTTATATTCTTGTTTATCAGTTTTACTTAGTAAAAATTTCATAAAGGTTCGTCAAATATATGTACTGTAGGTGCAAAGTAAGTAAATAGTTCATGATTCTACAGCTGAATTAAAAAAAATCTGCCCTTACATCACATAAGTAGTAATTGAATGCAAGCGAACCGCTTTAACGTACATTAACTCATGGAACTGTTCTATATATTCTAAGCTCCAAATGACATTCACACTTTTTATAAATAGCAGAGCTGGGAATTGAGCCAAAGTCCCCAAGCTCAATGCTCGGTCATTGCAGTACAATCTTGTTTCCTGTGATGGAATTCTTAGGCAGCTCAAAAACTGGAACATAAAACAGGTAACAGAAGAAATCATGTTGTGTGATAAATACGACCAAAGTATGGAAAATTTGGGAGGAACAGCGGTAGGGGGGTATAATTCTGTCTTGAAAGATCTTTCATGGAAGGTAAGATCTGCGCAGAACTCTTAACGATGCGGAGCAGGGTGCCCAATGCAATGAGAACAAGGACTCTTGCATGAGAACAGATGAGACATGTAACACTATGGAAGTAACAACATGGCGAGGTCTCTGCAAGCTGCATTCTTCCTTCTACAAGCCATGTTGTTACTTCCACATGTTGTTTTCTTGCCACAAGAATGAGAGTCATTCAGCAGAGTCACATTGACATTTATGAGAACAGGGAGGATATATTCAGGTGGAGACTGTTCAAAAATCCATTGCTACAATAGCTTTATGCTCTGTGGCATGGAATGCTTGTCACTGGGAGATACCAGAGGTTTGTTAACAGTGATTTAACATGATCTGTTAAATCTGTCTAAACAACATGACTGGGACACCAAGGAAACTGCATTCAAGTACTGAGCCCATGGCATGCAGTCCTTTCCAGACAAAAGATGAAGAGATCTGATTGAAGACATGTATAGACTCTCCTTTGTGTGTTCCTGGGATGTGGAATGTTATGCTCACATGGTCATGAACATCTGGGGATATTCAAAAGGCAAAGGCATGAGATATATACTACATGTGTTCCCCTCTCACAAAGCTAGGTGGCATCTGGATCCCTCTCATTGGTCAGTTTTTGTCTATTGTTCAGCTGTGTTAGTAAATATAAGATCTTAGACTACTGTGCCAGTGAATACTGTTTTCATAACTACTGATCTGAAATGCAAAGCAGAAGAAACTACCCTCCAAACACCATTTACAAAGTCACACTCAGAGTTCTCAGCAGCAGCTTCTCTGTAGTGGCCCAAGAGTCTCCAGTTATCAATAAGGTCGGCTGCAGAGCCACATGGCAAAGCACAACTCCTAAGTGGGAAAAGGCACGTATCTTTCACTGGAAAGGCAACATGATGGAAGGTGGTGATCAGTGAATCATTCATGCCTTTGCTGTAGGCGTGGCCTTTCCCCCAGGTCCTTTGAGGTTAGGAACCTATCTGATGAGAAGCATCACTGGTTTTAATTGCCACTGCCTATGACATGAGTTAATGGGATTGCTTGTTTCTGTTGCTTTAGAGAGTGGATTCTATAGTCATGTTCCTCTGGGATAGGAGAATGGGTACAGAGAGAAGAAAAGACAGTGAAATAAAATAACTGGTGCATGGGGAGGAAGAAGAAGGAATTTTGGAAAGAAGATGTCAACTTATCTGGTCTTGAATAGTCTGATTTTATTTACTGAGTCATTGTTTTTAGTATAGCTCAGATAATTTTAGATGATTTTTTTATTATTATTATTACTATTATTTGCAGCATGAATCCTAAAGGGTCTCATTAATAAAAATAAACCTGGATCTGGGTATTGGGGTCAATACTGGAAGATCAGAGAAGCAGAACAAGCCAGAGCTACCTCACCTCTCCAGTTCCTCAGCTGATCCTGTTTCCTCAGGCTGGAAGCCTTTGAGTCCTCATCCAAATGGATCTCAGCTGAACTGCTTCTGGAAAGCCTAAAAGCTTAAACAGCCTAGTTTCTGGTTTTCATGCCTTATATACCTTTCTGCTTTCTGCCCTCACTTCCTAGGATTAAAGGCTCACTTCTTGGGATTAAAGGCATGAGTCACCATGCCTGGCTGTTCTAGTGTGGCCTTGAATTCACAGAGATCCAGATGGATCTCTGCCTCTGGAATGCTAGGATTAAAGGCGTGTGTGCCACCATTTTCTGGCCTCTATATCTAGTGGCTGTTCTATTCTCTGACCCCAGATAAATTTATTAGGGTGCACAATATTTTGGGGAACATATCACCACAATTATTACTATTTTACATTAGTTTTTCACATAGCCTAGGATGGCCTTGAACTCCTGACCTTCCTCCCTCTGTCTTCCAAGCCTGAGACTGCAGGCAAGCACCGCTGTGTCTTGTTCATCTCAGATTTTAAAGGTACATTAAATATTTTGTTATCCATCTGTGCCATGAGTATTCCTTATAACATTCCTAACAAAGGATCACATTCATTCACCTCAAACACTTCTAGGAGCCTCATCTCTTGGTTCCTGAAGGCAACCTGTTACTGCTGAGGCTAGGATTACAGTTCTGTATGTGGAGCTCAAATCTGTGTGTTCCCAAAGCAAATTGATGAAACTCATTTCCATCTTACATCATACACGCCGTCCACTTGTGCCTACATTTTACTCAAGGGCTGGCAGAGTGAAAGCTTGAAGTGGGGGGATATCTGTTTCAACCCCAAATGAGATCAGATGTTGCTAATTTCCTTCGTCTCCTTGTATTTGATTTTGTTCCACAAGTGATACGAAACTCCTTGTTTTGACAGCTCATTACAGAAATGACTATAGCTCAGTTGCCAGCTCGTGGAATCCCAATTATAAATTGTTCTTTTAATAACACTACACTTTTGCCTAACTCAGAATGCTTTGATCTGGTTTTTCTGAAAACTACTATAAAACAAAACAAGCAGCTGTGGTGTTACCATGTAGATTTTCTACTATCAGAATGATAACCATAAAAATCACAGATCAATAGTCCTCTAATAAGTAGGGGCTCCCTGCTGTGTGATGGTCATATGAAATGCCCTCTTCCCAAAGAGGTATACTCAAACTTTGTCTTGAGAAGCCTATGTAAAACAAGTGTTTGGGGTTCCCTCTGCCATGTCAGATGCTTGACCACATGTCCTGGATTGGCTTGATCTTGCAAGTGTAGGAACTACACTCCCTACAAACATGTCCTTTCTTTGGAACTAAATACCAATCAGTCTCCAACTCTTATAACTTTCTGGCTACTTGGCTTGTGTTATCTTTATAGTTGTTCTTAGATATGTGACTCATTTGCTCAGATTATACATATTGTTATATCCGGCCCCCTTCTGCACTAAAACCAGCAGGCTCTCCTCCCTCTGAGAGTCAATTTACTAAATATTTCTTCCCCCTTTCAAATTATATCTTCTAACTTGTCTAGATGGGACTCAACCTTAACTAGAAACAGCTAAGTTAAGGACTACTGCCAAAGGCAAAAAGCAGAAAAAAAAATAATGAAATAATGTTAACCTACACATCTTATGTCTGACTCATGTCTGGATTAGAATTGCATTATTTCCTGCCCAGCAGGCTGTATGTAGTGTCACAGCCAGTGAGACACACAGAAAATGCCCTGGGGGCTGACATGGGTTATGTTCCTGTCAAAATTTGGACCAGAAAGTGATGCCTTCTCTCCCTGGCCTTTCCCATCATTCCTACTTGAGGTGTTATAGGGTGAGAGGGTATGCAGATGCCGTACCTACTAGAGTTTGCTGGTCAATGAACCATCCCAAATTTAGCAGATTGATTTGTCAAGCTCATGATTTTATAGATAACAATCTGGATTGGCCTCAGGTTGTTGGGTCTTCTAGATTCTGGCCATTTCGCATATGCATCAGCAGCCAGGTCAACCAGGAACTTCCTGGTCTGCAGAGTTGATAGAGTTTACAGTTGTGGTCCCCATTTCTAACCCGCAAGGCCTTTCATCCTCCAACAAGTTATCTTGGTTTGGAATGATGATGCAAGAATGAAGTTGAAGTGCCCAAATTCTCTCCCAGCTCATACTCCAAACTGTACAACCTTGCCCCCAGACAAACTGAATTAGCTCAGGCAAGATGCCAGGCAGTCCAGACCCAAGGGCTGAACATTTACTTTTGGCCTCTTGCTGAGAGACATGCACAAAGAAACGGATCTGTTTCTTCCATCTATCCCGAATACCAAAATGGCAATGGGACCACCTACCTCTCACCTTCCTGCAGTGTAACTGATAATTGTTTTTTTTCTTCATTAAGAATTTTTCTACTCATTCTACATACACCCACAGATCCCATCCCCTTCCTCCTCCCACTCCCCAGCCCTCCCTCCCAAGCCACCCCACATCCCCAAATCCCCCAAATCAAGGTCTCCTAAAAGCCTGCCCATGAACCAGGGACGGATCCCAATCCACCTGTCTGGTGCCCCCACCCCCAAACAGTTCGAGCCAAACAACCATCTTCTGTATCCAGAGGTCCTAGTCCAGTCCTGTGGGGGCTTCACAGCCACTAGTCTACAGTTCATGAGTTTCCACCAGTGTGGCTGGTCATCATGATCTCAAAATCCCCCACCTGCAGAATCCCTCCTCTCTCTCATTGATTGGATTCCTGGAGCTCAGCCTGGCGCCTGGCCGTGGATCTCTGCATCTGCCTCCATCAGTCACTGGACAAAGGCTCTAGGAAGATAGTTAGGGTATTCACTAGATCAGTCACCAGAGTAGACCAGTCTAGGCACCCTCTAGACCACTGCCAACACTCCCAGGTAAGGTCATCCTTGTGGATTCCTGAGAGCCTCCCCGGCACCCTGCCCCTTCCTATTCCCATGATGTCCTCAACTGATGAATGTTTTAACTCATGAGTGGGTGTTGTTTTTGTTACACTGAGGGGCTCTAGTAGCTGGGCCTCATGATGAGGAAGCAACCTTCACTCTAGAAGGAAATATTTCAACTCTTTAATATCAGAACCCCCATACTCTGCATGCCACTTCGAGTACTGATCTGCTGAGCATGTGTGTCTTTTTTCAGTCAACTTTGCAGAGAATCTGCATGTCTCAGGTCTGTGCATGATTTCCACTTTGAATTATCTGCCTTTTGAAAAGTTGCAGCTCCTGTCAGTGGTAACTGGGATCATCCACATCCCAGAGGAATTACCCTTTAAGCCGCCTTCCTCCAGACTCTTCTGAGGCTCCCTTTATCTTGTCTTGCTTTCCAAGCAGCCATCTTCGTGCTGGTCTCCTTGTGTGACTTAGAAAGATTCAGTCTGTGTGATGTTTCTTCTTTCATTGACTTCCCTTCCTGGGCACTTTTCTCACCTCTAGCATGGGCAGCTCTGCCTTGTATGCATCGGACACTCAAATTTTGCTGAATTGGATACAAGGATAAATTCTTAAACAAGACATAATAAGAACTCTATCAACTAGACAGTCATTTGTTTAAAAATATATACTTAAATTTCAAAGATCCCATGGAAGAACAGAAGGGCTCCAAGTAACTTACATTTCATTATGAATTTGTTTTAATCATGTTCTGACATCCATGTACTTGATGCCTTAACATCTGCCTTACAGGTATATGTTAGATAAACTTTGTTCTGGACAATCAATAAAATGCCAAGGGCACCTTGTCTGAATCTTCTTGAAAGGGAATTCTCTTCCCAGGGGCATGGTTTTCAAATACACCCCAAGTAATCTGAAGTCCACAAAGTGAACTAACTTTTTATCAGCGAAGAATACTTGAACTACAGTAAACCTGCTTTAATAACCCCAAGGTTGGGTGCATACAACCAAAGACAGCACCCCTGGGCCTAGGAATGTGCTGAAATTGATTACTGTTCTGGATCCCAAACTTATGAATTCCAAGTTTCTACCTTGACATTTTATTCTCACAGTGGCCACCATGAAGGGCCTTAGCTACCATAACAAACTTGGACTGATGTTTCCTCATGTGCTCTGCCATTCTGTGCACCATGTATTCTCTCTCTCTCTCTCTCTCTCTCTCTCTCTCTCTCTCTCTCTCTCTCTCTCTCTCTCTCAGCACTTCAATGTCTTTCCAGTGGCAGTGATTTATTTCCTGGTCTTCAAGCCTCACAGTACTTAAGAAGCCCATTCGTTCATATATCTGTCCACTGTCCAGGGAAAGCTGAAGTGAACCAAAGGGTAGGTTTACTTTGCTCTTAGAGGGACTGGAAATAGAATGGACCACTGTAAGAAGGAACTCCCAAATTTGTCAGCAGAATGAAGAGCTGCATACAGAGTTCTAGGCACTTAAAAAAGACCATAGAAGTGAAGGGAGAATTGAGAATTAGATCTGCCCACTTTGTTGTGGTTTCTTAAAGGTTTGCTGAGTATGTGAATGGGGTTGGGCAGAAACTGCCTTCATTTCTCCATGTTGACTTTAAAGTCTCACCAACACGATTGGCTAAACATGAGCAGAACAAGGATAACAATAGACTTACTGGCGTGAACCGTGTGCTGGGGGAGCCCAGGAGCCTTCAACCCTGTACAAAGAACTGCAGACATCTAAGCTTGCTGAGAGTGAGGGAAATAGTCTCCCCTGAGGATGAGCATACCAATTAGTTATCCAATATCAAATAGTCAGCCCTGAATACATGCATACGAGGAACATTGAGTAGACTGAGCAGGTTGTACGTATGTATTTAGAAATACAGCCATTAATGAAAAAAGACGGGGGAAAGGGGGGATGGAGTCACAAAAAATAAAAGAGAGGTATATGGGAGAGGTTAGAGGGAAGAAAAGGAATGGAGAAGTGATGCAATTACAATATCAAGAATAGAAATAATAATAAAAACTACTATAGGTAATGCTCACATATAGCCAAGACTGAGAACTACTGGAATGGAGGCTTCCTATTCAAAACAGGACCTGTGGACCGGAAGTACTGGACACAACCTAGGAAACTAGTGTTCTGGAATCAACCTGTGCTGGCATGGGAGATCCAGAAGGTGCTTATTGATGCTATGTGTGTGGGCTGTTGAAACTGAAGGGTATAATTACAATCGGCAAATTCCTTCTAACCCTCAGATCAAGAGCTAGCTGCTAAATACTAGCAGCACACCACCAATTAGGAGCGTCTTAGAAATTTAGCGTCTTGATCTCCTCACAATCTCAATCAATTCTTTCTAATTTGGATATGCACATGAACTACCTGAGACTCTTACTAGGATGTCCAAACTTTAAGCCTGTGTTCAAGGCACTTTAAAATGCTATCTGTTGTTGATACCCACTGACAAAGGAAAACTTAGTTTTCTCCAGTGGAGTCTCACTGAGTATGTTAACTACAACTCAGGGTAGGTAGGCCCCATGCCCAGGAGTAGCTGACCAACACAAAACAAGCTTAGTGGCATTTATGGAGACCTTTTGGCTCCTTTTATTTTGTTTGGCCATTTTTCTTTGTCTTATTGGTCATTTGCTTATATATTTCGGTTTCTGGTTTTGTGGGGTTTGTGTGTGTGTGTTTGTGTGTGTGTTTCTTACTTTTAGTTTATTTGTTTTTTAAAGAGGGAGGGCTTGGAGTTGGATGTGTCGGGAAGAGCTGTGAGGAGTTGGGGGAGGGAAAAAGAGTGCATGAAATAAAATTTTGTTGACAAAAATATAATGTAGTTTCATAGATCAACCATGAGAAATAGACTCCAAAACTCTTACTGGAAGTCTAAAGCCATAGAGAAGTGAGTCCACTACATAGATATTGCATTTTGAGATTTGAGAGTAAAACTTGCATAAATTTAATTTTCCTTCTTTATGATTTCAGGGATGTAGATCTGTTCTTGCTAGATAATTTTGCATATATTTTTTCCTTATGTCAAAAACTTTTACCTTTTCAATGAAAAAAGCTTGATGTGGCTTCCTTTGCATATCCAAATTGGCAGCGTGATGACTTCTGTACTTTGGTCATTATTATTTAAAATATGGGTTCCTTGAACATGAACATTGTCCTACTACAGCAATGCAATACCCCATTAGATGAATATTGAATGATGAACGGACAGGTAGCATATACAGCGTGGATATAATGAATGAAAAGGTGTTCTGTGTTCTGGGATACTCATAATGATGCACAATTTAAAATGGAGAAGTTGCTCATGTCTGGAATTTTCCATTGGTTGTCTTTGATTGGAGTTGTCTTTGGGTGACTGAAAGTGTAGCAAGTAAAATGACATCTAAGAGGGGACTATCATGTGCTGCCACTGCCATGCTGTGATCTCACTGAGTCCTTTCACTAAACGTCCTCAAAGAACCCTCGATCGTTTTACCTACTTTTTTTCTTTAGCATACATAGGTTATTTCGCTGTTTGCTCTTACTGCTAAAATCAAATATAATCTCTACTATGTAAAAAGACATAACTATTCTGCTTATTTTGCTCCCTAACTTCCATCTAGAATTTTCTTGGGGGTAGTTCTTTAATTACTTGTTTTTTTATTACCATTAATCCATTTTTTGGTATACTGATAAACTGACTATCACAGTCTGGGAAATTTATGAACAATAGAAATTTGGGATCTGGAGAGATGACTCAGTGCCACATAAGCACCATAAGCATGAGGGCCAGAAATTAGGTCTCTACAATTTCAGAAAGCCACGAGGTGACACAGGTCTCTAATATCAGTGCTCCTACTATTGATGGGAGAGGGGAAGGAATCCCTGGAGGAGGAGGAGGAGGAGGAGGAGGAGGAGGAGGAGGAGGAGGAGGAGGAGGAGGAGAAGAAGAAGAAGAAGAAGAAGAAGAAGAAGAAGAAGAAGAAGAAGAAGAAGAAGAAGAAGACAACAACAAAGAGGAAGAAGAAGAGGAGGAGGAAGAAAAATCAATTTGGCCATTGGTTCCTAATAGCTGGGGCTTCATCTCCATTCCGAGAGAATGGTCCTGGCCTCTGGCAAGGCCTTCATGCTGCAGCATTGCATGACAGATGGTGGAAATACAAGAGAGGACAAGAACCAAAGAATAAGCCAAGGCCAAATGTGCTTTCCATCCCAAATGCACTCTGGAATTTGCTTTCCCAACATGTGAGAACATGATCCACACATGAGGGCAGAGCCTCTGTGATCTAACCACCTCCTTTAGGACTTACCTCCCAACACTGTAACACTGGGAAGTTGGTTTCCAACACATAAGCTTCATGGAAATGTTTGAGCCAGAGCAACCACCAAGGTCATAGTTCACTTACTAATTGATCTATGACCCTGCAAAGGCCAAGACCATGAATTCATCTGTAACCCTGTGCAAAGCAGCACGTAGTAGGGGCTCAGCAGATGTTTGTTAACTTTGTAGGTTGCTCCAGATTCATGTAGAAACTCCTAAAAATGTAGTTATCTCTAATGACATGTATCTGGGACAAATGTGGAGGCAAACCTCAGTAATAGGTATAAATGACAAAAAGGAGTGCTTTTCTGGCTATGATCTCTGCCTAAGCACTTAGGAATAACTGAAAATTAAAGGCTATTGCTGCTTGTTTTGTTGAATAATACATCTGCAAACTAGAAAACTGCGTGTCTATTTTATTTACCAGCACAAATGCCCATTTGCTCACAGACATAGCTGTTTGCAAGCAAATTTTGTTCCCATGCAAAACAAATGTAAATTTGGCATTAAGCAAGTGCCAATTATTTCCTGAATGTGGAAGGGAGAGGAAGGGTGATTTAACAGGCAGAGGCTCTGGATGAGGAAGCAGAAGAGGCGGCCTAGCTCAGCTGCGCAGGGCTTTTTCATCATAAGGAGTGAATGTTTAATCCACTTAATTGGGTGGGCATGCACTGTCGGTGAGCAGAGGCCCAGTGTTCCGTGTCATTTTCTTTCCCTGGGAGATGGCTGCCATGACCTTCGACAGTCTCCTCCACCGGCTGCTGAAAAATAGGAAGCTAATTTGGGTTTGTTCTCATGTTTCTTTCATGCAGTGGAGAGAATTCGTTTGATAAGCCCTATGTCAGTTTTTATTGTGAGGCCTGATTACTATGATTAATTTTAATACTACTAGTTACCATTTATTAGGGGCCTCTGAGGTGCCAGGCAGGATACTGCTTAGGGCTTTGTGTCTCTGGCTGAAGTTTAACCCCCACACAGCCTTGGGAGTGATGCTCTACGGGCCTTTTGTGCAGAGCAGGAAACAGAGGTTCTGCAGCAAGTCAGATCTAGGCCGCTGTGGTCTAGACATACACTGGACTCCTCCAGGTCTCCAGTTCCACTCTAGCCTGAGATAGACACTTTCTCTTCCTTCTCTCTCTCTCTCTCTCTCTCTCTCTCTCTCTCTCTCTCTCTCTCTCTTTCTCTGCCTCAACTTTTGAGCACTCCAGCCACATATATGTTAAAACACATGCAACAAAAAATATAGTGAATTGTTTCTTTTTCCTTTTCTAGAAATAGGTATGCATTCAATGAGGTGTGGAGTGCTAACTCGGTTCTAGGTAACCCGACAGGCTCTGGCTATTCGGCTGTCAACAAGGGAGCGCGGGTCCTGGCCTCATGCAGGTCTCCAGAATTACCTGTTATACACCCGGTGCCATTCTGATATCTGAAGGAATGAATAGAATCAGGCTTAGCATCTGCATGTGGGTGTTCACTAACAACTGGAGATTTGTAATTAATCTCCATGGAAATAACAGTAGTATTCACTGAGCATGTATTGTGTGTGGGACTTTCCTAAGCTCTTTACCGATATTAAAGGAACTAATTTCACTGGGTTTCTTCCCTGGCTTTAGCAAAAGGAGGAGAACACCAGAGAAGTAAGTAGTGTCAAGCAAATGCTTAGAGTGAATGGGAGTTACGATGGGAAAACAGAAAACCAGTCCCAAGCTAAAGCCCCTTGTACCGGAGGAAGCTCTCTCAAGGAAACTAGCTGACTGCAGAAAACCTTTCGTGGACAAAGATGGCTTACTTTTAGGAGCAAAGAATTGAATATCACCAAAATGTCCAACCACGGGAGAATGCTAATTAATGTGGGTGTATTAACATCTTGAGGGGGATCTCAAGAGCCACCTGAAAGAACAGCATGCATCCCATGGGCCTTACTGTCAGTGCTTCCATGCATCTGGCTGCCTAGTCTCAGGTCAGGTATTTAGAACATCTTTCTGCTTTTCTTAAAAAAAAAAAAAAAAATTGAGCCGGGCGGTGGTGGCACACGCCTTTAATCCCAGCACTCGGGAGGCAGAGCCAGGCGGATCTCTGTGAGTTCGAGGCCAGCCTGGGCTACAAAGTGAGTTCCAGGAAAGGCACAAAGCTACACAGAGAAACCCTGTCTCAAAAAACAAACAAACAAACAAAAATATCTGGGAATTTTATGCATGAATATAACGTAATTTAAAAGAAATGGTTTGTTTTTGTTTATTTATTTTTGAGGTGGAATTCTGCTTGCTCAGAGAGGCTGATTAGTAAATAGCTAACCTTCTTCATTTGCTGTGGTCTTCCAAAAAACCCAGCATCCTTTCAGGCCCCACTTAAAAACCTCTTGCTACATGTGGTTCCTCCTTACCATTTCCTGTCAGCTACTTGCTGACTCAGCCTCGTGCTTGCAGGTTAATATTATTTAGTCAATCACATCTTTGAATTATTAGCAAAAGTAGCAGGAAAAAAATACAACAGACATGAAAATAATATTCCCCAACGTTTCCTTCCTTTTTTCTAAACAAAAATGAAAGGTTTTAACTTTAACATAGTAAGACTGTATACAATAAGAAAATTATCAAGTAAAGATTACATTCACAATATACTAAATTTCAATTCATTTGTGTCTGGTAAATTTAAACAAAATACTTCATAATCTATTCTATCTTAGTTAATCCAAAATTTTATACCTAACTTACTTTCTATTACATCTAAGGAAAACTGTAGCTGTAACTATCTAGTCTTCAACTCCATCAAAGGCTCCAGAAGGATATATTATTTAAGTAAACAAAAAGTGATTGCAAACAACTTCCAAAAACTCTAGAAATGACAGAGACATCTGGGGGCATCTATCTTCAGCCTACAGGCCCATAGTGTCTGACAGACTTTTCAATGAAGCAGGAAATTTGAAGGATTGTCCCACCTATATTGGCAAAGCTTGTCAGTCACTTTCCTCTGTGTCCTGCAACATGTCTGCCAGTTTCTTCTGTGAAGCAAGAACCCTGAAGGACCATCCCATCTTGTTTTGGCAAAGTTCAGCAGTCACTGTCCTGTGGGTCCTGCATGCCCAGTTCATATAACATACTGTCAAGCAGTCCAGGCAAGATCAGCTTCTTGCCCAAATGGCTAACCTTGACACATTGAAAGCAAACTCCATAAGGAGTTTCCTTGATGCCCATCATCTCTGAAGTAAATTGATGCTGCCAGGAACAGATGTGTCTCAAAGTTTGACTTCTTCCTTTCCAAGTTGTATCCCCTTGATCTCCTTTTGTTGTCTTATTGCTCTAGCTAGGACTTTGAGTACTATATTGAATAAATATGGGGGGAGTAGATAGCCTTGTCTTGTTCCTGATTTTAGTGAAATCACTTTGAACTCTCCATTTAAATTGATGTTGGCTGTTGACTTGTAAATTGCCTTTCTTATGATTAGGTATGTTCCTTGTATTCCTGATCTCTCCAAGACCTTTATTGTGAAAGGGTGTTGAACTTTGTCAAAGGTTTTTTTCAGCATCTAATGAGATGATCGTGTGTTTTTTCTTTCAGTTTGCTTATATGGTGTATTACATTGACAGATTTTCGTATATTCAACCATCCTTGCATCTCTGAGATGAAGCCTATTTGGTCATGGTGGATAATTTCTTTGATGGGTTTTTGGATTCAGTTTGCCAGTTTTTATTAAGTATTTTTACATCAATGTTAACGAGGGAGATTGGTCTGTAATTCTCTTTCTTTGTTTCATCTTTGTGTGGTGTGGCTATCAGGGTAACTGTAGCCTCATAAAAAGAGTTCAGTAATGTTCCTTGTGTTTCTAATGTGTGGAACAATTTGAAGGGTATTGGTATTAGCTCTTCTTTGAAATTCTGATTGAATTCTGCATTGATACCATCTCATCTTGGGCTTTTTTTGGTTGGGAGACTTTTAATGACTGTTTCTATTTCTGTAGGGGTTATAGGTCTATTTAAATTGTTTATCTGGTCTTGATTTAATTTTGGTATTTGGTGCCTATCTAGAAAATTGTCCATTTATTTTATATTTTCCAGTTTTATGGAGTACAAGTTTTTAAAGTATGATCTGATGATTCTCTGGATTTCCTCATTGTTGTTATGTCCCCCTTTTCATTTCTGATTTTGTTAATTTGGATGTTCTCTCTCTGCCTTTTTGGTTAGTTTGGATAAAGGTTTGTCTATCTTGTTGATTTTTTTTCAAAGAACCAACAATTTGTTTCATTGATTCTTTGTACTCTTCTCTTTGTTTTTATTTTATTGATTTTAGCCCTCAATTTGATTATTTCCTGGTATCTATTCCTCCTGGGTAAGTTTGTTTCTTTTTTGTTCTAGATCTTTCAGTTGTGCTGTTAAGTCATTGGTATGAGATTTCTCCATTTTCTTTATATAGGAATTTAGTGCTATGAATTTTCCTCTTAGCACTGCTTTCATAGTGTCATATAAGTTTGGGTACATTGTACATTCATTTTCATTGAAATCTAGCAAATCTTTAATTTCTTTTCTTATTTCTTCCTTGACCCATTGGTGATTCAGTTGAGCATTTTTCAGTTTCCATGAGATTGTAGGTTTTCTGTAATTTTTGTTATTGTTAAAAATCTATCTTTAAGCCGATAAAATACAAGAGAATATTCCAATTTTTTTTTTTTTTGTATCTGTTGAGATTTGCTTTGCGACCGAGTACATGGTCGATTTTAGAGAAGGTTCCATGGGGTGCTGAGAAGAAGGAATATTTTTTTGTGTTAGGTGGAATGTTCTGTAGATCTCTATTAAGTCCATTTGAGTCATAACTTCTGTAAGGTCCCTTATTTCTCTGTTAAATTTCAATCTGGCAGACCTGTCCATTGGTGAGAGTGTGGTGTTTAAGTCTCCTACTACTAATGTGTGGTTTGATGTATGATTTAAGCTTTAGTAATGTTTCTTTTACATATGTGGGTGCCCTTGTATTTGGGGTATAAATGTTCAGAATTGAGACTTCATCTTGGTGGATTTTTCCTGTGATGAAAATGTAATGTCCTTCTTGATCTCTTTTGATTGATTTTAATTTGAAGTCTATTTTGTTAGATATTAGGATAGTTACACCAGCTTGCTTCTTAAGTCCATTTGATTGGAAAGTCTTTTCCCAGCTTTTTCCTCTGAGGTAGTGTCTGTCTTTGAAGTTGAGGTGTGTTTTTTGTATGCAGCAGAAGGATGGATCCTGATTTTGTATCCATTCTATTAGCTGTGTCTTTTTATAGGCGAGATGAGTCCATTGATATTAAGGGATATTAATGACCAGTGATTGTTCGTTCCTGTTATCTTTTGGTTGTAGCTTGTGTGTATTTCCCTTCTTTGGGATTTGCTGCTGTGGGGTTATCTATTGCCTGTGTTTTCATGGTTGCGTCTGACTTTCTTAGGTTGGAGTTTTCCTTCTAGTACTTTTTGTAGGGCTGGATTTGTGGATAGGTATTGTTCATATCTTTTTTTTTTCTTGGAATGTCTTGTTCACTCCATCTATGGTGATTGAAAGTTTTACTGGGTATAGTAGTCTGGGCTGGCATTCCTGGCCTCTTCGTGTCTGAAAAACATCTGTCTAGGACCTTCTGGCTTTCAGAATCTCCATTGAGAAGTCGGTGTTATTCTGATGGGTCTGCCTTTATAAGTCACTTGGCCTTTTTCCTTTGTTGCTCTTAGTATACTTTCTTTATTCTGTATGTTTAGTGATTTAATTATTATGTGGCAAGGGATCTTTTTTGGAGGGGTCTAGTCTATTTGGTTTTCTATAAGCTTCTTGTATCTTCATAGGTATTTTATTCTTTAAGTTGGGAAAGTTTTCTTCTATGGTTTTGTTGAATATATTTTCTGTGCCTTTGAGTTGTATTCTTCTCCTTGTTCTATCCCTATCATTTTTCGATTTGGTCTTTTCATGGTGTCCCAAATTTCCTGGATGTTTTGTGTTATGACTTTTTTGACTTTAGTGTTTTCTTTGGCTGACAAATCTATTTCCTCTGTTGTATCCTCCATGCCAGAGATTCTCTTTTCCATCTTGGTTTGTTTATTTTTATTTCATGTGCATGACTGTGTGCATGTGTGTGTGTATGTGTGTGTGTGTGTGTGTGTGTGTGTGTGTGTGTGTATGTGTTCATGTACCATGTGCATGTAGTGCAGTACTTGCAGAGGACAGAAGAGGGTGCTGGATCCACTGGAACTGGAATTGCCTATAGTATGAGGCATCATGTGGGTCCCAGAAATTGAACCCCGTTCCTCTGGAACAGCAGCCTGTGCTCTTAACTACTGAGCCATCTCTTCAATGGTTTAGTCAACCACTGCCCCACCCCATTTATGCTTTTATTTTGTTTCTCCTACAGTCTCAACTAATTTTTTCATTCTTATTATTTCCTCATAGGCAAACATTCTCACTGATCTATAAACCAAACATACCAATGCCATCTAAAACTCAGGAATCACAAAGAATGGAAACTTGGGAGCCAGAATAAGGCAGTTCCTTTTCTCTATTTAATTACAGGGTTCCCATGGTAATGGAAGGAATGGGCAGGGAAAGATTATAGACCACCCTCCTATTGAGAATTATAGTCTTGCCAATGGTCTCTTTGATCTGGTTTGAAGTGGACATTACCTTGGTAAATACAGCATAAGATCATTATAATCTAATAGTATCTTTGATATGATCCCAAGGACAACTAAGAAAAAGTTTAAAAAGGCAAAGAAAAAGGGAAGGACATCATGTTTCTGTCATAACACCATCAACTGGAACAGGGTAGGTCTTTTAACTTTATTAAGAGGGTAATGTAGTAAAATGTGAAAAATTTAATGGCATGCACAAACTTAAAAAAACCAATAAAAAATTGCATGCACAGTAAGATAAGTTCAAGGCCAAATTCATGCTTAATGTCTGACGAATGCAGCATCATTAGAAGGTGTCTTTAGTATATCATTTGGACTGATCACCTCCCCCAGCTTTCCCACCTATGTTTGCTTTGCATGTTTATCTAAGCTTGCTGTATTTTTATGTTTGAATGACATTAAAACTATTTGGAAGGAAAGCAGGGTATAAATGAACTAATTAAAACATGACCTTTTATATCTCATTTTCTCTTTTATGCTTCTATCTTAAGCTCCCATTTATCTCTTTTCAGCATAGGTTCTCACCTGCTCAGGTCTGAAGATTATTTTTCCAGGCAGAAAGTAACCAATTAGGAGTTGAGGTAAAGAAATACTTAAATTCCTTGCCTATGGCATGCAACTTTAGTTGAATTCTTGGTTGGGTAAAGAGACTACAGCTCAAAAGAAACAAATACTGGAGGGGCCAGCTCAGTCCTCGTGTTTTGAGAGCAAAGGCCAATTAGCTTGAAGTTGACTGGAGGATAAATTCATAGGTCAAGATAAGAATTGCAAAATTAAGTCAGGTGGCCAGGTCAGGCACAGTGAAAATACATGCATCTTGAAGACACCAGTCAGAGAACAGGGACTAGGGAGAGGTTGAGATATTCTGGGACCACACCACAGCATGTGTATACAATTTCATTTACCACAGAAATTCCTCTTCCTCTTTCCCTGGGGCTTCCTGTAGCCAACATGCTCATGGGCTTCCTTCTCTATTGAAAGTGATTTGTCTCACTCCCTGTAACTTCCATAGATTTCACAAGGTTTTTATTTTGTCTTGCCTTGCCTTGTGATTTGGTTTTTGATACAAAGTGTAATGTAGCCCAGGCTAGTCCCATACTCCTCATACAGCTGAAGATGACCTTGAACTCCTGATCCTTCTGCATCCACCTTCCAGTACTGAGATCATAGGCATGCTCCACCATGTTTAGTTCTTCTCAGCCAGCTGCAGGAGATTCAGCAGTGAGGAGCTCCTTGTGTATTTGGTCTCTGGTCTGCAAGACTTTCGGAGGCAGAAGCTGGAGTTTCTAAGAATAGAGTGAGACTTCTAAGGTGATCCGTGTTACTCTTGGTCTCTTCCTTGGCCCTGTGGATAGCACATAAAAGCATTCATAGAAAAGGGGCACGTTTCATCCTCAAACTGGCCCCAAGCAGTTCCTATGAAACGGTTGTCATTTTTCAACAAATGTGCTCAGCATCCCTTGTAATGTTAATACAATTATTATGCAGAAGAGACATTTTTCATGTCTGCAGATAATTTTCTTTTTTCTTTTAAACATCAAAAAGAACTAGTTTCTTACATATATTTTAAGACATACCACCCACCAAACTTTCCTTAGAAATGCTCATAGCTCTGTGTTTCAGTCCCAGATGGAAACTTCAAGGATCTTTGTTCATTCATTCCTTCATTCATTCATTCACCATGTAGTGAAAAGTATGAACTGCTAGACACAATTCCTTTATAGTTTATTAAAAGTTAAGAAACCATATTGTGTCAGTTGCTATTCTAGATTTGAAGGATCAAAGGAGCACCCTAGGGCCTGGGAATGTGGTGCAGTGATAAAGCAGTTGCCTAAAATGAATGAAGCCCTGTGTTCAATGATCTAGCAAGACACAAAAGACCACCCTTACATAAGTTCATAGGGAAAATAATAAAGGATACAGTAGAGGTTTGAATGTGAAGGTGGCTAGTGATTCCCCAGACTGGGGAAAGGATTCACAAAGTGATTTTTGACATGGTGAGGTATTAATTTCACTTCTTCCACCTATGAAAAACAAGGTTTCTAACGGTAGCAAGGGAGAGTGAAGCTCTAAGGACAGATTAGCCACCACTCCACTAGAATATTAAACTCATTTATGAAAGTAGGGTGAAATAAGAGGTGGAGGACACTATGCAAGAGAGTGACAGGATGTATCCCTAGGTTTGATTAAGGACGCACGTTTTCTGAGAAGTGATTCTACTTTCCTCAGAGGAGAGTCGCTCCCTGTGACTGCTTCCATGTGGTAGGGAATCACCAAGATGACAAGAAAATAGACAAACGGAATGTTGAGTCAGGCTGGCATCTGGGGACCATTCTACTATAGGATCACCCATCACTCCTACACAGCGACTTCAGAGGATCATACTACTAAAAGTGTCTTCTGATTGGTGAAAGCAACCTAGCTGCTCCTTCCTTAGGAAAGGTGGGCAACCTTACCCACAATGGAAAGTTCTTTTTTTTTTTACATTATTTATTTATTTATTTTTCTATTATCAGCTTGATACAGTATAAATTCTTATCCTAATCTTGACACGCTTGCATATCCATCTTCACGGAGAGTGAGTGCAGCAGGGTAGACTGGAATTTTCAGGTCGGGTGTAATTCTTAACTTGTAGTTGTTTACTGGTATGTTTTGTATCTTTAAACATAAACTCTGGAATTTATTTCTGAAAGCCTTTAGCAGTACCTAGCATCATGAAGATACAGGAAAAAAGTGTTTGTTAAATTGAGTTAAATTGGCAGGTATCAGATATGAGCAGACACCCTGTGGAAAAGCAGAACTGAGTTGAGTGTGAGAGTTCTGATGATTCTATAATCCTCACATGATGCAGAAGGCTGGCAGGGGGCATCAACATGCTTGGCATGCATCTGCTGTGAGTGATATTTTGCAAGTTTCAAAAGAGGCAAATCTTGATCTTGTGGTTCTGGCACAACTTTTATCTTCTGTCTTTACCTGTCTTTCCAGAAGAATGTAAGATGATCTTGACTGCTCAGTAACTTTTGTTTTGTTTTGTTTGTTTGTTTGTTTTAATACACTGCCAGATAAACGTTGGGAGTTGGTGTTTCTCTCCATCAGTTTTTTTTTAATCATTTTCAAAGTTTAATGTTTCTTAAACTTCATTCAACTTGCTTCTTCTGGAATATTTTAAAACTTGCTACTATATTGTTCTTCATTTTTCCCCTTTGATATTGGAAGAATATTCCAATATCAAATATAAAGCTCTCTTAACTTGGATATCTCTTTCTTGATCAACTGGGACAACCCTTCCCTCAACATGGCACTTATTAAAATAATCCCTTGAGGTGGAA
Organism: Peromyscus eremicus; assembly: GCF_949786415.1. Taxonomy (NCBI): domain Eukaryota; kingdom Metazoa; phylum Chordata; class Mammalia; order Rodentia; family Cricetidae; genus Peromyscus; species Peromyscus eremicus. The sequence continues at coordinate 35,152,573 of NC_081434.1, read as the reverse complement.
ACTGCTGTAATTCTCATGTTACATATGAAGAACTTGAGACTTATCTTGCAAGGCTGGAACTTGCATTAGCATCCATCCATCTGAGTCCTGTGTCTGTGTTGCTACACCCTCTTCTATTTCTCCAAGGAAACTGATTCAGATCATAAAGAATCTTGGAGACCTTTCTAATAAAGATCACACAACTAAAAATACCTCATTCTTACATAGTGTTCACACCATTTTATATGCAGTTCTTAAGCTACATATGTATTAAACTCTAAGGAGATCTAGGAAGTAGGTTCAATTAAGAAAGTTACACAATTGGCATTTCTGTGTAGGCAAAAAGAAATTCCAAACTATTTTTGAGAAAGAGTTGGTGGGAAGGGGGGAGCATAAGAATGTTCAACTACAATAAAAATATAAATTCCATGGCTGGAGAGATGGCTCAGCAGTTAAGACTGCTTGCTGCTCTTCCAGAAATCCCAGTTTAGTTCTGAATACCCATGCTAGGCAGCTCATGTGGGCTTCTGTACTCATATGTCCATACCCACACATAGACACAAGCCTGTCACTATACCACTAAGGATGGTATAGACTAAAGTTGCCAAAGCCCTAATTAAATCTGTTTGTGTTAGACTGGTTGTTTAGTCATGACTCTGCTGCCTTAGATTATGTGGGAAGAGCCGGAAGGGGTAAGGCAATGCTGTTGGGCGTCTACTGTAGCCATCCAGGCAAGCAAGAGCGTATACACATAATTAATACATATTCTGGTAATATGGGGGACAGATTGAAGGGATTATGTGGTGCATAGAAACACACCACTAGGCTGTTAGGGATAGCATAGACTTACATCGCCAAGTCCCTAATTCAGGCTAAGGCTAAGAGGGATGTAAGGTAGGAATGCCTGTAGATAGCATTACATAACCATCCAAATGCAGTGGGTGGCTGGATGAAGGTGGTGGGAAGCAAAGTGTGGCTGTTTTTTTTTTTTTTTTTTTTTTTGAGATTCTTAGCATGGGAGACTTGCTATAAGCAGCGTGTTTGTTTAGCTGCATTCTACAATTTGGGTATTTAGCCTCTCACTCTGGCTCTGTGCCCTATGAGTCTTAATTAACAGAGTTCTCCTGGGTAAGCCATTACCCTGCCAGGAGCTACCCTGGCCTCTGCTGCTTTTCACAGATGAAGCTTGCCGCGCTGCCCCCTTTTGCCTGAAGCCCAATCTGGACAAGAGGAGAATATCCAGGCTGCTGGCTCCGTGGCCACTCCACGATGGCTGTTCAGTGACATGGCAACACCCTTCCCCTTCTGCCAGGCACCAGCTGCTGCATGCTGGGAAAATAGGAACTTGAAAGTGTTCTTGGCCGAGTCTTTCAGCTCCTTGGCAGCCCTGAACTTCCATATATTTTGACACTTACTCACCTCATCTATACTTTTCTGACTGATATTAACAGGCTGCAGTTAGTATTAGTTCTGGTAAGCATAGCTTTTCATTGTGGATTTAATTATGCTTGCCATTTACAAGGCTGTCTCATTTGGAAGTCAGCAAACGTTTATTGTATGTCCACTAGATTTCTTCCAGAATTATGTGGGATGTTGCAGACATAAGGCTGAACAATGCATATTTGGTTGTTAAGGAACTCTCAGGCAATTTGAGAAATAGAGGAAGGAATTGACAATTGAGGTAAATAATGGCATGCCTAGCAGTGGGGTACACAAGATATGATGGGAGCAGAGGGTAGGGAGGCACCATGAATGATCAATATTGGGGAGACACTGAGCATCAATGATGGGTCCTCAGTGGTAAGGAAGCATTGTTTACATAAGATCATAGTGGCATTGAGGGACAAAGCCAGTATGTTGAGAGGGCTTGTTTTTGGATTCAGTAGACAGTGTTTTGAGTTTGGACTTCAGCAAACCATTCTGTGAGTCTACAACACAAAGTAGAGATGTTAAGGATGGGAAAGGTTTGGGGGATGTTAAAAGATGATGATGCTGGGGAGGGAATATTCTGGTTTGTTTTCTAATGATGGGACAAGCATCATAACCAAATGCACTCTGGAAAGAAAGGGTTTATTTCATCTTACATTTCCATGTCACACTCTATCACTGAAAGAAGTCAGGACAAGAACCCAAGGCAGAAACTGAAGCAGAGACCATGGAGGAATGCTGCTTACTGGCTTCTTTTCCATGGCTTACTCAACTCACTTTGTAATACAACCCAGAGTCACCATCCTAGGGGAGGCACCATCCATGGTGAGCTAGGCCTCTCATATCAATTATTAATCAAGAAAATGTCCCACAAACTTGCCTACAGGGCTGGTCTGATGGAGGCAGTTTCTCCATGGAGGCCCCCTCTTCCCAGGTGACTCTAGTATAGGTCAAATTGACAAAAAATGAAGCAGCTCAAGGAGCAAAGACATAAATCATCAAAACCTTCAATATCATAATCCTAGAGCTTGGAACTCATCCACAAGATGACAGAAGGACTTTGCCTGGTTTAAATGGGGGGTAAAATGTGCTGTATTGGCTCCTTACATATTACACTGCTGCAGTGTGAAGATTAGATACAAAGAGCCAGCGCTGGATGCGGGAGCTCTGTTGGGAGGCTGCTGGAGCCAACCAGGCAGGCAAGACACATAGATGGAGGATGCATAAAATACACTGGGAGAGTCAAGAGAAAATTCATTCACTGATTTATCAGAAGATACATTTGATGAGATTTGATGACTGAACTGAACGGAAAAAATGATGACAATGATTTCTTAGGCACAGAACTTGACCCACTCTGAAAATAAGTTCTACAAAATACACTCAATCACATTGTCACATTACCTCCAAAGACACCACAATTAATTTCCCTCAAATTCTTCGCCTTGAGGTTTCTTTTACATCAATGCTCTCTAATAACATTAAGTAAATCCTTGAGCCCTGAAGGAGGGTCTGTCATTGGCAAGAACAAAGCATCTTGATGGGTGTGATGATCTATGACCTCTGCCTTTCGAGCTGTCTCCCCATGCAGGAATCCCTTCAATGTACAGTCTTTGAAAAGTGTATCTGTTCTCCCTAGAATAGATTGTGTTGGTTTCTCCTTTGTAGTGAGAAGAGATAGTTCTAAAAGCCTGGTAAATCTTCTCTCCAGTAAGATATCCACCAATTAACTGGATAATTGGCCAATATCATTTTCCCCTCCATTAGAATTTTACCTAATCTTATTTTGACATCTATGAATCATAGCCAGCATTCCCAGCAGCCCCTGCTCTCTCTACCTCTTTTCTACCGAGAGTCAACCCTAACCATTTGTTCACTTTGCTCACTGTCTATTAACTCAAGGGTTTATTGAGTCCCAGGAAAGTGCTGACCCTGGTCCAGTGTCTGAGCCTGTACGTGGATTGGTGGAAAACCACAGGCTCCTTACCTGTGGTGAGAGAAAACAGAAATGAGTAACCAAACACATCAGTGAACCAGACCACTCTACAGACAGAAATGCTCTAAATAAAAGACACAAGATGAGAGTAATTAGACAGGAGATGGTGGAGAGATTGAGATTAATCAAGATAGAAGGCCTTTTTGAGTCCCCAGTGAGCAGAAATGGACACCAGACAAATGGTGGAGTTGGGGTAGCGCTTTTGGGACAGATGTCCTAAGGTAGGGCAGTCTTGGGCTTGTCCAGGAGAGATGAATGGGCCATTGTATCTGCAGCCTGCTTTATAGCCACTTGACTTATTTTATTGTCTACTTTTCCATATTTGCACTCTGGGGTTCCCTGGCTAATTGGATTATTTGCATACATATTGTTTCTTGCAAAAATTCTACACTCCTTGAGGGCAAGGGTGTATCATATACTTCATCTGTTCTCCTTACAGCTCTAGCACAATGCTGGAAGCACTACTAGGTGCTCAATAAATTCTTGCTAAATCCAATTGAATTTGCAGTAATAGGATTGTTTTTCATAATATAAAGAGTGAACCAAAGCAATATCCACTAAACAACTCAGTGACACCATTAAGAAAGACAGAAAAAAGAAAAGGTAAGTTTTCACACAAAAACTCGAAACATGCACTTTCATTTTAATGTCTGCCATCCCCAAAGTTCTTAAACAGTCATCTTGCATTGAGGAAGCCATTTCTGGTGACAGCTGTCCAGTTTTTAGAGAGAAAACTTTGTGATGCCATTTGCAGACAAAAAACAAGAGCAAAAAGAAAGGGAAAAATACATCCAATCTCCAGGAGAATAGGGTAGGGAAAGGAGTTCCATGGGTGGAGAAAGGGGTAAGTCACAGACTACTGATCAAAGGGGACAAATTGAGAGAGACTGAACCTGAACATTGAGTAGGAAAGAAAATACCAGACAGTGGACTCAAGAAAAAAAGGATTTACTTAACAAAGGTGGCCCAGTCAGGACAGAATGAAAATGGACAGGAGAATAATAGGATGAGGATTATGGTTATATTGGAAGGAGAAAGGCCTGGGGAACCAGAGGATCATCCTGGATGATGTCAACGGGATGCCTGATTACAGTCACAGCATCTTTCTTCCTACACCCTTCAGCAGGCTCACAGATTCACAGTCTGCCTAGATGAGCTCATGGTATGATATTTTTTTTTTAATTTTGTGTGGTCTCTTGGCATATCTCTCTGTTATAAGTATCTTTGTGGCTATGACCCCTGCTGTCATGGTAACATCTAAAAGCATATTATCATTTCAAAGTGGTCCACCTTCACAGCCATGATCTTAAAATTTTCTCTTCCTATTTCTGCTGCTTCCTCCCTTCAGTTATTTATCAAGCCATAGCACCTTTGCCATCCATTTCCCCCCTAATCATTAGAGAAATATTTAAAGATCCCACTACAGAACAGATGCCACTTTAGATTCTGAGAACACGGTGGTGAAATAGACAGGTCTTTTCCTACAAGAGAAAAGCACTCATAGTGATTAGAAAAGGAAAGTGATTATAAATAAATAAATGCTCTTTCCATAAGAAAGAAAGATTATCACCAGCTAAGAGAAAGTAGAACAGTATGTGAACTATCGTTTTCTTAATTTTCAAATTGGTAAGAATTCACTACAGGGCAGAATATGGGGAAAGATGGCTGGTGGGAATGTAATTTGGCACAATCCTTGTGGAGAAGAAATGGTGTGTATAAAGCTATTGAGTAGTGGAGAAAATGTCCAGAGTGAGAGTATAGTAAAACAGATCATAGCATGTAGTTATCTCAGTCAGGGTTTATTGCGGTGAGAGACATCATGGCAAAGGCAACTCTTAGAAAAGAAAGCATTTAATTGGAGACTTGCTTACAGCTTCAGAGCCTTAGTCCATTGTCATCATGGAGAGGAGCATGGCGGCAGGCATGGCCCTGGAGTAGTAGCTGAGAGCTACCTCCTGATTTACAGACAGAGACACTGGTTCTGAGCCTGGTGTGGGCTTTTGAAACCTTAGAGCATGCCCACCCCTAGTGACACACCTCCTCTAAAAAGGCCACACCTCCTAATCCTTTTAATCCTATCAAACAGTTCCACTCCCTGGTAACACATTCAAATATCTCAGATTATGGGGGCCATTCTTATTCAACCACCACAGTAGTAAAACACCATGTTGGCCTGAGTTACACCATCCAAAATCTCTAATCATTAAACTTTGTCTTGATTTGTCTTACTCCCCCACTGCCTTCTACCCTACCCCTCGTCCTTCTCTGCCTGGTTCCTTTTCCTCCCCATATAGCTCCCTCTTTGACTTTCAGACCACAAGTATTCCATTAGTCTGTCTACCCTTCCCTTGACACATCTTTCTCTCCTATTATGATTCACCATCTAATTTTATGTCCTGCTCATACTCATGGACCTGTATGATACACACACACACACACACACACACCGTACCACATATTCATATACTACACACATAACTCCTCACATGAATATGCAAACTCATGCAAGCATACACATCGTACACACCACATACCACACTAATATATACACACATCCATGTACATACACAGGTACACACACCACAGAACATGCACACGTACACACATGAAACTCACATACACACAAGGCCTTCGCACACATACACACACATGCACACATATACACACAAGAGCCTGTAAAAACCCTCTCACACACCACATACATTACACACACACCACAGAATCCATACACACACACATACACAAACATGCATACACACACACACACACACACACACACACACACATATATATATACACAGCACACCTCATACACACCATGCACATGACACATACCACACACACACCTCACACACATGCACAACAAACACACACACACACACCACATGCACACATACACACACTTGCACATATACACATATACCACACAGGGACAAACACATACACACACTGTCTTAGTCCCTGTTTTATTCCTGTGAAGAGATACCTCAACCAAGGCAGCTCTTCTAAAGGAAAGCATCTAATTGGGGGCTTGCCTACAGCTTCAGAGGCCTGGTCTATCATAGTCACGGTGAGGAGTGTGTCTGGAAGCACATAGCTGAGAGCTGTGTGAGCTGTATCCAGATCCTTGGGCAGAGAGAGAGAGAGAGAGAGAGAGAGAGAGAGAGAGAGAGAGACAGAGAGACAGAGAGAGAGACAGAGAGAGAGACTCTGGGCTTGGCATGGGCTTTTGGAAACCTCAAGGCCACTCTACTAAGTCTTCTAATCCTTTCAAACAGTTCCACTCCCTGGTGACTAAATATTCAAATACGTCATCAGCCTATAAGGGTCATTCTTAGTCAAACCACCACACATATGTGACACACACAGACATTATACACACAGACACATACACACATGCATGCACTCCCACATACACGCCCCACACACATACATACATGAGCATTCACACACACACACCACTCATGTGTACACACACACTTCACATACACATGTCTCATACACACATACAAATACATACACCATACACAAATATGCTTGCACACACACATACACACACGCCACCCCACCCCACCCCCTGCCACATACACATAAAAAACTTAAATCTAGGTTTTCCTTATGAGAGGAAATATGTAGTCTATGTCTTCCCGAATCTGGCTTATTTTACTTAACATAATGATTTTCAGCTGAGTTTACTTTCCTTAAAATGTCAGAATTTCCTCTTTCTTCATAGCTAAATAAAATTCCATTGTGGTTATAAATCACATATTTTTAATCGATACATCTGCTTAGTCAACACACACCTAACTATCTCTTAATTCTAGTCCCTCTTCTTCGACCACATTGCTTCCTGGTTGTCCATGACCAATCTTTCATCCATCCTCACCTAGATTGATGTAATAGCATCAAAATGGAACTGAGTTGCTCTCTGACCACATTCCCTGATGATGCACTACCAGCACATGCACATTGCCCCTGCATTTCCAATAAATGTAATTTCTCATGCTCCTCCTCAGTTTAAATACCCACTATGTGTCTTTCCAGGTTTCAACCAAAATTTCTTGACAAGGAATACAAAGCTACTTCTGGGGTGTTTTTGTTTATGTATGTGGGAAAACATTTCATCTCATTCCACTTCTTTATCTGCAGTTGTCATAACAGAAGTAACATCATGGGGCTCTGAGTTCCTAGGGGGTCACTCCTCAACTTCCATGGAAAGGAAAACAATAGCGGCAAATATTCTAGAAAACTATTCACAATTATCATCTGTTCCCAGATCACTTTTATGTCCTCTGTCTTTTGTGACAGTTTTAACTAGTACTGAAAGTCCTCTCAGGCATCTTTCCTCTTTCACTTTCTTGTTATGAACTCTGTGTGGAAAACAAACCAATAATTTTAGGTATCACCTTTGGGCCAGAGTGGATGTCAGAGAGTCTTAAGGCTATCTCACTCTTGTCTGGGGTGGCTCTTCCTTTAGTGTGTGCACAGATTTAGTAGTTTGCTTTCAGACATACAGAGTATGTAGCTACGTCAACTCGGTTATGTTACACAAGGTTGCCATTGTCCAACTCTCTGTAGCTGCTCTATCTCTATCTTTATTAAAAGCAAGCTATAATGATGGACAGCGCCACAAGCAAGGGGTTGGGAATATCTTCCTGTTGTCATATAGCAAGAGGCTGAGGCTGTCACTATAGCAAACTATGAAGAATTGTATCAGCCAACAACCGTGTGAATTTGGAATAGGACCCTTCTTTAGTGAAGTCTCAGATGAGAATATAACTAACTACCGCCATGGTCTTCTAAGACTTCAGAGATGACCTAACCAAATATGCCCCAAACTTGACCTATAGGAGCTGGTAAGTAGCAAATATGCATTGTTCTCTTTTACAGCTCCTCAAGTTTTAACAGTACTATTATGCAGCAATGGAAGCCTAGTACATTATGTGGCCATACTCTGAACCCCCAACAGGCCTTGGCTTCAATATTGAAGTGCCTGCTTGCTTTTGTGTCTCTCCTCTGGTTATGAGGACAGGCAGTAATGACTAGATTTCTCTCTATATCCTGAGAGCCTTCCACAACATAACACAAACACCACAGGACTTTATTGGTGTTTGGTCAGGTTTATTGAATGCATTTTTCTCCTACAATACTTTTGAACACTCTATACCAATGTGATTAAAATTTTGATTGGGTTCCAAAGGACAGAAGTTGTTTTTCAAATGTGTGAAAATGTAAGGGATCAGAGCAGGGTAGAAATGACAACTGCATGGTGATGTACACCTAAAACTAGATTTTCAATGGAATCATTTTGATTAATGAGGTCCTTCATTTGTTTGGTCACTAGGGAAAAATTTAAAGGGATCTATTTCCTATTATGGTCTGCATTCAAAAGCATGGCTTCCTCATTATGAATAATCAAATACCACTCAGAAGGAAGGGCAAACTTGAAATGACAAACTTTGAGCTTTTAAGTCCTTACTATTCAAGTGAAGGGAAAAGTCTTGTAATAAAACCAATGCTGTGCTTTTACTTGGATAATCTTATAGTCTCAAATGCAGCAATGTTCTTATGCCAACTTCTGGTCAACTAATTTATTTGGAAAGTCTCATGGTTGAGAATATTCTAGTCATCATTTTAATTTTTTTAAGTGTGATAAAGTCAAATATTATGCTACATTGTTTTAGTTGTTATGAGTGTGTTTCCCACAAGATTACAATATAAATTTCAGGAAGAAGTCATATGTGGTTTAGCATAATGTTTATTTTCTTCATTGAGTAATCAATAAATATTTACTGATGTGAATAAAGTAGCATGTGCCCTGAGTATGATGCACCGATAATGACCTGCCCCAGCGGGGTCTTCAAAGTTAAACGATGGAGGTTTGGTCACCTTTCCAAATATTGCAAGCTGTGTAATTTCAAAGCTGCTTATGCTGTTTCCTAGAGACAAAGGTGCCCAAGGACTAAGAGGGTCTGACGTCAGCCCAAGGGCACTGCTACTGTCTCATGTCATACTGGATCTTTTGGCTAATGTGTGGAAAGGAATAGGAAATACAGAAACAAAAAATGAAGATTTGAAGAAAAAAGAAATCTAAATAAAAAATACTAGTTTACAAGGGCTAAATAAAAATAATTAATAGTAGTAACTTTTACATAAGTAATTCACAACCAGAAAATTTAATAAAAATTGAAATATCATAATAATAAGCATAAAGAATACTAAGTAGGAGTATTTAAGACTTACATGGAGAAAATCTTGGACTTGAGTAAAAGAGATTGAGAATGTGCTCTCAGTAAAGGAAGACATGTTTTATGCATGCGTTATCTCAAAAAAAAATCTTATTTCTCTGAGGCAGCCTAAAGAATGGGAAAAGATTTTCACCAACCCCACATCTGACAGAGGGCTGATATCCAGAATATATAAAGAACTCAAGAAATTAGACATCAAAATACCCAACAGTCCAATTTAAAAATGGGCTATAGAGCTAAACAGAGAATTCTCAACAGAAGCAGCTCAAATGGCTGAAAAACATTTAAGGAATTGCTCAACATCCTTAATCATCAGGGAAATGCAAATCAAAATGACTCTGAAATACCATCTTGCACCCATCAGAATGGCTAAGATAAAAAACACTAAAGACAGCTTATGTTGGAGAGGATGTAGAGCTAGGGGAACTAACATCCTCCACTGCTGGTGGGAATGCAAGCTTGTACAGCCACTTTGGGAATCAATATGGCACTTTTTTAGAAAATTGGGAATCAATCTCCCTCAAGACCCAGCTATTCAACTCTTGGGCACATACCCAAGGAATGTTCAATCATACCATAAGGGCACATGCTCAACTATGTTCATAGCAGTATTGTTTGTAATAGCCAGAACCTGGAAACAATCTAGATGCCCTTCAACTGGAGAATGGATAAACAATTTGTGATACATATACACAATGGAGTACTACTTAGCAGAGAAAAACAATGACATCATGAGGTTTACGGGTAAATGGATGGAACTAGAAAAAAATCATCCTGAGTGAGGTAAGCCAGACTCAGAAAGACAAACATGGTATGTACTCACTCATAAGTGGATACTAGATTTAAAGCAAAGGATAACCAGACTGCAACTCACAACTCCAGGGAGGCTACCTAGTAAAGAGGACCCTAAGAAAGACACAGGGATTGCCCAAAAGCAGAGAAATAGATGATGAGATCTACATGAGCAAAAGTCTAAAATACATATGGAAAAATAAATGTCTTGTAATAATGAAGACAACAATTAAAAACATAGTTAAGAGTTAAAGGCTTTCCTTTTTGACATTGAACCATAGCAAAGCCATAGTGAAGATATCGGTGATATTATACTTAATCTGTGGGGCTAAGGGCATCACAGCCATGGTCCAGACAGGGTGTTTTATTTTCTCTGTGTATGTACGTATGTATGCATGTATGTATGTACATATGTGTGCATGTAAACTGTGACCCAATTATTCAAAAATCTGGACGAAGGGCCTGGGTGATAGCTTAGCTAGTAAAGAGCTTGCTGCATAAGCTTGAACTGGATTCCCAGAGCCCACACACAAAAAAGCCAGGCCTAATGGAATAAACATCCTGAAGCTGGGAAAGTAGAGATAGGAAGATCTCTGGATTTCATTGGTCAGCCAGCCCAGCCCACCCAGTGAACTCAAGGTTAATAAAGATCCTATCTCAAAATAGAAGGTGAATGGCTCCGGAGAAACAGTACCTAAGGTCCATTTCTCCCCTCCACATGCATGTATACATGTATGCCTGTAAATACACACATACACACACACACACACACACACACACACACACACACACAGAGAGAGAGAGAGAGAGAGAGAGAGAGAGAGAGAGAGACAGAGACAGAGACAGAGAGAGACAGAGAGACAGAGAGACAGAGAGAGACAGAGACAGAGAGAGACAGAGAGACAGAGAGAATTTTTAAAAATCTGAGGAAGAACAAAGATTTCCCCAAGAACCAAACTGTTCTTGAAGGAAGAAAACTGTAGAAGATAATAACATGCAAATGCAAAAATTATCAGGAAGCTACGGTGATGGTGACAATATGTCATTGTTGCCACGATAGAAGAAGTGGCAGGATATAGAACTCCCTGACCTGATTCACAGCTACCCGAAAAACCGGTGGCAGAGCTGGCATTACCGGGCAGCGAGGAATGGAGAGCTCCTGCGATAAATGATACCAGGAGAGTCATTCACATGGATAAAAATGACTTCTTTATATCCTACCATACATAAAAATCAATTCCACTTGGATTATCAACTTAAATGCAAAAGGCAAAACTATAAAACTTTTTAGAAGACAATGTAAGAAAATAAATGGACAATCTTGGAAGGAAGATGAATTCTTAAATAAACTTAGAAAACAAAAAAAGTATGAGAGAAATCACTGATGGATTTAATTTGCATTGAGTTTGAAGGCCCTATCTTTATCAACAAAGACAATAACAAATGAAAAGATCAGTTATGCACTGGAAGATGTTATCAACAGTCATATTTTAATGGACTCGACATTAGGATGCCTGTCCAGCTGTCTGTCTTCTGGAAAGAGAAAGAGAGAGAATTGAAAATTAAATAATCTGATGGAACAGTACACAAAAGGTGGGGTAGTAAGAATCAGCAATAAATGTATAAAGAGCTGTTAAGCCTCAATAATCATATTGAAAATGTAAGTTAAAAGCATGATGTTCATTAGTAGCAGAATAGGCACACAAATCGCAGTTTGTTTATACAATGAATTACTATAGAGACAACAACCACAGCTACCTAGTACAAAGTTCATTTGAACAATGAGATTAAGGTGTACTACCGAATGTTCTATTTTTTAAACAATATAATATATACTTAAAATGTTACCATGTTATGAATCCTTAGAACTTTTACAAATCATAGTCTTTTGTAGCCAATAAATATTGGCTCTAAACTGAGGGCTTGTGAGTATTTTTTTAGGTGTGAGGGCCTGCTTAGATCATGTTCTGTAGGCTGTAGACAACAAGAGGTTTTACCTGGGATGGCACATGGAAGCCTCAGAGTTTTCTTTGGGTGGAAAACGAAACAGCTTTTACCTCAAATGGGCCTTCTGGATACTATAGATACCAAAAGTGTGACATGTAAATATATAATATTTATATAAATATATACATATATATTTACAGAAACTGTCGAGTGTTGCTTCCCTAAGAGATGTCAGGGGAACTGTAGAAAGCAATGACCTTTCTATGAAGGATGAAAAGCACTCTTCTACTTTGGTTTACATAATCATAATCAACATTCAGCAGTGCTATGAGGTGATTAGGTCATGTATGGAAATTGAAGAGATTAGTACCTGATAAATGGGCTGAGGGAACTGGCTAGGTACCTTTGACCTCTTTTGCTTCCTTGTATTAAGGGCACTGCACTGTTCCCTCTGGACGATGTACCCTCATGGGACACAGAGTTGACCTGTACTTGAATCTCGACCTTCTCTGCTTCTTGAATTCTGAAGACACTGTGCAAATAATGAACACCAAACAGAGACCTCCATAATTACATACCATGAGTCTGGTCTTTCAGTAAATATGGCATTTTTTTCAAGACAAGATCTCACTATGCAACCTTGAACCCTCAATTTTTAAATCCCAGCTTCCCAAGTTCTTGGATAGCAGGTGTGTACAACCATGCCTGGCAAGTTCTGTTCTTTCAACCTGCTTCTCAGGGTGGTTAAGAAAATCAAATGAGATAATGAATATAAAATGCCCTGACACATCGTAAGTACAAAGCATTAGCCTATATAGTTATTATTACCTCATTATAGAGTGGAATTAGAAAGTGATTTATTATATTCTGTGCATTCCTATTATGGAAGTCTCTACATACACAGATCTACTTAAAGGTAATCATTGAATTTAGGAGAATTAATTTTTGCCAGATTTATGTTCCATGGAAAATTGCGGATATTGAAAGTTTTAATATTTGCAGTGTTCAGACAATTTGCTTCGTTCAGAACGGCCATCAGGGGCCATCAATCTCCCCCAGGAAGGAATTGTGGAAGCAACAGCTCCTTCTGCCACTTGTCTCACTACAAACTGGTTGCTGACCTTGTTTCCTTAACAAAGCCATCATGGCACATGAATCATCTCTCTACAGATTATGTCTTCAATTATTCATTTAGTTATTTTTCAGAAGGGTCAGACAAATGGGTTTCTTGGGGAGATACAAATAATATTTTCCTATTTTCATTTCTTGTTTTACTATATTGGTTTTAGCTCTATTGCAACTGCACAAGTGAAAACAAGACAGGAATTGGAGGCAAACCCGAGTCCCTGTTATTAACCCCATCCTGATGGTGACCACATCTTTGAGTCATCACAGATCTAATGAGAAATGCTGAATATTAGCAATTTAGAAATAAATTAGAAGTAGTAATTTAATGCCTTAAAATTTGTATCTGTTTATACTTTATAGATGATGTTCGGATCATTTGAAGGGGCAATGAAAAGATTTGAAAGTTTTTTTTTGTAGTAATTGCAAAAGAGATTATCTGATGGCCCTTTAAAATGTGGTAAAGATGAAGACAAATTGTGTGTTGTCTTATGGCTCATTCTCCCTTGGCAGCTCAGTGATCCACAGTGAGAGCAGTGTCTGGCATGGTGCTATCAGAACTCAATTCATGCAAAAATGTACACTTATTCATGTTACCATTTTGCCTTCTTTTCTTTCTTGCTTTGATGGCAAATGTTCCTTGAGTGTGTTCACTTTGGATCTCTGTATCACTGTAGACAAGACAAAACAAAACCATGTCTGTAGATGACCTGATTCCAGATGAAAAAGGAAAATGCTATGTCTGTATGTTTTATGTATTTCCTGGGACCAAAATGTGATATTTCCAGCTGTTACTGTCTCGCAGAAGAACATATTCCCTACTGAGAAAATGTGCTTCCATTCTGTTCCCATTGAGATGATTTGCTGGTTCTGATCAACTCCAGGTCTGGAGTCTGGCAGAGAATCATTCAGATGATTGCCCTGATTTCAGGCTGTGCCCGGTCTAGGAATGCTCAATTCTAAGCCGTTGCCCTGAACATCACTCTTACCCCTGACTTATTCAGCAGCTCAGTGGTCTCCAGCTCACTGTACTCTGTCATTGCATAATTGAAACATATTCTTCCCCATTACTGACATAGAATGTCAATGTCATAATCTGTTTGTAATTAGGACCACTACAAAAATCCATCTTTTCTTTATCCCTTCTTCCATGAGCTTTATAGAAAAATAAACATACATAGCTTTATTCTGGCCCACAAACAGAAATCAATTTAGATCAAATTCCCTGGTGTAACACGTATTAGCTTGTCACCGAAGACAAAATTTGTACTTTTTTAAAGATGTACCACTTTACCAAGCTTTTCAAACCTGCAGTAAATAAAAATGCATACCTATTTAAGCCTCAGAAACAAAAATCACTTTGTGAAACCTAATCTGCTCAAACAATGAAGAGTCATGAAATGAATCTACCATATGCTGAGAGTGACATGCCTGGAAGAATAATGAGTTCCATTTTGATGAGTCTGAATCAAAGTTCATTGACATTATAGCTTATGTGTTTACTGCCTGCTTATGAACAAAAGGTTTTGAATATAGTGTGGAAGGAAAACGTAGTAGAAGGTTTTGGTGAACAAACTCATGCATCCTTTTGTTATTATGGGTGGTGGTGGTGGTGGTGGTGGTGGTGGTGGTGGTGGTGGTGTGTGTGTGTGTGCTTAAATACAGGAGTTTACTATGTAACCTTAGTGTCTGGAACACACTAAGTAGACCAGACTGGCCTTGAACACACAGAGATCTGCCTGCTTCTGTCTTCTGAGTACTGGGATTAAAGGTGTGTGGCACCACATTCAGCTTTACCCCTTATCTTTTGAGATATGGTCATACAAGCCATTTATGGCCTGGAACTCACTGTGGAGACTAGATTGGTCTCAAATGTACAAGCGTTTGTCTGTCTCTCCCTCTTGACTCTACTTTATCTTGAGTTGCTTGAACTAGACTGGCAGGCTGGTGAGCTCCTGGGATCTACTTGTTTCCATCCACATGCATGCCCCTGAGCCTGGCTTTGGTATGGTTGCTGGGGGATCTGAACCCAGGTCCTCATGCTTGAGATGAAAGCGCTAAGCATATCCCCAGCCCTAAAAGGTTATTTTAATAATGAGCCTCAACTTACTGACTTTAGGGCATCCAGGCCATTCGAAAAAAAATCTTAATGTTTTCAGTTCAGGTCAGGAAACCTCTTTGGCTGGCTGTCTCTTTCAAGATGCGTATTAGGAAAATAGATGTCACAGCCACTGCTTCTCACCAGCCATTGGCCTCACTCTAACTCTGCCAGAACAGACCTGTGTGGAATAGGAACAGGAGAGATGTGTGCTACTGAGCACCAAGTATTAATTTTCAATATGCTGTATTTTCTCTCTTTAAAAGTTAATATCCTCTGAAAACTGGCTTTTAAAATGTTAAATCATAGTTTGAAGCCACCCACCCCAAAGCAGGAGTTGTCTGCTTAGGGTCAAAGATTCCCCCAAAAAGTTAAATTTACAGTTGGATGAAAGAGATTGTGTGCTGTATAACCAAGCACTGTGAAATGTAATTAACTCTTCTCTTAGGGAGAAAAACAAAACAATAAACAAAAAAACCCCAAAACTAATTAGAAAACTGAAAGATCTCCTGACCACAGGCTTCACGAAACTAATTATCAAAAGAATGTGAGCAATATCCATTTAAATAAGCCATCTTAAAGTGACACGCCACAATTATAAAAATTCAACTGATGCTAGATCTCTGAATCATATTAACTAAAAGAGAATCATTCTTTAAATATTTCATAAGCCAGTTCCCAGAAGCCTGGTCTTAGCAGAAAATGGTTCTTTCTTCAGGTATCTAACTTGATTTCTGTATGATTGGAATTCACAAGAGAATTTAGGAATGTTTGCAAGAGGCAATGTCTAGAATTTTCTATATATTCTACATCTTCTGTTTACGTGTAAAATGTATTCACTCAGAGCCAGAGAGACAACTCAGCAGAGGACTCAGGTTCAGTTCTGGAATTAGACCTGGGAGGCAATAAAGAATGGGGGGGGATGGGTGGAAATGAGGTACCATGAAAGAAGTGCTTGACCATAAGCAGTTAAGATAAGGGAAGGGTCATGATTTCAGATGTTGTCCTCATGTATGAACATGAAAGATAAAGTTGTTCCTTACCACAGGTAGAGCTATGTAGTATTTGAGATAGGCTAGTGTCGATGCTGAGACACATAGAGTGATAACTTCAGAAATATTGGTGAATTCAGAAGAAACAGTTGACATTCCTGTTATACTGTGGAGAACAAAGACATTGGTGCTTACAATTATCAGAGCATTTGGATCTAAGTCCTTTTTTGTTACTTGACAAATAATTTGTCTTCATTAAAATTTCTTTTTCTGTAGCACTGTGACAGTATCATCAAGCTGACCAATCGAAAGTGAAAATCCTACGTAAGTATGTGTCAAAGTGTGATGTAGAATACTAAGGGAAATAAGCTTTACTAAAATACTGCAAATACATTCTATCTAAAACATTTCAAATGCACTTCAAATAGGAACATTCTAATAAGGCAACATATAAAGAGAAATTTTCTATCAGCAACCAACAAGAATTTTCTACCAGGAGATGGTTTCTTAATGCCCTACATTGTTAAATAAAGCATTCACTGAAACAAAAAAAATGATAGTAATTAGTATCATTTTTGGATATGGGAAAATGTTTTGATAGATCATCTATGAGACTATCATAATATAATTTAATAATAACCATGACTAAGGTGTTCTGAGTTAGGCTGTGTGAAGCACATTTCCTTTAATTTACTTTATTCAAGTTTTAACTTCACCTACCTTCTAATCTTTTGACGTTTTTCTACCACAGGTAAAAATTAATTTCTAAGTGGAAAACATGCTCTAAAACCACAAATTACAATCATCTGCATGAGAGGTGGTGTGTATGTGTGTATGTGCATGGGTGTGTGTGTGTGTGTGTGTGTGTGTGTGTGTGTGTGTGTGTGTGTGTGTGTATTTGAGCTACACACAGCAGAATGGATAATTTCAGATGGAAGAGGTCTTAAAGGGAACATAACTCTATGTTGGACCAAGTCTTTATGAATTTAACGCCACTAACTAATTACACTGTGTGCTGAAACACATTGCTGAAATCTGTTATGTGAAATAAAACCTGGTATTGAAGCATAATTTCCACATGCTGTGGAGAGCTAATTATTAAATATATTGTCTGCAGCAAGAAATAAAATGTTGTGAATAATGATGTTTTTGTAGGGTCCAAGTGTGAAGATGGGGGAAAAAATGTCACCAGCAGCTCATTTCTCATGGATACAAAAACCTGTTTCCATTTCCTTCAGTGGCAGACTTTCCTGAAAACTATGAAAATGAGCATGCTCTTATTGTGTGAAATTGAAAAAGGTACAATAGACGATTGCCAGGAATCCCTGTTCTTTACTAGTCTGCTGTTAAAAATTCGGAGCACTTTAAAAGGCATTTTAAAAGAAATGTCCCTATGTTTTTAGGAAATAAAATTGTGCTCATAACTTCCTGTCTTACTCCCTCTTACTTCATGGTATATTGAACGCCTTTCCACGTGTAACATCACATTCTTTTCATTATTCTTTGGTAGTTAATCTCCTCAGGAGGCCTATGAGAATCTCTAGACATACTAATTTATGTGTATAACGTTAGCATTGTCTATAGACCACACCTCTCATACAGGGTGGTAATTTTTTCCATCTGTTTGAATCTTCCTACCCATGGAGCATTCTGCACTTTGTGACTCAGAAACCATGATTGCTGCTTTTGTTTTGTTTTTGTTTTTGCTACTTTCTTTGAGGACGTTTACTTCTTGCTCTGTAGGTTACAACTCTGGTTCTTTCATAACTTCTTATCAGTCATTGTTAGTAGATAGGGGAAGCTATTGACTAGTTTTTGATCAGCAGGCTTCTTAGCAAATTGGCTTACTAACTGAATCCTTCGGGTTTTTTGTTTTTTTGTTTTTTGAGAGGGGGAAGTGGGTCATAAGCAAATAATGAATTATTTCGCTCTCATATATTTTTAGCTTACATAATTTTCTTGACTTACTGAATTATTGACAACTCTCAGAATAATGTGGAATTCTAGCTGTGATAACGGGTTTTCTTGTATTGGGATGAATGATAATCCTAATCCTGCTGATGTCTCATGGATGGGTGTGATTTTGCCTCCTGTTTCTGCAAAGCTCTTTATTATTTTATTACATTCTTTCTGTATAAGGAAGATACATATTTAAATAAAGAAAAGCCATTAGATTTTATGACAAGATCAGTTTTCTTCCATATGCTCACACTTTATATTTGATCTAAAATAAGAAGAATTTAAAAAATCATAAAAATATATTGGAAGTTACTACCATCCAGGTACTGAGATAAGCAATGTCACAAATGTCTTATTTAATCTTTAAAAATCTATCACATAAACATCATCATTATTCCCAGTGTACAATGTCTGGATTCATAGATAGACCTGTTTCCAGTTAGGAAGTATCTTTGCACATTGGGAATGAACTCTACTTAGCTACAGTCAACTATGATTTTATTATAGTGTTGGACTTGATTTACCAGGGTGTTACTTAGATTTTTTTACAGTTTTAGCAAAACTGCACAATCACTAAAGGTATTTAAGTCTATTCAGGAATCAGTAGGGGAAATATAAGAAGACCCAGTTTCCAAGAGGTCATGGGAACAAAATGAAGGATGAGGAATGGAACAGCTGAGGGGCAACAAGGTTGAGATTTGAACCCTGGCAGAGGATAAAGAAAACATTGGGAAACAGCAAATGACTGAGCAGCTGAGGGAGCTAAACATATTCAAACTGGAGGAAGAAGGAAAGAGCCAGACTCTCTGCGTCTTCAGATTTACAGGATTGATTTGTGTACTTAGGTACTGGTTCCTGGCTAGGTTTATGAATGGTAGATTTATCGACCTACTCTGGGTCCGCCTTTTGAGCAGTCTCACAGAAGACAATAAAAGTTTTATTTTCTATCCCACTCAGGTGACTTTATGTCCTATTTGGAAAACTGTCTGCCTACCTCAAGGTCATGAGGATGCCCTCTGTTTTCTCTTAAAACCTTCTCACGTTTAGATGTGCAACTCACCTACAGCCATGTTAGGACAAACGAGATGAAATGAGAGTGGAATGAATTACTACTCGTATTGTGATCCATACTGAGTCCAGCATCGGTTCCAGAAAAGACCACCCATTTCTCTGATGCACTACAGTGTCATCACGAGCTAAGAGACGGTGTGTTTGTGGTTCTGCCATGGATTCTCTTTTCCACTGGTATCCGTTCACTAATGTCATGCTGCCAATGACTACAAGAGCTTGAGCAGGCACATGTGCGGTTGATGTAGGTTTTTCCTGCTCTGTTTTCCTTCCAGGAAGGCAGCTCTTCCTGCTCTTTTTTGTTGTTGTTGTTGTTTGTTTTTTCCTTATTAAGAAATTTTCTACTCACTTCACATACCACCCACAGATCCCCCCTCCTCCCTCCTCCCACCCCAAGTCCTCTCTCCCAAGCCCCACTCCCCCCACATCTCCACATCCCCCAAATCAAGGTCTCCCATGGGGAGTCAGCAGAGCCCAGCACACTGAGCCTAGGCAGGTCCAAGCCCCTTCCCACTGTACCAAGGCTGTGCACGGTGTCACATCACAGGCATCAGATTCACAGAAGCCTGCCCATGCACCAGGGACAGATTCCGATCCCCCTGCCTGGGTGCCCCCCAAACAGTTTGAGCCAAACAACCGTCTTCCGTATCCAGAGGGCCTAGTCCAGTCCCATGGGGGCTCCACAGGCACCAGTCTACTGTTAACCACTAGGGTTTAGAAAAAGTCCCCACAAAGTCATTTGTCTTGAAAGTCTGATTGGCATTCTTCAGTATGACTGGGAAGTGGAATCGGGCAGTCAGGATTGGGCCCTGGGACCATGCTTATCTCTCCTCTGTTAAGCTGGCCTCTCATGAGGTTCAGCATTTCCTTCACTGGCATCCAGTGTACTGCCTTGCCACAGGCTCAAAAAGCAAGAGAGTCAACTAGGAATGAAGACTAACCTTCCCTTCCTAATGACTCCTCAATACCCCAGGTATTTTGTTACAGGAATAGACATCTGAGTACCTTATTAACTCTATGTTTCCATGTGACTATTAGGAGCAGCGTATTAAGTATCTTTTCACACACACACAAATACTGTTGTGCATTTTCAGAAGGATTAAACTTATTATACAGATCAGTCTGAAGAGACTTCATCTTTTACACTATTGCATCTTCCAACTTATGCTACTTCTATTTCCTAGCTCTAAATATTTTTTCCACTCTGTCATTTTCGGGACAGTGACCTTGCATAGCACTTGTATTATGCTACCCTTGCAGCAGTGACCTGCTAATTTTACCTCAGTGGCTTATTTCTAGATGATTAGAGTTTTTCTCCATATTAGAGAATGTTATGTCACTTGAAGATAATTAGAATTTTGAATTTCCTTGCAGTCCTTATACCCATTTTTTTTAAAACGCCAAGTACAATATTAAAATAATAAATGATATACCTGTCTATATTCCGTGATTGGGAGAAAAAACTTTCAGTAATTCATTATTGAAGATTGGCTTACCAACAATGTGTTATAGATGCTATTGTCAGTCTTAGGTGACTTCCTTCTATCACAAATTTGGAAACTGTGAGTTAATGTCGAGTTATCTGGAATTAAAATAATTTATGTTATATGTGTTATTTATGTTTCCCACTCGTTTTTGAAAAGATAACTATAGTGCTAAGGTTGGATACTAGAACTTTTGGCCTGCCAGAAAAGCACTCTGCCACCGAGGTGTATCCCCAGCCCTTAGCGTTTAAGGTGGTTTTTAAGCAACTGTTGCATTCTTGAAGTCGGCCTGCTTAGTTCTGAAGTTGAGTTCTTTCTGTATCCCATTGTCTTCAACATGCAAATGTCTGTTTATAATTTCATTAATATGCATAGACATACAAGAAAAGTAATAGTCCATCCTTTTGTGGTTATACTAGCCTCATAAAATAGCTTAGGGTATTTTTTCTTTGACTAGAAGATGTTTGAATAAGATATTTTGAAGATACTTTTCCCCATAAGTGGAAGCCACCTAGGCCAGTTCTTTGCCTTAGTTTGTTTATGCAAAACACTTTAATGATGGCTTTGATTTATTCAATATGATTCAGTAATTATTGGACTTGGAGAAATTTTCTTTTCCTTTGTCAGTTCTGAAAAGTATTTTCTATGGACTTTGTACATTCCAACCAAAACTTCAAGTCTACTCAGTATGTTCAGAATATTTTTTTAATTTTCTTGTTAATTTTGTGAATATGGACATGTATCTCCTTTCTTATTAGTAGTAATAGATATCCTTTAGGTATTTAGGGTTAACAATTTCATGATTTCTAAAACCCCAGCTCTGCAGGATGAGGGTGTGGTCCCTATTTGAAACCTCAGCTCTTGGGAGGCAGAGCAGAAAGAACACAGCAGGTTTAAGGCTAGCCTGATCTACTACGTGGTGAGTTCCAGGACAACAAAGACTACATAGTGAGATCCTGTGTCAAAACACTTCAAAAAATAGGACTGGAGAGTTTGCTCAGTGGTTAAGATCACTGGCTTCCCTTCTAGAGGACTTGGTTCAACTCCTAGCTCCCACATGGCAATTGACAACCATTTGTAATTCCAGTCCCAGGGGCTCTGACTCCCTCTTCTGGAATCCACTGCACACATGTGGTGCATAGACATACATGCAGGCAAAACACCTACACACATAAAATAACAAACAAAAACACCCCCAAATATCTTATGATTAGATCATCACTTTTTATTTATTCATCTTGATGCAAGTAATGACAAATTATTATCTCCCAAATCTGGAATAAGAAGTATAAAACTTTCTTTAATGTGAGAAAGTATCTCAGGCAATGTATGAGTTTTGTTTTGCCTGGTGGAGACAGGTCAGTTGGTTGCTGTGACCTCAGTCACATATGTCACCTGTGGTTCCTCACAGTCCTGTGTCTGCTCATCACTCGTGGACCGTGTTAGTTTCATTTTTGCTTGAATTAGACAGATTTTTCTGTTTGTTTACATATATTTGCTGGACATTTCCTGTAATCTTCTCAAAAGTAGGCTACTCAGAGATGAAATGCTAAAGAATGTACTTTTCTATCGTCAAACTTAGAATGAATGTGTGTTTCAAAGCAACTTAAGGGGAAAGGAAGGAAGAGCTAAAGCTTTGGTGTCCCATTGAATTTGAGCAAGCTGTGTGGTTTAATTTAGTCAAGTTAAAATGTAATGATGCTGTTAGGCAATGCTTCGTAGAAGTGGTACTTGTCAACATGTTGAAAGAGCTCCTAAATATTAATAATAAAAAGAAAAATCAAGAGGAAGAGGAAGAAAAGGAATACACAGAGGAAAAGAACACCTGTTTTTGGTTTAAAATCTTATAAATTGTTCAGTATTGCTAGTAGGTAAAGAAATAAGGAAGCAAAAATATCATTTTTATCTTAATATTATAATATTCTACACAATTGCAAGAGTGTAGAAATGAACACATCATCCAGAATGTAGTAAGAGAATTTCTATTAATGTTTTGAAAAAAATTGTTTTTGAAGCTTTTTCCTATAGGAATATTCTCACATTTTATAAAAACAAAGGTAGTCACTGCAGAATTGTTGTTATTCATCCTGCAAAGGGTAAAAATAGAAAAGTTTATCAGTAATTAAATGGTTAGGACAGATGCAGACATTCTGAAATGGCTTCATGGGCTGTGTTCTTTTTTTTTCTATGCAAAAACAAAATTAAGAGAGACAAGAAAAATAATAAAAGAGATATTGAAGATATGCAAAGATACTTAAGATAGATAACTATTAACAATTGCATGTCATCATATTACAATCTAAAAAAAAATGTGGCCAAGAAAGGTGCCCAAGTTTTGAGAGTGTTTATCTTCAGTAGCAGTATTTACTTTTTAAGATATTATTCCACAATCTTTGAATTTTATATCATCTGCACTGTCGTTGTAGTATAAGAAAATTTTATGACATAAAAATGGCAACAAAGATGGGTTCCTCTAGATCTTTCTGGATTATTTATTCTTGCATTTCAATCATCCCTGAGCTCTCCTTTCTCGTTTACTGCCTTGTCTCGGGGTACATACATGCTCTTGTTTTGCTGTGGAGTAGAGATGAGAATAATTCCTTTTGTCCTTTGATCTTTGAGGACAATTATATCACAACTCTTTCAACCTTTCCTTTTGAATCGTTACTATTTCATGAATTCAAAGAAAAGTGGTAAAATAACATTTTAAATAACCATGAGACTCAACTAATTAATGTGATTTAGATACTATATTGTCCTTTACTCTCAGGTTTGAACTAGAATAGGAAATGCCTTTAGCTGCAAAGTAACTTCCCTCATTAAGTTTGACTTTTTGAGCAACATTGGCTCAAATGTAGCTGTAAGTGGAGACTAGGCAGAAAAATCTCTTCCTCTGGGAAACACTCACCTCCTGAGCACAGTAGCTCTAAAATATGTCCTGAAATGTATAGATATTAAGCAATACAAAAAAGGGAATTTGGGATTGGGTATATAGTTAAATTGATAGAATAATTTTGCCTAGCATGAATGAAGCTCTGGGTTTGATTCTCCAGGACCACATAACCTGGGTATGATAGCACATACCTGTTATCTCAGTGCTTAGGTGTACAGGCAGGTAGACCAGAAGTTCGACATCATCCACAGCTGTACAGTCTGAGCTTGAAAGCCTGTGTCAGAATAAATGAGCAAAAGAACAACTAAAGAAAATGAATTTGTAAGTCATGATTACTGTTTTGGATGGTCAATTTTGATAATCAACTCCATTGGATTGAGAAATGCCTATGAGATTGGGGAAGGGCATCTGTGTGTATGTGTGTGGAGGAAGATCTATGAGGACATTTCCAAAGAGGATTGACTATGTGTGGAGAGCCATTCTGAATGTGGTGGGACCATTCCATTCACAGTTAGAACCTCAACAACTCACAAGCCTCTTGTTCAAAGGAGCGCAGCATCCTAGTTTATACTACACAGTCTCCAAGTGTCTTATGTTGAATTCTAGCTGAGACTACTGCACAGGAAAAATGTTGTTAAGCAACTGTGCTATAAAAGGATCCAGAAAGCACAGATCTACAAGATATAACCCCTCATTAAAAGGGGGTGGAGTAGAGGAGCTGGACATAACGAGAAGGGGAGGAGAAAGCCAGATTGCCGAGCCACTCTGTTGCTCTGTTTCCTGGTCATAGTAAGTTGAAATGCTCTGCCGTACTAGACCCTGACCGCTAACACACTGATGCATCTGAAACTGCACACAGATATCATCCTCTTCTATCTTGAGTTATTTTTCTTGATTATTTTGTCTCAGAAATGAAAAGTTTGACTATTACACCACATGTCCCCATGTATAAATGAAACATTACCAAGTTTTATGTGTGCACCTCCTAAAGACACTGTTCTAGTTGTCCCATTTGGATGATATTGCCATAGTGTAGTACCTTCCCAGTGTGCCAAGAAACTCTCTTGCATTCACATCATACCATGCATTCTTTTCATCTTTTTTTTTCTGCATAGGAAGAATCTGGTCATCCTTGTTCAGGAATAACTGCTGCTAGGCTTCATCTAAATATTTATGAGGGCAGAAATCTAAACTGGGTCTTGTTGGGAACAAAAGCACTCTCTCTTGCTTGATTTTCCCCGTGGGATTTAGGAACCACTTTTCTTCCCTTGTTTTCTATTCTAATTTGTAGAGATATAAATTTCATTAATATTTAAATCTAAATATTAAAAGAAACAAAATTTCAAACACAGAGCCTTTGATGCCGGGTGTCTCTTTTTATATCTGTGCTTGCTGGTCCCTTTGTCAACATTGTTCCTTGACAAAACCATCAGTCCTGATGAAAAATTTCCAAGAGAAACTCACATAGGCTCCTGGGGGATTGTGCTGCACAAACAGAAGGGAACCATTAAGATGGAGGCCACTACTTTGAATGAGAGATTTGTAAGAGGTAGGTCCAAATTGTGAAGAACACAAGCATGCATTTGCCACATTCTGAGATGTGTTACTAGGCAATTTGTCATCTTGTGAACACCATAGAATGTACTTAACACAACTTAGTACAGGTATGATGTCTGTCACTAGGGAGTGTCACCTTCTGGGACCATGATCTATTATCATAATTTGTCATTGGTTGGCAATATTAGTGCTTAGTATATAGCGTAGATTCCAAGGACCTCTTAGAAGCCAAGAAAAGATGTTAAGATGCTACCTATAGGTGAGGTGACAAGAATCCATTTCCAAAGAAAAGAAGATGGTGGAACAGGTAAAGAGAGGAGGCTTAGGGAGAAAGAGTTCAATAAAAGTAGATAAGTTCAAAACTGGGCATGGTGAAGATCACCTGTAATTCCAGCACTTGACAGGCATGAGCAGGAAGATTGAGAGTTTGAAGCCAGCCAGAGCTACATGGCAAGTTCCGGGCCAAGCCAGGATTGCCTATGAGACCCTGTATCAAAAATAGGCAAGTTTAGCCGGGCGGTGGTGGCGCACGCCTTTAATCCCAGCACTCGGGAGGCAGAGCCAGGCAGATCTCTGTGAGTTCGAGGCCAGCCTGGGCTACCAAGTGAGTTCCAGGAGAGGCGCAAAGCTACACAGAGAAACCCTGTCTCAAAAAACCAAAAAAAAAAAAAAAAAAAAAAGAAAAGAAAAGAAAAAAATGAAAAAAAAAAAAAGGCAAGTTTGCCCTTTGGTGGTGGTGCATGCCTTTAGTCCCAGCATTTCAGAGGCAGAGGCAGGTGGACCTCTATGAGCTACAAGCCAGCCTAGTCTATAGAGCGAGTTCCAGAACAGCCAGGCCGGTTACACAGAGAAACCCTGTCTCAAAAACCAAAACCAAAACCAAAGCCAAAACAAAACAAAAAGGCAAGTTTGAATGACTTAGTTTATAAATCATATTTTAAGATACAATTCAACATTTAAATACAACTGAAAATTATATATCTCCTCTGATGTTCTTTTTCACTAGACATCTGCTCAGTATGTGAGATAAGGCAAGGGGATGAACAGAAGACAATTTTCCTGAGTGCTCTCGCAGGAAAACTGGCTGTCAAACAATTCTAAGGTGCTTTTTTATTATATATGTATATATATGAAAGTATACAAGTATAGATTGCTACACGAACGTAACATAAGTAGACCAACCCTTACTTTCATCTTCAAAGAGTGTGTCTCTGGGGAAATACTGTTTCAAATAATATTGGGAGCACGATAAAGCATTAACTAGTCTAGAAAAGGAAGGAATAGACGTTCTAGGAAGAAAATGTTCCCGCCATTCCCGCAGGGATATGCAGAGTTGTTGCACAGTGTCATGGAGGTGTGGGCACCCTACTGGGCTTGCTTATATTGTGCTTCTAAGTGTCTTACTTGATAGAGAGTGAACTCAGAAGGGAGCTCTGTGTCTTAGTTACTGTGCCCCCCCACACCCAGCAGTGCCGGTAAATAATAGACCCTCCATGGGTAGGATAAGTGACTATATGTAATTTTTTTCTTCACTCTGATGGCTATGAAAAATGCTAATTATTTCCATAGCATTAAATCTGAATTTTAGTTATATGTCTATGAGTAGACAATAAGACTTGAGCTTTGTTCTGACCAAGATTGTTGAGTGTCCCAAAGGTGTGGTTAATGATAAAAACACATTAGTTAGTATAATTTTCTACCCATTTATCACATTTCCATCACAAATTAGACCTCCAATACAGTATCTATGAATAAAACATGTTAATTTTAATTAATTAACATTTTGAAGTATTATACACTTTCAGAAAAACTTTGAAATATGAAAATATAGAACAATACAAAATCCATTTTAAAAATGGGTATTGATCTCACTGATCATTGTCTTAACATTTCTTTGATTTAGTCTTACAGCAATCCATGAGTAAATGATGTAAGTTCAAACATACACACATACACAAACGCAGACATACAAAGAGAGAAACACACACACACACATATATTATATATATATACAGACACAGAGACACACAAAGTAACCTTCACAGACACACTTGAAGTAAGTTGGGATTTTAGAGTTTTATAGAATCGAACTTTTCTGAGAAAAATTTCTCTTTACAGCAAATAAATAAATTAGTTAATTAAAAATAAAAGAAAACAAAAAACCCCACAAAACCTAAATTTACATTTATCAGAAACACTAGATTGTCTTACTAACAGTCCTTTTGACCATTTAACATTGTTCTCTTTCTCTCAGCAAAACAGGAATGATGTGTACCATGTGATTCACTGGTCCTCATGGAAACCTCGGGATGATATTTGTATTTTCAAGTATAGTTTTCTCATCAGCTTAAAAGAGATGAGAGAGAGAGAGAGAGAGAGAGAGAGAGAGAGAAAGAGAGAGAGAGAGAGAGAGAGAGAGAGAGAGAAGGGAGGGAGGAAGGGAGGGAGCGAAGAAGGAAGGAAAGAAGGAAGGAAGGAAGGAAGGAAGGAAGGAAGGAAGGAAGGAAGGAAGATCTGATATGAGATGTGTCTAGTTTTGTTTCCTGTTATTGTGATAAATTACACTGAATAAAACAACTTGAGGAGAAATGTATTATTTGCCCCACAATCCCAGGTTCTAGTTCATCATTATGGAGAAGTCAAGGCAACAGGAATCAGAAGCAGCTAGTCATATTATTACATCCATATTCAAGAGCCGAGAGCAATGAATTAACATATCTTTCAGTCCTCAGCTCTTCTTTCCTTTTTAATTCAGTGCAAGGCCTAGCCCATGAAATAGTGCTGCCCATTCAAGATGGGTCTTTCCACATCAATTAACTTAGTCACAAAAAAGAATCCCTCGCTGAAACTTCATTCCTAGCTGATTCTACATAGCACCAGCTTGTTGATAATTAAAAAACAGCCATCACAAGGTATCCTCTCTCTCTCTCTCTCTCTCTCTCTCTCTCTCTCTCTCTCTCTCTCTCTCTCTCTCTCTCTCTCTCTCTGTCTGTAATTTTTTTGGTGTTTTGTTTTGTTTTTCAAGACAGGGTTTCTCTATGTAGCCCTGGCTGTCCTGGAACTCACTCTGTAGACTAGGCTGGCCTAGAAATCAGAGATCCAACTGCCTCTGCCTCCTGAGTGCTGGGCTTAAAAGCATGTATCACCACTGCCCAGCTTCTCTTTTTAAACCAAGAATACATTTAAGCAAGATATAATATGAATTTTAATGGACTCTTGGCTTCCTCAGAAGTCACTTTTTAAATTTATTTGTTTGTTTGAAATCTGTATCCCCAAACCCCCAACCACCTCTACTTGTAATTCCACAAGACAGTGGGGTCAAGTGGATAGACACTATTCAGTGAGTTAAAGTAAACCAGATTTTAAAAACCGTAATTTCAATATTTTTTTCAGTGCCAATGGCCTCACTGATGGTTGGTCTTACTCATTTGTGAGTGTCCAGTGCTAAGCACTATTTCTAGCACATGGTAAATAGTCTATAAATGCTTGTTAAGTAAATGAAAGTGCAGACTGGATACAAAAGACATCATTGAAATTTTATATAGGTCAATTACCATATAATCGGATTCGTGGACAAGACGTACTGCAAAGACCAACAACCGTGATGTTCAGCAGTCCTATTACTTGGGACTGATGGCACATCTGCTATTCCTATAATGACTCCTCTGTCACAGCGCTAGTGCTCATGTTTGATAATGAAATGTTGCCTCTTCTAGACAGTAGGCCAGACAGGAAGTGAGCTCTTTACGAAGAACTTCCAAGCAGCCTCACTAAATGAGCTTGCTGTCCAATGAAGACTAAATGAAATGTTTGGTTTTCAGGTTAAAATTGTTAGCTCCAAGCATGCCCTATTTTTATTGTGTGTAAAACATTTATATGCCTATAAGTCCACTCACTGATTTAAAATACAAGGTTTATAAGAATAAATAAAACAAATAGGATAAATAGCTGTTTCTCATCTGTTGTCTTCTCCTTGAAACATGGTGCTTAATTCTTTCAGCCAGAATGGATGACATACCTCTACTTGGGTAAGCAGGAAATTGAATCTAAGGAAAAAGGCCAAATACCGTTATACCCCAGGAATGTTTATGCACTCAAGTAGTGCACAAGATAAGTGTATGTATATATATATATATATATATATATATATATATATATATATATATAATATATTATATATATATTTGCAAATGTGAATATAGCACACAATGAGAGAGAGGAGAGAGAGAGAGGGAGGGAGGAAAGGACAGGGGGGAGACACAGAATTTGCACTTCCTGCTTCTCTACTATGGGCTGATTTTATCTCATAAAATTCCTCATTCATATGAAGTGAATATACAGAGTTTGGCAGATGGGGAAACTAAAGTTATAAGGAAGCAGAGGATCCAGTCTTTAACCCTGCCGACAGCTTTGCTTCTCCACTCCAGAGTGCTGTCACACACGGTCATTATGGACACCACAGTCATGTGGACACAGTCATTATGGACACCATGCATTATACAGCTGTATAGGGAAGAGGAATCCCCCTATAGCTAATGCCACACTGACACAGACTGAATGGCTTCAGTCTCCACTATGCTTGTAAACTTCAAATACATCTTTGCTCTGTGGTATATTGTAGGAAAAGATCAAATAAAAACCTTGCCTTTTCCCAAGAGAGCTTGGCATCCTTCCCACCCATGGACAAAGCAAAACCATATGATCCCCAATGATCAGTTTAGATTTCAGAACTGGATTGCTTTCATTGCAGTACAATCAATACAGGACAAATTCTCCAGGCTGGTATCTCCTGTAGGCTCATGTGTTTGAAATCCTAGTCCGTAGCTAGTGGTGCTGTTTTGAGAGACCATGAATCCTTGGGGAGGTTGGGCTAAGCTGGAATAAGTAGAGCCCTAGGTGGAGGTCTTGAGTTTATATTTATTTATTTCCTATCTTGTCTCTGCTTCCTGGTTTGCAGAGATGGGAGCAGGTAGTCACCTCATGAATCTACGTCTGAAAATCTGTAAGGCACTCTCATTTTCCTGTTATTATAGACTATATCCCTTCAAACCAAGAGCCAGAATAAAGCTCTCTTCCCTTCAGCTGCTTTTTTTTTTTTTTTTTTTTTTTTTTTTTTTTTTTTTTTTTAGGTCACTGTAATGAAAAAGTTACTACCATACCATGTACGTAGATAACAGTTCCCTGAGGACACTTCCTAAGATGAGACATGGAAGGGCTGTCCAATCAACAAATCTGACCTCTACTGAAACATAAATTAGAAATAACAGTTCCAATCAAATAGAAAATCAGTTTTTATTGCACATGTACTAAAAGAAGTCCTGCTCTGCTCCATGCTTGTGTTTCAAAGCTCAATTAATGTGTACAAACACAAGTATCCAACTTCTTCCACAGAAGAAAAAACTACCTCCTGTGCAGATGGTCCTTCATCAATTACAGCATGGTTACAAATATACCTAGTATGATTTTTTATACTGTTGTTGTGATAAAATACTCTGACAAAAGCAACTTTAGGGAGAAAGGTCTGATTTTAGCTCTCAGTTCAAGGAACAGTCCCTTTTGGCTGAGAAGTCAAGGCAGCAGGATTTTGAGCAACTGCTCACATCACACCCACAGTCAGGATAGACAGGGACGAATGCATGCATGTAATAGTGTTCTGCTATAATTCTCTACATTCAGAAGCCTCTGCTTAGGGAATGGTCTGGTTCACAATTAAGGTGGATTGTCTCACATCAATGAACACAAGACAAACCTCATATGCATGCTCAGACGCCCATCTCCCAGGTCATTCTAGATTCCGTCGAATTGACAATGACCACTAATCATTGTACCTAGTATACTTGGAGATACAGCAGCCCAGTCTGAAAACTAGATTGTGAGAGCACTTGGGCACTCTTCCTTACCTATTCCATCTCTCTTTTTCTACAGAATTTCCAATGTGGAGTTTTTCCTTATATTCCAAACAACTTCTGATAATTTTGAAAAGATTAAGCCACTGGACAGAGATAGAAGTGAAACAACTCTGTGTGCAGATGCCATGTTCCAAAGATGCATTTTCTTCAAATGAACTAATGGAGGGATAAACCTAGCTATAACCTTAACTATGTCATATCAGATATAGTATTCATTGAATATTTCTCTTGTTCATTTTCTGGTGTACTTCTCTGTTTTTCCTCTACTTCGTCACATTCTCTCTCATACACAGCAAGTTTTGTGTTTTATTAAAGAAAAACGTAGGTTTCTTAGGCACCTTGATATTAAGCTTTTGTAAGTGTAATGATATAGTAATATTAGGAACAGCAGTACTGGGTTTGCTTTGCTTTTGTTTGCAAGTTTGGATCTGTGTTGAGCAGAGGAATTTTCACAATGCCGAACACCAAGGCTTTGTTTTCTCTGTGGACCCCAGCTAGGGGGAGAAATTATGTGTGTTTATCACATAGCACAATGAGGAGCACATCAAACAGAGGGAGTTAACACATGCCAATCTCAGAGGGACATATCCAGCTGCAGGCTTCTTGGGGAACCCAGTTGAGGGCATACAGTTCTTCATCAGTTGATAAAGGTCACAGAGAAGATTGTAAACCAATGCATTTGCATAGACTAAGATCCACATGCAAAAAGAAATAGCAGCTAATGAAAGGAGACTTTGGATCTTGTCCCTGATGGTGGGAAACATACATATGAGGTAAGAGAACCTGAACAAAGAATCAGTAATGGATGAGAACAGAGACTTGTCTGTTGACTCCCTTGATGAATAAGTATTGCTACGCTACCCCTTCTAAATGAGGACAAATTGATTGTTTATGGCATAATCTAATGTACCTAGAATTTACCATTTTTTGTATGTTTCATGATGTTGTAGTTTGATTATACTGTACATTCATATCAGTCTAAATATTTTTCTTTTGCATTGATAAAGACCCAAGTTAATGCTCCTCTTGCCGGTCTTTTGCGTTGAGATGTGCAATAATTGACCTTCATAGACTATTTCAGTTGAACTTCAGAGTTGAACTTCCGGAGTAGACAGTAATAAGAAGGTTAGCAGAGCATGCTGCCTTGTCTGTAGGTGTGCTACCTGCAGCCTCCAAACACTGACTCATCTCAAAGTTTCATTAATCTCCTGTTGTTTAGTGCAGCCAGAGCACCCAATAATGAATTGTTCATTCTGTTTTCTTCTTTAGCCCATCTAGCCTCTCCATCTGCCTCCAAAAAGCTTGGAATTACCTCACACGTTTTACAGAGATGTAAGCAGGCAGAGTGAAGTAAAATGACTTGCTTAGAGGCACCGTGAACTCTCTGGAAAATGAAAAACTGGTATTGGAAGAAGTTCTTTCCTTCGGGGCTAATTGTCTATTGTACCCCTCCCAGAGCAAATATCCCTGAATCCAATCACTTTTCATCCTTGTCTCAGCAACATCTCCTTATGTAAGCTCTGCAAATCCAGACTCCCAACAAGAAAAAGGCCAGGGCATTTATAGTTGTGACCCACACGATTTAAAGCTAGCTGGGAGGCTGGCAAAACACAGTGTCATGCTGAAGTTATTTCCAGAACAGCAGGCATCTCTTCAAGCAAACCAGCTCAAAGGATGTCAAACTTGCCAACCTATGTTCTCCACCACAGTTCTTTTAAGACTAAGCAAATGGTAGGAAAAAAATTTAATCTTCTCATATATCCAAATTAATTAACCAGCAAGTATTTATTGCTTGCCACTAGTCAGACTATAAAAGAGACCTCATCAGTGCTTGGAATCTGGAATTGAATTTAATGGGTTTGAAACCCTAGCTTCATTGTTTATTGGCTAGGAGACTTTAGGCAAGTTACTTAATTTCCTCATGCTGTGCCTCAGTTTCTTCATCAAAAGAAAACGTTGATAACAGTAAGACACACATCATCGGGCTATCAGTATAAGTAATTGAGTTAATTCACATCAAGTGCTAATAAAGCATGTGTTTCTTAGTAAGGGGTGATAAATACTAGCTCCTATTATCACATCTCCAGCACCTAGTCCAAAGTCTGGCACATTGTCAGCGTGAGCTAGGGACACAAGCTCTCAAGAAGCTTTGGTTTAGGAGGGAGATATCAAAGACATGTAAGACAAGAACAACCATGTACTATGGAAATTACACATACAAAGGTATGTGTATTACCCATGAATAGATCGAATATTCAGTTCTCGTTGACACCTATGTAGGTAGATAAGATTCCAAGGGACCAACAGGTGTCATGGGAAGACCCATTGTTCTTTATGGAAGATCATTATTCAGTAGATGTTTATGGAGCATTCTAGAGACTGTAGTCAAAATTTGACTCATTTGACCTCAGAATTAAGCTAAAATCTTGAATGGAAATTCATGGAATACAGCTATGAGATTTCAATGTCAAACTGCAGGAAAGAAAATCTGTCCTGAATGGTTCTCATGTGTTTGTGTTTGGAGAAAAGTCTTTAAGACTCTCTTATAGGAGTGAGATTAGTGGTAGGGGGCAGGATATGCCTGATGGCACTCCAATTTCGCTAACATATTGTATTAGTTATTTAAAACAATTGAAGTTAATTAAAAAGGAGAACAAACAACAGTCATGACTGTGGATTTGAAGAATTTTTATATGCCTAGTTCTTAGTGTAATAATATGGAAAATGTGGGCCTTAGCTGAATTTAGGGAGAATGAAGAAGTGAATTTTTCTGAACAAATGAGCCAAATCATCCTTGTGAAATCTCTTAATTTGGAGTATCAAGTGAACAGTCGTTGCAAAGGAAACAAAGATTGGTTTGAATGGACAATAGGACAAAATATCACCTTGGCTCTGTATTCTGGAAGTTTCTACAGGAATTAATGTTTCCTATTTTCAGAAAGACACAAAAAGGTAGTCTACGGGAAGAGTGGCTAATGGGAAAGGGAAATCCATCCTTTTTTTTAAGAGGGAAGGAATAATTCACTTAAGGCTATTATAGTACGGACCAGGATTATTGCAATAAGGGAAAGAGATTAAACTCAGCTCTAAACACAGTGATGGTGTCTATGAATTTATAGCCAGAGTGTGGGATCAAGAGATGAAAAATACTAAGAGAAGATATCTAGGATAGGATGATGATTTCTAAGTTGGCCTAACAGGATTCTTGCTAAAGGCAGGATGAGGGCTTAGAAATAAAGGGTAAAGGGTGAGGAATTTGATCATGTCCGAAAGAAGAGAAGATTCTTCTTAAAATAGTTCAGCAGGATTTTTTTTTTCTAAAGGAGACCCAGGGCTAGCCTTGTTGAGACACAGAGTCAGAGGAATCTAACCAAATTTGTTCAAAAGGGGAGTCTTTATCAGGGCCATTTCCATGGGAAGTGTTTGATAGTTCAGCTGCACAGAGCCATGGTCTACCCTAATAAAACTCTGTGTCCATATGTTTCATTGTCATCTTCTGAGCATCTCAAGACAGGACTTCCAAAAAGCTAACTCATGTAATCAGCATGCTAGGTAACTTGAGAATAAATCTACAGCCAACATCTCTGGTCCCTGTAACTATTTCTCCTTCTGCTTCTTCCTGTAGCACTGTGTATAAAGACAGTCAAAGGTGTTTCATTAGTGAACATTTGGATATCCCCAATATGACTATTTCTTTGATGTTTCAAGTAAAGAGATTTTACAGTGATATCCTTCCTTATTTATTTAAAGATTATTTGGCTCACTCATTCATAAAAATATACTGAATACTTATTATTTGCTCAACTTCACGTTAAGGAATAGGCACAGAAAAATCATTCCTGGCCAGGGCTGGTGGGATCAAGGCGTAACACTGGAAGCACTCTAAAGCTGAGCACAGTGCATTGGTTTGAAACCATGGGGCTATGGAATGAGTAGGGTTCATATTGGGACAACAGAGAGACAGGTGTAGAGAGCCTTCAGCCTCGCTTCTGTGTTACCAGAGAGAGTCGGCTGTGATTGTAGGTAATCAGAAAGGTTTTTTTTTTTATCATTTACATTATAATGTGCCTAGAGCAGTTTATGCACAGGTAGGAGAAACTGCTTCGAGAGCACTAAGAGGTTAGCTATACAGACTTTCTGTTCTCAGAGGGTCATGGCTCTTCCAAAAAGGAATTAATGAAGGCTTATCACGTCACCATTTCTGCTTTCCTGTGTGACTTCCAACCTTTCTGCCTAGAATCCATCTAGGCAGAAATAGAATTACTATGAATAGACCAGTAGTGTCTTCAAAACCACAGCAGTCACACTCAAGAGCCCAGGGGATGCTAGCGACTGTCTCCTCCTCTTTACATCCAAGTCCAAGGAGAACCAGACTCCAGATAGTTCAAGAAAATGGATCTGAAATAAGACAAGGTCAGATTTCTGCCCATAATCACCCACAGTGCCAGCCTCTGACATGTAAATTTGTCCCAAAGACACCAGACAACAAGGCTCCCTCATTTGTCTCCTCTTGAGAGGTGCTACTCCACACACTGAATTTAACTACTGCCATATGTCCAAATCCTAAGGATTCTTGACTCGTCTTCTATGTGTATGTAGAAAAACGCTTCCTGCTTTATGGAAGGGAGGTGGGGAACCTACTGATTTAAGGACAGGCTATACTCACAATAGCACTGATTCTGAACTTTTACAGAGTGGGGAAAATAAGTTTAGAGTCTTAAAATGGGACTCTACGATGGTAGTTCACTGTGAAAAATCATGTCTGATGATTATCAAGTGTGTGATTTCACTGCACTAAAAGCCTTCTGAATCGGGTCCATTTCTGAATAAAGATTGCAACTCACTCTCAAACATCTTTGCTCTGCTGGAGATGGAATCCTCAAGTACACTTTCCGGTCTTTTTTGATGCCTTATTGCATTTGCTTCTCAAATGCCGTTTCTTTCATGAAAGCCTAGGTGATAAAGGGTAGCAAATACAACCCCAGGTTTCAGCCATGAAAATGCAAGCAGGGGAACAGGTTTCTACAGGGAAAGCTTCAGCATCCTTTCTCTGTGAAGGCTGACTCCTACTGGGATACTAATGAGAAGGCAATGCCAGCCATCAAAGGCAAAGATGGCGAAGAACAGGATAAGTAGAAAAATGAAAAGACACGGGTAGCATTGGGATTCGGAGCAATTGAAAAGCAAAGCTGTCCTGTGCTGATCTTTTATTCCATTCATTCTCTTGGTCTTATTTGTATGTGGACAAGCTGACTACAGCTGGCTTTACTGGAGCCAGAAAGAGGAGGCTCTAACACAAGGAAGCTGGTGTTTATAATGATGAGCTTATAGATAGAGTAGTCCTTCAGTCAAAAAAAGGAAACGCTGCTGACCGTGAGGGTTTATTCAGCAGTACAGTGATGCATTCATAAAAGTCCAATCTGGGATTGTCACAGTCCAGATTTACACCGTGGAAGCTAAGCTCCTGGATGTCCTGGAGGATGGTGATGCTTCTTGACAAACTGTAGCCAGAAGAATTTGCACATTGATCAATTTCTAATAAGAAAACACACTTCTTGTAGTTGACGAAAGACAGTGTAGTACTTCACTAAAATCATATGCTTGTTGATAAGGGTAGAATCAGGACAGGACAGCAGAGCCAGCATCAATTCTGAATTGGACTAAAGTGAAGACATGAATTGAGCAAAGTGTATATGAAAAAGCTGCAATGAAACCATTACACTATATTCCAGCTTTAGAAAGTAGAAAGAAAGAAGCAAAGAAGAAAATTAGTTCAAGGAACAGCCAAACTTGGAAGAATAGAGCTAGCTAGGGGTCTAATTGCCTGGTATCCTGGAAACACTCCTGGAGAGATGCAATCCAAGAAAGAGCAAGAGCTAAAAACTTTAGGCAAAACTGGGCGAGTGGCGTCAGAGAAGAGTTCTGGTAACACCAAGTTGCCAGTCCTATGTATCAGTGCAAGGAACAGGATGGCGTTGCTCTCAGTAGTGGGGGACCCAGAGAAGGTACAAAGATGAAGAGTGCTAATCAGTTGTGTGATGCTTGAGTAAAGATATAAAATCAGTTATTAGACTGGAGCCCGAAGTCCAAACCAAACATGGATGGCAAGGGCAATGGAAATGGCTCAGTTGATAAAGTCCCAGCTACACAAGTTGTGGAGTTTGATCCTGGGAATCTGTAAAAAGCCAGGAATAGTGGTATGTGCTTGCAACCCTACTGCTGAGGAGGCAGAGGCATGTAAGTTTCTGGAATTTGCTGGCTGGCTAGGTTAGCTGAATTGCTGGGTGCCAGGCCATCAAGAGACCCTATCTCAAAAAACAAGGTTAGCTATTCCTGAGGAATGAAACCTGAGGATGACCTCCAGCCTCCACATGCAAACATACATATGTGCACAAACACACAGGTGTACCTGCATAAATACAAGAATGCATGCATGTGGAAACACACACACACACACACACACATACACACACATACACACACACACACACACACACACACACACACACACAACAGGCACAAGTGGTGTTTTGAGGAAAATTAATGCCCACGGAGAGGTGGAAGAACAACAATTTCCTATTCTCAAGTTGGAATTCCAAGGCTAAGCATGTCTCTCTCCATTTGTGAGAAGAGAATGCAGGAGAGAAGAAAACAAGCTGTGTCTGATCTCCCAGGCAGCCCTCACACTCCACTTTGTCAAAAAGGAGGAGGCCCAATAGTCAAAGAAAGTGTTTGGGGACTTGGTGGGGTAAGAGCTAGGTTTGCTATTTGACCTTCAAATGTTCTCTTGGAGAACGGATACCTGGGAGCTACTCCTCACAAGATGGTACTTTGTAAGGATGTAGTTGGCGAGAGACTCCGTGTATTGATAACTCTGTGAGAATGTGAGCTAAAATATTGTAAATGCCAAAAGAGCATATGCCCCCAAATCCCCAAATCATCTAGGCGCATAGTAAGTGAAACAGAAAGTATGAGTTTTGAAGAGACCCTGCAGATTAATTCAAGGTGGAATAAGTAAGTGTCTGTTGACTGGTACATGCTAAGATGCATTTGAATAGTAAAGTTATGAAGGAACAACAAGAAGGCTGGAAATTATTTCCCGAAGGAGTCACATGACATCAAAAACAATTGCAATATCATATACTTTTCCATTCATACAAAAGAATAACCTAAAGACAAGCAAAGTTTGCTTTTATTTCTGTAAAGATGGTTTTAAAAAATTGTGTGTGTGTGTGTGTGTGTGTGGTGTGTGTGTGTGGTGTTACAAGCAGATGAGTGCAATGTCTGAGGAGGCTAGAAGAGGGTGTTGAATCCTGAATCTGTAGATAGAGGCAGTTGTGAGCTGCCCAGTGGTGTCGGGAACTGAACTCTGATCCTCTAGAAAAACAGTGCACAGCCTTGACCATGGAGTTGTCTCTGCAGCCCCCACGCCTGTTTCTGTTTAGAGGCAAAGACTCACACAGCCCAGACTGGCTTTGATCTTGCTCTGCAGCTGAGGATGACCTTGAACTTCTGAGCCTCCCACCTCCACCTCCCCAGTTCTGGGATTACAGGCATGTTTCACCACACCCAGTTTATATGGCACTGAGGATTAAACCCGGGGCCTTGTGCATGCTAGGCAAACACTCCACCAACTGAACTACATTCCCATTGGACAAAAGAATCTTAAAATAAAACTTCAACCAATAAATGCCCCTCCATTTTCAGATAAAAGAAACTGAATGGCCTGTCCTGAAATGTACAGTTATCATTTTCAAACCATAGAATCTCCCCACTCCTTGAGGTTGGGTTTTGCTGTGATAGTTCAGCTGGTCTCAGCCTCCTAAGTGTGACAGCAAGGCCTGAACCACCTCACTTAGCTTAGAATCTTGATCATTTCCCTTAGAATCCTATCATTATCCTAAACAGAGCCTTGAAGTTGAACCCTGTTATAATCTCCACTTTCTAAGGAACACTTTGGTCTTTCTTCCTTCCAAGATGCATTCATTTAAGGCTATTTAACAGATAGCATTAGGAAATGTTTACTCATCCTTTATACATTGGGAAGGAGCTGGAGACTAAAGGCTACACTTTCCCAGCCTCTCCCTGTGGAAAGTAGTGAAAGGCTCTGCCTTATACTCTATGCTGGTCTTCCAATGGGTCCCTGAGAAACCATAAGAATCCATGTTCTCAAATTGCTACCAAGAACTAATTCAGCACCAGCAGTCACTGGAATGAACATAACGTAAACCCGCTTTTTGAGAGTTACTTTCATAGTTTAAGATAATGGAGGGCCGAGCAACTCAGGAGGGAAACCGGTGAGATTTGGATACCATTAAAAGTAAGCCTTCTCCAGCATTTTCTTCATGTTCCAACAATGCCAGTCCTTTGCGGGCCCTGGGAACCCCCATATTTGATTCAGCTTTGACTTTTTTGAAGAGTTAACATAATTAAGAATGAAAAGGAACTTAACTGGGGTTACAACGGTGTGTTGGTGTTTTGTGGTAGGTGCTTTTGGCTGGAGGTGGATGGCTGGTGATTGTATTACCTCCTCCTCTCCTCCTTCCCCCATTCTTCTTTTCCTTCCCCTCTTCTTTTTCCTCCTCCTCTTCCTGTCAGACACAGAGCCTTTGACCTATATTTGATACTCCTTATGATATATTCTTTCTGATCACCAAAATGCAGGGAAACAGCTCCTTCTAAAAAACAGCATAGGGTGAAGTGTTTCTTTCTCTCTTTTTCTTTTCTTCTTCTTCTTCTTTTTTTTTTTTAAATATCCAGGAAGCTGGTGACAGCCCAATTTTCTTCTACATCTATGAAATCGAAAGGCCAGGAGTTAGGAGGGATTATGGAGAGTTTATGAGGCCAACAACACTCCCTGTTGCAAGCCTTATCTGGAGCAAGCCCCACCTTCCTCCCTAAGCCTCTGGTGGGCGGCTGGTGCTCAGGGCAGGCAGTAAAGGGTACACGTGGCACTGTTTATCATCCAGCAGCATCTTTGAAATGCCAAACTTTATTTATCGATCTTCTCACTCTATGTTATCTCCAACAAGCCACAGGAAAAGTAATACATTTTGTATGGATTAATCCTTGTAATGCTACATAACATAGTCCGGGAGATAACTCAAGCTTGCTTTGTCTTCTCATTATCTAAACAGACATGTCTTTCTTTAAGCCATCAACAGAGGTCGTAGCCCAAATGCCCTTGTGGAATATTCATTAATCAAATAACTAATTTGAAATGGACCTTCAAAGCATTATTCATTTCCCCATCATTCTCCCCACATTGCGTTAAATGCTTTGTGGGGATAATGATTAGGCTGATGTTTAATTAATTGTGAAATTGTGAATTAAAGCTAAGTTAAAAGATAAATCATTTTTTAGTGCATGGGAGAGAAAGCTTGAGCATGTGATCAGACTGGTTTTGTTGAGAACTCTTAGCAAATGTCCCTTTATTTTCACAACACAACCACATTCAAATTCAAGATCCACCTTTGTGATTGATGCAAAACTTATTTGTCAATTTAGTCTTGGTTGATTTCAAATTCATCGCATTAGAGCTATCAGCCATTGAATGCACATACAGATCTGGACATAACTTGCTGCTCTCAACAAGTTTTGCATGGAAGACTGAGGTGTGGAAGTAAAAGCCATAATTTTGTTTACTTTGTGTGACAATCAGAAGTCTCTATCTTTAACACGATGGAGTTAAGCTTTCCTCTCTTATCATGCCTGGCTTTATGTCCCCACTTTGTAATAAGGACTCAGTCATTGATTTTGCTTACTGGCTCTCCTGTTGGGTTAGCAGATGTCAATGAGGAACCAAAAACAGTCTAAAAACCTAGCCTGTCTGTCTTCATATGATGTCTGTCTCCTCCTGCTGCCATGAACCGTCTTTATTCACGAACCTCTTTTCTACCCCTTCAAGGCACTAACATAAGAGTGACTAAGATCTTTTCAACAATCAAAGGGGCATTGAATTAGCTACCTTTTTTGTGTCTGTAACCAAATACTTGTTAAAAAGGAACTTAAGCAAGGAGAGGGTTACCCTGGATCACAGTCTGATGTATGCAGGCCATCATGGCAGAGAAGAAATGGTAACAAGAGTGTCTTGAAGTGTCAGGAGAGCACGGTGGCTAGTGACATCACAACCCTTGGCGGTGAGGAAACAGAGAGCCTGGCCTGAAGTGTGACTGAGCTATATATACTCCAGAGTTCAACCCAAGTGGCCCAACTTTTCCAAATAAGTCCCCACCTTCTCCAGCTAGGACATGCCTCCTAAAAGTTGCAGAACCTTCCAACCTAGTAACACCAACTGGGGACAAGTATTCAGTGAGTCCATTAAGAGCCCATTTACAGGCATTATACATTGTCAACTGCAAGCAAGCTTTCACAGTGTCCTTCTCCAGACCACTGGAACAGTAACCAGGGAGTCTCTGGTTATTTCTGGAAAGTGGACACAATCAGCATCCATCTTCCTTCTCTAGTTGGCTCTTTTTCTCCTGCAATCACTCTGGATTCTAGGCAGAAAAGGTCAGATAGATGGGCATCATATGATGAAGCCTTCCATCAGGCACCAGAAGTTCTCTTATCACAAGGCTCTGCATAACCATTTCTGGGATAATGATCAACTATCATCCTGACTAAGACTGATTGATTTCTGGGCTTTCTCTATGTGACACCAAACCTCTTGTGAGCATCTCAGAATGTCCCCAAGAGGTTGGTTGCCCTGTTCCTTCCTAGTGGGTCCATAGTGGATAAATTCCACTCCTGAGTCCATCACTAATTATCCCTTATTTGTTCAGCAAGGGTGAATGGCCAACTTGATCTTTTGGATCCCTTAAATTTTGATTTCTGGCTTAGAATTCCAGAAGCAACTGTACTTGTTACTAAAGTTCACTGTCAGATACATTGCAATTGCAGTCAACCTAGATTATTTACACTATATAAACCTACCCACTTCCAATATTTTAACTAGTAATTCCTTGAGGACAAGATCCAAGTTTTCTTTGCTTATGCAGAACTGTATGTGTTGTGTACTTATTTCCTCAGAATTGAAACAACCATCTCACAGGAAAATAAATAAAACTTGTAAGTCTTAGGAAGTTCCTGAAACTTTAAAGATCCTCCAGGCCCTTCCCTTGCTACATGAGCAGCAAAAATTACTCTGGAAGAGAGAATATCCAACCAGCTCTGACTGATTTATCTGCCTACAAGTCATGTGGAGAGTTGCAGGGATATAGCTTTGTGAGTCATAAGCCAGGCTGGAGTGGGCTTTTTAGTGATAGAGCTATCTTCAATTCATCCATGCTCCTATAAGTAACCTATCTTCCATAATAAGTAACCCTGATAAGCTCATTGGTCCACTAAACTAGACGCAGGTGTGACCATTGTTTGACCCATCACTGGTGTCTAATCTGGGGTAAAAAGACATTTGGTCAGTCTCCAGAATTAAAAGTCACACCCAAGTATGTAACACTTGTGTTCTCTGATGCAACTGAGCCTGGGTTTGTGTTCGCTCTCCTATCTTCCTGCAACACTCCCTCTGTGTGTTCACTTGGTCCAATCATTTTACTCAGACAACCACTATGATGGTAATAACTTTGTATAGCTCTTGTTTCCCTTTTACCTTAGCTTTCTGTGCCTTCTTAGCAGTCATTACTGCTTTCCCTTCCCCTAGTAGGTGGAACCTCTGTAAAGAAAGAAACTTAGCTGTTCTTTTCAGTGTTATATTCCCTACGCTGGTACAAAAGGAATCAATTCAACACTTGAGGGATTAATTAATGAACAATTGAAGACTAAAAACTTTCTTTCTCCTATGTTTGCTAAACTCACAGAGGCTACTATATGAAAAAATATTGATAGAGAATGAAGTGAACAAAG
Organism: Peromyscus eremicus; assembly: GCF_949786415.1. Taxonomy (NCBI): domain Eukaryota; kingdom Metazoa; phylum Chordata; class Mammalia; order Rodentia; family Cricetidae; genus Peromyscus; species Peromyscus eremicus. Next base: position 35,109,236 of record NC_081434.1, on the reverse strand, counting down.
GAAAACTCTTCCAAGGATAAAGAGATAGATTAATGATAAGCTGGAGCCATCCATGACTGAAGTTAACGTATCTGTGGACACTGTCCCCTCATTGGGCAATATATTTACTTCTTTATCTAGATGATTTATGTTCTGTTGCTTTCATTTTCAACCAAATAAAAATTTGAGAAATAGACAGTCACCTGTGGGTCACTCCTGTGTTAATTTCATTATCATTCACCTACATATAGTACCATTTACTTCCCATTTTAGGAATCTGCCAATATTCATACATTTGTTTATACCAAAGGCACTTTCATGACTTTTATGCCTTTACCTCAATTCTTATATATATATATATATATATATATATATATATATGTATTTCATCCCCCTGAGTCACGGTTTACCTGATGCTGGCCTTTCTCTATGGCATTTCTGGATGATGGAATCTAACTTGAAATCCTTTCTGTGCTTAGGCTGGTCTCAAGGAACCAGTTAAAGCAACTCACATATTTTGTTTGCCCACTGAGCCCTACCTGGTTCTGAGAAACATAGTAATTACCCAAATACAGAACACTGGTTATTTACAAAAGGTCTAATTTCATCTAGTAAAATGGAAATATTAGCCCCTCCATCTTCTAGCTGTATGACCTTATGCAAAGCACTAAATTTAACTACTCTTTATGCCTTCCTTACCTTTAAATCCAGACTAGTATTTCCTATCTTGCAGGCTCCAGAATCAAGGTAATATAGTCAAAGCCCTTTTAGCATAGCATATGGCACATAGTGAGCATGCAATACCTGTGATTGTGGCTGTTTTCATGTAGAATGAGCCCTCCAATGAGATGCCAGAAGCCTGGAATACTTCTATTCCGTCTCATGTGTTTCTAAAGGTTTATTGAAAGCACAAGTGCTTTCTTTTTTTTAATCTGTATTCTTCCCTGAGTTAATACAGTATCTATCATCTATCTATCTATCTATCTATCTATCTATCTATCTATCTATCTATCTATCATCTATCTATCTATCTATGTATCTATCTATCTATCATCTATCTATCTATCATCTATCTATCTATCTGTCTATCATCTATCTATCTATCTATCAATCATCCATCTGTCTGTCTATCTATCTATCATCTATCTGTCTGTCTGTCTATCTATTGATCTATCTATCTATCATCTATCTATTTGTCTATATATCATCTATCTATCTATCTATCTATCTATCTATCCATCCATGCATCTACCGTGGATGTATGTATGTATGTATGTATGTATGTATGTATGTATGTATGTTCGTATATATCTATTGATCTATCTATCTCTCTGTCTCTGTCTCTGTCTCTGTCTCTCTATCCATTCATTTATCCATCTACTTATGTACTAACTTATTTATCGTATTATAATGCTTCATGGTGTTCATATTATGAATGTTGTAACTTATTTAATAGTCAGTTGTTGACCATCACACCTAGGTTGTTTTCATTTTTGTCCTTGGCAAAACTGTAATAAAGAATATCCTTATCTTTAAAAAAATAACAACAACTTTAGCAAGTATTAGAGCTTTGTTTGTCTTTCTGTAGCTCTAACCCATTAATGGTCCCAAGAATAACCCTTAAACCTATCCTAAAATGTGTTGTTAATAACCAGTAATCAATAATAATTATTCATATGAATAGGTACACATTTTGTTATTGGTGAAAGACGATTAATAATCAACACGGTTATGGATGGTCTTTTATCCTCTTTTATCTATAAGTTCCAGGGTGCACAGTCTTTCTTTGTGGTTAAATTTCCTAAATCTGTACCTTCTTTCTTTCCCTGGGGGATCTTGCCATTTTGTAATTATTTCTCTTCCCTTAAATTATTGAGCCTGGCTCAAGGCTTTGTCATACAGTTGGGTTTTACTTTGGAAGTAGAAGCCTCAAATTTGTTCAAGTCCTTTGAAACCAACAAGACCCCAAGACCTCTGAGACCCCACAATCTAACCCTGATATTAAATGAGCTTCCAAAAGCCTTCTTCCTTTAAGTCTATTTTGATTACTTCTCTGACCCTAGATTGTAAGAATAATTTTCAGAGTAGTTTCCACCAAAATGATCATCTTAAAGGAAATGGCTCTGTGAATAAATGTCTCAGGACAACACAATTTAAAATGAGAAATGGAAAGAAACACTTATTATCAGCTTTTCCCTGATAGGTGTGGAGGGCAAGGGCATTGATGTACTCTGCCTTCATCTGTTTGGTTTGCCAGACTTCCAGCGTTTCCATCCATTTTATTGTAGGTGAACTGATAAGACGCTGAAAAGGTGGAGGTGAGTGGAGAAAAGTGGTTTCCGTATATCAGCTAAAAATAGGCCTCCACTTGAGCACTGGTGAGGGAGCAGTAGGCTCCCTCTCAGCTACTTCCAAATAATTCCCACAGGAGTGGCTTGGATGGGTTACATGCCCCTGGGGTGGGATAGGTGATGTGCAGCGTAGATGTCACCGACTGAATTTGGCTGAAGCATGCTTATTGCTAACTCGGGTGGAATGACTGTTGTGGATAAACAAATCAAACTTAAATCCACAGGTCAATTACTCTGAAGAATGCCCAGCTGATTTTCCTGTTTGAAAGAACACTAAAGCTTTCCAGATGAATTAGAGGCTTTCAAGCGAGATCAACTGCTTTGACTAACAAGTGGGTCTTGTATTTCTGAACACTTGGGATAATGGTGGGAAGGTCCCCAGCCACAGGTGTTAAGGAGGAACTGCTAGCTCCATTCAGTTCACAGTGACACATCCTTAGCAATCAGTATTTCAACTACAGCTCCATCTCCTCCTGTATAGGACAGTGCTTTCTTAAAACATATCAAACACAATAAAAGTCAATTAAAAACCAAGACCACTTTCCTTTAAGAATGCCAGTGTTTCAGCCAGGCGGTGGTGGTGCATGCCTTTAATTCCAGCACTTGGAGGCAGAGCCAGGCAGATCTCTGCAAGTTCAAGCCAGCCTGGGCTACAGAGTGAGTTTCAGGAAAGACGCAAAGCTACACAGAAAAACCTGTCTCAAAAAAGAAAAGGAAAAAAAAGAATGCCAGTGTCTGCTAAAAACTCTAGAGATTTTACACTGAGGCCATCTAATGAACAGTTAGTTGACATTAGTGGGTATCGGGTGTAGCTCAGTGGTATAGTGTTTACTAGAATGCATGAAGTCCTCAGTTCAGTCCTTAACACTGACAAACAAACAAACAAACAAACAAAAAACCCTAAAAATAAAAAAGAATGTTTGACAGTAGGGCTTCTCAGACCATTGGATGTCATGAATCAATAAAATCCCTTTCCTCTTCAAAAACACAGAAAATCAACATGGAGCTGCCAATGCTTCTAGTTGCCAAGCAGACCAGCCAAAAACTAAATGAAACAAAATGAAATTACTTGTTACTGCGACTATGATTTAATGAAATGATAGCCAAACAAATGCCAACGAAGTAGAAAAGACAGGAAGAGACATACAGCCCGCGAATTGAATTAAATGGATTTTAAAAGTTCTTATTATTCCGTATGATGGAGGTGTACACCTGTAAGTCCCGACCCTTGGGAGACTGAGGGTCTATGCTATTCTCATTTTTCTAATTTCATGGATAATGGATATGAACTTGGCTCCACATAGATATCCACAGTCAGAACGGACAGGTGTCTGACATGTGGAGATGACTAGAGTGAGATTTTGTGTACAGACAGTGTTGGAAGGGTGTCCTTGTTGCCTCCAAGGGGTTAAAGAGTATCCTTTCAAAATTTATGTTCACCTGGAACCTGATGATAAAGTAGGGTTTGGGAACACAATCCTTGTAGATAGAGTTGAGTTGGGTATTTCAATAAAGATCATCTCAGATTTAAGATGAATCACCTGTCCTATGGCTTGTATCCATATTATAAGAAAAAAGTCACTTTAGGTGTAAGTGTAGATACATATAGGAGAAACAGGAGATGCTGACACAAATTTAAAGATAGGGGAGAATACAGTTAAATTCTAAGAAATGCCAAAGATTTCCAGCTGTAATTGAGGAGAGTTGCACAGTTGATTCTTTCCCAGAGGGTTCAGGAAAAAAAACCCAGCACAACAAACTCCTTGATTTTAGATTTCTGACCTGAATTTATGAGATGCTATATTGCTATTATTTTAAGCTACCTTGTTTGTTGTGATACGTTACAGCAATCCTGGGACACTAATAACCTAGGTTTGCTGAGTGTGCCATCTTGCCCAGCCAAGAGAATCTGCTGTAGCCGTGGAAAAGACAGCAACCTAATGCATCCCAACATTAAGTCCTTGGATGCATGTAGTCTTAGAATAAACTGGACCTCTGGATTTCACAGTGTGTGAGCCAATAAACTCCATCCAATGAATTCCCTCTTGTATAAACACATGTGAGCTAAGTTTTCTCTCACAGATAGCTAAAAGACTTCTGATAAAGACATTGCTTAGGGCTGAGAAAATCATATTCATCTTTAAAGGATGGCTATCATGGCCTTTTCTCTACAAAGCCTTCCCCAGTCTCCCCAGCCCCAAAGGCTAGCTGCTTCATCTATAGCTCTATTCCCTTCCCGCACACAATACTGTTAAGCTCCTCTTATCTTCCCTCAGAGACCTTTGGTTTTTGAAAGCAAGCATCCATTCTTGTCTGCTTTGCTTTACTGCACAGCTCAGGCCTATTTACATAGCAGGTGCTTGGTGCATGCCTGCTGAATGGATAAATGGAAAAGGAAGGAATAAAGAGTGGGCTTTCAGTGTTTGTGGAGTGAACAGGAAGCAAAAAAAAAGGTTGTTGTGATATGGGCTCACCTCATGTTCTTAAGCACACCAAGCACACAAATCCCCAATCCACTTGCCCACAAATTGTTCTCTGAAGGAATTCAGCCAGACCAGGACTGCTGTGAGCTGCGACTGGGTCAGCTCCTTTGCCTGCAGAGTAACTGGCAGGCTTTTGTAAAGGGCAGTTGCTACTTCAGATCTGAAGCGTCTATCATATCACTCTTTCCTGCGCAAAACCTCTCAATGACTTCCCACTGCTCTCAGGAAAAGTCCAGACTTGCGCTCATGGCTTACAAGATCTGGTGAGACCTCACTAAACCTCAGCATTCTAATCTCTCATTCTAATCTCTCTCCAGTCTCCCCTGATTTGGAACCTGTGCTGTAGCTTTTAGCAGCCCAGTGGTCACTCCAGAAGCTCCTCTCTCTCTCTCTCTCTCTCTCTCTCTCTCTCTCTCTCTCTCTCTCTCTCTCTCTCTCTCTCTCCCTTTCTTCCTCCCTCTATCCCTCATCTTCTTCCCCTCCATCCTTCCCCTTCCTTTTTCTTCCCTCTCCTTCCCTTCCTTCCCTCCTCTAGGCTTTTGTTTTTCTGAAACTCTCACCTCCCAACCCGTTTTCTATCTTACTCTTATGGGTGTGGTTAGTGCTGTGCTTGTATATAATTTCCTCCAGGGACATTCTTTCATCCACGCCAGTGTTCCCAGGAATGTTCTCCTGGGTATGTCTGTACCTGTGCAGCAGAGCTTCTGCCACAGTACCATGTAATTACCCCTGTATAGAGCAACCTCGCTCATTGTGCTCTACGAATTTTGTCTCCCTGGATATTTGGATTTCATTTTCTAGCACACATCACACTGGAGGGACACACATCTCCCAAATGGTCA